>NC_091768.1:10000000-10660399 GCF_029378745.1 Bos indicus | reverse complement strand
TTGCATGGCTCATTCTCCCCAAGTGGACCAAGCAGGTACAATGCAGGGCCCAGCAGAATCTGAGCAGGAGAGAGACAGTAAGCTGACAAGCCACTTCTAGAATTTATAATTCCAATGACAAAGGCAGCCTTGATGAAAAGATGGAAAAAGTACCCTCCCAAAAGTCAAGATCTATTATAAAGTCATACTGTGGTATGGCATTTGTGCAGCAATAAACAGACAATAGATATATGACTGGAATAAAGACATCTTTGTGACGAAGGTGATACTGAGTGCATTAGAGAAAGGATGGTCTCTTCAGTAAGCAGTGCTGGATTAATTTGATACTCTTATTGAAAACAATGACTTATTGCTCTCCACCTCATATCATATAAAAGCAAATTCCAGATGGATTGTAGATCTCAGTATGAAAGATAAAACTACAAAGTTTTATAGAAAAACTATAAAGCTCTTTTTTATTAAAAAAAAAAAAATCATAGAACATCTTTATGACCTTGGAGTAGGTAAACTTTCCTTAGTAAGGTTGCAAGACAACACTAACCAGAAAGGGAAAACATGACAATTTGGAAAATAATAATATCAAGAAAGTCTGTTCATCAAAAGATATCATTAAGAAAATGAAAAGACAACATATAGAGTAAAAGATATTTGCAACAAATATAACAAACAATTTGTACCCAGAGTGTATAAAGAATTCCTACAAATTAATAAGATAGACAAGCCAGCAGAACAGTGGGCTAAGACTTGAATAACAAATAAAACTCTAATGCAAATGATCCATTAACATAAAGAGTTGCTTTGCCTCGTTAGTTATCAAGTAAGTGCAAGCTGAAATCACAGCTCAGTGCCAAGGCACACCTATTAGACTCAGTAAATTTAAAGGGAAAAAAATATCTAATGTTGGAAAGGATGTGGAAAAACTGTAAATGGAAGCATTAGTTGGGACACCCACTTTAGAAAGCTGTCTGGAGCATCTACTTGAACATCATGCATCTGTCCTAGGTCCAAGCTCCTGCCTCCCACACAGAAATGTGTAGACTGTCCTTCAAAAGAAATGAGCAAGAACGTGCATAGCAGCACAATCCGGACCAGCCCCAACGTTGGGAACCACCCACAGTTTCCATTAATGGCGGGATTTATGAATTGTGTATACTCACAGGCCTTCCCTGGTAAACTCAGCTGGTAAAGAATCCATCTGCAATGCAGGCGACCCCACTTCGATTCCTGGCTTGGGAAGATCCACTGGAGAAGGGATAGGTTACCCACTCCAGTATTCTGGCCTGAAGGATTCCATGGACTATGGACTACAGTCCATGGGGTCACAAAGAGTTGGAAGAGAATATCACATGGCAGTGAGAATAAATGATTTAGTGTCACCTGAAGTTATCAGTAAATCTCCCAGACATAATGAAATAAGCAGGGCACAGGAGATGTCGTGCTATCTGGGTCTCTGTTTATCCCAGTTTTTAGCACAAGCAGCTCGATTGTTTATGGTGATAGGAGTCAGCATGCAGTGACCTTGGGCCTGGGGGACCAGTGCCTGCAAGTGGGCGTGAGGGACTAGTCTTCTGAGGTGTTGGTGCCATGTCCGTTCTTGTCTAAGGACTGGTGACACAGGTGTGACACTTCCTGGCAAGTCTTCAAGGCAAAATTTATTTTTTCACTTTTCTGATTGTGTGACAGACTTTAGTAAAAAGTTTTAAAGAGTTAAGCATGAAAAAATTAAAGCCATATCACCTGATCTTAAATTAGGCAGGCAGAAGTCTCTGTTCAAGCAGTCATAGGAGAAATTCTTTCCAGTGTCCTGAAAGATCAGGGTGAGACAGCTGATGGTGAAAGGCTCTTACCTACGGCCACACGGTTTCAGCTATGCATGCTTTGGGGAAGCAGGTGAAGGTGTTCACTGACTCACCCAGGGTCGCACAGGTATCAGTGGCCACTCAAGAAACAAGAGACACTGCTGGCGAGACCCTAATGCTTCAAAGTATCCCCACAGCCAGGCAACCTGGGACTGGGCCACAAAAGCAAAAAACCCCTACCACTCACAGTCAAAAATACAAACAGACTCTAACTTTGGCTTTTTTATTTTCATCTTTAGAATGGTTATTGTGATTGGATTTTTGTCTTTTCCTTGAATGAAGGAATGTTTTGTGGTTTTTAAAACTATCTTTTAAGATTTATTTTTTAAGGAAAAAAAAAATGGTTGCAACTTCAAACACCAGCTTGAGGGAGCTTTTCTATTCAGTCCAAACCAGAAAATCTTGACTCCTTTATGTACCAAGTCACATGTGCTAAGATGCTCTGTGTGGCGTTTCTCATCTGGTAACAGGGCAGCTCACCAGGATGCTGGAAACATGTGCCTGCATTTCTGATTGTTCTTATGGGGCTTAGGAGAGTCCCACATACACACAAAGCATAAGGGAGGGGGATGAGACTGACATGTGCACACTATGAAACAGATAACTGGTAAGGACCTACAGCACAGGGAACTCAGCACTCTGGAATGACGTATATGGGGAAAGAACCTAAGAAAGAGTAGATACGTGTGTGTGTATGAATGACTTGCTGTACTTTGCTGTACACTGAAACTAGCTCAACGTGGTAAATCAACTATACCCCAACAAAGATTTTAAAAACATTGCAAGGTCAAAAGTGACATAGACTTAGAATTCTAGGGATAAAATATTTTCCCATTGGAAAACAAAAGGATAATTGGACCAGAATAATTGTAGTTTTCCCCGTACTCAAGGTAAATTGACCCAGTCTTAATGACAATTTACTTTTAGGAAAATTTGAACTGTAGACACCTGAGTCTTCAGGTTAACACACCTCTGCAGTGTACACCCTGGGAGCCTGCCTGGCTAAAACAGATCAGTATGATGATCTGGGTGATCATTAAAGTAATCATAATTAAAGAAGAAAACTTGCCTCCAGACTGACCAGAAAAATGCCCTGTGGTCTTGGAGTGAACGCTAAGCATTCTGTAACGCTGAGTTCATCACATGTTTTGTCATCAAAAACCAAGTAATGACCATGAAATGCTTCCTTTTCGGCTCAGAGATTAAAAAAAAAAAAAAAAAAAAGTCCTATTTTAAACTCCATGTTTCATAGGGTAAAAGTTATTTCTGCAGTTTGGTGATAACCGTCACTCAAGGATCAGACAACACCCAGGACTTCCCAGGACAACACCCAGGACCCAGGACACCAGGACAACACCCAGGACCCAGGACACCAGGACAACACCCAGGGGTGGTTCAGTCACTGGAAAGCTGTGAATTTGTAAATGTATGAGAACACGTTCAACACCCAGGCTAAGACATTCTTAAGACAATGTCTTTAAAACCATCTTTGCCCTTGAAGGTGGTTTGCTTTCGAGCTGTTGCTGGTCCAGTCACATGAGGTTGCTGGGGGGGTGGGGCCTGAGCCTTCTTCCTGGGAGCGCCGATTAGACAGTGTTGGTTACGGGCAGTCACTGCAGTGATGTTGGGCTCCCCCACCTTCTCCCACCCCGTCCCACTCCACAACCCCCCTGCCTCACATCTGCAGGACACCAGCACAGTGATGACCCTGGCCAACAGGGCAAACACAGAGATGTCACCCGCTTCAGGAAGCTTCTGGTCTGGGGGCACTGTTCCTGCTGCACTTACTGCTAAATGGGTGGTTCTGTGCGTGCATGCTAAGTCTCTTCAGTCATGTCCAACGCTGTGCAACGCTATGGACTATAGCCTGCCACGTTCCTCTGTCCTTGGAATTCTCCAGGTAAGAATACTGGATTGGGTTGCCATGCCCTCCTCCAGGGGATCTTCCAGGGATTGAACCCATGTCTCTTATGTCTGCTGCATTGGCAGGCTGGTTCTTTTACAATTATCACCACTGTGCTTCCATGAACCTCTTAAAATTCCACATAATCCACTCAATTACCAGGTGGAATCTGATCAGATTTTACTGACTTTTTCTCCACAAGCATTCATGACGTCAGCGCTGGACACCGGCCAACATGGCCTCCATTCTACTGTCATCATCATCATGAGAACCACGAACCATCACTAACATGCTCAGGTCCAGAAGCCATGAGACGAGCCAAAAGCAAATAGTATCCTTGCCTTGTACCAGGGACTATTCTAAGCATTTTGCTTAGATAACTGAATCCTCACACTTAATAGACACTTAATTGGGAATTCCCTGGCAGTCCAGTGGTTAGGACTCTATGTTTTCACTGCCAAGGGCCCAGATTGAATCCCTGGTTGGGGAACTAAGATCCTGCAAGCTGTGCAGCACAGCCAAATAATAGTAATAATAGGCACTAGTATCACCCCACTCCGGTACTCTTGCCTGGAAAATCCCATGGATGGAGGAGCCTGGTAGGCTGCAGTCCATGGGGTCGCTGGAGTTGGACACGACTGAGCGACTTCACTTTCACTTTTCACTTTCATGCATTGGAGAAGGAAATGGCAACCCACTCCAGTGTTCTTGCCTGGAGAATCCCAGGGACGGGGGAGCCTGGTGGGCTGCCGTCTCTGGGGTCGCACAAAGTTGGACACGACTGAAGTGACTTAGCAGTAGCAGTAGCAGTATTATATTTCAGATAAGGAATCTGGGACAAGAGGTTGATGAAGAAAATCACCCAGGTGACACTAACAAGCCTGGAGCTGGGATTCCAGCCCACGTAGTGTGGTGCCAGAGGTTGCTCTGAACCACTCAGCCATGCTCACAAGACCCTCTCAGTTGGGAATTATCATCCCAAATTTTCCAGGAGAGGAAACTGAAATGGAAAGAGTTAAGAAAATGCGATTGTCACTGAGTGGTTTGCAGGTAGTCCCGACCCCCTTCCCTTCTGTGCACAGGAAAGTACCATTTCTCCATATCCTTAAAGGTGAGGTGTGGCCCCAGGACCTGCGTCGGTCCATGAAACGTGGGCAGAAGTGCCATCAAGTGCCACCACATTCCTGTCCCCTGTGCTGGTGAAACACTTGTCAAAGTGGAGCCTTTGTCACACCAGATCCTTGAGCAGCTCTGTTGGACAGCATCACTCTGCTAGACCAGCATGGACACACAGACAATGGAAAATTTTGTTCTAGTAAACTTCTGAGATTTTGGTTGAGGATGGAGAAAGTATTTGCAACCATGATAAGGCAATGAGTCCCTTATCACTAGAGATGTTCAAGCAGAAGTGTCAATACCCACTGTGGGTCTGTATGAGAGCAGTGATCCACGCAATGGAGATGTTCCCATCACTTCAGTCTGCAGGCTTTGTTAAATGTGTTTCAGCAGTTCCTGGTGTCCACTTACCAACTTCTTTGTATCTCTTAACTTCTCTGGGCCTTAGTTTCCTCCTATTCAAAGGACTGAGGGTTGTTGGTAGCTCATAAAGCTGTTAGAGACATTAAATGAGGTTGAAGAACAATAGCAGCAGCCTGATTCCAAATGTCCCCATCACATTCTCAGAATAGTCACAAGACCAACAAGGGAAACAATTAAACTATGCAGGACCCATGATTTAAATATTGTTAGAAGATAGAAACCACTGCAATCTTCAAGTCATTTATGAGGGGAAAAAGAAACAAATTCTAACAAAGCTTCTGATATTTGCAACTATCCCAGCAAACCTGTGGGAGGGGGAGGCAGGACCAGGGGGCCAGTAGGGAGGAAGTAAAACACAAAAATACCGAATACAGGTTGGGAGTTGGCAGTTCACAGTCGCGGCTATAGGGAAGGGGCTTAAAAGTGTGGGGAGCCTAAAGTGGCTGCCTCAGAGGTGGTGCTTCTCGGAGAGGATTAAAGAGAAGAGGCTGTATGCCTTAGGTATGAGGTAGAGGGATGAAAGAAAGAAGAGAAAAATTAAAGATCTTGCTGAATAAGACTGGTTGATTTTATCAACGTTAACATTACGATTGTGAAATTTATATTACGGGTTTGCAAGATCAACCTTTAAGAGAAACTGTAAAAAGAGTACAGGGAATCTCTCTGTATTGTTCAGTTGCCCCAAAAGTTCATTTGGGTTCTTCAGTAACATCCAACACAAAAAAAAAAAAAAAAATTTTTTTTGGCCAACACAATATTTCTTATGACTTCATGTGAATTTCCAATTACCTCAAAATAAAATGTTTTATTTAATAAACCTAAAAACAGTTTAAAGCCAGAAAACAATTCCATTTATACTTGCATAAAAAAGAATAAAATACCTAGAAATAACTCTAACCAAGGAGGTGAAAGACCTGTACACTGAAAACTATATGACATTGAAGAAAGAGAGACACACATTAAGTGTAAAGATAATTTATGTTCATGGATTAGGAGAATTAACATTGTTGAAATGACCATATTACCCAAAACATACACAGTTAAATATAATCCCTGTCAAATGGCATCTTTCATAGAATTAAAACAAATAATTCTAAGATTTTTATGGGAACATAAAGACCCAAAACAACCCAGCCTATCTTAAGAAAGAAGAACAAAGCTGTAAGTGTCATGCACCCTCATTTCAAACTTTACTACAAAGCTATAGTAATCAAAACAGTATGGAACTAGCACAAAAAAAGACACATGGGCCAATGGACCAGAAGAGAGGGCCCAGGAACGAATCCACACTTCTATGGGAAATTAATCTTTACGACAAAGGAGGCCAAAATATACAAAGGGGAAAAGACAACCTTTTCAGTAAATGGTATTGGGAAAACTGGACAGCTACAGGCAAAAGAATCATACAGGACTACTTTCTCAAACACCATCTATGAAAATAAGCTCAAAATGTATTAATGGCTTAAATGACTCCATATAATACCTAGAAAAAAACATAGTCTATGTCAAAACATAGACTTTTACAGGACTACTTTCTCAAACACTATCTATAAAAATAAGTTCAAAATGTATTAATGGCTTAAATGACTCCATATAATACCTAGAAAAAAAAAAACATAGTCTATATCAAAACATAGACTTTGACATCAGTCTTAGCATAAATATTTTGGATATGTCTCTTCAGGCAAGGAAAACAAAAGCAAAAATAAACAACTACAGCAAAAAGTTTTTTCAAAGCAAACTATCATCCAAATAAAAAGTCTGCCTACTGAGTAGGAGAAAATATTTGAAAATGATATATCTGATAATATATTAATATACAAAATATTCAGAAAACATATACCATTCAACAGAAAATAACAAAAAACTCAATTTAAAAAATAAGCAGAGGACTTGAATAAACATTTTTCCAAATAAGACATAAATGGCCAATAAGCACATGAAAAGATGCTCAACATCACAAATCACTAAGCATCATGGAAATGCAAGTCAAAACCACAATGACATATCATATCACACCTATCAGAATGGTTATTCTCCAAAAGAGAACAGATAACAAGTGTTGATGAGGATGTGGAGAAAAAGAAACTCTCATGCATCATTAGTGGGAATGTAAATTGGTGCAACTGTTTTGGAAAATGGTATGGAGATTCTGTAAAAAATTAAAAATAAAACTATTAATATATAATCCAGCAATTCCACTCCTAGGTATTTATCTGAAAGAAGCAAAAACACTAATTCAAATAGGTATGCTGCTGCTGCTGCTAAGTCGCTTCAGTCGTGTCCGACTGTGAGACCCTATAGACGACAGCCCACCAGGCTCCGCTGTCCCTGGGATTCTCCAGGCAAGAACAACGGAGTGGGTTGCCATTTCCTTCTCCAATTCGTGAAAGTGAAAAGTGAAGTCGCTCAGTCGTGTTGACTCTTCGCGACCCCATGGACTGCAGCCTACCATGCTCCTCCATCCATGGGACCCTCAGGCAGGAGTACTGGAGCGGGGTGCCATTGCCGTCTCCATCAAATAGGTATATGTACTCCTATTTCACTGTAGCATTATTTACAGCCAAGTTATGGAAATTATACAATAAAGCAAACAAACTCAGAAAAAGAGATCAGATGAGTAGTTATAAGGGGTAAAGAGTAGGTACAGGGGGAATTGAATGAAGGTGTTAAAAAAAAAAATCCAAGATCAATAAGTACTATTATACAACATCATCAACACATGATTAACAGCATGATAGCTATATGTTATATATGAAAATTATTAAGAGAGTAAATTCTAAGAGTGCTCATAACAAGGAAATTTTTTTTTTCTTCCTCTTTCTATGTGAGATGATGGATGTTCACTAAAGTTACTGTGGTCATTACTTCATGGTTATATAAGTCAGATCATTATGCCAGATGCTTTACCCTTATACAATGTTGTATGTCAGTTATATCTCAAAAAAAAAACTGGAAGAAAAAAAACTGTAAGTAATAAAAAGAGAAAAGAAATTAATCAAGTAAAGAATGGAAAAACAGCGTCTCATATTAAAGTCTTTGTTCCTTAGAGAAATAAACAATACACTGGAAATGAGGTGAAATCACAAATATACAAAATAAGAAATCACAAGTTAGGAATAATTATGACACACACAAAAATTTTAAAGATATTAACATCTACCTTTGCATATTCTTATGCAAATAAGTTTGAAAACCTAGAGGGAACGGATAATTTCTTAAGCAAATATAGTGTAGTGAAACTGACCTTGATAGAGAAAATTTAGACCAAATTTTATGGAAATGTTCTAGCTACTGCACATAATAGCACAAGGCCCAGATGAGCACACAAGTGAATTCTACTAAACCGTAAGAGATCAGACATTCCCAATGCTACATAAATTATCTCAGATTACAAGAAATCAAGAATAATTTTTAAAATTTTCTTTTTTTTTTAAAGTTTTTTTTTTGAACTTTTTATTTTGTATTGGGGGAGAGTCAGTTAACGATGTTCTGATAGATTCAGGTAGACAGCAAAGGGACTCAACTATACGTATAATTATTACTTTTGTATCTAAACCTAACAAAGATAGCACAAAAATTACACAGCAATATCACATGTGGAGATTGGTATCAAAAATTTAATTAAAAATAATAATGAACTGACTTAGATAGTACAGTGAAAATTAGGACACCATAACCAAATAAGGCTTATAATAGGAACACAAAGATGGTTAATATTAGAAAACAAATTAGTATAATTTACTACTTTAGTAATTCTATGGAGAAAATGATATGAATTTCTTTATAAGTGTTCAAAATTGACTTTGGCAAAATTCAATTCTCATTCCTAGTTAAAAATTTTAGGAAAATAATAATGGCTGCCTATTTCCTTAATGGAGAAACACTAGAGGCATTTCAACTAATGTCAGTAACAAGTTTAAAAAGCCTACTGTCTCCAATGGTATCCAACATTTTTTTTAACCTTTATTTTATTATTTTTTTAATTTAAATTTATTTATTTTAATTGGAGGCTAATTACTTTACAATATTGTATTGGTTTTGCCATACATCAACATGAATCTGCCACGGGTGTACACGTGTTCCCCATCCTGAACCCCCCTCCCACCTCCCTCCACATACCATCCTTCTGGGTCATGCCAGTGCACCAGCCCCGAGCATCCTGTATCCTGCATCGAACCTGGACTGGAGATTCGTTTCTTATATGATATTATACATGTTTCAATGCCATTCTCCCAAATCACCCCACCCTCTCCCTCTCCCACAGAGTCCAAAAGACTGTTCTATACATCTGTGTCTCTTTTTGCTGTCTCACATACAGGGTTATCATTACATTTTTAGTGGTAATAGTCAATGAAATTAGAGAATAACCAGAGGCACTGGAATAACAAGAAATAAATCTCACTAATGACTAGTGATTAGAAAGAGAAATTAAGGAAATAATCCCATTTACTATTGCATCAAAAAGAATAAAATCAAGAATCATGAATCTACCCAAGGAAGCAAAAGACCTGTACTCTGAAAACTATAAGATGCTGATGAAGGAAATTGAAGTCAACACATGCAATATTGAAAGATATACTAAGTTCTTGGATTGGAAGAATCAATATTGTTGAAATGACCATTTTACCCAAGGCATTCTATAGATTCAGTGAAATCTATATTAAATAAATAAATGGCAATTTTCACAAAACTAGAATAAAAATTTTTTAATTTGTTTGGAAAAACAAAATAACCCAAATAGCCAAAGTAATCTTAAGAAAGAAAAATGGAGTTGGAAAAATCAAGCTCCCTAACTTCAGACTATACTATACAAAGCTACAGCCATCAAGGCAGTGTGGTAATGGCCCAAAAATAGAAATATAAGTCGGTGGAACAGAATAGAAAGCTCAGAGATAAACCCACATATATATACAGCTAATTAATCTATGACAAAGGAGGCAAGAATATACAGTGAAGACAGTCTTTTCAATAAATAGTACTGTGAAAAGTGGACAGCTACATTTAAAAGAGTGAAATTAGAACATTCCCTAATACCATATGCAAAATAACCATAAAATGAGTCAAAGACCTAAATGTAAGACCAGATACTATGAAAACTCCTAGAGGAAAATATAAGCAGAACACTCTTTGACATAAATGACAGTAATATTTTTTTGGATCCATCTCCTAGAGTAATTCAAATAAAAATAAATAAATGAGACCTAATTAAACTGAAAAGCTTTTGAATAGCAAAGGAAACCATAAACAATACAAAAAGATAAACTACAGAAGAGGATTATTTGCAAATGATGCAACAACAAGAGATTAATTTCCAATATATACAAGTAGTTCATACAGTTCAATGGCTAAAAAAAAACCAACTCAATCAAAAAATGGGCAGAAGATCTAAATAGACATTTCTCCAAAGAAGACACACAGATGGTCAAGATCCAAATGAAAAGATGCTCAATATCACTAATTTTTAGAGAAATGCAAACCAAAATAATAATGAGGTATGACCTCACACTGGTCAAAATGGCCATCATCAAAAAATCTACAAATAACAAATGCTGGAGAGGATGTGGAGTAAAGGGTACCCTATTGCACTGCTGGTGGGAATGTAAACTGATGCAGCCATCATGGAGAATAGTATGGAGGTTCCTTTAAAAAATAAAAATAAAACTACCATATGACCCAGCAATCCTACTCCTGGGCATATACCCAGAGAAAACCATACTTCAAAAAGATATGTGTACCCCAATATTCATAGCAGCACTATATATAATAGCCAAGACATGGAAGCAACCTCAATGCCCATTGACAAATGAATGGATAAAGAATATATGGTACATACATACAATGGAAAAGTATTCAGCTATAAAAAAAAGAATGAAAAATGCTATCCTCAGCAGCATGGATGGACCTAGAGATTATCATACTAAGTGAAGTAAGCCAGACAAAGAAATACAAATATCATATGCTATCGCCTATATGTGGAGTCTAAAGAGATGATAGTACAGATGAACTTGTTTACAAAACAGAAATAGACTCACAAACATAGAAAACAAGCTTATGGTTACCAAAGGGGAAAGGTGGGGAGGAATAAATTAGAAGTTTGAGATGCAAATATACACAGCAGGATAGATAAAATAGATAACCAACAAGAACCTACTACTATATAGCACAGGGAACTATACTCAATATCTTGTAATAATCTATAATGAAAATAATCTAAAAAAGAATGTATATATATATATATAAATATATATATATATATAATTGAATTACTTTGTTTTATACCTGAAACTTATATAGTACATTATGCAAAATGTGGACCTGGATGGATCATAAGCTGGACTCAAGATTTCTGGGAGAAATATCAACAACCTCAGATATGCAGATAATACCACCCTAATGGCAAAAAGTAAAGAATAACTAAAGAACCTCTTGATGAAAGTGAAAGAGGAGAATGAAGAAGCTGGATTAAAACACAACATTCAAAGAACTAAGATCATGGCATCCAGTTCCATCACTTCATGGCAAATAGATGTTGAAAAAATGGAAACAGTGACAGACTTTATTTTCTTGGGCTCCAAAATCACTGTGGATGGTGACTGCAGCCATGAAATTAAAAGATCCTTGATCCTTGGAGGGAAAGCTAAGACAAACCTAGACAGCATATTAAAAAGCAGAGATATCACTTTGCCAACAAAGGTCCATATGGTCAAAGCTTTGGTTTTTCCATAGTCATGTATGAATCTGAGAGTTGGACCTTAAAGAAGGCTGAGCACCAAAAAATTGATGCTTTTGCTTTGTGGTGCTGGAGAAGACTCTTGAGAGTCCCTTGGATAGCAAGGAGCTCAAACCAGTCAATCCTAAAGGAAATCAACAATGAATATTCATTGGAAGGACTGATGCTGAAGCTGAAGCTCCAATACTTTGCCCACCTGATGTGAAGAGCTGACTCATTGAAAAAGACCCTGATGCCAGGAAAAACTGAGGACAAGAGAAGGTAAGATGGGTGATGGCATCACTGACTCAATGGACAGGAGTTTGAGCAAACTCCAGGAGATGATAGAAGACAGGGAAGTCTGGTGTTCTGCAGTCCACAGGGTTGCAAAGAGTCAGACATGACTGAAAGGCTGAACAACAAAAACAAAATACCTAATACAACATTGTAACTAATGTTACAATGTTACATTGAAACAAATACAGCATTGTAAATTAACTATATTTCAATAAATAAATTTTTAATAAAATAAAATTTCACTAGAAAAAATGAAATCTATCTCTGTTTGCAGATGAAATGATAGTATGCATGGTAAATCCTATAGAATCAATGATAAAATGAACACAAACAATAAAGGAATTAGTAAAGTAGTAGGATATAAAATTAATATATAAAATCAGCAGCATTCATATATACAAATAATAACCATATAGAAGATATAATGAATGCACAAAGGCATTCACAAGGTAATAAGAAAGATAAAATTTTAGGATCAAATTTCATAAGAAATGCTCAGATCTTATATAAAGAAAACTATAAAACATTTTAAAAGACTTCTGTAAGACACAAAAATGAGCTTAAGAAGATGGAAAGACATTTCTTATTTTTATTAGCACATCTCAGCATCATCAAGATGTCAGTTCTCCCTAATTTAATTTACAAATATAATCTAATTCCAATAAAAATTCCAACATGCACTTTTTATAAAGCTAGAGACATTGGTCTTAAATTTCTTATGTAAAATAAACACAATGGAGTCAGAGAAATGCAGAGGAAGAGGGAGCAGAGGAGAGTAGAGGTGAAAGAGAAGGGCTGAGAGATTCAAAGTGCAACCCTGGCAGAGTTCCCATTGCTGTCTTGAGGATGGATAAAGGGGGTTGCTGGTGAAGGAGTGGAGACAACCTTGGCAGCTGAGAACAGCCACCAGCCTACGGCCAACAAGGAGGTGAGGAGCACAGTCCTAGGACCACCTGCCACTCAGTTCTATAAACAGAATGAATGGCCTTGGAAGGCAATCCATCCCAGAACCCCAAAAAAGAGGCACACTTGATGTCATCTTCAAGTCAGCCTTGAGAAACCAGAGTGGAGAATAAGCCAAATCAAACAGACACCTGACCTACAGAACCATGCAAGTACTGTATACTGACCAGCATGAAGGAAACGACTAAGTCTGCTGAGAATCGTGGAATGCAATGAGTGAATGTGGTTAATTTGGGACAAAAAATCAAATTACACTAAAGTTCATCTATTTTAAAACATAGGTGAGAACAATCAAATAGATTTTGAAAGAAATTTATTGAGAGAGATTTGCCTTACCCAGATATTGAAAATTTTTAAGCTACAATAATTAAAATGCAAAAAAGTGAAAGTGAAAGTTAAGTCGCTCAGTCGTGTCTGACTCTTTGCGACCCTGTGGACTGAAGCCCATCAGGCTCCTACGTCCATGGGATTCTCCAGGCAAGAATACTGGAGTGGGTTGCCATTGTCCTTCTCCAGGGGATCTTCCCGACCCAGGGATCGAACCCAGGTCTCCCACATTGCAGGCAGACGCTTTAACCTCTGAGCCACCAGAGAAGCCCTTAAAAATGCAATAGTACAATATTAAAAATCGAGAAATGAAAGAGAAAAGAAAGACTGCATACAAAATTGTGGATATGATAAAGATCAATATAAAACAATAGAGAAAGGATAAATTGCCTAATTAATCTTAGAAAAGACCCTGATACTAGGAAAGAATGAAGCAGGAGAAGGGGATGACAGAGGACGAGATGGTTGGATGGCATCACTGACTTAATGGACTTGAGTTTGAGTAAGCTCCAGGAGATGGTGATGGACAGGGAAGCCTGGTGTGCTTCAGTCCATGGGGTCGCAAAGAGTTGGACACAACTGAGCAACTGAACAACAATGAATATTAATTGCCTAATAAATAGTAATAGTACAATTGGTTAACAGGAAAAAAAAAGAAAAGATACTCTTTACCGCATATTGTACAGCCAAATAAATTGTAGCTGGATTAAAAAGTTAAATGTTTCTTTAAAGCCAAATAGGTAAATATTTATATGATACGAAGATGAGAGAAAACCTTTCAAGAATTAAAGTAATTTTTTAAAATCCATGAGATAAAGGACCAATACAAACAAAGATAATTAGGATCTTACATATGCTAAACAAAATATGAAAAATAATTATTAGGGGAAACAGCTGCAAAATTTATAACAGTGAGAGTATAAACAGTCATAATATGTGAGACACTTTAATAGAAAAATGGGAAAATATATCAAATAATAATTCACAAAAGAAGACATAAATTGACTGATAATATGCTCAAAAATTTCAGCAGAGATAATAATCATGATGGTGTCTAAAATGAAAATTCTTCAGCATTGAGGACAATCTCAACTGATTGAAAAGTTAAGCCTTGATGAGATGGTCCATTGGCTTATCATTGCCACATAAAATTGAGTGAAGTGATGTGATATATCTCTGAAGATGCATTCTTTAAAGCTTTGAACTATGTCAGTGGAGTATAAAATTCTACTGATTAACTATTATATGTGACTGGCCTTGAAATTACAAAACTTTTTCCAGAAGTAATGGAAAGAATGGCTATCTTTAGGAAATCCTCCTGGATATACAATTTTTAATATTAATTTAGGCCAGAAACAAATAAAATGTACTATAATGATAAACATAAGATTTATAGGGTACAGAATTTTAAGACATAATGTACCAGCAAGGACCACTGGATCAGCAGATATTATCTTTTGAATCACAGTTTTGAAGCAGGTGAGATTAACCTTATTTTAGCTTATTGTAATTTAACACGGATTACCATGATAAAATTAAAGCTGGCCAATCTCTGGCCTCTGGAGAGGCTCTTCAGTATAGACCCAATCCCAAGGCAGAAGCAGTGGATTACAATTGTCTCAAGTTCACTTTAGGTCCATAGATACACAATTGGGAGTCCTATTAATCCAAACACTGTTAAGCTAAAATCTTGTTTTCCATTGCAAATTCCATGTCTGTGAAGCAGAAACTACCAGAACATGGTGATGGCATAGTTTTTCTTACCCTGGATAGGATGAGGGATTGGAGAAAGATGGAGAGTAGGAAGAATGAGGAAATATTAGGAATAAGGCAATAAAATAAACTTTTCAAAGAGGATTTATACTGAAATAATTTTCTTCTATACTAACCTCTATGGAGATTAAATAGGTGAAGTATTTTTCACCATCAAGAATCAAATGATTACTCTCCTTTGTTTACAAAAGCCATTCCCATAATCCAAGATTAGTGTGATTTATTAATGATGATATAGTAAAAGCTACTTTTACATTGATGAAATTTTTAGTTTTATTAAAAGCCAAAAACAAAATGTAAGAATGGCTAGGAAGCTACTAAATATGAAGACCTGTGTGGAGGGGCGGGGTGGGGGAGAGGAGGAACTAGTTTCAGGTATAAATATATAGTGCAAATCTCTTTCATTAAACCATACAGTACAGGCAAAAGAATATGCTATCAGATGAACGGATAGACTAAAACCTGAAGAAATAGATCAAACTACATCTAAATATCTAGTTTATGTAAAGGAGGTATCTTCAATCACTAAGGGGAAAATATCTCAATTTCACATAAATGTAGGGACAATTAGACAGCCATCTGGAAAACTATCAAGGCAGATAGATCCATTCTTTCTATCACACCTAAGAATAAACTCCAATGAATCAGAGTTCCAACTATTAAAAAAAAAAAACTATAAAAACATCAGAAGAAAGCATGAGTGACTTCCTCTAAAACACATGTAAGTAAAGAATGCTACTGTCTTTAATGCTGCTGTTGGGTAGGCACGTGCCAAGCACTGGGTAGGGCTTCTCTCTCCCTCTCTCTTTCTCTCTCTGCATTTATTTGTTTCTGACTGTGTCAGCTCTTACTTGTGGCCTGAGGAATCTTTCTTGTGGCATGTAGGATCTTTCACTGTGGCCCACACATTCCTCTCGTTCTGGTTCGAGGGCTCCGGAGCATGCACTCAGTAGTTACGGTGCACAGACTCAGCAGTTACACGTGCACAGGCTTAGTAGTTACAGTGTGCAGGATCAGCAGTTACTGTGCCCAGGCTCAGCAGTTACGGTGTGCAGACTCAGTAGTTATGGTGTACAGACTCAGTAGTTACTGTGTGCAGACTCAGCATTATAGTGTGCAGACTCAGCAGTTGCAGTGTGCAGACTCAGCAGTTACGGTGCACAGGCTCAGTAGTTACACGTGCATGGACTCAGTAGTAATGGTGCACAGGATCAGTAGTAACAGTGCACAGGATCAGTAGTAACGGTGCACAGGCTCAGGAGTTATGGTGCACAGACTCAGTAGTTACTGTGTGCAGACTCAGCAGCTATGGTGTGCAGACTCAGTAATTACTGTGTGCAGACTCAGCAGTTATGGTGTGCAGGCTCAGTAGTTAGAGTGCACAGACTCAGCAGTTACGGTGTGCAGGCTCAGTAGTTAGAGTGCACAGACTCAGCAGTTATGGTGTGCAGACTCAGTAGTTATTCTCCGCAGACGCCATAGTTATGGTGCACAGGCTCAGTAGTTACAGTGTGCAGACTCAGTACTTACGGTGCACAGACTGAGCAGTTATGGTGTGCAGACTCAGTAGTTACTGTACGCAGACTCAGTAGTTACGGTGCGCAGACTCAGTAGTTACAGTGCACAGGCTCAGTAGTTACGGTGCGCAGACTCAGTAGTTATGGTGCACAGGCTCAGTAGTTACGGTGCACGGACTCAGTAGTTACGGTGTGCAGACTCAGTAGTTATGGTGCACAGGCTCAGTAGTTACGGTGCACGGACTCAGTAGTTGTGGTGTGCAGACTCAGTAGTTACTGGGCGCAGACTCAGTAGTTATGGTGCACAGGCTCAGTAGTTATGGTGTGCGGACTCAGTAGTTACTGTGCGCAGACTCAGTAGTTACACGTGTACAGACTCAGTAGTTATGGTGCACAGACTCAGTAGTTACGGTGCGCAGACTCAGTAGTTACTGTGCACAGGCTCAGTAGTTACAGTGCGCAGACTCAGTAGTTATGGTGCACAGGCTCAGTAGTTACACGTGTACAGACTCAGTAGTTACAGTGCGCAGGCTCAGTAGTTATGGTACACAGTCTCAGTAGTTACGGTGCGTAGACTCAGTAGTTACACGTGCACAGACTCAGTAGTTATGGTGTACAGTCTCAGTAGTTACGGTGTGCAGACTCAGTAGTTACTGTGCGCAGACTCAGTAGTTACACGTGTACAGACTCAGTAGTTATGGTGCACAGGCTCAGTAGTTATGGTGCACAGGCTCAGTAGTTACTGTGCACAGGCTCAGTAGTTACAGTGCGCAGACTCAGTAGTTATGGTGCACAGGCTCAGTAGTCATGGTGCACAGATTCAGTAGTTACGGTGCACAGGCTCAGTAGTTACGGTGTGCAGACTCAGTAGTTACGGTGTGCAGGCTCAGTAGTTACGGTGCGCAGACTCAGTAGTTACGATGTGCAGGCTCAGTAGTTACGGTGCACAGGCTCAGTAGTTACGGTGGGTGCGCAGACTCAGCAGTTACTGTGCGCAGGCTCAGTAGTTACAGTGCACAGGCTCAGTAGTTGGGCACACCAGCTCAGTTTCCCGGGGGCATGTGAGGTCTTCGTTCTTCAACCAGGGGTTGAACCTGCACTCTTTGCTTTGGAAGACAGACCCTTAACTCCTGGACCACCAGGGAGGTCCCAGGAAAGACTTTTTTTAAACTAAAATCCCAGATGCCATATAAGAGAAGTTTGAAAAGTTTGACTAAGTATTAACGAAGCATTTTTGCAAGCGAAAAAAATTAATTAGAGTCAAACTGATAGGCTGGGAGAACACAGTCAGGGCATACGTCACAGACAAAGGGTTAAGTTCCCAATTTATTGAGGATTGTTTTTTAATTGATGAAAGAGGCCTGTAGAAGAACAGGCAGAGACTAGAACAAAAAGCTCAAAAAGAAATATAAAATGTCCCTTAATAATATAAAACGACGTGCAGCTTCATTCCCACATAAAAAAGAAATGTAAATTGAAGCTACAGTGAAATTCCATTTTTTGCCCATTAAGTCATCAAAATTCAAAAGCCTGACAGTACGATCTGATAATGAGGTGGTGAAGACACAGGCACAGGAATACATGGCTGACGGATATGAAAAATGGTACCATTCCTCCGTCGTGAGCCACGGACCAACACAGAGGGGTATGGCACTCATATGTCAGAAACAAACAAGCATGCAAACTCTTAGGAAATGACATTAAATTTGTGGTTACCAGAGGCAGGGTGTGGGGAGACAAGGAATGGGATGAAAGTGCTCAAAACATAAAAACTTCCAGTTATAAGATAAATAAGTACTAAGATTGTAATGTACAACATGAGAAATATAATTAACATTGCTGTATATTATATATGAAAGTTGTTAAAAGAGTAAATCCTAAGAGTTCTCATTACAAGGGAAAATTTCCTCTTTTTATTTAGCTTTGTATATATGTGAGATGATGGATGTTCACTAACTTATTCTGGTCATCATTTCATGATATATGTAAGTCGTATCATTATGCTGAACACCTTAAATTTACATAGTGTTGTATCTCAATTATATCTCAATAAAGCTAGAAGAAAAAGTAAATAATCTCCTTCAGTTAAAAAAAAAAAAGAGCTCTATGGAGGATAATTTGAGAATATCAGATCAAGTACATGTAACCAAATTTCAACACAGAATTCCCTCTATGAATTTATCCTGAATGCGTTGTCTCCAACAACATGAAAACACATGCTGTCCACACAGTTATTCA
The DNA here is from genome assembly GCF_029378745.1 of Bos indicus. Taxonomy (NCBI): domain Eukaryota; kingdom Metazoa; phylum Chordata; class Mammalia; order Artiodactyla; family Bovidae; genus Bos; species Bos indicus. The sequence goes on along the minus strand of NC_091768.1, from coordinate 10,641,271 downwards.
CAGAATGTGATTTGTCACTGTCTAAGCATAGGAAGCTGATTGAATAAACCATGGTACCTGCACACAATGGGGTGCCTTGCAGGGAGGGGAAGAGGGAAGAACAGCCAATCTAAGTAATTTTAGCCTAGGCAAACACATTTGACTGTATACCTTCAGTCTCAGGACGGAGGGGGAGCGAGAACTTCAAACAAACCCCAAATTCTTCCTAGTATGGTGTTTATGGTAATAGCATGTGCAAAGTGATTCTGAAAGTATATACTGTGCTAAAGCTTTGAACAAATGAGGAAATGTGTTGATGTTGTTGGCAGCCAGAGTTTTCACTATGGAAAGAAGACACACAGATATGAGATGCTGAGAGGCAGGAGGGAGCCCTTTGGGAAAGGACTGGAACTGGAGGTACTGGTGCAAACTCAAGACTTCATGGGCTTCCCTGGTAGATCAGTTGGTAAAAAAATCTGTCTGCAATGCAGGAAACCCTGGTTCAATTCCTGAGTCTGGAAGATCCTCTGCAGAAGGGATAGGCTACCTGCTCCAGTATTCTTGGGCTTCCCTTGTGGCTCAGCTGGTAAAGAATCTGCCCACAATGCAGGAGACCTAGGTTTGATTCCCGGGTTGGGAGGATCCCCTGGAGAAGGGAAAGGCTACCCACTCCAGTATTCTGGCCTGGAGAATTCCGTGGACCGTATAGTCCATCAATTGCAAAGAGTCGGACACGACTGAGTGACTTTCATTTTCACTTTCAAGACTTCATAGATACATGTGTATATGTATACACATACATGTACTTACACATGTATGTGTATACGTATACATATACATGTACTTACATATGTATGTATGTGAGTATATTGGTATGCAGGTATATGTAGATAGATGTCCTAGCTCTTTTTACTGAAAGAGCCAGAGAGCAAAGACCAGAGTAGCAAACCTCGCGCCAGATCTTTGTCCCCACTCAGATGAACTAAGGCTTCCAGGAGAAATGGCTAGTTCCATCAGGGCTGGCTCCTAAGGAGACAGGCTACCTGGGGCACCCACACTTAAGCTCCTTGGTTCTCCAAATCCAATGAAACCAGTTTCTTTCACCTATCATTGATAGGATTTTCAGTCCATCTTCCCATACTGCCATGAAGTTTATAACAACCCTCCGGATCTTAAAGAACTTCTGATTTTTTTATTCTGCATTCCTGCAAGCATTTCTTTAGAGGTCGTATCAAATTGGATTTTAATTTGCATCGGGGTAAACTTCCCTTGTTTGTCACTGATCCCACTTTTACCTCCACATGCTTTGTCTGATATGATAGGTCTAAAAGTTTTGGCAGAACACAAGAGTCAGAAACAGCAACCACAGCGATTAAGCACATTACATGGCAGAGGGCATTCGGTAGTATAAAAGGGAGAAAAAAAGAAACACCTCATTGGCTGAGAGGATTTGCAGCACTCAAAGCAGGTGGACCAAAGCTGTATCCGCAGGCCTACCTGCTGACAACACAGCTGTCCTCAGAGCCTGGGGAAGACGTATCAGAGACAAATTGCATCGTTATAAACCAGCCCTTAATCATTTCTCAGCTATCCACCAGCACCTGCATTACCAGTAGCTAGGACTGGAGGCTGCAGCTTGCCCGCAGCTGTGCTCCATGTCCTAGGACACAGGGCAGCCCATCTGAGGGAGACCCGGGGGGACAGGATGCCCTCCTACCCAAACTGGGACCCCCATCTATCCCAAGATGATCTGAGCTTGGATCAGATGCACTGACTTGGGGAAGCAGGTAAGACCGTCACCAAGGAGACAGGCCCTGCCTCCTTCTTTGGTTAGAGTGAGAAAGGGTAGCTGCCAACAGTTCTTCCAGGGCTTCCCAAAAGGCCAGAGGGCCTGACGAGCCCCAGAAGGACCTGAGTCTTTATGCAAACTCGGGGTGCTGTGGTTTGGTTAAGTGTGAGCTCACCACTCCTGGGCAAGCCCCTCTTGCTTCTGCTCCACTTTTTTGTATGTGCTTTTATGGTTCATTTTGCTGATTGATTCTGGCACACAGGGGAGCTCAAATGGCTGTTTTAAGTCTGAGGCTCATCCAATGCTGATCTCAGTTAAAGGCACCCTGTTGTCCCCAGTTTTGATGTTTGCTTAATGTGATTTTCTCTGGATGAAAAGAAAACAGAGACTCAAAACGTTGTGAAGGAAATGTAGATTTTCTTCTTTTCCCTTTTTATCCCTGAAATGCCTTGTACAGTCCTTTCAAATGTCTTATGGAAAGGATTAAAAGTGAGGGTGAAAAAGACAAATAGAAGCTGGTTCTTTCTCAGCCTCTGAAGTTTCATGAACAAACTGAAAGTTCAAATGAGGTCTATGAAAATATTAGCAGATGCCAAAAGGCCAGCAGCCAGGATTTGTGCCTTTGTGCAGGAACTGAATAGCTACCAACAGCTAGAAAATTTTTAAAACCTTGCCAATGATGAAAGACTCCTATGGAAAAGAGAATGAGAAAGAGAAAGATGTTTTTAAATGATTAGATTTATGAAATTGTAAAGGAGTGTTCTCTACAGATCCTAAACCTCTCAGCATGCAGATAAACAAAATGCTAAGACATGGAGATTACATAATGTTTTAATGATGTGATTAGGAATAGTGGTTGAAATGAATTTGACTTGACTTGAAAATTTCTGTAAGGAGATATGCATAGTTATTAGTCAAAATTTGAGTCTGCAACAAGCAAAAATATAAACTTGTAAGATAATTCTATTTTTAAGTTATTCAGAATATTAATCACATGACATCTCAACAAGATGGAGATTTTCTTCCTCAGTAGCAAGTTTAATTAATTACATTAATATAATCATGACTAGCTCTTCTTAATTATCTTTATGCTTCTGCATATTTAAATTGGAAAGATCTACTGGGTTCATCTTTTTAAAAAGATATTAGTCAACCAAACAAAAACATTTAGGTTACATAAAATGAATTGAAACCAATATGAAAAGTTGAAAGTGCTCTTTATAAATGGCATTTGCATTTCTCTAAGACAAAATTTAAGCAACAAAAATATGATGAAGTCAAATAACTGGGATTTTATTTACTAATCAAGTTATAAAATATATAAATGCTTCAGAAATGCTTAGTCAAGGATAGTTTCTTTTTTATAACTCACAATGTCAATTTAGCTTTATCAGAAATCAATTTTTTGTTTTTATTTCTTAAATTTTTCTATTAAATCAAGGGTCTTAACAGACTGTAATGACAGAAAAGGAACAGTAGAGGGTACTTTAGTTCTCTAACAAAATAAAACTATTCCTAAAACCTTATATAAATCAGTAAAGCAGACAATGGAGAGATTTGAACTATCTGGTAAAGGTTAAGCAGAACTCGAAGCAAGCTCCTCTGCTCCACATAGCCTGTGAAAGAGAATTCAGATAAACGGCCATCTCTTCCTTTAATTTATCTGTAAATAAACTGCATAACATGAAAAGTAGATCTGCAAATCAACGAGTCTCTCCTTTTACGTTTATTTGGCAATTGCATGATCTATTAAACGCACCTGACTGAAATTAGTAAATTCTGGTTATCCAGGCATTTTAAGAGGCCTACTGAGTGTTTTCAGTGCGTAAGAAGCAGCACTATGTAGCTGTTTCCTGTGTCTTGGTCCTATATCCACTAACAATTAGCTTTAGTTGTGTCACTTCATCAGTTTCCTGCAGAGGTATCTTCATCATCATCATCCTTCATCATCCTCATTGTCATGTCATTTCAAGGAAAGATCCCTGATTTCAAGTTGCTTCCACTCTATTTTAATTTTTAAAAAGTAAAATTAACATGCGAAACAGCAAACAACAGAGAAGAAAGGCACAATGAAATCTAAAATGTGTTGTTTAGTGTGTAAGTGACCCCAGGCAAGCCATCATCACCCCCAGAGCCATCATCACCCCCAGATCTGTTTTATGATCTGACTAAAACACTGTCTTCCATTCTTATTTTGTTGGGTACTTTACATCCATTGTTGGATACTAAACACCCATTCTTATTTCTTATCTTATTGTTACATCAAGTTTAATTAACTAATGCCCAAGCTCTCAACAGATTTACCATGGTTCTGAAACTCTTGGGGTGTCAGGACCCACTTGACAATCTTACAGGAGGTGTGGGGCATATCCCCCTGAAAAATTCACTCAGGTGTGCCTGTTTCAGGAGGTTCAAGGACCTTCAGAAATCAATCCACAGGCTCTCTCATGGATTGTTGGGCATAACAGTTTTTGATTATGTGGTGAATCTCTGAATGAGACACAAATCACATAGCACCCACATATTGGAGAGTTATTCCTGGAAATGTTATCTGTTGTTGGGTGAAGATGGGGATTAGGCTGCAGGTAGGGGTCAGCCACACAGCCAGGTCTGACTCTATTCCACAGGCAACAAGATGTACCCTGGAGTGTTTGCCACACAGATGTGGGAGATAGCTTTTCTAACAGCAAAATCAGAAAGAAGGATGCAGCATAAACAGCAGAAAGACAGGAAGAATGGAGATCATCCATGAATCTGTCAGCACAATCTTCTGGGAGGCATAGTGAAAACCTGTTTTGGATTTAGAGATTATTATACTAAGTGAAGTAAGCCAGACTGAGAAATACAAATATCACATGATATCATTTATACATGGAATCTAAAATATGATAAACATATGCCCTTACAATACATATTCACAGACATAGAGAACAAATTTACCATTACCAAGGAGAAAAGGGAAGGAAGGATAAATTAAGAGTTTGGGATTAACATATACACACTGTGTATACATATACTATGTATAAAATAGATAAACAGCAAATATATATAGTACAAAAAACTATGTTCAATATCTACAACTGAAAAGAACTGAAAAAGAACATATATGTATAACTAAATCACTGTGCTGTACACCTGGAAGTTACATGTTGTGAATTAACTACACTTCAATTAAAAACCTGGAGAAGGAAATGGCAACCCACTCCAGTACTCTTGCCTGGAGAATGCCAAGGACAGAGGAGCCCTGGAGGGCTACAGTCCATGGGACCGCAAAGAGTCAGACACAGCTGTGCAACTAACTTTCACTTTTCAATTAAAAAATCAAGTGATAAAATAAAAATTTCCCCAAATTAAAGATGTTCCCTACTCTAAGATAGGCTTAATTTGGTTCTGTGTCATAAATAATGACAGAAGTTTTCAAATACCAAGAGACATTTTTGAAGCCAAAGGAAAGAGATAGAGGAATTCTAGTCAAAGGCCTTTATGATAGGGATCCAGTGAAAATCTCAAGCGAGCCTGACTATAGAAGTGGCATTGGTAATGGAAATTGAACATTATAAAGAGATGAGAGGAGATGATGAGATGGGTGATTGACTGTAGTGAATGACAGATAAGGACCTGAAGGTGAATTGACCAAGTTTTATGGTCCAAGAGACTGATAGAACACAAAAAAGATATTGCTTGAAAACACAGGGAGAGTAGGAATAGGGTAGAGGTGAATTCTCTTTCAGACACTTGACTTGATACCTTAGGGGGCATCCATTGGTAGATGCTTTGAAGATAATTGTGCATTCAAAGCTGATGCTTTTGAAAAATTCAGGGCTTAAAAGCACAGCAGTGGAAATGATGGATGGATTGGATAAAGAGAAAAGGACCAGTGACTGGATTTGGGAGTTTGTCTCTAAGAAAGAGAAGGGGATAAAGGAATCTGATGAGAACCAGGTGAAGCCACACAAGAAAACACAGTGTCACAGGAACCAAGGAAGGAGAGCAACTCTAAGAGAGTAGGAGGCCAAGGGTACAGGGTGTTGAAGAAGAGCTGGAGGACTGATGGAGCCACTCATGGTAACCCCAGAGACAATATCCTCACCAGATGGGATGTCGATGGAGTCATAGTCACGGTAACCCCAGAGACAACATCCTCACCAGACGGGATGTCGATGAAGCCAGTGAAGGGAGGGAGTGACAACATGGAGTGTGACCTGCCCTTAAAAGTATTAATCATAACAAGGATGCAGGATATTTCCATTCATTCTGTAAATATTTCTAATTGTGACCTCCTTTTTCCTTTAATTGAATATTGACTTAATCAAGTTTCATTACAGTTTCAACTGCCCACAGCTACTAAGATAATTTTTGCATTTTTAATTGAAGAAAGTAAAAATAGAGTCTGTGTATAGGCCTGAAGTTAGGGTGAAAAAATAGTCTGATGCTTTATTTATACTCTCTTTTGTCTTATGGACTCTGTGGGAGAGGGAGAGGGTGGGAAGATTTGGGAGAATGGCATTGAAACATGTGAAATGTCATGTATGAAACGAGATGCCAGTCCAGGTTCAGTGCACGATGTTGGATGCTTGGGGCTGGTGCGCTGGGACGGCCCAGGGGGATGGTATGGGGAGGGGGTAGGGAGGAGGGTTCAGGATGGGGAGCACGTGTATACCTGAAATTTTTTTTAATTTTAAAAATAAAAAAAAAAATAATAAACTACGTCATGTAAGGACTTCCCTGACAATCCGGTGGTTAAGATTTCACCTTCCATTGCAAGGGGTACAGGTTCAATTCCTGTCCAGGGAGTTAAGATCCCACAGGCTAATGGCCAAAAAGCCAAAACCTAGAACAGAAGCAATATTGTAACAAATTCAATAAATACTTGAAAAATAAAAATTAAAAAGGTATATCATGTACACACAGCTATATTTAAAATAGATAGCCAACAAAGACCCACTATAAAATAAAATATATCATTTAATTCTAAAAGAAGCTACTGATAGTTTGGGGGGAGTTGCTATTAATAAAAAGATGAACCCAAGAATATAAAGAATCAAGAAAGAAAGAAGCAAAGAGAGAAAGAAAGGAAAGAAGGAAGCGAACAAAAGAAGAAAGAGAGAGAAAGAAAAGGAGGGAGGGCAGGAGGAAGAAAGGAAGGAAGAGAGAGAAAGAAAGAAAAGAGGCTTCCGTTCAATCCAGCCAGTGGGTGTCCACTCAGCTTCTCTGGAACTGGACCCTGCAGTGGGGTCAGGGTTGAGCTGTGAGTCCACACACTTGAAACCATCATTTCTTGCTTGGCTCTCTCCTCCTGTCGTTCTGTATTGCAGGCTGTATTATTTAATGTACCACAGGGAGAATTGAAATGTCTGCCTTCCTTACAGCTCTGACTTTTTATTGTCTTGACTCCTGGTTATTATAGAGATCACAGGTTTAGATGGATTTTAGGTCATCATCAGCAAGACGGGTGGCTGTCTGTATCCAGTGCCATGCACATCCTGGTAGATATATTCCCGTGAATTTGGAACAAAGACCTGGATGTTATAATGTGTGTGTGAGGGTGTGTGTGTGTGCTCAGTCATGTCTGACCCTTTGCGACCCCGTGGACTGTAGCCTACCAGGCTCCTCTGTCCATGGAATTTTCCAGGCAAGAATACTGGAGTGGGTTACCATTTCCTCCTCCTGGGAATTTGGGTTTAGCCAAATGTAATTAACCCAATTACATTTGGGTTTAGTCAATACATTTTTTGAACTGATTTTGGGAAACTTACTGAAACCTAGTTAAAAAACAGTCTTTTCAAAAATCAAAGATATTAACTAAATAATATATTGAGGGTCATCTCAGTCTGTCAGTGACTTCCTGGGAATTTCACTAAATAAATGTTTACAAAGGAAGCATTTCCTTTCTAGGGAAAGTAACAGGCAGCCAAGATGAAAGACCCTAAAAGGGACAGGAAAACAGAGAGAAGAAACTTTGCTTCTGCTTGGAGCAGATGGGGCAATTTCTGCTAAAAGTCAATTTTAAGAAAGCTGTATTTTATATGTAACATATTTATTTAGATATATAATTTATTGATGGGTTTGTTGGTACAGCAATTTACTGATGGATTTGTGTGTCTGACTTTTTGCAACTTCATAGACTGTAGCCCACCAGACTCCTCTGTCCATGGAGTTTCCCATGAACATTGCTAATGTACATGTTAGTGTCTCCCAGTAGAATATAAGCTACCAAAGGGCAGGAATATTCATTTTGTTCACTGATGGGTGCCCTGCACCCAGAACGGGGTCTAGCATATACGTACTGCCCATGACTGTTGCATGTGTAAATGAATGATCTAAAACTCCCGAGTTCTGGGAGTATTTCATTTTCCTATCACAGAGGAGCCCTCTTTATCATCCCTCACCATAACCCACCACTTTCCCCTCTGAGAACCCTGTCTCTTCCCAGGCAGAACACATCTGAAGCATCTCACTCCCTAGAGAACAGAGTCCTGGGTGGGGAGTGGTCCTTCTTTTGCTCTGTGGTTTAGGGAAGAGAATCCTCCATCTGTCTTTTGTTGAAGTAAGAGAAAGGAGCCAAGAGCCCACATGGTCTCAGATGAGGTGGGGAAGGAGATTTCAAAAAATAAATAAAGCTGGACACCAGTCTTAGGAATAATTCCACTGAGACGGCAAGCTAAGAGAGACACTGGGTATATTAATTAGCCTGGCTTCTGTTGCTGAGTTTTCTGGGCTCTACACTTAAACAGCAAGCTGTCATTTGGCTGATGATGATGTCAATTGCTCTAAGACAAAAAAGTAAAGGTGTGGGGGAAAATCCATGTATTTAACCTCTGCGGATAATGTTCACTCTGCTCAGTCCCCTTATGGAACAATTAAAGTGACTACGGTGTCATAGGGAGACAGGAAACTAAGCCACAAATTCACAAGATCCTATTACCTGTCCCTGCGTGATGCATTGGCAGGCAAAATCACACTGGCCAAAGAGTAGCTGCTCTCAAAATGTAAGGAAGTGGGAGAAAAAAGGACATCCACTTTTGCTCCTACAAAAACCCTCTTACCCCAGGGTGATGGCTGTGGAGAAATCCCACCAGGGGAATATGTTTGACCAACAGCCTCCAGTACAGAGGACTCTGCTCCAGCTCTCGTGGCTGCCTGTATCCAGGCGAAGTGGGGGCAGGCGGGGTCAGGGAGGTCAGCCAGCCTGCTCAGCGAGGACCTCCTCTAACAAACAGTCTTGGCACCAGGACTCCGGTTGTCTGGCTAAAGCTCTCAATAAAGTATTCAGTCTAGCCTCTTCCTGCCCAAGCCTTCCTTCCCTCTCTGCTCTCACAGCATCAGATCTGCTCCCACGTCTGAAGGCTCACCTGCCTCCTCCTCCTTTTTGCTTCACAGGTGCTCCTTCCAGTAGATTTGAGCATCTAACCCTGTCTTGGCATTAGTTTCTTGGAACACTTGAACTAATATACCTCCAGTAGCCAGTAGATCCTGAGAAGTCACAGGATCCTTGATTATCAACAATAAAGAATGTTACTATTAATGAGGACTGCATATTCTAAAAGCTTCATCTGGTATAATGCACCCCAAAGGTAGGTGGCAAGTGCCATCTCTGATCATGTAATGGAACCAGTGAAGGAAGAGGGAGGCCTTGACCTGGGCTGTACAGGTGACTTCAGGAGGCCCTTAAGTACGTGTGTATTATTTTGAGTGTGTGTCTACTTCTCCCTGAAGACCAATAGGTTTCATCACATTCATGTACAGAATTATCTACAGTGGAAACTAATTGTCAGTGAATTCAATAGTTAACATGAAATTTATATTATATTATTTTATACAATGACAACCATGCCTCCACTTTCCATCCCAAGCTAAAGGAATTTTAGTCATTTTTAGATCCCTGAAAATTAAGCCTTTCATACAAAGAACATCAGTACTGCCTTCTTCATCTGATGCTGAACTTGAAAAAGTCACGCTTTAATTTAAGGGGCTATTCCATAAAAGAAGTAAGTCATTGAATAATCAAGGGGTTATTTTTTTTTCATATCAGGGGACCAAATTTTACAGTGGATGCTTCAACTCTCATTCCAGATGATGCTTCAAGTCAATCCACTGGAAGATTGTGGAAAAGTACCTCCAGCAGCTATTCTCAAGGAGAAGGTTTATGTCAGCACCGCTTACATCAACGGCACTCAGAACATTTGTGTCAGCAGCATAAATGTTGTCATTGTCAGCATCTCTATTTTATACCCCCCAAAATGTGTACAGTTTAATTAGACCAAAGACAGGGAATGGTTTGTTGATAGCTCAACCTGGACATAATGTCTTCCTAAGGGAGACATTCCTTTCCCACCTGGGGGACCATAAAATATGACAGTGAAAAGCCAATGCCTCATGGCTTGCCCTTTACAGGAAACTATTCTCAGAAAGTAACAACCACCCCCCGAATCCAGTGGAATATTTACGAGCTTCCCAAGTTGCACAGGGATAAAGAATCCACCTGCCAACACAGAAGAAACAAGAGATGTGGGCTCAACCCCTGGGGCAGGGAGAAGGGGTCTTCCTTCCCTGGAGGAAAAAATGGCAACCCACTCCAGTATTCTTGCCTGGAGAATTACATGGACAGAGGAGCCTGGTGGGCCACAGTCCATGGGGTCACAGAGTCAGATACAACTGAATGCCTGAGCATGCACGCATCCGTGGAATATTTATGGAGAGTTGGGATAATTTATCTAGACACTGCCAGACATCTGTGCTCTGCCATCACCAACTCCAGCCTTGCACTGTAAATTCTCCCCTTGGCAGGTGGATCTTGTTTTCAGGGTCAATTTAAATGTGAAAAAGATTTCTGTGGAGAGAACTAGCCAACAGATCCACAGACCAGCCCTTCAATCCACTTTCAGGCTGGACCAGGCAGGCCCTTCCAGGGAAAAGCAAGTTCCTCTGGAGGAAAAGTAGAACACAGAACTCTCTTTCTCTGCCTGAAAGGTCCTGTGAGTGTATCTGGTTCCAGTTGTTATTTAATTGCTAAGTTATGTCTGACTCTTTTGTGACCCCATGAACTATAGCCCGCCAGGGATTCTCTTGTCCATGGAATTTTCCAGGCAGGAATACTGGAGTGGGTTGCCCTTTCCTTCTCCAGGGGATCTTCCTGACCCAAGGATTGAGCCCACATTTGCTGCATTGCCGGTGGATTCTTTCCCACGGAGTCACCAGGGAAGCCCTATCTACCTCCTATAACGGTGGAAAAATTCTTGCTCAGCACTCCCAGTGTCTCAGTCCCTGGTAGTATTAAATGATTGCTTTAGGAAGCATCTCAAGTTCATCTTTGGAAAACTAAAAGAGATTTTGTTGGGGGTTAGGGAAGGCAACAGATATGTAGGCTGCTGTCTTTTCAGCTACCAAGGGCAGAATTAAATCCAGTAAGTTTTAGAAAATATTAAATCATTTGAAACCCTTTCTTTGGAGAGACGGGTAGAGAGAATAAACAACAGAGGAGGGTGAAAAACTGTGCTCAGGCTTTTGAAGCAGAGACAAGATTTCTCTGTGATGGTAACAACCAGAAACGAACTTCTGACAAAACAGAGTTGTCACCTCCCGCAAAGTTCCTTCCTGACCACTGACTGAGTTCCTGACTCATAGATCTTTCTGCAGCAGAACTTCTTTACCTAAAAAAAGCAGTTACCTGCATTCTGAATGACGTGTGTTCTGAAATACACACACACACATTTAAAGCAATACTCTTCACTGTAGAGATCTAATGGGGTACACAGTAAGTGTAAGACAGCTATCATGATTTAGACCAAGTGAGGGCTCTTGTCTTGATTTTTATCTATTTACTAAGAACTCTATTCACTAAGAAACAAGGACTCTGACAGTAAGGGTTATAGAATTTGCAGCTTGAAGCTGCCAATGTTCTCAACCAGTAGCAGTTAATGCTCCGCAAATGCCCAGGGACATAACCCCACTGACTAATTTTTTTAAGGCATAAAAGTCTTTTCTTCAAGTTTGACCAATGTCTATTGCACATCTTAAAAATATACTTTTATAAACATAATTCTGGAAAAGCCCAAGTGATGGATATGAGGATCATAGTAAAATCTGTTAGTTGTCATATGTGACTCTCTTAACACAGAGTCATAATTTTTACTTGCACTGTATCTTTTTGAAGGATCACAATTTGCTATACTGCTGTCACTACAGAGCAACCATGCTGGCTTTCTTAAGAATTATAAAGGGCATGCACACACACACACACACACATACACACACACACACACACACACACAAAATCTCTGAAGATGAAAGAAGGGAAGTAGTATTTCTATCACAGGAAGTTAGGGGCTGCTGGACATATATGCATACCAGAGCAAATGATCAAACAAGCCATTATAATACTGTAGTCCCATCACTTTATGGGAAATAGATGGGGAACCAGTGGAAACAGTGTCAGACTTTATTTTGGGGGGCTCCAAAATCATTGCAGATGGTGACTGCAGCCATGAAATTAAAAGATGCTTATTCCTTGGAAGGAAAGTTATGACCAACCTAGATAGCATATTCAAAAGCAGAGACATTACTTTGCCAACAAAGGTCCGGCTAGTTAAGGCTATGGCTTTTCCAGTGGTCACGTATGGATGTGAGAGTTGGACTGTGAAGAAAGCTAAGAACCGAAGAATTGATGCTTTTGAACTGTGATGTTGGAGAAGACTCTTGAGAGTCCCCTTGGACTACAAGGAGATCCAACCAGTCCATTCTGAAGGAGATCAGCCCTGGGATTTCTTTGGAAGGAATGATGATAAAGCTGAAACTCCAGTACTTTGGCCACCTCATGCGAAGAGTTAACTCACTGGAAAAGACTCTGAGGCTGGGAGGGATTGGGGGCAGGAGGAGAAGGGGACGACAGAGGATGAGATGGCTGGATGGCATCGCCGACTCGATGGACGTGAGTTTGAGTGAACTCCGGGAGATGGTGATGGACAGGGAGGCCTGGCGTGCTGCAATTCATGGGGTCACAAAGCGTCAGACATGACTGAGCGACTGAACTAAACAGTGAACATAACTTTTTGGAGAACATCATGCTAACTACAATTATGTAGGGATTTTTTTAAAAGATGATATTAAGAAAGAAGTTTTAATACCAGTAAGGTTTCTGGATCCATCATGTTGAACAGGCAACGTGGAACCACGGTTCTATCCTTGTCCCTTGCACGGACTCTCCACGATACCTTGAGAAAGTCACTCACCCTTTTTTTCTGTTTCTCCTCCATTAAAATCAGAGAATACTTCCTGCTTGTCAGTAACCCCGGGAGAGCCCTTGCGAAGCTTAGGATCAGGCTCTAAAACCCCAAGGATATTAGTATTGCTTAAGGATGCCGCCTGGCATGACTGTCTGGCTCACAGGATGCCCAGACCAGCCCCCGAGCTGCAGGCAGTTTGTGATGGAAAATGGTCACGTCTGGCCCACAGGAGGCTAGTGCTTATCCACAGCTGATTGGTATAGGCACAGGCACTTCATTCAAGTCCTTCTCTCAGGACATCAGATGGAAAGACAGAAAGGCACACAAAGTTAGAAACTGTCCATCTAGAAACATTTTTTAAAACTGTGAAATAATAGAATAGATCTTAGGGCAACACTCTCAGCCCTTCCCCACACACATTGGAGGGGCTTCCTCACAGAGCCTGTAGTCATCACAGCGAGGGCTGCTATACACAACAGGGGCCCAGCCCCCCATCCCTTTGGCAAGGTCCATTCTACAGCACGCCACCCCACCTAAGGTTGACCAGATGCCCCCAAGAATCCTGCCTACTGATAACCCAGGAGCCCTGTGGTTGGACCCCGTTATGGTAGGTGGCCTGCTGTGGGACACCTTTGCCTGCTGGCACAGCATTTCTTTTGTGGAATTGTAGGTGCCAGGGCGGGGCTGACACACTGATGCGGGAGCCCCACACACGCTATCAGTCCTGTCAGAGAGCATCTCTAGTGGTAAGAAAGAAGTTCATTTTATGAGACTTCTGTTTCATATGTATGCTTATATAATTTATATTTAACTTACATAATATAAATGTTTATATAATATGCAGACATGTCATATGAATGTTTGTTATAAATTTGTATTTATATATAGGTATATAATACATTGGGCTTCCCTTGTAGCTCAGCTGGTAAAGAAACCACCTGCAATGCAGGAGACTTGGGTTCGATCCTTGGGTTGGAAAGATCCCCTGGAGAAGGGAAAGACTACCCACTCCAGTATTCTGACCTAGAGAATTCCAAGGACTGAATAGTCCGTGGGGTCGCAGAGTTGGACAGGACTGAGTGACTTTCACTTTCACTTTTCATATAATACACTGGGCTTTTTAGGTGGCACAATGGTACACAATCAGCCTGCCGAAGCAGGATGCACAGGTTCAATCCCTGGGTCAGGAAGTTCCCCTGGAGGAGGAAATGGAAACCCACTCCAGTATTCTTGCCTGGGAAATTCCACAGACAGAGGAGCCCGGCGGTCCATGGGGTTGCAAAGAGTCAGACATGACTGAGCACACACACACAATACATTTTTTAATGTGGGTCAGAGTAAAAGCTATGGCCCTTGCTGAACTACCGCCTTCATCTAAAAATAGATTAATATCTATAAGACAAGTGTTGGGAAGTGACAGTAGCAACCCATGATACAATGTAAACCTTACCTCCATCGAAACAATTTAGAAAAGGTAGAAACAAAGGAAAAACATGTATAGCAAGATTGTTTTTATAATTCCACTGACATCATTTCATTCACAATCCATTCATCAGGAGTCTAATGAAACAGACACATCCTCTCCTTTGAAACTGGGCAGAGGTGGACACCCTAAGTTCAAAACAGACAAATAGTAAATGCAGGCAGGTCACCCAGGTTCCAGCTCACAACTGCATCTCTTACCCAAATCCAGTGTCACCTCAGGGCCCATTCAGACATCCGAGTCCATCACTCATGCAAAGATCTCAAAGTTTGACCTTCACATGTCACTGCCTCTACCACATCTACCATTTTGCCTGACTTTTAAAAATTTCTATCATTTTATTGATCAATCATTGACATGAAAAACTGAATCATTTCTATTAGATCTTTTCATTCCTATGGGGAAAAAAATCATCAAGATGAGTAAAAATCATCAAAATTCCAAATACTTTTACATTTGCATGACTCCTAGAAATGCCCAGTCTATTTTTAAGTCTTCCTTAATCCACTGAGTCAGTCGTGTTGAGAGTCAGCGTGTTAGTGCTGTCAGTGCCTGGTCAGGCCTGAAAGAAGCCAACTCTGTGACTTGGGGCTAAGAGGAAAGTTCTAATGCATGAAAGGCTGTCAAGTACCTCGTGATTCCTTCCAGTGTACGGCTGCTCATTATAAGAGCGTCCATCCCTCTTAAAAATCCACCCACGGCTTACTGTCAGATATTCTGCCTTCAATTAAAGGTTATTCTCCCTGGTGATGTTTCCAAACGGGTGCTGCTCTTTTTCAAAAGTGCGGACTTCTCAACAAGAACGAGGAAATAGACTTGATCATCACATTATTTGACAGGTCGCACCACTCAGCCCTTTATTTTTTTCTTTGAGACACCACAACCTTTTGACGTCACTGCTGTCTGTGTTTATGACATCTATCACCATGTACCTGTTAGGGTAAAGACACGGCCCTGCAGGGGGAGCATCACCAGTCAGATCCCTGGTAGGTTATGTCAGCGTGAGGAATGTCTGGGGAGTCCTGGAGAACAGTGGAAACTGGGAGACTCTAGGATGCTTTATCAAGGTCAGAATCTGTGCAAAGCTCCAGTGCCAAGTGTTTTCCTGAACATTTTTTATATTCGATCTAAGCCAGAATTTTATCTTTAAGGCCAGATCATTTCACAAACCAAGTGACTCAATGAAGGGTATTTTTCACTGTTTTGCTCTCACAACAATGATTCAGTATTTAATTCTGAACTCACTTGGTTTGTTTAGGAGAGGATCACAGTCTTACAAAGAAAATGATATAAAGAATGGAAAGATGCAAGGATTGGCTTGTGACTGCCAAGAGTTTTTTCAGAGAGGGCAACTATTGGGTTCTCTGTCGACTTTATTTGTTCCAAATTTTTGAGCACAGCCACAAGGTCTTTTCATGATTTGTCTCTTATCTCCCATTGTTGCTTAGTTAAAACATACCCTGGGACTTCCCTTGTAGTCCATGGCTAAGAAGCCACCTGCCAAAGCTGGGGACATGGGCTTGATTCCTGGTCTGGGAAGATTCCACATGCCGTGGGGCAACTAAACCCATGCAGCACAACTACTGAGCCTGCCCCTAGAGTCTGTTCTCTGGCACAAGAGTTGTTGTTCACTTGCTCAGTTGTGTCCAATTCTTTGTGGCCCCATGGACTGCAGCACGCCAGGCCTCCCTGTCCTTCACCATCTCCCAGAGCTTGCTCAAACTCATGTCCATGGAGTCGGTGATGCCATCCAATCATCTCGTCCTCTGTCATCCCCTTCTCCTCCTGCCTGCAATCTTTTCCAGCATCAGAGGGGCCACCGCAATAAGAAGCCATGCTCCTCAACTCAGCACAATTAGTCCCCACTCAGCACAATTAGAAAGACAGTGTGCAGCAACAAAGACCCAGCACAGCCAATAAACAATAACATGCTCTGCATCTCATCATCTAGCCAGTCATTTTCAGTCTGCAGTCACCTTCAAGTGCCATGCTCTGGGTGTGAGTGAGTATGGAGGCATGCCTGGGGGAGCCCCATGAACTGTGGTGGAACATCCATAACCGCATCAAAGCTGGGCTTTGGGAATTATCTCCAAACAACACTACACACCTAGAGTCACATAAATACACCAACAGTATGCTCATGATTCAACTCGGTCATGCAATTTTAAACCTGCCCCACTGCTGGCCCATTGTGCCTGGGCGGCTTTTAAAAATCAGTCCTGTGATCTCTTGTGAATAGCACCTTCTGTGTAAGTTATTCAGAGAAGGCAGTGGCACCCCACTCCAGTACTGTTGCCTGGAAAATCCCATGGATGGAGGAGCCTGGTGGGCCACAGTCCATGGGGTCGCTAAGAGTCAGACAAGACTCAGCGATTTCACTTTCACTTTTCACTTTCATGCATTGGAGAAGGCAATGGCAACCCACTCCAGTGTTCTTGCCTGGAGAATCCCAAGGATGGGGGAGCCTGGTGGGCTGCCGTCTATGGGGTCACACAGAGTCGGACACGACTGAATCTACTTAGCAGCAGCAGCAACAGTGTAAGTTATTGGTCTTCATTTGTTAAATGTCAACATTCAAAACAGATCAGAATTTTCACAAATTTGTTTCGGTATTTCTTCAGTTTTCAATGATCCAGGACCTTCGACAGCTGGACTCGGCCACAAGCTCTCCACTCTCCTTTCATTACACCCCTAACCCTAACCCTGGTATGGTTCTCAACATTCCCTTCTTCCTCTGCCATTCTTAAAATGCAGGTCTGCTGACCTCCGGCCCTGAGGCAAAAATAGCGACCGCCTCCTCTTTGTTCTTCATTAAGATGCTGTTACACACAGCCCATGTTCCATGTTTCATATGCTCCCGTCTGTCCCTCCATTCACTGTGGGGACCCAGAGGCAGTGTGATGTGACTTTTGTTAAGCTCAACAGTGTTTAATCCTGCTCCTCAGACCTGCCGGTGCCCAGGGCTTGCCGAGCAAGGTGGTTGGTTGCTGTCATTCAGAGTGTTTAACGCACTTCTTGTCCCTTTTAAGGTGTGTACTAACCAAGAGCCAGGTTCGTTTATGCCCACCAGTTTTACAGTTCTGGTAGGTATGCAATGTCATTAAATACTGAGCAAATATAAAATGAGTGCCTCAGAAATGAAAATTTTATTCTTGTGAAATATATCCTGAGAGTTTTGGTAAAAACAGATGACAGCAAATCACACACACACACCACACACACACACACAGATCTGTCAAATAAATAATGAGAAATACCACTGTCCACAGCTGAGGGGACTCAAACATCTGGAGGGATTCTGTACTCAGACTGACTGCAAGTATCTCTGAGTCTTTGTTCCATCTTAAAAGAAATCACAGTTGGAAAGGATAATGCATGAAGGTCTGATTGTTTTCAAGAACAGGATGGATATCCAAACAATATTTCCAGACTGGGAAAAAAAAAGTCTTGGCTTTACATTGAAAGATTGGCAACTTAACTCAAGTTAGTGTGAAATGTTTAAGAAATATACGCTAAAGTTTTCTGTTCTTTAACCTGTTTTTAAACATGGACTAACAAATTCTTGATAAAAGGTCTTCCACTGAACTCTTCCCTGCCGCTGCGAGTTTGGGTAAAATCTGAGGCAGGGTTAAAACTAACGAGGTGGTCCCTCCCTGACAGTAAACCTGAAACATGATTCGAGGTGTTGCCTGCGGCCCTGAGTCACTCGTGGAGCATGCTGAACAAACCAGGGCTGAGAGATGGACACACAAAGCCTGTTGATTTGGGTCCTTGAGAGTTCATCCTAAGGCCAGGCCCTACCCTCCATCTGGGATAGCATCTTTTCTTCTGATTAAGTTCACTCAAGGCAGGTTTCCCGCACCCCCCCACGATAGTACAAAAAATGAAAGACACCATCACTTTATATATTATCATTACTGTAGGAGTTGCTAGCTGACTCAACACATACTTCTGGACTTCTCCTCTGAGCCAGGCCATGAGGGCGTGAACAAAGGCCAGGCTCTCGTGGAACTGGTAGGCTAGTGCCTGGATAGCTGGCACGCACTGTAATTGTACCTTTTTATTTAACCCATGCTAATGTTTACATCATATTACAGTTGGGTTCATTACGTATTAACTACTGGTAGAATCAACATGGACACTACGGAAAATTAGAACATTTTCAAGGGAACAGCCATACCCCTAGAGTTGAATACCAGACAGAATGACTACAGGCTCCGCATCAGATTTCAGGGCCACTGTCAAATTCAGAGTCTGGTGTGGGAGGAACCTCAGAGACTTAATCATCGTGGTGACTCCTTATGTCAGCCTGATATAAATACACAGAGGCCTCGTTTGGCTTGCTAGACCGCCATCAATGGCTCAGTGGACATGAGTTTGAGCAAACTCCGGGAGACAGTGAAGGACAGGGAAGCCTGCAGTGCTGCAGTCCTTGGTGTCACAAAAAGTCAGACACCACTTAGCAACTGAACAACAACAGGCCACCCAGAGGAGCAGATCCCTCCCAGGTGAAGGTACCTGATGGATTGATTCCCATCAGTTGGAGCTGTGTCACCATCGTGTGTCACCACTAAGACAGTAGTGAGGTTTGGTCAGCGGGGGAGAAGGGTGTCAGCCTGTTCCCGGGAGGTGAACCAGGAATAGCCCCATCCTGGGCACCCCCTGGGGCAGGAGTGTGCACGTCAAGGTCACATGCCAGGTGTTTCTGTTGCTGGGGACGCAAAGGCTGACAGTCACCTGAGCTGGTGGAAAACCAGGATTAATACCAATCTCCTGAGTCTTTTCAGAGAGTTTCATCTTTTAATCAACTAATAAAAAAGATAAGACAGACTCTTGATTTTTGAACATCAATAAAAGGAAAAAATTACATTCCTAGTTATGAATGGCCCAAGGGCAATACACCCATATCAAACCTAGCTCAGTCTGCGGTATGAGCAGACCCCGTTCTGGCTCTGTTCCTCAAAGAGTAATCACTCTGCTCTGGAGGGAATTTTACTTTTCTTCTTCCTAACTTAATTTCTGCTGTTGCTAAGGAGGTTAGTTGTTGTTGTTGTTCAGTCACTCATTTGTGTCCAACTCTTTGCAACCCCATGAACTACAGCACGCCAGACTTTCCTGTCCTTCACTATCTCCCACAGTTTGCTCAAACTCATGTCCATTGAGTCGATGATGCCATCCAACCATCCCATCCTCTGTTGCCTCCTTCTTCTGCCTTCAATCTTTCCCAGCATCAGGGTCCTTTCCAATGAGATGGCTCTTTGCATCAAAGAGGCGGCCAAAGTATTGGAGCTTCAGCTTCAATGTCAGTCCTTCCAATGAATATTCAGGGTTGATTCCATTTTGGATTAACTGGTTTGATCTGCTTGTAGTCCAAGGGACTCTCAAGAGTCTTCTCCAGCACCACAGTTTGAAAGCATCAATTCTTCAGTGCTCAACCTTCTTTAAGGTCCAACTCTCACATCTGTACATGACTACTGGAAAAACCATAGCTTTGACCAGATGGACCTTTGCTGGCAAAGTAATGTCTCTGCTTTTTAATACACTGTCTAGGTATGTTATAGCTTTCCTTCCAAAGAGTGAATGCCTTTTAATTTCATGGCTGCAGTCACTGTCTGCAGTGATTTGGGAGCCCATGATAATAAAATCTGTCACTGTTTCCACTGTTTCCCCACCTATTGCCATGAAGTGATGGGACCGGTTGCCATGATCTTAGCTTTTTGAATGTTGAGTTTAGTATCTTAGCTAAACCTGTGCTTTATAACATGATACTAGAACATGTCTTATTCAAAAACCTCAGATGAAACAAACATCACCAACTTGGGTCTGCTCCTGTAAACTTCAATTTTCAAAAGCTTTCAGCGTCAATTACCTCCAACAACACAGCCTCTACCGGCCTCCTGATAATGCTCAGAGCATCGGATCATCAGTCGTGGGCCTGTTTATGCTTCACAGCAAAATCTAATTTCTTGTAGTTACCGCTGAGAGTTAGGCTGCCATAATCAATTGAATTCCAAAAGAAAATGAGCATCTCAGAAGTAAACATGGACTTATTAAAACAAACTTCCAATCAAAACTCCAACAGCAAAGGGACTCCCTAGTTCAGTTCATGCAGGACATGCTAGTCAGCAGTTTTAAAGACATGTTTTTCAGAATACAGTGAGATCTATCCATTAGAGGGAAAAAATGGAATAGAATACAAATCATACAATATTAATAACTTGCTCTACTTCACAGCTTAGTAATAAAGTTATGTATCCTGCCAGAGGCACTTTGTGACATTAGCAGTGGAAGGAGAGCAGGAGACAGGCGGCCAGGCATGTGCTGTTTACAAATGGCCAGTCTGCGGCCACCCCTGCAAGGTTCAGAGGAGGCTGTGGCCCAGGTAGAGACCTGGGGTGACACCTGTGCCCAGCACACAGTAGAAGAGGCAATCATACACCAGTCTCTGCCCTAGCTTCAGGAAAGAATCCATGGCAAAAATTATACTTTAGATTAATTAATCTGGACATAGATCATCTAGTTGCCACATTACAAATTTCTCTTTCTCCCAGATCAAATATACTCTTTCAAGATTAGTTTATTTTTTAATTGAATTATACTTAATTTTCCATGTTGTGTTAGCGTCAAGCACACAGCAAAGTGATTTAGTTTATATTTATATATAGCCCAACCAGGGCTTCCGTAGTGGCTCACTAGTAAAGAAGACTCGGGTTTGAAGAGTCATTTACATTTTACTCTGAAACATACTGAGGCTGGCCACAACTTTACACCACCACCCACTGCAGACCAGCCAGCAGAGGAGGGGCGTGTGCTGCAATGAGAGAAAGGGTGAGTCGAGCACGGGAAACCCTTGTCATACTTTGTCTACCTGACTTTCATCCCCTGCTTCCCTTACAGCATCCTAACACCGTCCTGGGAAATCACCCTCCCTCATCACCTGCAATCCTGCGGGGAGCGCGAATCCAGGAATCACCGGAAGCTCTTTCATCTAACTTCCTGGTAAAACTTCCTGGCAGGGCTGAGGGCTGGTACATCACGGACACTTGGCCAATCAGATCCTCTTCGTGAGAACTTCGAATTTCAAGCCATGCCGTACAAAGGCTGAAAGGAAAAAGAACATTCCAAAGACGGCACATACAAGGAGTGTCCTTCAGAGCCGCCTTCTGAGACCCTCTAGAGATCCGTAGGTCCTGTAAGTTCCAAACAGCACTGCTGTGATCTACCTGTGAAGTGAAGCAAAAGTGTTAGCAGCTCAGTCATTTCTGACTCTTTGCTAACCAAGGAGTGTAGCCTGCCAGGTGCCTCTGGACATGGGATTCTCTAGCCAAGAGACACTGGAGTGGGTAGCCATTGTCTTCTCCAGGGGATCTTTCCAACCCAAGGGTAGAACCTGGGTCTCCCATATTGCGGGCAGATTCTTTACCATCTGAGCCACCAGGGAAGTTTCTAAAGAATTCATTTTAAATAGAACTTAATAATCTGTTGCTCACAGTCAACACACTCTAACAACTATGTCAGGCCAATGCTTCCTGGAGAAACACAGAAATGGAAAACCAAGACATAGAAACAGTATACCCCAAGGGGAGAGTCTGAGAGGATGCCAGGACTCGGGGCCTGGAGAAGGCTCTGAAGTGAGGGGAAGGTGGCTGTGATGCAAAACTGGAGACAAGGAGGGGCAGAGGAAGATGACTCGAGGAATCAGTAAAAGGACAGGAATCACAGACAGGAGCAGGTGTACCAGGAAGGCTCCTGACTCTGAAACCTCTGAGATGGCCTGGCTCCCAGGGGGGTCCAATTCCCAAGAGCACCCACTGTCTATTCCTCTGGAATATTACTGCTTTAACAGGCCCCTCTGTGCTGTTCCAGAGCTTTCAGAAGGGCAGCTCAATGGTTAAGGTGTGAACTCTCAGGTCCGCCTTCCTACATGAAAATTCCAGTTCCACCACTTACCCTTTACATTTTTCTAACTATAAGTCAAGTGCAAATTAGATACCGCAGAGGGTTTTGATGAGGTTTCAACAAGATCATCCAGGCATAGTACTCAGCCCACTGCTATTCAGACGTGTCAGTCACAAGTCTTCGGCACCACGTCAGAGCCTCCCAACGTCCACCTCCCAACAGCCCACATTGCAGGATGAACAGGGCCCGCTCCCCAACTTGCCATCCCAGGCGCTGCACCAAACTTCCCAACCAGTCACTGCAGGTGCCTCCTGACAACCTGCAAGTGAGAGGGAGTCAAAACCCCTGGGACAAACTCTTATCAGGGGGATAGGATGAGCGGGAGCCAGGCAGACAAACCCCTCCTTCCTTCATCCTGGACCCTCAAAGGACAACTTATCCCTCGGACCTGTCAGTGGGTGGGGGAGGTTCCCTAGAAGACCTGTTGTGTCCATCAGGCTCCCACAGAGCAGAAGCCATGGTGCGGTGTATCACAACCCATCATTCATCATTTTCTGCAGAGCTTCCTTCTTCCCAAGACTCTGACACCCCCGGACTTGCTCCTCCCAAGTCAACTTCCGGTGTTAAAATTCCTTCTTGCTTCAGTATATGAGCCATCAGGGAAGCCCAAGAATACTGGAGTCAGTAGCTTATCCCTTCTCCAGTGGATGTTCCCAACCCAGGAATCAAACCGGGTTCTCCTGCATTGCAGGCAGATTCTTTACCAGGCAAGCTAATCCACCTGCAATGCAGGAGAACCCGATTTGATTCCTGGGTTGGGAAGATCCCCTGGAGAAGGGAAGAGCTACCCACTCCAGTATTCTGGCCTGAAGAATTCCAAGGACAGAGGAGCTTGGCAGGCTACAGTCCATAGCATCACAGAGTCGGACATGACTGATAGATTTTCACTTTCAATCTCTGCAGATAACTCAGTCTAAGGTAACCACTATTGTTACTTGAACTAGCTTGATTGGGTCTCCACTACTTGAAACCACAGGAGCCAGAATCAAACAATGAGGCAGAGTACATGCTGTAATTTCAAATTAGATACCAAGAAATAGGCGACCAAGAAATAGGCAAATTACTCTGGTTCAGAGCTCAGACCTAAAGATTTATTTTGAAGTTTGAAGGTAATTTTGAAGAATAAAAGTAAATAATTCTTAAATCAGTTTACTAATACTTAATGTACAGTAAGATGCTTTATATAATGTGATGATTTTTCAAATGTATGTTTATATATTGGGTTTCCCAAGTGGTTCAGTGGTAAAAAAATAAATCCGCCTGCCAATACAGGAGATGAAGCTTCAATCCCTGAGTCAGGAAGATCCCCTGGAGAAGAAAATGGCAACCCAGTCCAATATTCTTGCCTGGGAAATCTCATGGACAGGGGAGCCTGGTGGGATATAGTCCATGAGGTGGCGAAAGAAACAGACACAACTTAGCAACTAAAGCAACAACATTTCACATCCAGGTGAGAATCTTAGAGAAACATACGTTTAATAAGGAAAACAACATTTATTTGTTCTTCACTCCCCATCTCCTGCCCTTAAGAAAACTTTCTCAGGCCATTTACCTGTTTTTCCCCCCAAAACTGTTGCCCAAAGCCTTATTCTCTTGAAAAGAAACATTTGAAAGATGATAGTTTGCATGGAAGATGTTATAAAGTGTGTTTAATAATGCTCTAATATTATAATGGTTTATGGGATGGTTCATAAGGTTATATGTCACAGGTCTGTTTTTAAAAAGACAGAAATACATGTTAAGGCCAAAAGGAAATAAAGATGCTGACAATGGTGATTGGTGGTTGGTAAGTGAAGAGTAATCTTAGAGTGGAGAAAGGTGTGGACCCTGGATCCAGTCAGAACAGGCTCAAACCCTGGCTCACTGCTTCCTAATCGCAGGTCCTGAGCCAAGTTACCTTCCAGCCATTGGGTTTAGTCTTCCTGTGTGCTGTAATAGCTATAGGAATAGTTTAGGAGAGATACAGTTTCAGTGTAAAGGTACACGGAGGTTTAGGGTGGGATAAGTATACTGGCAATGGCACCCCACTCCAGTACTCTTGCCTGGAGAATCCCACGGACGCAGGAGCCTGGTAGGGTGCAGTCCGTGGGGTCGATAAGAGTCGGACACGACTGAGCAACTTCACTTTCACTTTTCATTTTAATGCTTTGGAGAAGGCAATGGCAACCCACTCCAGTACTCTTGCCTGGAGAATCCCATGGACACAGGAGCCTGGTGGGCTGCCGTCTATGGGGTCACACAGAGTCAGACACGACTGAAGCGACTTAGCAGCAGCAGCAAGTATACTGGAGTGGGTTGCCATGCCAGTATTCTTGCCTGGAGAATCCCGTGGACAGAAGAGCCTGGCTGACTACAGTCCATGGGGTCACAAAGAGTCGGACACAGCTGAGCGATGAACACAGGGATAGGATTAGGAAGCATAATAGAACCCACCTCAGAGGACCGCTGTGAGGAACACATGAGGCTTTTCTCGTCTCAGGAAACCTTAATGTTATTCACCTAACTGCTCACCCTGAGTTTCACTGTCCACACCTTTCCCTCACCCCACATCCAGCCCATCACAGTTCCCACGAGCGTGTGCCCCCGCCACATACCCCGCATGCCTCTCTCCTCTGCCTCCAGTGCTAGGTCTCATTAAATGTTGCCTCCTCAGGCTCACTGCCTCTCCTTACTAGACCCCACACCATCACTCTTTATTCCTTGTGTGCTAAGTCACCTCAGTCGTGTCCAACTCTTTGGGATCCTGTGGACTGTAGCCCACCAGGCTCCTCTGTCCATGGGATTCTCTAGGCAAAAACACTGGACTGGGTTGCCATTTCTCCTCAAGGGATCTTCCAGACACAGGGATCAAACCCGTGGCCCCTGTGTCTTCTGTATTGACAGGTGGGTTCTTTACCACTAACACCACCTCAGAAGCCCTTTATTAATTTCTTAATGATATATAATTTTGTGAGCTGACTGAACTGTCTACAACCCTGTTTCTTTGTTGCCTATTTACTGCATTGGAATACAAGACCCGTGGGAGCAGAGCTGTTGTCCATTTGTTTTCCACTCTCCTCCCTGTGCTGAATCAAAGAATGAGGGAGTGAGGGAGTGACCATGTGCAGTGCTTAGCACAGTATCTTAGCACCCAGCATTTCCTGGAGTCTTCTTCAGAGATCTTGAATTGCTTTTATAATGGGAACAAAGGAAGCTAGTTTTTCTCTGATGAAGCCATGTTGTGCCTTTAAAAATATTCATCTGTCCTAAAACTAAGTCTTCGGAAAATTCCTTTCTCTATTGTTCTCTTATGCAATGTTTGGATTTCAAAATGAGACCTAGTTTCTACAATACAGTAATAGGAGCAGGACACAGTTTAGTGTGCCCAGAGTCCACGCAGAGTGCGCAGAATGTCGGCTGGCTGGGGTGGACAGCATCAGGGCGGGTGGCCAGAGGGGCACAGTCACAGAGACCAGATGTCCACAGACAAGGAGCTGGCTTCCAGACTGAGAGCCATGGACAAGGGGAAGAGCCTTCTGCTGACGATGCAGATATAGGATTTTGTAAATGAGGGCAGCGTTCTTCAAACTCAGAATGAAGCAGGAAGGCACCTGAGTCAGCAGGATGGGCTGCAGGCCAGTTCTGGGCAGGCAAGTCTTCCCCCACGCAAGGCAAGCAAGTCAGCTCCTCCAAAAACAACAGGGAATGACCGAGCCCTTCTTCAGAAGGTAGTTTGGCCTTGTCTGGGCTGCGACGTCCCATGTTGAAATTGTTTCTATCAATTCTTCAAGTGACACTCAACTAAGGATATTAGGCGATGCTACGGCAGGTGAGTCCAGACTTTCTCAGGGTCATTACTCAGATCCTCGTGGGCTCACTGGGGGAGCCCTGGACAGGCTTCTGGTTTCCCTTCATTAGTGCTGCCTTTGCCAGCCACCAGGGTCCCTTGACCTGGATTCAGGGTCAGGATCGGGAGAAAAGACTAAACTGGAGATTTCCATGAGGCCCAACTTCAGCACTCATGGTCAAGGAACCGTGCCTCTTGGCTCGGACTCCGCCAGAGAATGAGGCCGGTGAGGGCCTGCAGCCATGCTCTCAGTCACTGAACTCCCCACCCAAGCCTGAGTGATCTATAAAAGCCCACAGGAGCCCCAGAAGCAAAGAGAGCGCTGGTTGTCTGCCAGGGAACACTAAGCTTCACTCCCAGGCACCATGCACACTATCTACTGCCAGCCCCCAGTGGAGTGAGTGCTGGTCCCAGTTGTGCAAACCCCAGCAGGACCCAAATCCTGCCAAAGCAATTAACGTACATCAAAGAAGCAGACTCGAAATGAAAACAAAGGGATTTAAAAAGTTCAACTGTGAGTTAAAAAGTGCACAGCTGCTGGTACAAGTGGGTTAAGCTGCTTTGAAATTGGTGTTGGGTTCATAATGGGACTTGATTACTTCCACGTGGTACTTAACAGGCTCATGAAATTCCACTAATAGGAAAGAAATGCATTTTAAATGTTGCTTGACAGAAAAAATAATACTTTACTAAGAAATGCAAAAAGAAATTTTTTGGCAACTTAAGTGTATTATCTCAGAATATTGATTTAAAACTGTTCTAATAATATAGAAGAGCTTAAATGACCATTTGCTATTAACATGTATCCAGTTGATTATGTTGGAGCCTTTTCTTGTTTGTAAGAAACTGTTTTAGACTTTTAAATAAACTTCAATTATGTTTGAAACTTGCGTGTGTATATGTGTGTGCAGTCAGTAGTGTCTGACTCTTTTGCGACCCTATGGACCATAGCCTGCCAGGCTCCTCTATCCATGGAATTTTCCCAGCTAGAATACTGGAGTAGGTTGCCATTTCCTACTCCAGGGGAGGAAACTCTTGACCTGAAACAAATAGACTGCCAGGTATTTCTCCAGTGAACATGGGTTTAATCAGGATCAGCAGAGAACTGCAATTCAAGGTCTGAAACTATGATGAGCAGCATGAAGACCCCTCCTCTAATTCCCAGTAAGGGAAGATGAAACCTTTAATAGAGAGAAAAGGAAGGTATGAGAGCTTAAGCAATGAGTCCCCTCTAGGAAAGAGGAGTCTTTCTCCTACCTGGTGTGCTATGTGATCATCACAGGGTGTGAGAGCTCCCCCTGCTGGTCTCCCCACTCTAATTAATTGAGATTCCTCTTTATTAATTTGTTACAAAACCTTCCAGCAAAATATTTAAGAGATTTCCAAGACTCCTCGAGCTAGACATCGTCTACTGTCTGGATTAATCTCTAACATCTGGACCCTTCTGTCTCTGAATTGTGGCTGAGCCATTCTGTTCTGTCTGGACTTGGTGATATAAACATGAACCATTACTCAACAGCATGGTTTCATTGCTAACGTCTTAGACCCTTGGTTCAGATCCTGGCTAAGCCCCTGATTACCCCTGTGACAATAAGCAAATTACTTAACCTTTCTATGACTTTTCCTCCTCTGTGAAATACAATACTACCTAAGGTTGGGAACCCAAACAAACAAAGACCCCATCAACAGGGTCATCCAACTTAAAATATGTATCTAAGACTTGCATTTATAACATGCACACACCCTAGGCCACCTTTCCAGACCACTAGCTCCTCGTGATTTGTACAAGCTTCCCCTCCTTCCAATCAGCTCTGCTCTGACCAACAGCTGGCACAAAACACTCCCTAAGTGTGGACCAATACTGGGTGCTCGTCTAGAGTCCTTAAGAACAAACTCTTTGCAACAGACCACACTGGGGCCCCAAGACACACTCAAACCAGAGACAGGTCCGAGGTGGGCAACATCAATAAGCCTACCTGGGAGATGTTATCTTGGTCAATGTGTGCCTCTCTGCTTGGACCACACAGTTAAAGCCCTTAGAAACAGAGACAGCTCCACTTTCTCAGTGCTACTGTGTACAACCCTGGAGGAGGAAATGGCAACCCACTTCAGTACTCTTGCCTGGAGAATCCCATGGACAGAGGAGCCTGGCGGGCTACAGTCCATGGGGTCACAAAGAGTCGAACATGACTGAAGCGACTTAGCATGCACACTGCATGCGAGGCTTTGTTTGTCATCTACAACATGATCTCATTTAATTTTTGTCTTTATCTTTGCACTGCTGTGGGACAAACAAAAATGTCAGCCAATTTCTGATGCTGACTCTCTTTGAGAATAGATAATTCCACTCCCCAAGTTCCTCCACTAATGATATTTTTCAGTTCTTTGTATGAGGGGCTGGTGGATACAAAATGATTTCATATTCAATTCTATTCCTATTCAGTATTTTTATCAGAACTACAGTCTTGATAAAAAGTCAGTATCTAAAATGCAGCAAAGTTTAAATTCATTTTTTTGGTTTTACCTTTTTATTGAAGTATGAGAAACATAAGGAAAAATGCACACATAATAACTATACGGATTGCTATATTTTCACAAACTCCAAACAGCACCCAGATAAAGAAATGGAACATGGGCAACATTTTGTACTTCCTTCCTGTCACCATCCCCTCCACAATGATAACCGCCACCCCAACTTGCAACCCCACTGACATGGTTTTGCCTGTATTTCTCTATAGGATAGAGTCACAGAGGATATAATCTTTCATATCTGACTTATTTCGTTTAATATTCTGCTTGTGAGAATCAGCTCTATTGCTATGTGTAATTATAAATGGTTCCTGATCATTACTATATAGAATCCCATTTTATAAACACACTACCACTTACTTATGACGTTTAGTGGCAGTTTGATGGGCAGTCTGAGGCTGTTATGAATAGTCTGTGTCCTTCAGTGCACATATGTGCACTTCCATTGGGCATCCACCTAAGAATTCAGTGTGGGGCCACAGGGTATACATGTGTTCCCTTTTACAGCTACTGACAATGGGCTTTCCAAAGTGGTTACACCAACTTACATCCTGTTGTTAGTGAAGAGGCATTCCAGTTCCTCCACAACTCAACCAACACTTGGTACTTTCCATTTTTTAATTGCAGCCATTCTCATAAGGGGATTTTAGCTCATCTCTGATTTACTCTCTAACCTAGCCTTTCCTGTGGCTGTGAGGTATAGCACACTGCTTGGCAACAGTACAGAATCACTCTGGAGGACAGTCTCAACACAGTAATATGACCTGCTGCTGCTATGTCGCTTCAGTCGTGTCCAACTCTGTGCGACCCCATAGACGGCAGCCCACCAGGCTCCCCCATCCCTGGGATTCTCCAGGCAAGAACACTGGACTGGGTTGCCATTTCCTTCTCCAATGCATGAAGGTGAAAAGTGAAAGTGAAGTCGCTCAGTCATGTTCAACTCTTAGCGACCCCATGGACTGCAGCCTACCAGGCTCCTCTGTCCATGGGGTTTTCCAGGCAAGAGTACTGGAGTGGGGTGCCATTACCTTCTCCAGTAATATGACCTACAAATAACAAATCTCACCCCAAAGCCTGGAAAATCTCTCAAGGAGGAGATAAAGAACCAGGACACACACTGCACAGCAGGACGTCCTGCAGGACACTCGGGGCAGCCTCTCCCAACCCCATCATCAGGCCAGCCTCCCCTTCTTCCTCAGGACTCCTCCTCTGCTGTCCTCGTCACTGGACTCTTCCTGACTTTCTTCTAGCCTTTATGACTTTGGGGCTCTCTCCCCATCCTTTGGAGAAGGCAATGGCAACCCACTACAGTACTCTTGCCTGGAAAATCCCATGGACAGAGGAGCCTGGTATGCTGCAGTCCATGGGGTCGCTAAGAATCGGGCACGACTGAGTGACTTCACTTTCACTTTTCACTTTCATGCATTGGAGAAGGAAATGGCAACCCACTCCAGTGTTCTTCCCTGGAGAATCCCAGGGATGGGGGAGCCTGGTGGGCTGCCATCTATGGGGTCGCACAGAGTCGGACACAACTGAAGTGACTTAGCAGCAGCAGCAGCAGCGCCATCCTTCTTACCCTGAACAGCATCTCACGTTCAAGATGAACGGTCTGACAAAAACCCAGTTCCTCCTCCTTTAAAGCAAGAGGAACGGCAGATCATGACCATTATCCCTGGGCATTGCCCCATGATATCTGTGTGGTGGGAATTTGACAGGACACCATCTTAATTTACCCCTATCCCCTGTCCCATGCTGGCAGTCAGGCCTGGCAACCCCTTTCCATGAGGGCTTCCATGCTTAGACAGGCAGAGAGCCTAAGCCAGTATCCAAAGGCCTTCTCGCTCTTTTGCAAAGTCCTAGATCCTCAAAAAGAGATTGTGCTGGGGGTCCCTGAGGAGAATGAGAGGAACGCTGCTTGTGAAAAGTGGCCGCTTAGAGAAGAGACTGCCTTTCTGGGTAGGGGGAGAGGACCTGACAGAGGGCTGTGAAGGGCAGCCCCTGGGTCTGGGCTCCCTGACCATGTGGGAAGGAGGAAGGCAGGGAGGAGGAAGTACCAGGAGAGGAAGTGCATAGGAGGAAGTGCTGGAGGGGAAGTGTGGGAGAGGAAGTGCTGGAGGGGGAGTAGGGGGGTAGAGAAAGGGCTGAAGGGAGAACTGCTGGGGGGAGGAATTGTGGGGAGGAGGAAGGGCCAAAGGAGTAAGTGTGGGGAAGAGGAAGTACATAGGAGAAAGTGCTGGAGAGGAAGTGTGGGGTGGAGGAAGGGCTGAAGGAAGAAGTGTTGGGGGGAGCAATTGTGGGGAGGAAGAAGGGCCAAAGGAGGAAGTGTGGAAGAGGAAGTGCTGGAGAGGAAGCGTGAGAGAGGAAGTGTGGGGAAGAGGAAGAGCTGAAGGAGGAAGTGCTGGAGAGGAAGAGGAAAGGCCAAATGAAGACATGCAGGAGAGGAAGTGCAAGAGAAAGAAATGTGGGAAGGAGGAAGCACCAGAGGAGGAAGCTCAGGAGGAGGACATGGCGGAAGGAGGAAGTGCAGGGAGGAGGAAGTGCTGGAGAAAGAAGCCCTGCTAGTCCACAGGAGAAGCTTTTGTTCAAACGGAAAGAGGCATGTCCCCCTCCACCAGATGCAGACCAAAAGCAACAGGCTTCCGTGTAGATGAGGCCTCTGCCCAGCCTGTGCCAATCAGGGCCCATGAGCATACAGGCCTTCAATCCCTGTGGTCCATCCAGCCCTCTGTGCAGATGGACATGGAGCACACCATGACCCAGCGACCCTGGGAGATGCGATGAGACTCAGGACGATCTGTGGTCACTGGTCACCAGGAGGAGTTCTAGGTGCTGGCTGCCACCTCACTTGCTGTGGAGCAGGGCCCAGAAAGCTCTCTTCAGGAGAAGGACCCAAAGGGAATCTGGGGCCTCCACAGTGTTCCTGGAAGTCTGAAAATATTGGAGTCAGTCTTTTCAATTTGATTTAAATGCCGTAAGAACTGGGATGTTTCCTGTATGCTTGAGTTTATTTCCACACCTGTCACACCTGAACTATTTATAGTTCCTTTTCAAAATAAATCTATTTTTGATTGATGAAACTATAAAATTGAAACTGCAAAATAAAAGTGAGATTACTCCCATGTGGGTCTAAACAAGTAGATTTTTATTTAACCCATGTGAACATTAGAATAAAATATAAAGTTTGGATATAATCCTGTATAATTTTATATGGCATTTTATGTAAGCTATAATGCTTCTCACATAAAACATGGGGAATTCAAGATTATAATGATTAAATATCTGACATTTCCAAGTATTCATGTGAGCATTTAAGATTACTTGTCATTTTTTCTCTTTGTTACCTTGCATTTTAGATGCTATTTTTTTCACAAGGTAAGCAGAAATACCTGAAATATTACTACTGTCATATTAACACATACCCTGAACTATTTGCAAGTGTCTGCAACTGAAATGTTTATTTTTGAACACACAGCTGTGCTCCTGTTTTCATGACACTGATAAGTGTTACTTGAATAATACACAGCCTGATTTTGAGAGAGCCAAATTAATCATGATTAAAATTAAAAATTAACTTTAAATGTTATTGTGAGACAGTACAATCACAGTCAGAAACATCCAGAAAAAAAAATTGTAATATTATTCTCATTTAACCTAGAGTAGGTATGCTTTTCTAATAGATTTTCCTTATGAATAAAAGCCTGGATAATAAAACAAGTATTTATTAAAAATTTGCAATACCCTTTTATTGCAAATTTTTCATAGCAATGACCAGGAGGATTATGTTATATTATTACAGTGAATAAAATCATAATAGTAAGAATCATAAAAATCTGATACCTCAACTATGCTGATTTTTAGATGCCTTTCCTTTGAAGTGTTTGAAGTACTTGAAAATGGATTATCTTAACACATTCCATTTTCTAGGATGGTAAAAAGGCAAATATGACTATCCCCAATGCATAAACAAACTGAAGCACAAAATTTAATAGATTTCTGAAGACCACAGTTGGCCATTAAATTATTCATATGTGTGTATACTTTAATGCTTCTATGCTTTTTTCTTTTATCATAGGACTTTTTCCTTATTCTCGCTTCTTCATAATGCTTTCTAAAATCTAAGACCAAACTGAAATGTTACCCTTTCTGTCAAGCCCTCAGGTAGAAATATCTGACACGGCTGTGTGTTATTCACCAATTCCAACTTCTTTAATAATTGACTTTCATCCTTTTGATTTTAAATAGTTTTCTTAAATTATGCTTAAAAACAAACCCAAAGGGCTTCTCTGGTGGCTCAGTGGTAAAGAATGCACCTGCAGTGTAGGAGATGCAATTTCAATCTCTGGGTCAGGAAGATCCTCTGGAGAAGGAATGGCAACCCACTCCAGTATTCCTACCTGGGAAATTCCATGGACAGAGGAGCCTGGCAGGCTATAGTCCATGGGGTTGCCAAAGAGTCAGACTTGACTTAGCCACTGAAAACACAGAATGAAACAAACCAAAAACAAATAAAAAATACACCAGAATTGCTAACTATGATTATGTGTGGGAGTTGCACCATGCATAACTTTTCAACTTTCTATTTTCCAGATTTTCCCTAAAGTTCATAGAGTTTATGATTGGAAAAAGCAAAACAAAAACAAATCAAATGGGGAAAATGTTTTATAAGCTATCCCTTTAACTTAAAGCTGGGAAAAGGCACTGATCCAAGGCTAGAATATAGAAGAGACATCATAGGAGGGGACAGAGGCCTTTGGATAGAGGAGGGACCGAAAAGTCCCACCCCCCCCCAAGATTTTACCTCCTTCACATGTTATATCTAGATGTGACTCTGCTCCCCAGGAAGCTGGAGAGACATCAGAGCAGCCACTGGAACCCGTGTCTTAGTTTCAGGAAAGTATAAGACAAAAGGCCAGAGGGACAGGTGGCATTTGAGAACACTAGTCTCTCTTCCTTAAATGAAATAGAGAGGAAGGAGTCACTTAGAACCTCCTTGGGAGAAGTAAGAATCTCCTAGGGAGAACCTCCTTGGGCAAACCTCCTTGGGCTTCTCTGGTGGCTCAGCTGGTTCTGCCTGCAATGCAGGAGACTTGGGTTTGATCCCTGGGCAGGGAAGATCCCCTGGGTTCAATCCCTGGGTTGGGAGAAGGGAAAGGCTACCCACTCCAGTATTCTGGCCTGGAGAACGCCATGGACTGTATGGGGTCGCAAAGAGTCAGACACGACTGAGTGACTTTTCAGTTTCACTTTGGGAGAAGTAAGAGGTGGTGGTGAGTCAGTCCATCTCCAGAGGCCAGAGCTCAGCTGAAGTCTCCTTGTGAACTGAGCCTGAAAAGAGGTAGTAAGTCCGCTCATGTGCTGGGTGGCGAAACAAGCCCCAGAGGAGAGGGGTCTGGTCTGTAGGAAGCCCCAGGCCCTCATCTGGGCACCTCTTTCTATCCACAGTCTCCACTGTAAGGTAGGAGTTGGAAAACTTCAGGCCTGTGAGCTTGATCCGGCTTGCCACCTGCTTTTGTAAAGAACATTTTATTTGAATCCAGTCATGCCTATCTGTTTACGTATCTTCTTTGGGTGCTTTCACAACATGAGCCAAAGACTGTCTGGTGGCAAAGCTGGAACTATATACCAGTCGGCCCTTTCTAGCAAAAGCTTGCCACCTCTGCTCTGAGGTGTGGACCTCAGTGTGTGCTGGAAGCAGGGTGGTGGGCCTTTGGAAGTTCCAGCTCAGGAAAGGCAGAGAGCGCAGACCCGAGTGCACAAGGCCACGTACCTCGCCTCTCGCCCTGCTAGACTCATGGGGTGGTAAGGCGTCGGGGACTTGAGACTGACTGAACCGTGGGTTCAGCTACAGCTTCCTCCCAGGGAACAAGGGAGAATGCATTCCGGAGGACAGGCGACAGCCTTCATCACCCGCAGTGCTTGTTTGGTCCCCTTGTCTTAACTTTAATCTTTTAAAAGTAGCATCTGTCCTCATGTGTGTCACGTCATAGGCAAATGATCCACCCAAGAAATGTATTTTTGCTGCCTCCAAGCCAACTTTCTAGTAAAATTTGTCAGAAAGAACATTGACAAGGTGCAATCTGGTGCGAGGTTGAGGAGCTGCAGAGAAAGTCGTGCCAAAGCTGAGACAGACCGAATTCATACCGGAACACGCAAGGGCGTGAGCAGGTTGATCAAGATGAGCACACTTCTTCCCAAACAGCATCATGATGTGGGAGGGTGACGTCAGGAGTGTGCCAGTGAGTCCACAGGTGGGAAATGTATCATCCAAAATTCTGTTTTGTGAAAGCATTCCCTAAACACAGAAGAGTTTGAGACCCATTTTAAAAATACTGATCACATGCAAAATATTCTGTAAGGCTCCAGACGAGCTCCATTTAGAAAGGAAAAATAAGTGTATATAAAAAGATCTAGTGAAGAGTCACAGGACCCATAGGGGACTTTATGGTCCATTTGCTCTACCACCTTATGAGATTAGAAGTAGAAAATGCATCTAAGCTCATCTTTTGCCAGGATGGCTCTCCTAGCAAGTTCCACTACCTTCTTGGACTCAATTCTGAGTGTCTGGGGCCATGTACTCTCCTTGTCCTTCTCTTGGAGGCAGTAAAAAGTCCTGTGGGAGAATTGCCCAGCACCCTGGTGGAAAAGGTAATGGAGCAAGGAATGGGGGAGAGAAGACTGGTCCTCACTCTGCTATTTCTCAACCACCAGAACCCACATGATTCCACAGATTCATTCAGTTGGTGTATTCTTCCTACTAGACACAAAGCCAGTGCTGTGGGAAAAATAAAGATGCTGGAGACAGAGCCTGAGCTTCTAGGAGTTTATGGGCAAACAGAGGAGCAGCTGCAGGAGGAAGGAACATGCTCTGGGAAGTGGAGCCACATCCCACATGTGCAGTGGTGGAGGGGGGACCTCCAAGCTGGTGTGGAAGGCCAGGTCAGAGGGGAAGTGTCCCAAGTGCAAAGGACAGAGGCAGCGAAGGAGATGAAAAGGAATGACTCAGGGTCGGATTCAGCTAGAATACGCCATCACAGGGGAGCAGTGAATGGTCAGTTAGGCAAGATAGCCAGGACCCAGAGCAGAAAACAAATGACTCTGGTGTTACCCAGGGAGCAAAGCGAAGGCCTCTGAGAAGTGAGGCAGTGGTGATCTGATCAAGGAAAGACTTCAGAAGGATTATTCACACAGTGGTTTGTAGACTGGAGTTGGGGTAGGTTTCAGTTCAGTTCAGTTCAGTCTCTCAGTTGTGTCTGTCTCTTTGAAAAACCCTGGACTACAGCACGCCAGGCTTCCCTGTCCATCACCAACACTCGGAACTTCCACAAACTCGTGTCCATTGAGTCGATGATGCCATCCAACCATCTCATCCTCTGTTGTCTCCTTCTCCCATCTTCAATCTTTGCCAACATCAGAGTCTTTTCCAATGAGTCAGTTCCCCGCATCAGGTGGCCAAAATACTGAAGCTTCAGTTTCAGCATCAATCCTTCCAATAAATATTCAGGACTGATTTCCTTTAGGATTGACTGGTTGGATTTCCTTGCAGTCCAAGGGACTCTCAAGAGTCTTCTCCAACACCACAGCTCAAAAGCATCAATTCTTCAGTGCTCATCTTTCTTTATGGACCAACTCTCACATCCATACATGACTACTGGAAAAAACATAGCTTTGACTAGATGGACCTTTGTAAACAAAGTAATCTCTCTATTTTTCAATAAGCTGTCTAGGTTGCTCATAGCTTTTATTCCAAGGAGCAAGTGTGTTTTAATTTCATGGCTGCAGTCACCATCTGCAGTGATTTTGGAGACCAAGAAAATAAAGTCTGTCACTGTTACCATTGTTTTCCCTCTACTTGCCGTGAAGAGATGGGACAAGATGCCATGATTTTAGCTTTTGAATGTTGAGTTTTAAGCCAGTTTTTTTCACTCTCCTGTTTCACTTTCATCAAGAGTTTCTTTTGTTCCTCTTCACTTTCTGCCATTAGGATTGTATCATCTGCAAATCTGAGCAATCTTCATTCCAGCTTGTGCTTGATTCCGCTTGTGTTTCCTCCAGTCCAGGATTTTGCATGATGTACTCTGCATATAAGTTAAATAAACAGGGTGACGATTTACAGCCTTGACATACTCCTTTCCAAATTTGGAACCAGTCTCTTGTTGCTTGTCTGGTTCTAACTGTTGCTTCTTGACCTGCATACAGATTTCTCAGGAGGCAGGTCAGGTGGTCTGGTATTTCCATCACTTAAAGAATTTGTCCCAAAGTTTGTTGAGTTACACACAGTCAAAGGCTTTAGCATAGTTAATGAAGTAGAAGAATATGTTTTTCTGGAATTCTCTTGCATTTTCTATGATCCAATGGCTTTTGGCAATTTGCTCTCCTAGTTCCTCTGCCTTTTCTAAATCCAGCTTGAACATCTGGAAGTTCTTGGCTCACATACTGTTTAAGCCTGGTTTGGAGAATTTTGAGCATTACTTTGCTAGCGTGTGAGATGAGTGCAATTGTGTGGTAGTTTGAGCATTCTTTGGCATTGGCTTTCTTTGGGATTGGAATGAAAACTGACCTTTTCCAGTCCTGTGGCCACTGCTGAGTTTTCAAAATTTGCTGGCATATTGAGCGCAGCACTCTAACAGCATCATCTTCTAGAATTTTAAATAGCTCAACTGGAATTCCATCACCTCCTCTAACTTTGTTCATAGTGATGCTTCCTAAGAACCGCTTGACTTTGCACTCCAAGATGTCTGGCTCTAGGTGAGCAATCAGACTATCGTGGTTATCTGGGTTATGAAGATCTTTTTGTATAGTTCTCCTGTGTATTCTTCCCACCTTTTCTTCTGCTTCTGTTAGGTCCATACCATTTCTGTCCTTTATTGAGCTCATCTTTGCATGAAATGTTCCCTTGGTATCTCGAATTTTCTTGAAGAGATCTCTAGTCTTTCCCATTCTATTCTTTTCCTCTATTTCTTTGCATTGATCACTGAGGAAGGCTTTCTTATCTCTCCTTGCTATTCTTTGGAACTCTACATTCAGATGGGTATATCTTTCCTTTTCTCCTTTGCCTTTAGCTTCTCTTCTTTTCTCAGCTATTTGTAAGGCCTCCTCAGACAACCATTTTGCCTTTTTGCATCTCTTTTTTCTTGGGGAT
Source organism: Bos indicus (assembly GCF_029378745.1). Classification (NCBI taxonomy): domain Eukaryota; kingdom Metazoa; phylum Chordata; class Mammalia; order Artiodactyla; family Bovidae; genus Bos; species Bos indicus. The sequence continues at coordinate 10,603,345 of NC_091768.1, read as the reverse complement.
GGTTTTAATCACTGCCTACTGTACAATGTTATGAACCTCCATCCACAGTTCTTCAGGCCTGCTGTACAATCATAAGGGATATGATTCAGGTTATACCTGAATGGTCTCATGGTTTTCCCTATTTTTCTTCCATTTAAGTCTGAATTTGGCAATAAGGAGTTCATGATCTGAGCCACAGTCAGCTCCGGGTCTTGTTTTTGTTGACTGTGTAGAGCTTCTCCATGTTTGGCTGCAAACATAATCAATCTGATTTCAGCATTGACCATCTGGTGATGTCCATGTGTAGGGTCTTCTCTTGTCTTGTTGGAATAGGGTGTTTTCTGTGACCAGTGTAGTCTCCTGGCAAAACTCTGTTAGCCTTTGCCCTGCTTCATTTTGTACTCCAAGACCAAATTTGCCTGCTCCTTCGGTTATCTCTTGACTTCCTTCCTACTTTTGCATTCCAGGTCCTATGATGGAAAGGGTATCTTTTTTTGGTGCTAGTTCTAGAAGGTCTTGTAGGTCTCATAGAACCATTCAACTTCAGCTTCTTGAGCATTACTAGTTGGGGCATAGACTTGGATTACTGTGATATCGAATGGTTTGCCTTGGAAATGAACAGAGATCATTCTGTCATTTTGAGCTTGCATCCAAGTACTGCATTTAGATTCTTTTGTTGACTGCAAATGGATTATTCCAGTTCTTTTAAAGGATTCTTGCCCACAGTAGTAGATATAATGGTCATCTGAATTAAATTCACCCATTCCAGTCCGTTTCAGTTCACTGATTCCTATAATGTCGATGTCAATCCCCTGTTTGACCATTTCTAACTTATCTTGATTCATGGACCTAACATTCCAAGTTCTTATGCAGTATTTCTCTATATAGCATCAGACTTTACTTCCATCACCAGTCACATCCACAACTGGGTGTTTTCCCTTTGGCTCTGTCTCTTCATTCTTTCTGGAGTTATTTCTCCAGTCTTCTCCAGTAGCATATTGGGCACCTACTGATGGGCAGTTCATCTTTCAGCGTCATATCTTCTTGCCTTTTCATACTGTTCATAGGATTCTCAAGGAAAGAATAGTGAAGTGGTTTGCCATTCCCTTCTCCAGTGGAACACATTTTGTCAGAATTCTCCACCATGACCCATCCATCTTGGGTGGTCCTACACAGCATGGCTCATAGTTTCATTGAGTTAGACAAGGCTATGGTCCATGTGATCAGTTTGACTAGTTTTCTGTGACTGTGGTTTTCATTCTGTCAGCCCTCTGACAGATAAGGATAAAAGGCTGATGGAAGCTTCTTGACAGACTGACTGTGGGGGAAACTGGGCCATGCTCAGTAAATCTTTAATCCAATTTTCTCTTGATGGGTGGGGCTGTGTTCCCTCCATTGTTTGACCTGAGACCAAACTGTGGTGGAGGTAATGAAGATAACGGGGACCTCCTTCAAAAGGTCCTGTGCAGGCACTGCAGCACTCAGTACCCCCGACCCTGCAGCAGGCCACTGCAGACCCACGCCTTCACAGAGACTCCTGGACACTCACAGGCAAGTCTGGCTCAGTCTCTTGTGGGGTCACTGCTCCTTTCTCCTGAGTCCTGGTGTGCACAAGGTTTTGTTTGTGCCCCTCAAGAATCCATTTCCCTGTGTAAGTTAGTTCTGTAATCAAATCCCACTGGCCTCCAAAGTCAAATTCCCTGGGAGTTCTCAGTCCCTTTACCAGATCCCCAGGTTGGAAAATCTGTTGTGGGTCCTAGAACTTTATTAACAGTGCGAGAATTTCTTTGGTATAATTGTTCTGCAGTTTGTGGGCTGTCTGCTCGGTGGCTCTATGGAGGGCTTAATGGCAACCTCCTCCAAGAGGGCTTATGCCACAGGCTCCATGACTCAGGTAACTTCACCCAGAGCCCCTGTCCCTATAGCTGGCCACTGCTGACCCATACCTCCACAGGAGACTCAAATAGGTCTGGCTCAGTAGTGGGGTCTCTGGGTCCTGGTGCACAGAAGTTTTTGTTTGAGCCCTCCAAGCGTCTCTAGCAGGTATGGGGTTTAATTCTAAACACGATTTTGCCCCTCCTACCATCTTGCTGGGGCTTCTACTTTGCCCTTGGATGTGGGGTATCTTTTTTTGGTGGGCTCCAGCATTCTCCTGTTGGTAGTTGTTCAGTAGCAAGTTGTAATTCTGGAGTTCTTGCAGGAGAAAGTTAAATCCCACTAGCCTTCAAAATGGAGAAGGCAATGGCACCCCACTCCAGTACTCTCGCATGGAAAAATCCCATGGACAGAGGAGCCTGGTAGGCTGCAGTCCATGGGGTCGCAAAGAGTCGGACACGACTGAGCGACTTCACTTTCACTTTCACTTTTCACTTCCATGCATTGGAGAAGGAAATGGCAACCCACTCTAGTGTTCTTGCCTTGAGAATCCCAGGGACAGGGGAGCCTGGTGGGCTGCCGTCTATGGGGTCGCAAAGGGTTGGACATGACTGAAGCGACGCAGCAGCAGCAGCAGCAGCCTTCAAAGTCAAATTCCCTGATGGCTCTCAGTCCCTTTGCTGATTCCCAAGTTGGGAAATCTGTTATGGGCCCTAGAACTTTTGCAAAAGTGCAAGAACTTCTTTGGTATAATTGTTCTCCAGTTTGTGGGGGTAGGAATACTAGTTAGAAACTAGTTAGGAAGCTAGGACAAGACAGACATGAAAGAAATGATCAAAAAGCAAATTCAAGAAATTCTTTGCCTTATGTTGAACATGATCCAATCATTTATATTGAAAATGCCATTAAAAAATGATGAAGCCAAAAATATAACACTTTCGAAGACAGAACAAAAAACATTTGAAATTGAAAATAACAAGAAATACATTTGAATTTTAGCCATTTGATTTGATGTTTTTAAAGATGTTTAACTATTTTGTAAGCTACGACAGGCAGTAAATCTGAAACCCTGGGAAGGGTGCAGAAGTGTCCCGGATATGAAGAGGATGCTGATGGAGAGAAAATTACTATCCCCTTCACTTCCTTGATGGATCAGATGGCAAAGAATCTGTCTGCAATGCAGGAGCCATAGGAGACTCGATTCGATCCTTGGGTTGGAAGATCCCCTGGAGGAAGGTACGGCAACTCACTTCAATATTCTTGCCTGGAGAATACCTGGGAAAGAGGAGCCTGGAGGGCTGAGGTCCATGGGATGGCAAAGAGTTGGACTTGACTGAAGTGACTTAGCATGCACTCACCACTCCTTAATTAAGGATAATTGCTTTACAATATTGTGTTGGTTTCTGCCATACATCAGCAAGAACCAGCCATAGATTATACATATGATCCCTCCCTCTTAAGACTCCCTCCCACCTCCCACCCTTTCCCACCCCTCTAGGTTGTCACAGAGCACCAGTTTTAACTCCCTGGAGTCAGACAGCGAATTCCCACTGGCTATCTATTTTACATATGGTAGTGTATATATTCCCATGCTACTCTCTCCATTCATCCTACCCTCTCCTTCGCCCATTGTGTTCACAAGTCTGTTCTCTATGTCAGCGTCTCCACTGCTACCCTGCAAATAGGTTCATCAGTACCATCTTTCTAGATTCCATATTTGTACATTAATCTACGTATTTGTTTTTTTCTTTCTGACTTACTTCAGTCTCTATAATAGGCTCCAGGTTCATCCATCCCACTAGAACTGACGCAAATGAATTCCTTCTTATGGCTGAGTACTATTCCATTGTATCTATGTACCACAGCTTCTTTATCGATTCATCTGTCAGTGGACATCTAGGTTGCATCCACGTCTTGCGTGTGTGCATGCTAAATGGTTCCAGTCATGTCTGACTCTCTGCAGCCCTATGAACTGTGGCACCCCATGCTTTTCTGTCCATGAAATCCTCAAGGAAAGAATACTGGAGTGAGTTGCCATGTCCTCCTCCAGGGGATCCTCCTGACCCAAGGATCAAACCTGTGTCTCCTGTGGCTCTTGCATTGCAAGCAGATTCTTAAACACTGAAACACCAGAGGAGCACCTTCCATGTCCTAGTTATTATAAACAGTGTTGCAATGAACACTGGGGTACATATGTCTCTTTCAATTATGGTTTTCTCAGGCACAGTATGTGATTGTTGGGTCATATGGTGGTCTTATTCCTAGTTTAAGGAATCTCCACACCGTCTTGCATAGTGGCTGTATCAATTTACATTCCCACCAACAGTGCAAAGAGTTCCCTCCCTCTCCATCATTTATTATTTGTAGATATGTTGATGACGGCCCTTCTGAACAGTGTGAGGTGACACCTCCTTGTAGTTTTGATTTGCATTTCTCTAATAATGAGTGATGTTGAGCATCTTTTCATGTGTTAGCCATCTGTGTGTCTTCTTTGGAGAAATTTCTATTTAGGTCTTCAGCCAACTTTTTGATTGGGTTGTTTGTTTTTCTGGTATTGAGTACATGAGCTGCTTGTATATTTTGGAGACTAACCCTAGGATTCTTTCCTGGAGAATTCCAAAGGAGCCTGACAGGCTACAGTCCATGGGGTCACAAAGAATTGGACATGACTGAGTAACTAACACTTCCGTTTCTGACGTTTTTTTCAGTCCTTCAAACTTGAAATAGGTTAGAGGGGCTTCTAGGCTGGGAAGGTAGTCTATTTCATTTATTTATTTTACCTTATCAAACTACTTTTTGCATATAATAAGATGCACCAATTTTAAGTTTGGTAAATTTAATACATACAAATTTAGTAAATTTAATAAATGCAAATTATACATCTGTACAGTCATCACCAAAATTAAGATACAGACTATTCCTGTCACCATCTTGCCCCAAAGTCCCTCCTAACTCTGCAGTCAACTCCAATCTCTACTCAAGCGGCTGCTGACTGGACCCCTGACATTATGGATTTAGTTTCACCTGTTGTAAAACTTCATGGAAATGCAATCATACTCATATATCCTTTTCTGCCTGGTTTCTTTTGCTCAGAATGTTTTTGAGATTCATCATTGTTGTTGCATATATAGTTTTTTTTCTTTTTAAATTACTGAATATGATCTCTGAATATTCCACATGTTGTTTGTCCATTCATCTGTACGTAAGTGGATGCTTGGTTTTTTCCATCTTGGTGCTATTACAAATAAAGCTGTTTGAACATAGTTTACAGACTCTTTGTGGGCATAGATTTTCACTTCTCTTGAGTAAACACCTAAGCCTGACTTATATGGAAATTTATGTTTACATTTACAGGAAACTGAAAAACTGTTTTCCAAAGTTGTTGTAGTATTTAACATTCCAACAGCAGTGTGAGAGAGTTCCAGTTGCTTTGCACCCTTTCCAACACTTGATATTGTCAATCTTTTCCAATATTAACATTCTGGTAAACCTGGGTTCACTTCCTGTGTCAGGAAGATCCCCTGGAAAAAGGAGTGGCAACCCACTCCAGTATTCTTGCCTAGAGAATTCCATGGACAGAGAAGCCTAGCAGCCTCCAATCCATGGGGTCGCAAAGAGTCGGACGTGACTGAGTGACTAACACACACTCAGGTTTGTAGTAGTGTTTCACTGCAGCTTTAATTTGCATTTTACTAATAATTAATGATATGTTCATGTCTTTATCTTCCTGTCCTCACTATATATACATGTGTGTATATACATATATATATATATATACACACACACATATACATATATAGTGTATATTCAAAAAACTAAGATCATGGCATCTGGTCCCATCACTTCATGGCAAATAGATGGGGAAAAAATGGACACTGTCATAGACTTTATTTTCTTGGGCTCCAGAATCACTGTGGACAGTGACTGCAACCATGAAATTAAAAGACACTTGCTCCTTGGAAGAAAAATTATGACAAACGTAGATAGCATATTAAAAAGCAGAGACATTATTTTGCCATCAAAGGTCCATATAGTCAAAGTCAAAAACCAAAAGACTATGGTTTTTCCAGTAGTCATGTATGGATCTGAGAGTTGGACCATAAAGAAGGCTGAGCACCGAAGAACTGATGCTTTCAAACTATGATGTTGAAGACTTTTGAGAGTCCCTTGGACTGCAAGGAGATGAAACCAGTCAATGCTAAAGGAAATCCTGAATATTCATTGGAAGGACTGATGCTGAAGCTGAAGCTCCAATACTTTGGCCACCTGATCTGAAGAGTCAACTCTTTGGAAAAGACCCGGGTGCTGGGAAAGATTGAGGGTAGGAGGAGAATGGGGTGACAGAGGATGAGATGCTTGGATGGCATCATTGACTCAATGGACATGAGTTTGAACAAACTCCAGAAAATAGTGAAGGACAGGGAAGCCTGGTATGCTGCAGTCCATGGGCTTGCAAAGATTTGGACACAACTGAGTGACTGAACAACAACATAGTGTGTGTGTGTGTGTGTGTGTGAAGTGTATATTCAAATCTTGCCCACTTTTTATTGCCATTTGTCTTATTTTTAAGTTGCAAGAGTTCTTCAGCTCTCTGCAAATTCTGGATATGTCCTTTTTTGGGTGTATGTGTTGGAGATATTTTCTCCTGATATGTGTCTTGTATTTTCATTTTCTTAGTGGTTCCTTTGTAAGTTCAGAAAGTTTTTATTTTAACAAATTCCAATTTATAAGTTTTTATGGATGGGGTTATGGTCTCTACAAAATTTTGGCCTGCCCTCAAATCTCGAAAAATCCCTACATTTTCTTCTAGAAGTTTTACAAGTTTAGATTTTTACTCTAGGCCACTGACCCACTTTGAGTTTATTTTTGTGTACAGTCTGAGTGGTGTCCAAGATTCTTTTTTTCCCTCTATTTCAATATCCAGGTGTCCCAGCACTACCTAATGACAGTTCTGTTATTTCCTCATCAAATTACCTTGACACTTTTGTCAAAGATCAATGGATTCTGTAAATGTTGGCCTATTTCCTGTCCTAACTCCCTTTTTCATTCCACCAACCTAATTGTTTATCCTTATACCAAGGTCACAATCTTGATTATTTAGCTCTGATGTAATGCTTTAAAATCAGGAAATGGAAGCCCTCCAAATTTATTTTTCTTTTTAAGCATTATTTTGTCAATTCTAGGACAAATGTATTTCCATATATCCATTAGAATCACTTTCAGGTTCTACAAAGAAGTCCTGGGGCTTCCATCATATCTAGAGATCAGTTTGGGGAGAAATGACATCTTAACAATATGAATTTTCTAGTTCCAGAATACCCTTTTTTTTTTTCTATTCTCTAAATCTTTTACAGTTTTCAATGTATGTATTTTACACATGTTTTGTTAAATTTATCCCCCAATATTTCAAACAGCCTGCCTTAGAAGTTGTCTACTGGAGAAGGCAATCTTCCATTACTTATTAATTTTATTAGCTTAATTCCCAGAATAACAATTTCTTCAAATTGATGGTAGTGGAGGAGGGGTGGTACTGGGGGAAAGGTCATTCCCATGGGAAGCATTTTTCCATTACAAGATAATTCCCTGCCTGTATGAGAAAAAGAGATCTCTGGATGAAAGCTCACTCCACCCACTTATCAGAAGGTCAATACACACACATCAAGGGAGACTGCAGATGTGAGCAAGTGTAGATGTCAATATTGAAGCTACTTGCTAAAGTAATTAGGTCTTTAAAGCTGAAAGCAGCTCTTTTATGGATTACCCAGGCTACAGATCTAATGGGAGTTACCACTAAAAAAATTATCTGATTTGGACACTTGGAACTTTTTTTTCCTAGGGCTAGATATTTCTTTTTGCAAAATTTCCATATTTCAGTTTGAATTGGTGATAGCATTTGTGCAATTAAAGAACACTTGTAGAAGACTAAAGATGAAGAGAAATGTTTATCAGCAGAACTTTACCTCAATGCACAAAATTCTCTTGAAAACACTTTCAGGAAATGTAACCACCTCACTCATCTTTTTGCTTTCCACAGAAAAATATTGATGATAAAGAGGAAACTATGATAAAGAGGAACCATCAGATATTGTATTATTCCTCTCACCAAATTCCCTGATGGGCAATTTATAGATTTTCCTTCATTTAAAAAGTAGATTATTCAAGATTCTTGAAAGAATTATATTACAAATATAACAATATCACATTAACTTACACAGTGCTTCTTCTGTAATATCAATGATTTCCTCAACTATCAAATTAGATAAAGAAGGATTAGGTGTTATTATCAAATCATGAAACCAACCCAACAAATAATGCAGAGAGCAATCTGAAATGTTATACAGAGACCTGGTTATGTGGTTTTCTTTTTTTTCCTTCCCTTTCTTCTTTCCTTCCTTCTTTCTCTCTTTTAAATTTTGGGCTTTCAAAGAAAAACCCAGAAGCCACAAATATTTAAGAAATACCAACAACAATTATATTAACTGCTCTGTTTCAGGAATAAACATTGCAATTCTATAACTTCATACTTCTCCAAGGTCAATATTACTGTCCCCATCTTACAAAGAAACTGGAGCTCATGGAGCCTAGTGGCAAGCCCAAGGTCACATGGCCAACTGTGGAAACAGGACTCAAATCACAGAACCAGCTCTCTCACACATAGCTGCCTCTAAAAGCAAAATATTTAATTAATTCAACCAAGTGAAAAAGTTGATTTAAAACTCAACATTAAAAAAATGGAGGGAGGTGGGAGGAGGGTTCAGGATGGGGAACATGTGTACACCCGTGGCGGATGCATGTTGATGTATTGTACTTTACAATACAATATTGTAAAGTAAAAAAAAAAAAAAATAAGTAATTAATTAAAAAAAAATTAAGATCATGGCATCCAGTCCCATCACTTCATGGCAAATAGATGGGGAAGCAATGGAAACAGTGAGAGACTTTATTTTGGGGGGATCCAAAATCACTGCAGATGGTGAGTGCAGCCATGAAATTAAAAGACGCTTGCTCCTTGGAAGCAAAGTTATGACCAACCTAGACAGCACATTAAAAAGCAGAGACATTACTTTGCTGACAAAGTCCATCCAGTCAAAGCTATGGCTTTTCCAATAGTCATGGGATGTGAGAGTTAGACTATAAAGAAAGCTGAGCACTGAAGAATTGATGCTTTTGAACTGTGGTGTTGGAGAATCCTCATGAGAGTCACTTGGGCTGCAAAAGGCTTAAACCAGTCCATCCTGAAGGAAATCAGTCCTGACTATTCATTGGAAGGACTGATGCTGAAGCTGAAACTCCAATACTTTGGCCACCTGATGGAAGCAACTGACTCATCTGAAAAGACCCTGATGCTGGGAAAAATCGAAGGCAAGACGAGAAGGGAATGACAGAGGATGAGGCGGTTGGATGGCATCACCGACTTGATGGATTTGAGCAAGCTCCGGGAGTTGGTGATGGACAGGGAAGCCTGGTGCTCTGCAGTTCATGGGGTAGCAAAGAGTCGGACATGACTGAGTGACTGAACTGAATTCAACCATAGGGTGAATAAAAAGGGAGACTCTAGCCTGGAGAATCCCAGGGACGGGGGAGCCTGGTGGGCTGCCATCTATGGGGTCGCACAGAGTTGGACACGACTGAAGTGACTTAGCAACAGCAGCATGTAGTTTCACAAGTCTTCCAACCTGCATCTATTTAGGAACCCACACATACAGAAAAGGCAGCCGTGCGTCACGAAAGTGCACAGAACTGCGGCTGGGAGTTACCAAATCAGATTGTCACAAAATCAAAGGAAAATCTTTAAACCTGTTCCTTTCTTTATTTTTTCTTAAAAAAAAAAAAAAAAAAAAAAACACCCGTTTTTTATAAGTAAATGCAGATACTGGACTTCATGCTTATAAAGTCTATTCCAACTCTAGATTTTACCCCCAAAAAATGTGCCTATAATTAATTACAGGGGTAATATTCTTTCTTCTTTTGAGTCTTACATGAGTAATATTTTCAACTCATATCAGAGTTTTTGGAAACATCAGAGACGTATAAAGAAGCTGGAGTCCAGGCAGGTTCCCCTCTTTCCTGGGTGACCTCTGTGGGCTGAGCCTCCAGGAGATGCTCCCAGCGGCTGCTTCCACAGAGGCTGAGATGACCACAGAAGGTGGGCAGGAAAGCGGCCCCCATCAGTACTTCTGGTTTCCTGTTGACCAGGAGAGCCCAGGGGAGAGGACATGTCCACAGCCCGAGGAGGTTTGGAACCTAAATGGTGTGGCTGCTGCTCCACACTAAAGCCTATCACCTCCATCACCAGCACCCCTGACCTAAGTTCAAATCCCCAGCTGAGACCATGAACACCAGTGGTTACCAACTCAGTAGCAGCCTAGCCTGCCACTCCACAGGGGCACCCAGAGGATACCCCAGGCATCTTCTCACCTGTTCTCTGCTGTCAAAAATTTCCAGTGAGACCACCTCAAGATCCCCCATAGCCTTCTTGAGCAAGAAAAGAGAGGGGGGTATAAAAAACGAATGACTAGTGCTTAACCAAAACAAATAGGGTCATTCCAAAGAGGCTGCCACTCCATCTACGATCCAGATTTTGAAGAGTTGGGATGTTTAAACCAAAAGTACAATCCATAGGGTTGCAAAGAGTCGGACACAACTGAAGTGACTTGGCAGAACACACAGAAATGTGAACAACAGTGACAAAGATAGCTCCAGTTGGCAAGCCTACGACACCCCCATCAATCAGTGAGGTGGGACTCATGAAGAAGTTCAGATAAGCTAGGAAGAAATCAATGCTCCATCTTCTCTACACATCTGATTGTACTGCAAATGATTTTGTGACTTCATAACAATTTCAGAATTCGAGTTTCATTATAAAAAGCTGCTGCTGCTAAGTCACTTCAGTCATGTCTGACTCTGTGCAACCTCATAGACGGCAGCCCACCAGGCTCCCCCGTACTTGGGATTCTCCAGGCAAGAACACTGGAGTGGGTTGCCATTTTCTTCTCCAATGCAGGAAAGTGAAAAGTGAAAGTGAAGTCGCTCAGTCATGTCCGACTCCTAGCAACCCCATGGACTGAAGCCTACCAGGCTCCTCCGTCCATGGGATTTTCAAGGCAAGAGTACTGGAGTGGGGTGCCATTGCCTTCTCCATAATAAGCTAAAAAAGGACAAACAAAGCAAGGAACCACCCTCTTCGCCAAGTCAAGTTCAGCTCAGATGCTTTTCTGAGTATATAACATACTCAAGCCTTTCTTAGGCTTGTAAACACATGTTCTGAAGGTTAAAGGAATTTGGGTGACAACTTACTCCACCCCTGAGGAGTTCCATAACATTTTCATTTAATGAAATCTTTAGATAAGTGAGTTCTTAGTTTCAATTTGGTTGTTAACATGGAGGAAAAAGAAAAACTCACATCACAGAAGCAATACAATCATAAAATTAAACATTAAGGGGAAAAGCCATTTCTTAAAGTGTAGCCTTTTATGTCAATTAGAATTTTGGTCTGAAATGTAAAATAGAGAGAAAAAGTGAGCTCTGCTGTGAACTGCCAAGGAATTGCCTTTATTCTGCCAAATGCTCCAGATGCTTTTCTTACAGGAATACTTCCATGTCTCACTCGCACTTATTTCCACACATCCAACTCAGCCAGGCACGGAAACAGGTAGTCTGCTAATCCACCAAATGTGATTTTTAAATGACTCCATCTTATCTCAAAGTTCAAACCAAGCAGGACAAGTAGGGCCACGTACTTCCCTTTCTTTTTTTAAACCTCCGATTTGGAACTTCTGTTAAATCAGTTTAAAACCAGTTAATGACATTTGTTACTAAGTGACCCAAGAAACCAGGAAGAAAAAAATTATGAGCTAGGCTTGTCAAACAAAGCATTAAATACTTAGGAAACGTTTCAGTATTAATCTTTGTACTGTCATACAAGTGATTTATTTTGAAAGCTGTTTGTCTTGTGGAAGACATCTTATTTCAGAAATGGATCCAGTAATAGCTATACCTTAGTTTATGCATCTTGTTCCAAGGTGTCACTGCTAAATGTCTTTTTATTCAGTGGCCATTCATTGAGTGTTTATACACTGTGGCATCTTGGGAAGCCTGCATTATCTCAGGATAAAAGCCTATAGAGGAAACAAGGGTGCAGACAAAGGGGTGGGTGGGAGACAAGTTCCAGAAGGAGAATCAACAGAATTTTTTGTCAAACCGGTGTGTGTGTGCTGTGACTCAGTTGTGTCCGAATATTTGCAGCCCCTAGAGACTGTAGCCGACCAAGCTCCTCTGTCCATGGGATTTGCCAGCAGGAATGCTGGAGTGAGTTGCCATTTCCTCCTCCAGGGGATCTTTCCAACCCAAGGATCAAACCCACATCTCCTATGTCTCCTGTATTGCAGACAGATTCTTTACCGCTGAGCTACCAGGGAAGCCCACTGTCAAACCAGATAATGGGATGAATGAATATTCTGACACAGCTCCTGGTTTCCAGTTTGTTGAGGGGATCAGCTGATGCCATTCAATGAGATTAGGAATATCAGGGAGCATAAAGGCTACCCAGGTCTGCATCACCCCAGCATGAGTTCCAAGGGGCAGCTTGTGCAGAGAGGCACATGTGGAGACAACCACAGTCAGACTGCACTGTGGGTTCTTCCCAAAGGGAAGCCTTTGACCCAGCTTCAGAGCAAGTGCCCGGGGTGGTGAGAAAGCCTCCTTCTCAGACAGGACCCTAGCCTTGGATGACAGCACTGCACACACTGGCCCCGCTGTCCAGGCTGACACATTTGCATCCCTCTGACTCCCAAAGGGCACTCAGAGGTTCAAGGGCAAACACACGGAACTGAGCGCCTGGGGCTTGGGCGCTCCCTGAACTCTTGCCCCTGCAGCATCTGAAGGAAGACAGTCTTGTCCCTTCTACACTGCCTATGACATTAGCAGCCACACTCACTGTGGATTACAAGAATCTGAAATACCCCTTCTCATTTCTGGACGTGGAAACAGATAACATGAGGGGTAATCGGTTGAAGTGAATGCTAAAGCATAAAAGGAAATGTCCAACTTCTATGATGTCAATGAGAACTCATTTCCTATCTTATTTATAGTGTGTGTCTGTGGGGTGCATTCTGAAAGGATTACTGGTTGAACAAGACGGCAGCCCTGTAACTCCAGTGACCCCATTTTAACTTCACAGTGTAAAGGTACCTACAGGTTAGAATTTTGAAAGATGAGTATTTATTTAGCAGAAGATTCACCCTCCTAATTCTGGTTGTCAGAAAACAATGGCAAGAAGACCACCAAGTTCATAGCATTTATTACATACACATTTTTAAATAGTGTTAACTGTTAAACGGCCATCTACTGAGATATGAAGCAAATGTCTATTTGAAGGATTTTATTTTTTTTAGTTTTATTTTATTTTTAAACTTTACATAATTGTAATTAGTTTTGCCAAATATCAAAATGAATCCATCACAGGTATACATGTGCTCCCCATCCTGAACCCTCCTCCCTCCTCCCTCCCCATACCATCCCTCTGGGTCGTCCCAGTGCACTAGCCCCAAGCATCCAGTATCGTGCATTGAACCTGGACTGGCATCTCGTTTCATACATGATATTTTACATGTTTCAATGCCATTCTCATCAGTGCTGATAGTGTCCTAAAATACATTCAGATCATCTCCTAATCCTGACCAAAAGGCTTCAGCTCTGCCCCAAATGCCAGCTCTTTCTTGGCAGAGAAGGGAAACCAGCTGAAAGTTATTCAGTAAGTAATAAAGGGCTATTTTGTACATTTATTATATTCACAATAAGGGAATTTTTCTATCCTATCAATATCAGTATGTCTAATATAAAATCATCCATTCCATACTTGGTAGCTTTTATAGTAAGATTTACAATAAAATAATAAACAAAGCTTACCATGTTTATTTTGATCTATGAGCTTGGGAAATGTAGATAAGGTCAGATGATCTCCATTGAGAGAAAAGCTGTACAATGTCTGCAGTGACCACGCATTTAGATTTTTTTCTAGAATGCTAGCAGTTAATATACAGAGGTGTCTTGACTATGTCCCTGGCATTTCAGCTACACTCTAATCCTCCCAAGAAACTCACAAAGTAGACACTGTTACCAACAGAGACCAGAGACCCCGAGGATTCACATGACCCATGCAAAGCCACACAGCCAAATTTGACAATGTTGCCATAGGGACCCAAGTCCATCTGGCCTCCAAGCCAGGTCTCCCCAGTAAGCAAAATACCTCCTTACCTTTACATTTTCCTCCTTTGGGGCTTTTCCTTAAATTTCCCTTCCCAACAAGAGTGAAATCATCCACTCAGGGATCTCAGACACCCTCAGGGTCCTAAGGTGAATTGTCAGGCCTTATTTGGGTCACATCATCCACCACTTCGCTGTTTATTCCTTCTCCCTCTAACCTCTTCCTTTTCTCAAGCTGAGAGTAGAAAAAGCAAGCTATTTGAATCCCAATAAAATTCGTTTTACACCATTTGAGAAGAACATATTTGTATATTCCTTGGTAGTGCTGAATATACACTAAGGTTATAAAAATAGTGGGATGCTAATGATTAGAGCTCCAACATCACCGCAGATGGTGACTGCAGCCATGAAATTAAAAGATGCTTACTCCTTGGAAGGGAAGTTATGACCAACCTAGATAGCATATTCAAAAGCAGAGACATTACTTTGCCAACAAAGGTCCGTCTAGTCAAGGCTATGGTTTTTCCTGTGGTCATGTATGGATGTGAGAGTTGGACTGTGAAGAAAGCTGAGAACCGAAGAATTGATGCTTTTGAACTGTGGTGTTGGAGAAGATTCTTGAGAGTCCCTTGGACTGCAAGGAGATCCAAGCAGTCCATTCTAAAGGAAATCAGCCCTGGGTGTTCTTTGGAAGGACTGATGCTAAAGCTGAAACTCCAATACTTTGGCCACCTCATGCGAAGTTTGAGTCATTGGAAAAGACTGTGATGCTGGGAGGGATTGGGGGCAGGAGGAGAAGGGGACGACAGAGGATGAGATGGCTGGATGGCATCACCGACTCGATGGACATGAAATTAGGTGAACTCCGGGAGCTGGTGATGGACAGGGAGGCCTGGCGTGCTGCAATTCATGGGGTCGCAAAGAGTCAAACACAACTGAGTGACTGAACTGAACTGAAACTCAACCAAGAGAGGCCACCCTGCCTGTCATGACTTTTCCCCTGGCTGAGGTTTCCTTCTGTCCCCGGACACCAAGTTCGCCAGCTCTGTGAGCGTGTGAGGCTTAAAATAAGGAATGTGTTTTACTGTAAATCTCTTCTGTGAACTCTCTCCCAGACTAGATTTTGCATCTTGAGGAAATGAAGACTCCATCCTGACGCTTTCACTCTACTGAGACTCTCTATCCTCATAAGACTGCCTGCCCTCTGACTTTGACCTTTGGGGAAAAGCAAACCTCTCTATTTTCTGTCACCAGAACATGTCCCTTCCTCCCTTAGGATGATAATTGCTTGTGCGCCTTGCTCTCTCCCTAAACAATTCATCCCAAGGTCAGGCAGTTACAATCCTGCTCATTCACCATCGCAGCTGTGATCTGTTCCTTTCCTCTCGCTGCGTTTCTCATTTATGCACAATATGATTTCATTACAATTTCATTCTTGAAAGTGTTAGTCACTCAGTCATGTCTGGCTCTGAGACCCCGTAGACTGTAGCTCAGCAGTCTCCTCTGTCCATGGAGTCCTCCAGGCAAGAATACTGGAGTGGGTTGCAGTTCCCTTCTCCAGGGGACCTTCTCGACTCGGGGATTGAACCTGGGTCGCCTGCATTGCAGGCAGATTCTTTACGGTCTGAGCCACCCTGGAAGCCCTAATTTCAATCTTAACCACAGTTTATTCTTTGTTCTGTCATCCACTCTTCACCTGCCTCTGCAGATCTGCACAGCCACACTGCAAGGTAATGCTTTTCCTCACCTTCAATCCCACTGTCCTGTGGCATCTTAAGCAGCCTCCTCACTTGCACCTCACAGCTGCATTTTTCTTAATCAAAAAAAAAAAAGTTGTTAAAAGAGTAGCCCTACTAAAGTGAAAAACATCTGTTCCATCCGTTATTCATGTTGCACTCATTTATATTAAAAATACTTTTAAATCTTTGCATTAGAGAAAAGTGAAAGAGAGCCATAAACAGCCAGCTCACATATAACACATGTGAGCTGCCCTCCAATCATCCCTGACAAAAATAACTGCCTGTGTAAATAAGATTTCACCCTGCAAAACACAACATTTATTTTAGAGGATAAAAAGGGAATAATGTTGATCTCATACAATAACCATAAGAAAGTCTAATCATAGAAAAACAGCAAAGTCATTTGTTCCAGCTCTTTAAAAATAGTTTAATCATGCAAAATCAACATAATGTACTCTAACGTAAGGCCAAAATGTTAACCAAGATGAAGTGGCTTTTAGTCATTTTACAGGACATATATTTGGCACTAGTTATTAAAAATAATTGAAGGGACTCTAAACATATAGTTTCAGAAACGATCTTTTTAAACACAGCAGTAAACAAGAGAAACTATTGCTCTTTATACATTTTTGGCATAACACTGCCATACAGTTACAGGATTATAAAATAAGTGTTTCATAGTACCAGACATATCCAGAAACTGGTTACAGCTCCTACCACATACACATGGTATTGGTGCGCACAGACACGCGCAGCATTCTGTAATTCATCCTGCAGACGATGGCGCATGGCGGAAGGCCCGCCGCTGCGGAAGAGACGCGCTCACACCGGAAGGAAAGCACCCATCTTTCTGAGAATCATACCCATCCTCCTGAATACTCAAAATACAAAGGGCACTGAAGTTTCCCAATTGAAATGGTGACTGGACCCCGTTGGCCATCTGTCTTATCAGTTTGCACAAAGGAAGAGTGGACAGCTCACTGAGGAGACAAGCAAACCAACTTTGTACAAAGAGGAAAACAAAAGGCTTGTAAAAGGACCTAACGCTTGGTCCAGTTTGTTGCTCTTCGTTGTGATGGTTCAGGAGACACGGTTACTTTGCCATATGCAACCTATCACTGCCTCTCCTCCTTGGGTCTACAGCCAGCCCCTCCACTTAACCCAGTTAAAAGCACCGGCAGAGGAATTAGACCTGGTTCCGGATCACGTGATTATTTCTCTCCGTCGTGCAAGGTCTCAGTCTACCGTGGAGTAAGCAGAATTCAGGCTTCAAAGGAGAGCAGGAATGGGACTGTTTCCAAATAGGTACTGATTCCCTTGGCACGTGTAACTCAGGGCACGTCCCCGCTGGAAAGCTCTGCAGACCCTGCCTCATCTCGTCCTCACTGCAGCCACTCTGGCACTGCACAGACCTACAATCGGTTACATCTTCGTTTCAGCAGGGAGTCTCTGTCTTCTAATTTTGTGTTTCAATCGTGTTTTCCTCTCCTCCACATGACACTGAACCCAGCAGAACTGACAAAAGTGTTCATCTGAGCAGTGAGTGCAGAACTTGGATGTTTCTTAGGACCAGAGCTTATTACACAACTAATCTCTCTAGTTAATGTTAACTGTTCCACAACTCCATTATAATTTAAAAATGAAAATAGGATAAACTTTATAACTTCCATATATTTTACATATTAAAATATATAAGGTTTCTGATTTTTTTTATATATACATAAAGGTCTTTCAGCATAACAAGACAGCACTGGTGCCTTTTCCCTTTCATTTCATCTTTACATTGAACCGTTTTATGAAGACTTTTATACAGAGGCCTGTGAAAGAACAACCCAAGCAATATTTGATTGGAGATCAGAAGTTTTGAACTGGTGGGGGAAGGGGCAGGCAGAACTGGTATTTCAATGTTTCCTGAGATACATTTAGCAGTAATCTACACAGCAGATGTCGAATTGCTCACAATTTTCTAAGCAACTACAAAATGGTGGCAAATGAACTACACCAGGTATTTTTATGAAAACTGACACCCACTGAAACAGTGTATGGAGTTATGGAGTCCCAGGTGGCCCCCAGGCCTCAGAAGTCAGTAATCGCAGAGCGAGACCCTGGTCACTCAGAGGAGGTTCTGGGGACCCTTCCTCCACTGGAGGGCCTGCACCCAGGGTCGGCTCCCCTTCACCCAGATGGTTCTCAGCCAACTCCCCTTCTCTGAACTCAACCTCCAGGCAGAGTTTGGACCATAAAACAAAGCAGTTAACTGTATCCTCCACACAGACATGTTAATTCAAGGAAACAAAAATATTAAGAAGCCATTTCCCACAAATAACTAAAATAGTAAACTTCTCAACAAAAGAAGAAAAAAAGCAGATGACAAAAAAATATTTTCTCCAACCTAAGGTAAAAAGCAAGAACAGTACTGTTTAAATGTTTCTAATAAAACTACAGCATAAAAGTCCAAATTAATTTCAGATTCCCCCAAACATCTATTGGAATTAAAGTTCTAAATCATTTCTCTAATTCCATTTTCTACATCCATCTGCATCTAAAAACAAAAGACAGATAAATATTACTTGTAGAAACTGAGACATGTTTACAGTGAAAATTACAGCATGTAGCAAAATTAAGGAGAAGCATAAATAATGTAACCATGTAGCTAATCTTTCTTACTGTAAAGGCCTTTTGTCAAATATAACACATGTTTGAACACGGTGGCTAAGTATACTCACTTTTGAACTGATGTTACTGATACAAATGGAAATGTCCCCAAAATGCAAAAGCACCAACCAAAGTAAATTTCACTAAAATAACTGATCTTCGTGGTTTGGAATGTTTCTTATGGCAAGATTTTATAATGGAGTAAAAATTTAAACTTCTGAATGAAAGCCTGATCACATTAGTTAAGGCACATCTGGACACCCCCAGGCATTCATTTATTTATAACTATATTATCATCGACTTCAGTAATTAGGAATTTCTAAAATACAGTCTGTCCCCCAGCACACTCTGCTGGGTGGGCTGGAACACGGGAGGAGGCAGGGCGTACTCACTGTTACCCTAGAGATACCCACACAGATCTGCTCGTGGAACAAACAGAATTCAGAGGTGAAAGACATCAATACATGTGCACCCCTAACTTTCTATATTCTACTAACCCGTGCCATCTTTCTCTACAACTACACCTACATTTGAAATGATTTCCAGTGTATCTAACTCCAGCTTACCTTACATTTAACAGAAATACCCCAGGAGAAAACAGAATGGATATTTTTAAAGTGGGAAACAAAATAGAAATCTTCAAAATTATTCCTATAACAAAGAATCCCCGCTCACCCCAAATAAACTTGAGAGCCCACAGATGCAATCAGAACCAAACAAGATCAAGACTGTTCTTTCCTCAGGTTAGAAAATAAAGCTTTTATAAGAGTCTCAATTATAGAAAGACAAAATAAAAGGGTTGATTTAGTTGCTCAGTAGATTAAAAATCAACCATAACTATACTATAAACTAGGGAAATTTAACTTTAAACAATTAACCAAATAGTCTCTCTCCATCGGGTCAATCAATTTTTGACCACTTTGATACGGATGTTTACTTACTAAAATGATTTTTTAAAGAGTGACTCAGATGTAACACTGTATTGTTTTCCTTTTTCACCAGATCATTCCTTCTGTCAGATTAAAGTATAAAAACTAGAAACAAAGTAGATAATTATATAAACATAACATTTATGTTTTTAAGACTTGGCAAAAAAAAAAATCTTGGAACTTCTCTGCTAACTCCTGAGTTATAAGTTCTGTTTTCTCCTTGAAGCTGAAAAAAGCTTTTTATCACAATTAAAATTCAAAATAAAGCTGTATCATATAATTTTGAACTGAGAACTGGACCTGACTCAGAGAAAGCAGACATATTTTCAGTTATCATTATTCTTTTCCGTTTCTTGTAAGATTGAGCATGAGAATGTATAATGGTATAATATTCTTAATGTTATAAACTTTTTCTCTACTTACAGAAATATATCTTATCATTATATATCACTTTATAGTATTTCAAAATATTTTCACGTATATTATCTCCTTTGAGATATGAATGCACAAAATATTAGAAATAGACTAGACTAACCAAGCAGTATAACATCTATTTGCCATGAAACGCAAATTAGTATTTTATCAATAGCCAATACTGAGTATCCTCACAGTCCATGGTACAATGATAAAGTCTATAGAATTGCAAAAATTCGATAGTTTCTAGCTATTTGGCCATGCTCCACCGCATTTTTATAATAGCTTCTCAGTAAGTTTCTGCAAGCACATAGTAGGTTTTTAAAATACAACACATCAGAGTCAAACCCAGAGGGCTGTTTCATGTCTAGCACACACATAAAGACACATCTATAGATCTTATTTTAAAACTACTGAATGTACAAAATATTCTTAATAGAAAAAAAATTTAGGTGTTTGTAATTTTTATCTGCAAAATGAATGGCACTCTCTTACTTCTTTCCACTGAACAATTCTCTCATAAGTTATTTATAGATTAAATGTAGAACTGATACTGTTACATGTGAATATACCTTTCAAAACCAGCATGATAGAAAAAGGCCCCTATTTTAAATGAAAGCCAGGCAGTTTTTCCCTTGAGACTAAATATTCTCAAATTAAATGGTACAATCTAATCAAATCCCTAATTAGGAATATTCTAAAAGTTAAATTATTGAATGAAACATTTTTACTTTTAAGGGCTCTGATATACTACTAGCTTCTAAGTAATTCAGATTATACCCATTTTAGTATCAGTCTGCTGCTTATTAATATTTTAATATCTGGTCACAAAATTTTAACATTATGTACTTAGAAAGTGGTGTGAACACTTTATCATGTATGCAAAATTGGTAAGGTATTTCCAATGTATTATATTTCTACAATTCAGCCCAATGTGACAACCTACTCTCATGCCCTAACCCTGCAAAATTGCTTATTGAGTTTGATGAGGCCATTAAAGAAAGAATGGGGCCATGAAAGAAATCTTTTTTTACATTAAAGTAAAAAAAGAAACTGAAATCCAAAAGCAGAATTGTTTCCCAAATCCTAATGCTCACTTCAAAAAAACAGAAGAAACATAAAACTGCTGTATTATGAGAAATTATAACGATAAAATATTCTATATTTATTGGAATACATATATAACACACGTTATTAACATTCTGACTAAATAAGTCAGATTTGAGAAACAGTGATGTTTTATGTAAATTTCAAGGCAATAAAATCCTTCTAAAAGCATACTGTTGGTGTGTTTAGTTTCTAGAAATCCTTTGCTAAAAATCCTCAGATCAATAAAAGTAACAGAAGATGATATGATGTGATTAAAAAACAGGACATAGTAAAAACAGTAAAAATTCTTTGGGGGTTAAAGTGAGTAGATCTTCCCTTAAAAGCCTAAGAAACACACAAAGGCAATTTCTTTCTAAATGAAATTAAGTTTTTAAAAAAGGTCTATTAATTACTTTCATTATATTTGTAGGAATGCTGAAGTTCTCACCACAGTGTTTAATTGTTTTCTAATGTGTAATAATAATCAGTAACAATATTATAGGAAATAAAGCTATTTGCTCTTACCCAATTTTGACACATTCTGTGCTTACTAAAACTGAATACATGGGATATCAAATCTACTCTCAATTTCAAGGTCTGACAACTGAGATGCAGCAAATTGTATTTTTTTAAAGATACCCTGTGGGCTAAGCAGTATGAACTTCATAGTCCACGTAACACTGAGATATTCATGGTTTCACGGACTACTGCCTTGTTGCCAGTACAAAATGCATGCATTTTAAAAATGAATAATTTCTCCTCTTATTTTTTAATTCTTTAGTCATTTGCATTCAGACACAAGCACCGAATTTATACAGAACAGCCATAAAAGGCAAGATTTTTTTCTTGTACTTTTGCATCAAAATTTGTTTTTAAGCACGTTAATACAGAAAAACATGTTTATTGTTTTAAACAAAGCAAATTCTTGAAATCGTACAGTTGACATTCTCTTCTGTCCCGTGCAAATGTCACTGTAGGAGACCATCTGAATGTCTAGATGACAACACTAGAAACGCAGGTACCGGCCGACACAGGTGGCTGATGAGAATGAGGCCAAGGGTGGAGAGAGAGGACCGGGAAAGAGACTGACAAGCAGGGGAGGGTGATTCCAAGTCCCCAAGAACATCCATCCTCCTTACCAGAACCTGCAAGTAAACACGCTGAGGTGCTGTTAAAAAAAAAAAAAATCCAAATTCCTTTCTGAATACCTCAAAGAAGACCACATTTTTTTCTTGCACCTTAAACATAGGAACCTTTAAATCTGGCAAAGGTGTGGCCACATAATGAAATTATCCTCTCAATTTCCTCCAGGTATAGTACAGTCCACTCCAAGAACTGATTCCTATCTCAGCTATATCAAACACTCCATGATTACTTCCAGATACACTGAAAATAATTTAAAAGGAATTGTGTACAGGATGCAAAAATTCACATCCCCAGAGTGTTACAGGATACACTTACTCACTGGGTCTCGTCTTCAGACTTCTTTTTAAATATTAAATTCACAGCCACACAGACTAAAAACCAGGTGACAACTAAATGCTGACCACAGAAAAATCACCAACCGCCGGCTGCGCTGAGAAACGCGGCCTCTACTGCTCAGGACACGTCACAGCCTCCCCTCCCGGGGATACACAGGCGTGGGGGCCTTCTGATAATTCACGGCAACGCGGCGTCATCATGGGAACCCGCATCGCCTGGACTTCCACCGTCTTGGTTCCGGGTGTCACTCGCCTCATCCTTCTCCGAGGGAGATGCACTCTCCTTTTGCTCCTCGGGATGAGTAACTGTCTTTTCTGCCCGAGGACTGGAATTGTTTGCAACCTCATCCTGCCCTGGGTCTCCGGGCTGGGCGGCCTCGCTGCCTGGCTCCTCACTGGGCTTGTCCGTCTCTTCTGACTCCTTAGAGGCCACTTTTTTGTCTTCAGCTGCTTTACTGATCCCATGCGCGGCTGAAGAGGCGTTTTTGGAGTCTTTGGGTTTTTTGTGCATAGACATCTGACCGTGCTGCCCCGCGGTGGGCGGCCCGGGGGGCTTCTGGGCTTTGCTGCCCTCGGGCTGTGCCTTCCTCGGGGGTCCCCAGATAAAATTCTCTGAGGGCGTGTAATGTTTCTGGGCAAACCGTAGGAGCTTTCTCCTCTCCCTTCTGTCTCTGATTGTGTACACGAAATACTCCAGCGCGCTCTGTTTAATATTGGGAATAGTATTTTCCACCAGAGCCTCATGAAGGATAAATTTTACAAGAGGAGATTTAAAACTTTCATATCCAAGCTCGCCGAGGCTTTTCAGAATACGAGTGATCCTCAAATAGTTGTGCTGAGACCTGGAAGCAGGTTGAATAAAATGAAGGAAGAAAATTAGGTGGGGTAAGAAGCCTGGGAATGAAAACTACTGGGAAAGTACTTTTGATGGAAGTGTAAACCATGAAAATATGCCTTGTAATGACTTTGCTAAAAGGAGCATTAGACTCCATGAAGAAGCGTAAAACAGAAGGTATTAAACCTCTGTGCCTCAGTGTAATGCCAATCTACATAAAACTCAAGTATATAAAATAAATTCTCCCTGGCTTGTTAGTTCTTCACATTTGAAAAACATTTAGATTCAATATGTATCCCCACGGATGTTGAATTATTATTTATAAGATACAGTGAGGATGAATATCGACTACACAAAGGTATCATTCCTGTAACAGGTAACCAGTGCTGGGCATTAGCTACCAGCCGAATGTACAATTTCCAGGGTCAGCTGGTCAGCAGAATCCACCATAAGAACCAACTCAGAAGGGAAGCAGAAAAAGCCATTCTACCTGGCTAGAACAATTCCGACAAAGGATGCAAAACTGACTTATTTAGCACAGCAGGGAGCGTGGGCTTTGGAGTCAGAACTGAACTCACATCCTGACTCAGCACCTGCAGCTGCATGAAATGATGGCACCTTGAAGGCTCAGCATCCCAGTCTGCAGATGGGGAAAAGGCCCCACACCTCCCTGAGTTTGTAAGAGTCAAACAAGCTGACCCATAAGCTAAGAATGTGAAGCTTAAATATTAGACACTATTTAACCATATAAATGTTGATACTGGTACACTAAGGAGCACCACGCTTGTACCTATCATAACATAATCACCCCAACTCTTTTCCATCTGTGACCTCTCTTGCCTCATCTTTCCCTATCACAGAATTGACAATTTTGCCTTTAATGCCATTGATTCCAAAGATGCTTATTTCCCCAGATTGCACTAGTATCATCTTTGTCTGAAAACTAAGGACATTATCAGATGAAAGCCTTCCAAACCTATTCTGTCACAATTCATAATCTCACCTCCCTGACCTCACTCAGCCCAAGAGTTGCTTTATTACAAATACCTGGCTGTGTCCAAAAGGAATCATTAATACATGATTAATTTTCATGTATTAATCACATGTGTCATCAATAGCCCAGGTGAGTTATTCACCCAATGCTGCTGCTGCTGCTAAGTCGCTTCAGTCGTGTCTGACTCTGTGCGACCCTATAGATGGCAGCCCACCAGGCTCCCCCGTCCCTGGAATTCTCCAGGCAAGGACACTGGAGTGGGTTGACATTTCCTTCTCCAATGCATGAAAGTAAAAAGTGAAAGTGAAGTTGCTCAGTCG
Source organism: Bos indicus (assembly GCF_029378745.1). Classification (NCBI taxonomy): domain Eukaryota; kingdom Metazoa; phylum Chordata; class Mammalia; order Artiodactyla; family Bovidae; genus Bos; species Bos indicus. The sequence goes on along the minus strand of NC_091768.1, from coordinate 10,578,831 downwards.
TGTCCGACTCTTAGCGACCCCATGGACTGCAGCCTACCAGGCTCCTCCTTCCATGGGATTTTCTAGGCAAAAGTACTGGAGTGGGGTGCCATTGCCTTCTCCGATTCACCCAATACTGCCCCACAACCACTACTTATTCCTAACCTCCCTAAACCTCTTTACACCTCAGGCATTGAACTTTCTACAACCGTCACATATACTTGCCTTGGCGTCCACAAATGCTTGGTATTCACTTAGGAATAACTAGCAACTTATTTGGGAAAAGTGGAGGATGCTGAATATTTGAGGAGTGGAAGGACCTGGTTCCAGGACCTTATAGTTTGAGACTTAGTTTGGACCAAACTAAATAAACCCTGAATGATTCAGGCTCACCAAACATTGGAAAAGACAAGTACAACAGTTTTCAATGTTTCCATCTTTCTGGGTGTTTACCCAAGTAGTGTTCTCTTAATAGTCAATAGTGTTCTCTTAATAGTCTTTGAAGGCCAAAGGATAAAACATAGCACAGATAATGCTTCAGTTTTATGAATCAAGTACCAGTCTTTTGAGACAATACCAATTCGAGTGAAGTTAAGACAAGGTGCCATTATCAGCAGGACCAACCTAGTAGTTAGGTTAGGGTAGCATCTACATGGTCTGGCATTCCTGGTGGCTCAGACAGTAAAGAATCTGCCTACAATGAGGGAGATCCAGGTTTGATCCCTGGGTCTGGAAGATCCCCTGTAGAAGGACATGACTGCACATTCCAGTATTCTTGCCTGAAGAATTCCATGGACAGAAGAGCCTGGCAGGCTACAGTCCATGGGGTTGCAAAGAGTCAGACACAACTAAGCGACTAGCAGTTTCACTTTCGCTACATAGTCTAATAACTTGGTAGTGAAATCCCAACGTCTGCTTCCTAAGTCTATGAGAAAGAGAGACATGGTAAAATGGAATAATATTTTCCTTTAAAAAATCAAAGAGGAGTTATATGACACAACAAAAAATTTGCAAGTAGCTCAATTTCACATATCCAATGCAAGATGAATGACCAAGATAAAATTTTCTCTATCAACACATTCTCCAATTTAAAAGTCTACATAAGAGTGGAAAAGAACAAACACTTGGGTTAAAGTGAATAAAGATCAGGACTATGGAACAGAATTACACAAGAAAGAAACTGGGTGTTTCAGTATGATTTGAAACAAATGTCACCAAGAAATACAAAACGCCCCCACTCTCCTAATGTTGTGAGTCGACTCGGGTGGCTTAGCAGATCAAAGACAGAAGCTGGGCTTGCAGACAGAGGTGAGGTCAATGGGAAAGGCTGAGATATGTTCCCTCTTTGAGTCATGGTCCTTGTTCACTATACTTTATTTCACTTAACTTTCTTTTAATATTTTTCTCTGCTGGACTACTATGCTGCTGCTGCTGCTAAGTCGCTTCAGTCATGTCCGACTCTGTGTGACCCCATAGATGGCAGCCCACCAGGCTCCCCCGTCCCTGGGATTCTCCAGGCAAGAACACTGGAGTGGGCCGCCATTTCCTTCTCCAATGCATGAAAGTGAAGTGAAAAGTGAAAGTGCAGTCGCTCAGTCGTGTCCGACCCTCAGCGACCCCATGGACTGCAGCCTACCAGGCTCCTCTGTCCATGGGATTTTCCAGACAAGCGTACTGGACTACTATAAACACACTGAATTCCCTGCTTACTCTAAAAGACTCAAGATACTATGCAGATTAAAACACACAAAAAAGCTGTACCCATGGAAAGGAAAACTGGTGGTGGAAGGAAGGAAAGATGACAGGGCGGGAAGGGTCAGGTAACAGTCAGGCTCCCCTCCGAGTCCCAAGCCAGAAAGTCATTTAACGAAAGCCTTCTGCTTCCAACCACCAATTAAGAGTGGTGGAGATGATTAAACCCCAAGGAGGATTTAGGCAGACAAACCTGGTTTGTTCACCACTTATTCATTCAACAAATATTTACTAAACAAGAGTGCTATTCCAACTAAGAAAAAAAAAAAAACAAGTTGGAAATGGAAGTTCTCTCAAATGACATTCGTGAGCACACAGAAGATGAGACATCATCAGATCCTCTTCTGAGGTTGACTCTTGGCATCCTTCATGTCAACAGACTACCTGCACACAGCTGTCTTTGAGGGTAATCCACAGTGCTTAGAAACTGTGCACAGAGAGCTCGGGGAGAGCTCTCTGAATCGCTTCAGTATAAGTGCTCTGTCGTCACTTAGTCGCTAAATCGTGCCAGACTCTTTGCGACTCCATGGACTGTAGCCCACCAGGCTCCTGCATCCATGGAATTCTCCAGGCAAGAATACTGGAGTGGGTTGCCATGTCCTTCTCCAAAGTGCTCTCTATAAATCAAATTTAACTTGAGTTATGAGTTAACAGGTCTTCTAGTCAAGATCATAAAGTTTTATGCCCACATCTTGAGTGTTTTACTACAAGTCACCATTTTAATAATGTTGATTATAAATAATAAATAGAAGGCTCAAACAGTAATGCTTCTACTCACTTTACCAAAGCAAGATCAAAGTTATAGAAAAATACACACAAAAAATTAGTTTATCAATGTACAAAAATGCTGTTTGGTGCAAAGACATATTTCTTAGGTTAGTTTTAATTTTTTTTCTCTTGGTATTTGCCCCATTCAGCTAATTATAATGTGCTAAAAATGTTTTAAAGTTGTTGGTTTTATAGTCCAGCGCTCATAAGTCACCCTATAATTAAGAAGAAAAAAGAAAAGGCCAGTTTGCATGCAAAGAAAATATTTTTTTAAATTGGGATATAAGTATTAATGAAAGTTATAAATATCTAAGCAAAAGAACACAGAAAATCAGTTCCAGATAAACTGCTAAAATTTTCTTCACAGGTGTTTCGATTTACTAACAAAAACTGGGCTTCTGATTTTGACCTATAAGGTGATTATTCTAATTTTCTCTCTTTCTAAAACATATGAGTACCTCTCAGTCTTATAAAGTGGTTTTTACAGTAAGTCCCCTACATACAAATGAGTTCGCTCCAAGAGCATGTTCTAGGTCCATTTTGTTCAGAAGTCCAACAAAGTTAGCCTAGATATCCAACTAACTTAATTGGAAATTTAGTACTGAACTGTAATAGGTTTATAATACTTTTCACACAAGTAATACATAAAAATACACAAAAAAATAAAGAAAACATTTTTAATTACAGTACAGTACCTTGAAAAATACCACCTACACCACTGTCGCTTTTATGCTTGCTTCCAGATATCCTGGGCTGGAAATAAAGATACTGCCCTGCTGTACTCTACACAGTACTGTTCAGTAAAGTACACAAAAGCACCGCCAATTGTAGAGAATGCACACAGGCAACAACGTACACCAGACCCGTGAGCTAACTTACAACATGGGACACGTGAACACACACGTTTGCACCTTTGAAAGTTCACAGCTTGAAGGTTCATAAGTAGGGGACTTACAGTATATGTCATAGGCTTAATTATGGATTTGATCTAAGAAGGCACAGTGCCTGAGAAGCAGCCCGAGCTACCAGAAGCATACAACCCAGGAGAGGGGTCTAGAAAAGCCTATACAAACAACCACCACAAATGCTGAGAAACACGGTATAAACAGGGAGTGAGGCTACACTTGACTGTGGGCAGTAGAGTGGCTGCACGAATAAACAGTTCCGAAACCAACGTGAACGTGAAGTCGCTCAGTCGTGTCCAACTCTTTGCGACCCCATGGACTGTAGCCTACCAGGCTCCTCTGTCCATGGGATTTTCCAGGCAATAGTACTGGAGTGGATTGCCATTTCCTTCTCCAAGGGATCTTCCCAACCCAGGGATCAAACTCCGGTCTCCCACATCGTAGACAGACGCTTTACCATCGAGCCACTAGGGATGTCAAGCAGCCATATTTTTACCTGGAATATCATTCCTTTTTTTTTTTGCTATTGTTATTGTTATTTAGTTTTGCTTTAGAATATAGAATGGGGAATAAAGTGCATTTCAGATGAGCTTTCGAATTCAAATCCATGGATCCACCTGCTTGTGGCTCTATGTGCCATAGAGAAATCCAACCCAGAGAAAACCCCGTGCCTTGGGGACTCACTGCAGGGGCTCTACTTACTCATTCAGATGCTGAAACCTTTCCTGCCAGTTAACAGCCCGGGCAACGTTTCCAGTTTTATCTATCAGCTTTATTCCAAAAAACTCTAACATCATTTTATAAGCCAGGAGGAATCTTCTTATTGCTTCCTTTGTTTTCTTGAATTCCTAATGAAAAAAAGAAAAATTCAGCGGAATGACTCAGAGTTACCAGGGCCATCAAACGGCAACGTTAATTTGGCTAACTCGCATGAAATGAAATCAGCTTGCCTCACCTCAATTTCATAGGTAGTTAGTTCTTTAGCATAGAAGTTCAAGCCTTGTTCTCTCAGAGGGAAAAGCCTATGTTTTAGAGAAATAACATTTGTATATTAGTGATCTCTGGGAAGCACACGTGATTAAACAGGTCACGGTTCGAGAGAGAGCAGGCGACTGACCATTGGATGTAGGTGTGATTGTGTTCCAGCTTCTCGTAGTCCCCTTTCCACTTATTGAGAACTTCTTCAATGTAAACACCTGAAGAGGAAAGATTCAGAACATGAACCAGGTGTTAGAACATTGTTGAAGGCATTTTGAGACTGAATCACTTAAGCTTTGTGTTAAAACTTTTTAAAACGTAATAACAGCACACAAGAGCAATGCAATGCCTTTATAAGATGAAAACCCTATGCCACAGACTCAGTGGTGAAATAAGCCTAATTGAAAAGAAAAATCATGGCACCTCAAATCGCAGAAAACTCTATTGGACAGTTACTCCAAAGTAGAAGCTGGCAAACTGTGGCCTGCCATCTGTTTTATAAATAAAGCTTTTTTGGAACACAGCCATGCATATCCATTCATGTATTATGTATTTAAACCGCGGAGCTGAGTAGTTGCAACAGATATGGTATGGCCCACAGAGCTGAGGATATTTACTCAATGGCCCTGTACCAAGAAAGTTGGCCAGCCCCTGAGTTCTTGAAAGCCACTGAGTTCTTTAAATACTAGAGCAAATAAAAATGAAATGTATCCCAGGCAAAAAGGAAGGAAGGGGACAAAGGTGGGAAGGAGAGAATGCAGAGAGAAGTTGGAAAAGGGGAAGGAAAGGGAGGAAAGGAAAAGTAAAGGCAAAGGTGTTGAGTGCTTCCTAGCGGCAGGACCAGCCTGCAGTGCAGCCGCCCGCTGAATCTGCCCAGCACCGTCTCAACCCAGCATTTCTGGAGCACTGCTCCTCCTGCTTGACTACTGAGAAAACAGTGAGATCTGCTCAGTCGCACACCAGCAAAACCAGGAGCGGAAGACAGGTCTTTATGGTCCTGAAACGTAAACCCTCTTCTTCACCATGTCCTGTCCTTCTCCTAGAAGAACTTATTCGGGCAAAATTCTGCTTCCCAAATCTGTCTAGGTCCTCACAATTAACTGTAGCCACTTAGTCAATTTTACAGACCAAGACACGACAACATAATACCATTCTAAACATAGCTCATCTCACTACTGTATCCTCCAGAGGTCACCGGTTTGTATCAGAGAATCTCACGCTCAAGGTTTTCGGTAAAACGTTGCTATTTAATCCTCAGCCTATTGAAAACATTTACCCCTATAATTTCCTATTTGTTTCCCCTTCCATCTACCCTTCCTCCTACTTAATAAGTAAAATATTGGGCTGGCCAAAAAGTTTGGTCAGTTAGTGAATATGTTTTTCAATAAAGTTCTTCATGAAAATTAAAAATAGTCCTTTTATTTGTACTTAAAACCTAACAAATTTTTAGTCAACCCAATACACATCATTGAAGGCTTATGCTCACTAACAAGTGTGGTGTGTGTGTGTTCAGACATACTGGGGAGGAAAGTGTGAACAGATGTAATTTATATAATAAACTAGAATAATATTTTATGTGATCATACCTAAAACGTCTGACCCCCACTAGTCTTATAAGATTTCCAAATAAATATTTATGATAAAGATTACCCCCAAAAAATTAATTGCTTTAAGTTATTTCTCTAAATTACTACCTCAAAAATAAATTCACTGTTAGAAATAAAAAAAAAAAATTAAGTTAAACATTGTCATTGTCTCTATCCTCAATGTGTTCAGTATTTGAAGGCATTCCTTTGGGTAAATTTTATCAAAGTCACATCAGAGTCAAATTAACAATCTACCACTGCATTTCTTCAAAAGTTTTTCTTACCCCAGGTCCTAAAAAACCAATTAATTAATCTTATTTCAATTAGTATATAAAGCAGTTTACACCATTAGTAAATAAAACAGAGCATTTTCACCTAGAGGGTTCCTTCCAAACAGAGCAGACTTCTGGGACACCAGAAAATAACTAAAGTCAAGTGGATGGGGCCATGTCAGCAATACACCCTCCTTCCCAACTGGCTTGTCTGCCAGTGCACAATGTAGGGAACTCCTTAGGCATTTCTTCAGGCAGTTAGTTCATCAAGAACTAACTTGGTTCTGCTTTGCAACCCATGACCCTCATTCCCTGATTCACCCTGCTGTGAATTTGGCTCAGTTTTCACTGAGAGCAAAGAGCCGCAGCCAGGGCCATCTGGTCACCTCACAGAGACAAGGGCTCTATGGAGAGCAGCCATTTTTCCGGCTTGACCTGGATAAAGTGAGACTGCCCACCATGAAGCACAGTCTGGTGCTGGGGGCAGTCAAGCATAGGTACCGTGGGGACTGCACCCTCTCACTGTAGGTTTAGAAAAGACCCTGGGAAGGCACCTGCAGAGCTGTGGAGGGCAGGCTTATCTGACAGAGCTGTGTGGAGACCTGCAGTGTGCGTAGCTCCCTCCCTAGGATACTGAGACGCTGAAGTGAGGCTCCTCTAGCTTCCTGACCTTGAATCTGAAAACCAACAGGAAAGATGATCCCAACAGAAACATCACGTTCAATCATGCTCTACAGACTTTTGGGTTATGGCACAGTGAAAGGAACACTAAATTCTGGAACTGAGACCCAAGTCTATGATGGAGTGAACCAACCAACCAGTCATTCCAGCCTCAAGATCCAGTGACTTCATCTTTAAATTGAGGAAACTGAATTTGTCCTCTGCTAATGTTTCTTAATAATATGATACCCTAGCGTTCTAGAAATCTCCTTTTTTCCTCTCACAAAAATGGCCCCCACTACCTTCCAGACAGGAGTCCTCACTGTAAAGAGGTGGTGGGAAGGAATTGATAATCCTCAGGTTACTCCTCCAGAATCTGCCGAGTGGATGCTCACAGCTCAAGGGTCTAGACTCTGGGGACACAACAGACTGCAGGGCAGAGCCAAGCCAGACAACGAAACAACACGCTGAGAATGGACCGAGCTGGGAATAAACAAAGAACAGCTACTGCTACTACTACTATTTAAAGTTTGCTTTTTACCAAAGTAGCGGATTACTCACCATCGGGCTTAAATGGAATTTTATTCTTATAAAAACGAAGATTGCTCAAGTCATTTTGATATCGGATATCTTTGAAGTTCTGCTAAAGGAAAAAATAAATCAATCTCCAGCACATGGACATATAAGGAAGGCACAAGGACCTTCCTTGTACATTTGCTCATTGGCACCATAAAATAACAGAAACAGAAGGGAAATATTTTACAGTTTAGAAAAAAATCATTCTATAGTCTTACTGGGTACTGGTGTCGGTATTTGTACAAATCCCTCGCAGCATAAAAACTTCTCTTTGGCTTGGCAGGTGCTTCAGTGGAATCAGTCCCCTAAAATAAACGGGGAAATTCCATTTACATTTTGAAGCAAGACATTTTCGCCGAGGAATTTTCAGAACAAACTTGAAATAACAAGCACACAAAAAGAAAGGCTGAACAGTGTCCAGCTATCCATTGAGTGAAGATATTTTAAATGTCCTTTTAATAAGGCTTACTAGCAACATTTGTTGGCTCTCTCGTTTCCTGACTTGAAGCCAGTAACATTTGTTCTGAGGTGTTTTACTAAATAAAAAACTTTATTATTTACCAAAAGCCTATAGAGGCCAAATATTATGGATCAGTATCTATTAGAAAAAGAACTTACAATGAATTAAAGACCAGAGGTTAGACAAGTGATTTTACGACAAAACTTATTACAACAATACTTATTTTTAAATATTTTACATAACATGAAAAGTGTTAAGATAATAAGTCAATCCTACAAAGAAGATTGTCATCAATCTTGCAACGTTTAGCTGTACTTGGAAGTCAAGTAATATTTGTGAAGGGAAAGGGGACTTTTAAAACAAACTAAATAGCTTTCTAAACTCCATCCTTTACAGTATACAACAGGCACACAAAGGCATGAATAACCTTTGTGTTAATTCAGTGATAATACAACGTGATATAAGGTGTGTGTGTGTGTGTTAGTCACTCAGTCATGTCCGACTCTTTGCTATCCATCAGACTGTAGCCTGTTCGACTCCTCTGTCCATGGAATTTTCCAGGCAAGAATACTGGGGTGGGTAGCCATTCTCTTTTCGAAGGTAGCAGATTTCAAACATACACACACAAAGTAGTGTAACTCTCAGTTGGAATGAACTTCACATTGTAGTAACCTGTATGTGGTAGTTTACTTACACTTTTAAAATTCTAAACAAAATTCCCAGCCCCACGGCAATTTTTAAAGGATAAGATAGAAGTCAGTATAATCAGTTCTCATGCTCTTAACTCCACGTGCTATCATAGTGTACAAGAACGTGCTTTGGGTCCAGAGTCACGCAGAAGGGCAAAGAGACTGCTGGGGAAGATGAAACAGATGACAAAGCTGAAGTCTGAATATTCATTAAGAGGTTCACCCACCTTTCCTCATCGGCCCCCGCCCCTGTTGGTGCTGACAGCAAGCAGTTTCTGAAGCGGCATGATTCTATTACTACAAGTACAGAGTGACTTACTTTAACTCCAAACTAGCTGATGTTTAACAATAGCTGCTCCTTACATAAGCAAGGAAAAGCTTATATTCTGGTCCTCACCACACATTTCAAAATAGCTCTGCCTAGCAGGTTTCTGGATCTCTTTAGCCTATGCTACAACCCCATGACTCATCATCCCAGAAGCATAAGGAAAGCACTTTTCCACTTACCAGGCACATATATTATTTCATTTGATTCTTATAACCCACCTGGAAGGCCATCAGGAGTGCTTCCATCTTAGAAACAAGGGAACCCAGGCTTGGAATAAAGTTCAATAACTATCGCCCAGAGCCCAGCAATAGGGCCAGACGGAAAACTCCAGGCTGGAGGCTCCAAGTCTGACTAATTGGGTCTGAATCAATTTCAGCTCCACCCAATGCGAAGGACTGTCATAGAAACCATGGTAGAATATCAACAGTTCAAAACCAGGAGTCAGGACACTCGGGCTGAGTCTTTAACTCAGCTGCTGACGTGTGAGGATGTTAACTGCATCTTCATTTGATCATCAGCGAAATGAGAATGACTCACGCCCTACCTATATTTCCCAGGGTTATGCTGAGAACGCCTGCCTCCTCCAGGCTCTAAATGCGCCGGCCTGCCAGCATCATCCATGCTCCCTCCCCTTCCTGTTCCTCCAGGCTCTCCTCCCCACTCCCTTTCACCTGCTCAGCCACAGATTTTGTTCCTTAATATTTTATCACTAATTCCCGTGTCCCCAAAATTTCCCTGTTTTCTGGGTCATTGCCTTCAGCAAACATGCTGTAGCATCTCTAATCTTAAACATGTATCAACTAGGACTGACCCAAACTCCCCTCAAGACAGATCCATAGCCTTGCTCTGGTTTATAGCAAAACATCCCCAGAGAGTTGCCCATAGTCCCTGCCTGTCTCCCCTTCTCTCACAACCCTCCCCAATCAGGCTATTATCCTCTGCACGCCATCAAAATGGCTTTTATGAACATCACCGAACACATTCCCATCTCACTGAGCAGCTTTCCCAGTGCTCCACCCAGGTGACTTCCCAGCAGCACTGGGCCAACTGATATCTCTCCTTCTGAAACACTGTCACACGCCACACCTGCCCCGGTTTGCTTCTGCTCCATCTCACTGGTCGCCCCTGGGCAGCCTCATCTTTGACTTCTCTCCCTCACATGGTCTCCATGGAGCAGTGCCCAGGGCCCGTTCACATTTCTCATGCTCCTTGATGACCCCAGACCTTCCCATGAATTTAAATACCTCCATTCTTACATGCTGACGATTCCAGTCCTGGACTGAGGCTTCACTCATAATGAACTACTCATCAACTCCCCTTGGATATTTTATAGGATACTAAACTCAAGGGGATTCTTGATTTAACCTCTGATGCTGCTTGCTACCTTAGACTTCCCCATCTTGGTTAATGGCACCGTCATTTGTCAAATACTCACTTGTACTAGGAATACAGCAACAGAGCTGGTGAAAAGTAGTTTTTCTACTTTTTAGCAGTCTAAAAAGTAGACTGGGTTAGACTTTAAAGGTAGCTCCATTAGTTCTTGCAAATGACCATGGGGAGTAGGGAGCAGGTAAGGTGGACATTCAAAAGCAGCATTAAAGAGTAGACATTACATGGTGATCCAGACAAGAAAAATCAATCATTAAAGGGGAAAAGAAAACATTGAAGCCATCTACCATTTACTGGGGTTGTGATTAACTGATTGAAACATGAATTATAAAACTGTTTCATATAGATGGACCAGGTTAGCTGGACAGAATCTGAGCAGATGTTTTTTTGTTTTGTTTTGTTTTTTTGACATCCCAAACTTCTTCATTGAGATACAGATCAGATCAGATCAGATCAGTCTCTCAGTCGTATCCGACTCTTTTCCACCCCATGAATCACAGCACGCCAGGCCTCCCTGTCCATCACCAACTCCCGGAGTTCACTCAGACTCAGGTCCATTGAGTCAGTGATGCCATCCTGCCATCTCATCCTCTGGCGTCCCCTTCTCCTCCTGCCCCCAATCCCTCCCAGCATCACAGTCTTTTCCAATGAGTCAACTCTTCGCATGAGGTGGCCAAAGTACTGGAGTTTCAGCTTTAGCATCATTCCTTCCAAAGAAATCCCAGGGCTCATCTCCTTCAGAATGGACTGGTTGGATCTCCTTGCAGTCCAAGGGACTCTCAAGAGTCTTCTCCAACACCACACTTCAAAAGCATCAATTCTTCGGCACTCAGCCTTCTTCACAGTCCAACTCTCACATCCATACATGACCACAGGAAAAACCATAGCCTTGACTAGACGGACCTTTGTTGGCAAAGTAATGTCTCTGCTTTTGAATATGCTGTCTAGGTTGGTCATAACTTTCCTTCCAAGGAGTAAGGGTCTTTTAATTCCATGGCTGCAGTCACCATCTGCAGTGATTTTGGAGCCCAGAAAAATAAAGTCTGACACTGTTTCCACTGTTTCCCCATCTATTTCCCATGAAGTGATGGGACCGGATGCCATGATCTTCGTTTTCTGAATGTTGAGCTTTAAGCCAACCTTTTCACTCTCCACTTTCACTTTCATTAAGAGGCTTTTCAAGTGGAAGGGAAAAACAATGAATTCAAAAGGCAAGACAACCAGCTTTTGCTGCTGCTGCTAAGTCGCTTCAGTCGTGTCCGACTCTGTGCGACCGCATAGATGGAAGCCCACCAGGCTCCTCTGTCTCTGGGATTCTTCAGGCAAGAACACTGGAGTGGGTTGCCATTTCCTTCTCCAATGCGTGAAAGTGAAAAGTGAAAGTGAAGTCGCTCAGTCATGTCCGACTCTTCGCAACCCCATGGACTGCAGCCTACCAGGCTCCTCCGCCCATGGGATTTTCCAGGCAAGAGTATTGGAGTGGGTTGCCATTGCCTTCTCCAGACAACCAGCAGCAGGGCCAAATTGTCAGTCAGGTCTCCGGTTCTGCAGCAGGTGACAGGCAGACTTGGGTCTGCACCTCTCTTTCCCTGGATGATCCTGGGCAAACTTCTCTTTCTAGGCCTCAGTTTTCTCCAAAACGGGAGTTCAAAAGAGCAACTGCCACCACACTCCACTCCAAAAATTGCAGCTGGAAAGAACATGTGTATAGCACAGAGCCTGTACAGTTTGCTGCTGACCCAAACAGATGACTGTTAAGATGGATGAGGCAGCCTACTTGTAAAATATACCTGCTGATTCCTCTGCTAGAGCCGAGACACCTTGGTCTCCACTTCCCACCCTCTTCCCCTCAAGGCCGAGGAGGAGGGCCTGACCCAATACCCCGGCCTGTTAGAGCTGAGCCAGGCGCCCTTCAGAGGCTTGGCCATGCAAGTCCTCCCTTCTAAAGTTTCCTGATTTCCTGATTTTTCAGTCCATCAGAGGTTAGAAGGGTTACTAACCTCTCCTCCGAACTGAAGGAGGCAGATGACTTCAGCATATCTGGATCAACAAGTCTTCTGGATGAAAAAAAAAAAGATGTTTGGAGCATGCCCTGAACTCCTGGGTTAGAAGGCCTGACTTGGAACTCTGGCATTTTCACGTCGGATGGGGACCTTCCAGAGATTCCTAAAGGCTGGAGACCCCGCTGCAGGGAGAGGGTTCGCTGCCCCCACCTCATTCTAGGTGATTTTTTTTTTTTTTTTTTAACCAATAACACGCACTAGACAGGTTTTCACCATCCTCTATTCTCAGGCAGGTTACCCCCACCCCGCCTTCCATCACCCGGCTGCGCTGCGGAGGCTGAGAAGACACTCCGCCAAGTTGGGTTCTGCTCGGGGTGGCGGGGGGACCCTCCGGCCGGTGCCCGCGCTCAGGCCCCAGGCCGTCCGCGGGCGGCCCGGGGCGACCCCAGCGCGCAGGGCCTGGGTCCCGGGGCGGCCGCAGGAGGACGAGCCGCCGCGCCCGCGCGCGCCCGGGCCCTGCGCGCTGGGGTCGACCGCGGCCGCCCCCCGCCCCACCCCGGCCCGAAGCCCCGGCGGCCGCCTACCTGCTCTGCGCCTGCCGCCTCGGGGTCCGGCTCCGGCGCGGGGCCGGCGCGGAGCCGGCCGCCGGCTCGCTCCGGGGGCTCCGCGGGCTCCGCGGGCTCTGGGGGCTGCGCGGGCTCCCGCCCCGGGCCCTCGCCGCCGCCCGGCCCCGGCTCCTCGAGCTCGGGCTCCGAGTCTGTCTGCCAGGTGGAGTCGCAGTCCTCCACGGTGGTGGGCTCGCGCACGCTGACCCCGCCGAGCAGGTTGCCCATCGGAGAGGCGGGCGCGGGGCGCGGCGGGGCTGCGGGGCGCCGGCTCCGGGCTCCGGCTGGCGGCGGCGCTAGGGCCCGGGCAGGGCCGCGGCCGGGGCGCTGGGCGGCACCTCGGCGCCCGGCCCGCTCTGCCTGCGCGCGGCGAGCGGCGGGCGCAGGGCGGGGAGGAGCCCGCGGCCCCGGGGCCGCCGCCCGCGCCCGAGCCCGCCCATCGCTCCCGCCTCCCGGCCCGGCGCGCGCCGCTCCCGCCGCGCTGCCCCTCGGAAAGCCCTCTGCCCTCGGCTTCCGACCCTCCCTGGGCTTGGACCGGGGTCAGAGGAGGTGTCGCCGTCTGCGGGCGATTCCCGTCCGCACTCCGCCTCCTCTCCCGGCCGGTCCTGGGAGAGGACCTCCGAAATCCTCCGAAAGATGGATTGGCCGCGGCAAGAATTCGCAGCTGCTGGGGACCGGGCAGCAAACCCGAGCTACGGGGACTGCGTCTGGGCTGACACTCGCAGCGCCTCGGACATGGAAAGTCAAAGCTGTAGCCACCTCATCCAGGCAGCAAAAACAGCGAGAACCACCAAACGCTCACACGCATCCGTGCATGGTTTCGCTAATACCCACTCTGCATCGGTGCTCGAAATAGAATAAAAACTCAGGAACCTTGACCCCTTGTCTGTTTGAAATGGGAGGGACAGCCAGGGAAAGGGTGTTATAGAAGTAATTAAAGCGGGCTTCCCTGGTGGCTCAGCTGGTAGAGAATCCGCCCGCAATGCGGGAGACCTGGGTTCGATCCCTGGCTTGGGAAGATCCCCTTGGTTCGATCCCTCGGTTGAGAGAAGGGAAAGGCCAGAAATATTCTGGCCTGGAGAATCCCATGAATAGTCCATGGGGTCTCAAAGAGTCGGACACGACTGAGCCGCTTTCACTTTCACTTTCAAAGGTAAAACAGCACAATCTGATAGAACGAGTGGCTCCTGTTAACTTTGTATCATGACCTTCTGACTACAGGCGACCACGCCTGCACACCCACCCTGTCTGCTGACCGTGGACTGAAAAGAAAAGGCCCAATGTATAAGACTAAATTGCTGTGCTTGAAATAAACAGTTTCTTTCTAAATGTTTCGTGATGTAATAGGAGACTGCATCAAGAATGATGGGCCGCTCCTAGGGCGAGAAGAGGTGACAGGATGCCCATTCAGGATGGCTTCTCTTCAAGCATTGCAACTGCGGCTCCGCCCATAATCAGTTTCTGACCTTGGCCAGGTCACACAGCTACTTTAAAGCTAAATTTCCTCATCTATAAAATAGGACCTGAGTCTCTCTTCCGCATCCCTTGTAGCCCTGACTTACTATGATCCATGAGTGACCTGAAAGTAATAGACACACAAACAGACCGCAGACATAAAAAGACTTGTTGGTCGTAGGGCTTAGTGAAGGAAAAATGGGCAGCCCTAGGATCTGGGAGTTTGGCGTCGTCTTCCACTGGCAGAGGGCCAGAAGGTGGCGCAGAAGTAAGTGGTGTCCGTCTAGCCGTGAGCATCCTAGAAGAGAAAGCGTAGCGCCAGTTGCTGCGCCCGGGTGCTCCGGCAAATGGTCTACAGGTGTGTAAGTTAGAATTGGCCTCATGTTCGTTGCGCTCCTCCCATTGAGAGGTACAGTCTAACTCTCCACCTTTTGAATTAAGGCTGACTCCAGTGGCTTGCTTTGAAAAACAGAATATGGAGGATTTTCCAGAAAATCTGGAATTTACAAGATTAGGGTGAAAGGAACCTTGCATCTTCCCCTGAGGCCTTGGGAACCTACTCTTGTGTAGCCCTGAACTGACATTTAAGAAGTTCTCCTCCCTTGAGACCACTGTACCCGAAAGGCCACCCTATCTGTCTTCTGGTCACCAGTGCCAGCTGGAGGTCCTACCTTCCAGGGTCCCCTGCTGCATCCTTCTGGGTTTTATTAGCTCCTCCAGACTTGCCCATCTGCCCGCTGACCTCTTAGTGACCTCCACTGATGCCATGTGCAACAAAGGAACCACCCAGCAGAGTCTTGCTCAAATTCCTGACCCTCAAAATAGGAAAAACAGTAAAGGGAAAACTATTTAAAGTCACTGAATTTTGCAGTAGCCTGTTATACAAATAATGGCACAATGAAAAACATCTGTAAAAGCCTGTACATATTTGTATATATAACTGCTGCAATTATGTCTTTACCTTTTCCACCACCTTTTGGCAAATGTATCAGTTATTATGGGGCTATAGATTTTGTGCCATTGTGCAATGTATTTTCTAAAGAATGTAATTTACATGAACTATTGCCAAAAACCTTAAGTAGTGATTTTTAAGTTTGGAAGCAATGCTTGATCACATTGTGTCCAATATATGTGTTTAAGAAAGTTAATTCTGGAGGTCTTTCATCTTTTAGGTTCTGTATACAAGAATTACCCTACCTGAAAATCTAAATTTTTTCATTACTCCTAACTTTGACAGTATTTAACATTCCTTCATTGACACCAAAGAAGCATGTCTTTGTTTCATAGGAAAAAATTCAACACTCTTTGCCATGCACATATTAATTTTTAATTGACATATATTAACTCTAATCAGTATTCACCCAGTGAATCTTCAAAGAATATTGAGTTCAGTAATTAAATAAATATACATACACTGAAGAGAAAGTACTGTCATAATGGCCTGTAACGGCTGACTGCCTGCACCCAGAAGCTGTCCTAAGCTCTGCAGATACTATAGCCGTGTTCCAGTGCAGCTGTTTCCCACCTTGTCACGGTTTCAGCCATGTCCTTGAAGGGTGAGGCAACGATCAGGGGGACCCACTACTTCAGGATCTAAACTTTTTTGACTAGAATCCAAGACATATGTGCCATAATTTTTTTTTTAATAGTGAGTTGTGTCTTAGGGACTTTAATAGAGAAGGTTTATTGTTATACATTTCCATTAAGAGCTTTTCAAATAAAAGGAAAAGGCAGACCAAAGGCCATGTTATCTAACCTCAGGAGTTAATGTCTCAGTAGCTCTTGGGAACTGAAGACCCATGGAGGAAAAAATATATATATGTTATAAAAAGAAAAAATCACTCTCTTTTAACAAAAGCAACTCCATTGCCATTATTTCCAAGGGGACACTTTTTGTTTTGTTGTTTTAAGAGGAAAGATCTTCCCTGGTGGCTCAGACGGTAAAGGATCTGCCTGC
Source organism: Bos indicus (assembly GCF_029378745.1). Taxonomy (NCBI): domain Eukaryota; kingdom Metazoa; phylum Chordata; class Mammalia; order Artiodactyla; family Bovidae; genus Bos; species Bos indicus. Next base: position 10,562,469 of record NC_091768.1, on the reverse strand, counting down.
AATCCAGGAGACCCGGGTTCAGTTCCTGGGTGGGTAACAGTGCAGGGAGAAGTAACTGACATCCTTGGCAGACCTGGGAAGTCAGCTGCCCTGGCTGTGTCCATCACGTGTCCTCTGCAGCCATTTTCAGGCCGCTGCATACAGCTGGCTAAAATCCCAAAGTATGAACACAACATATTCAAGGAGTCTAAGAAGCAACGGATTCTATGATGCATCTTATTCTAGAGATATTTAGATGTGAAGAGCTGTACATTCTACAATTCATGCATTATGATGGTTTGCTAAAAGAGAAGTTTAACATTTTTAAAGGACTCATTTATTTCTAAGAAACAGTTTACAATTCAAAGGCCGACTCTAGATCCATATCCTGTACTGAGTATTTTCATAGCTTAAAGCCCTCTGTTCAATCACAGGAAAATTATTAATAAAGCAAAAGTAAATGTTTATAGAATTTATGAGTGTTTAATTAGTGTATAATAAGATATCAGTGAAGGCAGGTTGAAATTAACCTGATAAGAATTTGGTAGTAAATCATCATTTGCATGAATATGCAAATAAATTCAGCCTGTAGACTAAAAATAGAGTCATGTTTAAATTTAAAAAGTAATAACATTTGTTCAATAACAGTGATTGGAGTCTTTAGTTGAACAAGTCAGCAGCTTTTAAACCTATACTTTGGGTTTTCATTTCAGACACTGTACTGAAAATAGAAATGAAAAGATCTTTTCTAGCTACACTTTAAGAAAACAAAACATTCAAAAATTTTTAAAGAAAATTGGCATAGAAACTATTAAATATAGGAATTTTTTTACCTCAATCAAAAAAGGAAAAGAAATTTTGCCTATCACCTCCAAAGTTATTTTTATTTTCCGTGAATAAAAATAGATATGTAGCCCCCATATTTCCTTTTTTCAATAATTACCATTAAGTATTTGTTATTATTTTATATAATTCTTGTTTGTAGCCCTTTAAATTTATCTGATCACCTAAAAACACTACAGTGACAGTAAGAAATGGGTATGTAAACACATTCTGGACTGTCTACCAGGTCAAAAGGGCGCTTGTTATTAAATGCACAGCTGGGGAATGTGTGATTCTTGTGGGTTCCTCAGAGTTTTTGCCCTTCTCTTTTACAGTTACTGTTCGCCTTATGAAAAGACTCCCCGAGGCATGCTGTAGGGGTGGGTCTCCTCCAGGCTTCTCAAAGCCCAGATGCCCCTGGAGGACACAGCAGAACCAGCAGAGGTGCTGTCACTGAGACCAGGGACACGTAGAGAGGCTACAGGGAGACCCAAAGGCAGGCATCCAGTCTAGGCCAGGCCTTGAAGGCAGCCTCAGTACAGCAGAGGAACCAAGTCTCGCTTCTGCCCAAAGACGAGTGTCTTTCAAGTCTTCACCAACCCCAGACTGCAGACTGGCCTCCCAGGAGATGGCTGTGCTGTTTGCGAGGTTAAAGAGTCACTTCTCCTAGACTCCATTGGAAGTCTGCAACTCCATCGGAAGAGAACTTGGGCCTGGGTGTTGGTGGCAAGGTACCCTCCATCCAGATGGCCGTCTCTTCAGAGAGCCACAACAGTTTCTTCCAGGCTTCAGAGCTCACAACCGCCTTCAGATGAATGCCTAGGGAGTAGCTTTGTCTCATTGTTTTCCAATGGCTAATCGTGTACTCTGCCCAGTTTCCAAGATGGTTTTGATGATCCTCACTTCTTGATATTCAGGCCCTTGCAAAGTCTCCTCCCATGCCAGATGAGGACTGGCCATGTGGGGTCAGTAAAACACGGGGACAGGACAGCATGGGACTCCTGAGGCTAGGTCACAAGAGGCGCTGGGGCTTGCACCCTGACCTGTAGCACTTGCCTGAGGGGAGGCCACCTGTCACATCCTAGTGATGCTTAAGCAGCCCTATGGAGAGGCCTACAAGGAGGGAGCAAGGGACCCCAGCCAAGAGGCAGCACAGACTTGACAGCCATGTGAGCGAGCCTTCCTGGATTCTTGGCAAAGCAGAAATCATGAGGAAAAATAATAAGTGATTATTGTTTTAAGTCACTACATCCTGGGGTGATTTATTACAAATCATTGGAGTAACTGGAGCACCGTTGCTGAGTCACACCAGTCCCCAGCTTCATTTATGCCGCAGACTTTTCCTGAGAGTCTATTATATGCCAAGCCCTGTGCTAGGCCGGGAGCCAGTGGATGCTGTACACCCCTTGGGAACACAAATGAGGAGTAATAAGTGACCACAGAAGATCTTAAGCAAAATGTTATGGGAGTCCAGAGAAGAGGTGACGCTTGTCTTTCCTTCATCAATAACAATTATTCATTCTTTCAAAAAATAATGTATTGCATGCTTTCTGGGAATCAGTCACTGTGCTCTGTGATAGACACTGGGTGGAAACATCCATTCCTGCTCTCAAGGCCAACATCACAGGCAGAGGAACATCACAAGAAAGTGGAAATGGGGTAGTTGAATTTGGCAGGTTGTGACTTCAGTGAAAGCAGTTTCTGCAGAATGGTGAAAACAGACAATAGAATAAAAAAAGGAAGTTGAGACTGCTGGCGTAGAATTTTTTTTTCCCCAAAACTATTAGTGGCAGAGAAACAGAATGAGGTCAACAGCTTGGTTCTCCTTCCTGCCTGTACCCTGGTTCCAGCTGCTCTGCGGGTTTCATCCCCATGCTGGTCTCTGTCTCTTGTTCACAGTCAGCAGGCTGAGATGATCAGAAAGGTTGATTGGCTCTTACTGTGAGAACTTCCCGGGAATGGGGGAGGGGAAACAGGCAGCATCTGCAAGTCTGAGATGCCACCCTCAGCCCAGGCCCAGGAATCTCTTAACTTGTCAGCATCACCCAGTTGACCTAGCTTGAGGGCATTTGCTCATTACCAGGACTCTCAAAAGATTATTCCATAAACCCAGGAGGCCTGTTCTTCGTTCTCACAACTGTAACTGACAGTTCTAGCATATACCGGTGTCTGCCCACCAGGCCTGGTGAGTGCTTCTCAGAATTCATAGGTTGACATCCATCCCCTAATGTGATGATACTGGCGGGGGGTGGGTACTGGGGGTTGATTAGGGCATGAGGGTGGAGCTGTAAGGAAAGAGATTAGTGCTCTTCTAAAGGAGACCCCAGAGGGCTCTCTGGCACCTTCTGTCATATGGGGACACAGTAAAAGATGGAAGCTTATAAATCAGGAAGTAGACCCCCACCAGGTTTCAAGTCACACCTTGATCTCAGACTTATTAGCCTCTAGAACTGTGAGAAACAAGAGTCTTGTTGAGGCTTGTTTTGTCATAGCAGCCAGCACTTACAGAGGGAATGAGCATGAATCAGGACAGGGACACTGCATATTGGATTCAAAGTCTGAAGCCTCTTCTTGTGTGTGATGGGGGCACGGCGGGACACCTTCTAGTCCAGGCACTGTTCCGTTAGGTCTCTGTGCCTCTGGGACTCTGGTTCTATCTGAAGATCCATCAGTGATCGAATATCCACTGTTCATAGGTTGGATTATTCAGGGAGGCTATTCCAAGTCTCTAATGTGTGCGTGTGCTAAGTGGCTTCAGTTGTGTCTGACTCTTTGCGACCCTATGGACTGTAGCCCACCAGGCTCCTCTGTCCATGGGTTTTTCCAGGCAAGAATACTGGAATGCATTGCCATTTCCTCTTCCAGGGGAATCTTCCCAAGCCAAGGATCCAACCCGCATCTCTTGTGTCTCCTGCCTTGGCAGGTGGGTTCTTTACCACTAGCACCACCAGGGAAGTCTCTCAGGACCCATTCAAACGGGCTCTAGCCAAGCTGAATGCCTGCAGGAGGGCTGGAGGCCCCCTGCCCTGCCAGCTGCTGGGTTTGGGGAGTTCCAAGGTGGCTGGGAAAGGGCAGGACTCCTGGGGGTGGCAGTCATGACTGTCTCAGTTTTCAGCTCCTTACAGGCTGACTGTCAGCCTCTCTTGTGTATGTGAACACTTTGATTGGGACAGACTCCCTCAGAAGTCTTAGTCTTTGTGGTAATTGCTCATTTCAACCCAAAACTATTTAATGCTGAATCAAAATGTGGTTCTCAGAGGAAAGCTCAGTCTCTAAGTTCTTGAAAATACACCATTGTTGCCCCAGGTATTGTTTCTAATAAAAGGCAGCAAATTGCAATGGGTTGATATTTTTGTTCCTCAGAGCCCTTCACAGTAGGTGACATATTACAGGCACTTTTAAATGCTCTCTGATGAATTATTAGGTTAATGAACAAACAAGACTAACCCAGTAACAGCATGTTCCTTCAAACTGATATCTATGACTTTCATCAAAACTTGTTAACAAATAGAGTATTAATACAAAGATAGCTCACTGGTCTCCTTCTCATTGGGAACCCTTAACGGTTCATGGATTTCAACAGTCATTCAACACCTTCACTACAATCCATTCACACACTGTGATTGTAATGGCATGATATCTTTGCCATTACAAAACACACAAAGGAGTGATTTTTATTTTGATTTTCAAAAGTATAACAAAAATTAAACAAGGCATAAACATTTAATGTGTCTTGCTATAGGTTGATCATTCAGAAATCCTTGGAGGGATCACAGAGCCCAGTCTGACCCCAAGGACCAATGAACCACAACTGCTTAATATTTTTAAATGTATTTTTAAATTTTAAAATAATTATTACACCATCCTGTCATTTTTCCTCCCAAAGTAATGGCACTAATCATCAGTCGTGACTAACCTCCTATTCATGTAGCACTTCATCTAGCAATCCGTTCTGACTAACCTCCTATTCATGTAGCACTTCATCTAGCAATCCATTTAAGTGGAAACTTTCTTCTTTAATTTCTTCTTTTATGTTTTGTAAGATAGAAGGAACAAAAAAAAAATCTCAGAGTGTAATAGATTTCTGGGCTTGCACTTTGGAGTCATGGAAATCTATATGGAATAATTCCCAAGACAGCATTTTCAAAGTTCTACCATAATAAGTAATATGTCATTCCTAGGAATTTATAGTAGACACCAGTCAGCCTCCACTGTCTTTAACCCCTGATACAGGAGTTTCTCAAAGAATATTAATTGATGGTGGCAGAATATTACATGAACTGTTTTAAGGTGAGAAGAAGTTGCCAGTCCAGGTTCGATGCACGATACTGGATGCTTGAGGCTGGTGCACTGGGAGGACCCAGAGGGATGGTACGGGGAGGGAGGAGGGAGGAGGGAGGAGGGTTCAGGATGGGGAACACGTGTATACCTGTGGCGGATTCATGTTGATATATGGCAAAACCAATACAATATTGTAAAGTTAAAAAATAAAATAAAAATAAAAAAGGTGAGAAGAAGCAAACCTGGGTAAACTCAATAGAGAAAATCGATCTTGAAGTGTCAATTCCACTTATTAAGTCAGTTATATCCTACAGTATTTCAGTAGTCCTTCAGAAGAATGTAAATGCTCTAACAGTTTTACAGTTTGGTTACAAAGACAGAGGTGAAGATTGAGGTAGAAAATAGAATGTTGCAATCTCCTTCCTGCCAAGTCCTAGGGGACCTTGATTTAATTTCTCCCACTCTTCTTCCAAGATTGTCAGTCTCTCCCACTTTACTGGCGCTCTCTCTCGCTCTCTCTCTCTCTCACACACACACACACACACACACACAGGTCTTCCTCAGCTTCAAAAAAAGTCATAGACTTAAGCAGATGCTGCTGTGGATACCATCCCGGTCTTCACCTTCCATTCACTACCAAACCCCTCCACAAATGCACATGTTTCCACGTCCTCATGATTCACTCCCTCCAAGGTGGTATTCCATTCCCCACCACTCCACCAAAACTGGAAGAAGTCACTGCAATAAGTTTTGAAATCTCTGTGACAAGTCATTCTGCTTGCTGCAGTGACCACTGGTGTGACCTGCTCCATCTTTACCAGTGTTCAGGATCCCCCCTGTCCAGGCTCTCCTCAACCTCCCAACCTTTCCTTGGCTGCTGACTCTTTTCTCCTTATACCCACTCCCTTAAGAAAGTCATCAGCTGTCACAACATCAGCTCAAAAAATCTGACCTCTCTGCTAAGGGCCACTGTTATATACCTTCACCTTTGTCTTCTCATGAGGGTTCTATTGTTGTTTCAAAAGTAGAGAAAGAAAGCTGGTATTTAATTTTTTTTTTAATTTTTCACAAGTTGAACTCTACTGATCACTTCTTCCTGAGTAAGTTACAGGTTTGTTTATGAAAACCAGAGACACAAATCTAGGGAGAGGTATGACAGGAACACATGCGTTGATGAAAAGGCTACATTTTGTGCCCCATTCACTGCCATTTGCACTGAACGTGTACTTCTCAAGAGGAGCAATGTAATGAACATGTAATTCATGTCACTGTGTATATCACAATACCCTAACTGACATATTATGCATGATTGCTATGTCTCTAGACCCCAAGACCATCCTATACTTCTGTACCTTTGAATGACGAGAACATAATCCTATGGGATACTTTCCACCATCTCAAATTCTCAGCGACATTTATCTGAAGAACAAGTGTTGAGTATCAGGTGCTGTACTAGGGGCTGGGACACAAAAATGAATGACCCACAAACCCTGTTCAAGACATCCTAATTTAAACTCATGACCTTTCTTTTCTGAAACCACAGACTGTCTTAACTTCTCACCCAAGTTAAAAATCTTGGCCTCATACTTGATTAGTTCATGCTTATTTCTCATACTGATAAATCTTCATATTGGGTTCATTTTTCACTTTAAAATGCTTGCCCTCTCCATCTATTCCTTTATGTTTCCATAACCTATTGTCACAATGCTAGTTTAAGCTCCAGACCCTGCAAGCCTGGATTTAATAGTCTCTCAGTTGCTCTTTACCATTCTACACATGCCCCTTCTTCTAACCCATGGAGTATATCATTGCCAGAATAATCATCCCTGAGAGTCCATTTAAAGATCCTTATTTCCTGCTCATCTGGCTAAGATGGGCTCTTGACTTTGTTGACCTGTCTTTATCTGTCATTCAAGCTGAGAGATTTGGTCCATTTGTCTTCTCACGGACACCTTGGGTTAGTCAATGAATTTTTAGGTGTGAAACCAAAAGCACAATTCATAAAACTTTTTAAAATCCATAAATTATTTTTGGTCAAAATTTAAAACTTTACTCTGAAAATGATTCTGTTAGGAGAATTAAGAGACAAGCTACAGATTGGAGGAAAATGTTAGCAAATCATATATCAAAAAATTAATTGTCTATGGGCTATATAAAGAACCTTCAAAATTAAACAATAAGAAAAGAACCACAATTTTTTAAATGGGCAAAAATACTTGAATAGGCACTTCACCAGAGAAAATATACAGATGGCCAAAAGACATATGAGCACATAAAAAAAAATGTTCCATAACATTAGCCATTTATGAAAATGCAAATTAAAATTACAATATGATACCATTACATGTATGCATATGTGCTAAGTCATTTCAGTTGGGTCTGACTCTTTGTGACCCTATGGACCAAACCCCACCAGGCTCCTCTGTCCATGAGACTCTCCAGGCAAGAATACTGGAATGGGTTGCCATGCTCTCCTCCAGGGGATCTTCCTGACCCAGGGATCGAACCCAGGTCTCTTATGTCTCCTGCATTGGCAGGTGGGTTCTTTACCACTGGCGCCACCTGGGAAGCCACCTACCTACTTGGGAAAGTAGCAAAAAAACAAAACACTGACAATACCAAGTATTGAGGATACAGAGCAGCTGGAGCTCTCACATATTGCTGATGGAGATCCAAAATGACCCAGGCACTCTGAAACCAGCTGGCAGTTTTTTTATAAAGTTAAAAACACACTTACCATATGATCCAGCAATCCCATTTAACCTAGAGAAATAAACACATATTCACAGGGAAAAAAAAAAAAAGCTAGCAACTTTATTCACAATCACCAATCTTTTAAAAATGTTATTGGGGTATAGTTGCTTTATGACATTGCATTGGTTTCTACTGTATAGCAAAGTGAATCAGCTATATGTAAAGTGAATCAGCTATATGTACATATTTATCCCCTCTTTTCTGGATTTCCTTCCCACTGAATGGACAGAGTTTCTTGTGTATCCAGTAGTTCCTCATTAGTTACCTATTTTATACACGGTATCAGTGGTGTAAATATGACTGTCTCAATCTCTCAATTCATCCCACCCCACACGTTCCCCTTTGGTACGCATACCTTTGTTCTTTACATCTGTGTCTATTTATTTGTAAATAAGATTGTCTATGCCAATTTTTTCAGAGTCCACTTACATGTGAAAATATACAATATTTGTTTTTCTTTTTCTGACTTACTTCACTCTGTATGGTAGTCTGTAGGTCCATACACATCTCTTCGTATGAGCCAATTTCATTCATTTTTATGAATACTCTGTTGTGAATATTCCGTTGTAAATTACTCCACAATGAGTAATATTCCACTGTGGGTGGTAAAGAACCCACATGCCATTGCAAGAGACATAATAGATGCAGGTTCGATCCCTGGGTTGGACAGATCCCCTGGAGAAGGGAATGGCAACCCATTCCAGGATTCTTGCTTGGAGAATTTTGTGGATAGAGGAGTCTGGCAGGCTACAGTCCATGGGGTTATAAGGAGTCAGACACAACTTAGTGATCAATAACTGTTTCCCTGTTTTCACAGGAAGGAAGAACAGATGAGGAGCTGCAGGAGCTAGGGCTGAGGGAAGTGGTGAGTAGAGATTGTATTAATATTAGAGAAGCTTTGTCGGTTATAGAACTGTTCTCTGTCTTGATTGGGTTAGTGATTATTTGAATCTATACATGTATTAGGGCTTTCCTGGTAGCTCAGTGTTAAAGAATCTGCCTGCAATGCAGAAGACACAGGAGACACCAATTTGATCATAGGAGACACCAATTTGATCAAGAATACCCTCTCCAGTATTCTTTCTGGAAAAACCCCTTGGACAGAGAAACCTGACCAGCTACAGTCCATGAGGTCACAAAGAGTCAGATATGACTATGCACACACACACAAACACGAATTAAAATACATAGAGGTGTATAGCAAAAGAGTTATTTTATGGTTTTTATTTTTGTGGTTATTTTTATGGTTTAACAGAATTTTAATAGCAATAAAAATAATAAAAACTTAAATTTTGTGCCTACATATAATTCTAGTGCCATCTCAATTGTTATTTAGGTTATTTAGAATGTTTTTCTATTTAAAAAATAAATGTGTTTAGTACCAGGTGATACAGATAGCGGAAAAATTTCTATGAATTTTCTTCTACAAGTCTTCCCAATACAGAGATTTGCACAGAGTTGAAAATCACAAAATACCACCCTTGATCCCCAAAAGGAAGATATCAAGATTTTCCATAAAAACTCAATATATACTTCATATCTCTAATACACCTTACTCTTTGTAAGACATTCAGTATGTATTTATTGAATACATCTGAATTAATCTACTGCAGCGACTAAACTAAATAAACAATGTAAATCGAATTTGTGGGGGAAAAAACAGGCCCTAATATACTGAGAGAGAGGCCATCACCATGGTGACTGTTTTCTAGATGCCAAAGAACCTTCCACAGTCTTCCTGGTCAGCATGTAAAAGAGACATGGATAGGACTCTTCTTCAGGATCATCCAGTGAAACTGCAGCCAAACCTGCCTGCTTCGAGATGGACATGCCTGATGGAGGCCAATGACGGGTCCACTCGCCAATCCACGGCCGTGATGAACTGAGTGAGTGGAGTCTGTGCGTGCAGTGTGTGTACAACTGAAATGTTTGCATTAGTACAACTGTTATAAACCAAAGATTTGGCTCAGGGACGTAGAGCACTTAAAAGAATGTCACTTCTTCAGCGCTCATGACAAAAACTAAAACTGTCAAAACGATTGTTAAGTCCATCACTTTTCTAGAACCCATCTGAGAGCTGAGGTTGCAGGCCACCAACGAGGCCCAAACCTAGAGATTAACAGGCTTCTCCTGGAGGGGTGAGCCATGACCACTGTTTCCCCAGAGCAGACACAACCAGACCCTCAGCCAGACCAGCCGGCAAACTGGTACAGGCTGAGTGTGAGCTGGTGAGAGACGTGGAGCCTCTGAAAACTGCAAGTGGAGGAGGGCTTGCACTTTTGCAGGCTCTTCTCCATGGACCTCAGAGGGGACTGAGAAAGCACCCTGGTCGTGGAGGTCTGACAACCAGAACAGCAGTCTCTGCTGGAGGAGTAAAACCACCCTACCAGGACCTTTCTCCCTCATCTAGCCTGGGCAACAAAAGCCTTAAGGACTCTGCGACCGTGGACTGTAGCCCTCCAGACTCCTCTGTCCATGGGATTCTCCAGGCAAGAACACTGGAGTGGGTAGCCGTTCCCTTCTCTGGAGGATCTTCCTGACCCAGGGATCAAACCCCAGTCTCCTGCATCGGCAGGCAGATTGTTTACCATCTGAGCCACCAGGAAACCCCCAAGAGAGTCAGATAGCAAATGTTGTCACCCATAGGTTGTGGGTGAAAAACTGTTGCAGTGGAGAAAAGGAACAGAAAATAATCCTTCCACCCCTAGTTTCAGTTCACCTTGGACAGACACGGGGTCTTCAGCACTAAGACTGGGGAAGTCCCTGCAGACTGAGAGGAGGTAGTTACCCTAAGCCTGGGCAAGGCCTGAGAATTCCTTCGGGATAAAGGATCACCATGTGGCTGAGCACTATGGAAACCACAGCCCCAGATACTGTGCCTGTCGAACACGGAGGTGTCACAGCAAAGAACTTCCTCCCCCACCACCAGGCTCACAACCTGAGGGATGGGCTGCTGCTGGAAGAGGGCCTGAGGCTGCAGACAGACCCTCCCCAAGGGGCAGTGCAAAGGGGGACCGAGGGCAGAGGGTGAGCAAACAAAACATCGAGCAAAAACTATCAGCAACTTGCCCTCGATGGAAACGTGAGAAGTCACTAAGGTGTCTGATGCCTGTGGGCACACCAAGGAGGGAATCTTAGGCTCATCCAAGCCCAACTCAAAGTCACACAGCTGAAATTCTAGCAGGAGGACATGTGCACACATTCCTAGGCATTTTTGTTTTTGTTCAGTTGCTCAGTCATGTCCGACTCTTTGAAACCCCGTGGATTGCAACACGCCAGGCCTCCCTGTCCTTCACTATCTCCTGGAGATTGCTCGAAATCACATCCATTGTGTCAGTGATGCCATCCAACCATCTCCTCCTCTGTCATCCCCTTCTCCTCCCACTTTCAATTTTTCCCAGCATCAGGGTCTTTTCCAGTGAGTCAGCTCTTTGCATCAGGTGGCCTAAGTATTGAAGCTTCTGCTTCAGCATCAGTCCTTCCAATGAATATTCAGGGTAGTTTCCCTTTAGGATCTACTGATTTGATCTCCTTGCTGTCCAAGGGACTCTCAAGAGTTCCAAGCTATTTTTCTCATCTCAAGAGTCTTAAACAAGGTGTCTGGCTTTCAACAAAAAATTATGAGGCATGCGGAAAGGTGAGAACAGACAACACCCGGTCAAAAATTAAAGCAATCAACAGAACAAGATTCAGGTATGGAGATATGTGAGAACTACCTGATGGAGATTTAAAATAACTCTGAGTAATGTGAAAAAGCTCTAAGAGGAGAGGAGGGCAGCATGCAAGATCTGAGGGGTCAGGTCAGCGGAGAGATGAGAAGTATAAGAATCAACCCACTGAAACGCAAACCACAGAAATGAAGCCACAGTAGATGCCTTCAGTGGGCTCGTCAGTAAACTTAACAAAAAAATCAGTGAACTTGATGAGTGATCAGCAGATATTACATAAACTGAAACACAAAGAGGAAGAAAATATTATTAGGTTGGGCAAAAAGTTGGTTCGGGTTTTTCCAAAACCAGAATGAACGTTTTGGCCAACCCAAATAAATCCCCTAGGTATTTACCCGAGAGACCTGGGAACTCGTGTCCACACAAACACCTCTCCTACCTCTATTCAGAATCACCCCAAATGATTTCTCATCTGTGAATGGAAGACCAAGGTGTGTCACCTGTTCAGCAGGTGAAGGGACTGAACTATTCACTATGGTGACAACACTGATTACTCTCCCATATATTTGCCAGTGAAAGCAATCAGACTCCGAAGGTCATAGAGTCTATGACTCTAATTTTGTAACTTTCTGGAAATGGCCCAGAGACAGAAAATAGAAGTGTGACTGCTTCGGGCCGGAGGTGGGGCCGTGCTTGTCTGCACAGAGGCAGCCAAGGGAACTTTGTGGGGACAGCATGAATTACCCTGCCTCATGCTTGTGGTGGTGGATGGCTGGATTGAAGCATCTGTCAAACCCAGAGAATTAGACACCATGACGAGTGAAGTTTATTCTAAATAAAAAGATAGCAGGGTGTATGGGGCACCTCTAAATGGAATACAAACCCTAACAAATGTTACTTATCTAACCTATGAATATGTAACATCACTACCTAATTCAGGTGGGGAAGGAAGGACCCAACCCAATAGCTTTGGAAAGCAGCATTTTGATTGAATACTATTAAGGCTAAAAACAAAAAAGTATTCTAGTTAGTAAATGTGCTCCTCATGGAGTTATGAGTTAGCAATTCTGAACCTACTTTGTGTGAGCTAGAGTAGGAGCTTGAATAAAAAAGCAAATTGTACTGTAAACCCTGAGCACCAGGTTTCTAAATGTCAGAGAAGGAATAAACTCTGTTGTATTGGTATAGGGCTGAAACGGGATTGAAAGATAGCTAGATAGACCAAAATATTACAGACAGACCAATAAAATATAGAATAAGCATAAACGTGCTTATATACACATACATGTAAAATGTGTATCTTCATCATAAGTATGTATGTATGGGGTTAATCACTGCAGATGGTGACTGCAGCCGTGAAATTAAAAGATGTCTACTCCTTAGAAGAAAAGCTATAGCCAACCTGGTGCTGGTAAGTCGCTTCAGTCGTGTCCGACTCTGTGCAACCCCATAGATGGCAGCCTACCAGGCTCCCTCGTCCCTGGGATTCTCCAGGCAAGAACACTGGAGTGGGTTGCCATTTCCTTCTCCAATGCGTGAAAGTGAAAAGTGAAAGTGAAGTCGCTCAGTCGTGTCCGACTCTTCTCGACCCCATGGACTGCAGCCCACCAGGCTCCTCCGTCCATGGGATTTTCCAGGCAAGAGTACTGGAGCATATTAAAAAGCAGAGACATTACTTTGCCCACAAAGGTCCATCTAGTCAAAGCTATGGTTTTTCCAGTAGTCATGTATGGATATGAGAGTTGGACTATAAAGAAAGCTGATGCTTTTGAACTGTGATGTTGAAAAAGACTCTTGAGAGTCCCTTGGACAACAAGGAGATCCAACCAGTCTATCCTAAAGGAAATCGGTCCTGAATATTCATTGGAAGGACTGATGCTGAAGCTGAAACTCCAATACTTTGGCCACTTTATGTGAAGAACTGACTCATTTGAAAAGACCCTGATGCTGGGAAAGATTGAAGGCAGGAGGAGAAGGGGATGACAGAGGATGAGATGGTTGGATGGCATCACCGACACTATGGACATGAGTTTGAGTGAACTCCGGGAGCTGGTGATGAACAGGGAGGCCTGGCATGCTGCAGTCCATGGGGTTGCAAAGAGTTGGACACAAATGAGCAACTGAACTATGTTACACACACAGATATGTGTATATATACATATTATCTACCTTTGTTGATTCAGATTCATGTGCCTCAATGCAACCTCCTTCACAAAGCTTCCCAGTTACAGCTCTGCAGATTCCCACGGTGCTTTATAGCTCTCAAAGCACTGATCAGATCTGTCTTATGCTTTTGTTCATGTCTTGGATATCCTTCCATAAAGCAAACTCCAAAAGGTCTTGTTTGACTTTTTTCTTTTATGACGCGCCACCACCCCACTCCCCACCCCCACCATGACCTCTTAAATGGTAGATTTCCTCAGAAAATTTACTGAATAGAAGTCATGTCAGAGGTGCCAAGATACATATCCGAATGTCTAGGGATCAACTGTGCCCTTGGGGCAGCAGTTCTCCTTAAGCTAGATTGCCAGGGGCCTTAGAAAGTCCCAAGAGCCTCTCTAGGCTTCAGTCCTGCAGCCTCGACTCTCCGCATTCTCTGTGGTGTCATCTAGTCCCAACAGCCATGGAATGAAAAGGCAGCCCTGACGACCCTGCGTGGACACCTCCAGCCTTCACTTCTCCTCGCCCTCCTGTGCCCGGCCCATCCCGCTCTCCCCCAGCTTCTGCTCCACAAGAATGCTTGTGCCACCCCTCATCCCGTTCTCCCCAGTCACCCTCTCCTGTCCATTGCTGCCAGAGCCTCTCCTGGAAACTTGTGAAGGCTTGCGAGCTGATCATCCTGTTTCGTACTCTTTACTTCAGCTCACTCTGTATATGGCAGTTAGAATGATTATTTAAAAATCTAAATCGTATCATGCATCTGTTGCCAATTCTTCAGTAACTTCCCACTGTACTTAGAATAAAACCCAGTCACTTTTTATTTATTTTCGTCCTCAAGGCTCTGCACACAACTACACACCCAGTCATGAGCCTCCTCTCAGTTCCTGAAACTCAGTTGCTTCTTTCCTTCTTCAGGGCATCAGGAATCACAGGGTACTTCCACTAAAGCAGAGCATCTTAAATCACACACTGTGAATTAGCGACTGAACAACAAGGATCAGATCTCGTCTCCTCAGTCTATTGTGGAATTCTATTTTATAAAATATAGTAAAAATTGAATACCAGAGAAAAATTATAAAGACGTTTTGGTTTTAGGTTGAACAGACATCAAGGTAGTCTATCAAATCATTACAAATGTTTTCAGATGGGCAGTCTCAATTTCTGTACAGATCGCCTTAGGGTTCAAGAACAGCTTTCTGATGTGGGCTACTAAGTTACCCTGTGTCTGTTCCATCTGCTCTTTAAGGTCACAGCTTAAATGTCATTTCCCTGATGTGTGCCCTGACCATACAGTCTAATTGGGCCCATTCCCCTCTATAATGTTTTCTATCACCACATCCTAGTTGTTTCATTCATAACACTTACCTAAATTACACACGCACGCACACGTGCGCACACACACACACGCATGCACGTTTCTCTGCTGACTGTGTTCCCTGCCTCTTCCTTGTAAATTCCAGATGGCAGGGACTGTGACCATTTTCTTTCCCTAATGCATATCAATTGCAAAGTCAAAAATGTCAAATTCTATTGGAGACTAATGGATTTCTCAGAGGCTTTCATGTGCTAATATGAAGTGTGACATTCCAAGAACAGGTTATAAAGTGCAGAGTTTCCCAAACTCATTTGCCCAAGAGACCCATTCTTAGGATGTATTCTGTGAAGTATACTATAGAAAATACTGACCTAAAGAAACATCCAGAAATCTTATTTATGCTGAAACTGCTCTCATTAGGTTATAAAATTTAAGTTGCACTGATATTTGAACTTAACCTGTCATCATCATTTCATGGGTGGAGAAAGCAGAGAACTGGCATCATACCAAAGACGTGGGGGGACGGGGCATGTGACCTTCATTTGCCCATTTTGCTCTCAGACTCCTTTCTACCTTTTCATATTCTGGGGTTAAAACACTTAAATTTCCCAGATTTCTCAGCCAGATGACTTCTCTGGACAGGTTCTTCCAAAAAGAGGTGATAGAGGAGACTGGAAAGCTGAAGGAAAAGGAACCTTTTTTTACAATTCTGCTTCTGACAGCTGTGGGTGACCTTAGGCTTCCCCAGCCTTGCAGACGCTGGCTGGTGGCTGCTGTTCTCACATCGTCCGTAGGTCCAGCCTCACAAACCGGCCACAGCCAGCCAGCCAGCTGTGCCTTCCATAGCCTTCCGTGGCTGCAGCAGCAGACAAGGGGTTTTGCAGTGGAGTGGCTCCCAGCCTACAGCAGTGACTCCTGTGAGCATCCGCCCACGTCTGGCAACACTGCCTGTTCCCTGGGGTTCCCCAGCCAAGGCTGGGAGTGACTTGCTGTCATCACTGACCCTTCATTAGTCCATCTTCCACTCTGTCAGGCCTTTCAACACTGTTGACACCAATTCCTCGTGTGAAATCTCTTCCAGCTGAAATACGTATAATGAGTTCTGACACTGACTGATATGGGGTCAGGGTGGGAAACTGTTGGGCAGTGTTGAATAATATCCCCTGAACTGGGAGAAAGAACTTTGAGAAAAGGGAGCAGGCAACTCCATAAAGTATAGCCATGAAGGTTATCATGGAGAAGTTACCTACAGGCAGGATCAGGCGGATGACAATGCATCAGCAGCTGCAACTCTGCACCTACAGAAAGGGTACAGGGGACTTGAAGGGGCCAAAGTTACAGTCCGAATCCACTAGAGAGACACATGTCTGCAGCAAAGGGAACTGGGGGCTGCTCCTCTTCCTGAGGGGTCTCATAATCATTGACCATCTGCGTCAGCAAAAGGCACCTGTCCAGTTTTCATGTCACATGAGAGCAAAGGTAAAGGTTAGTGGGGACCCACCTGTCATGGGCACATCCCTCCTGAGTTAGGCTAAAGCTAGCTCAGTGCTGCAGAGACGAGGGGGTGTGACTGGGAGCCTAAGACGGAGCTGACAAAGTACAGCCAGGGCGGTTCCTCACACAAACCGATTGCGTGAGGATAGAGAAACGTCAACTGCTGTCTGATGTCAGTATGAGTCAAGAAGCAAGCATTCAGAGAAACTTCTGGAGCGAAGCAGAACAATGAATCATGGAAACAGAAGCACGAGTGAAAACAGCTGCCCCGGCACTGATCCCTATCAGTCATGGAGTGACTTCTGCAGTCCCTTCACCGTTCTGAGCCTGACTGTCCTTGCTTCAATCCTCCACGATTGTTCCAGTACTCCAGGGTGCACAGAGGCCCATAGCCCCACCATCTCTACCAAGCCACCCAAAGCCACCCCAGCTGGATGAGCTAAGTCTATGTCAGCTGTTCACTCCGCCAACACCACTGTAGGACAGGGCCCCCAGTTCCCAACTCTCTCTCCAACTGCACCATCACGCGGAAGCCTGAGTAGACAAGCTGGAGTGGCCACTTTTCAACATTTATTAGGTACTTCTTTTGTGAGGCACTGGGCAGCGATAAAACCAGCTCATCTCATGGTGTGCAGGAGACAACAACATATACAAACAACAGTAAAGCTTAGAGGGAAGCAAGAGCCATCACAGAGATACAAACAAAGGCAACAGGAGTGGCAAGAGGGAGCAGTTAATTCTAAGGGGATCCTTTCTTCCAAAGACTCCACAGACAATTCATTGCATGTGCTAGAACACAGTTCACTCCCCAGAAAGATGGAGAGGGGTCCGACCAGGTAGGATCACCACAGGCAGAATTAGAGTATCACTGTTATGGCATCAGGAAGCTGTGCTTAGTCATGTTCGACTGTTTGCGACCCCATAGACTGTAGCCCATTTGGCTCTTCTGTCGTGGGATTATCCCATCAAGGCTATGGGAATGGGTTGCCATTTTCTCCTCCAGGGGATCTTCCCCACCCAGGGATCAAACCCATGTCTCTTGCATCTCCTGCATTGGCAGGCATATTCTTTACCACTGAGCCACCTGGAAAACTACATGAGACTTCTAAACTAAAAAAGAATGTGAAATATATAAAATATAAAATATATAAATATAGTGATAATGTTACTTGAGGAAGAAAATATTGAGCATTTCATATTATTTTTATGTCTCTGTTACCCTTAGAGTACATGTATGGTATCCCACCAGTATACCAGGACACCAAGTCATAATCAGCAAGAGGGCTACCCCATAAGAATGATACAACCAGGTCAATGGAAATGTTTTTGGAAAGAAATCATTTATGTTGAAAGACTAAAAATGCAGTTGCAAGAAAGAATGTAATAGCTCTGTGAACAATCTAGAATGAAAATGACATTTAGGTTTCCATTTATTACTGATTTGGAAGGACAGTGAAACATAATAGCTTATGGATATAAAGAATTTAGAAATATGATTCAGCCTTGCATAACAAGAAGCAAAGTCCAGAAATATATTCCAAACTGATTTAATTCCTGCATATTCCATGATCAACGAAGAAATAGTAATGCCACAGAGATTTAGAATGCCATTACATGGGAAATTAATTATGAGCATTCAAAGTGAAATGGCAGAAACACTGATAAAGTCAGCACTATTCAGAGCTATGTATAAATGAGGAACACTAATCCAGGTGAGGAAATTTTAAACCCTTTCAAACAATCTTAGGATAAATTGCTCCCAAAATATCTCATTTACCTTTGATTACCACTATATCAAAAAGATGGAAACAAGTTGAATGGAGAACTAAGAAAAGCAGCTGAGTATTGAGGAAATTGATTTATGAAAAATATTATAAGAAAAAAATAGGCACCACTTTGTAAAGAGATGACTAAGGAATGATGACACTCTATAAATATTTGAAAGGTAAAAACATCCAGTAGGGGAGGAATTATTTAGCATGTTATAAAGAGCTATAATTACAGTTTATGGAATGAAATAAGACAACCAAGATTTAAAGCATTCAAAACCACTTACCTCAAGATACTGGAGAACCGTATTTGAAAAGATAGTGTGCTCTTTGGGGACAGTGGAATGCTTTTGTCTGGTTTGTTTAAATGTCTACTTTAAAAAAAAAAAATCAGTGCAATCAAGAGAGATAGGCATGAATCTCTTCATAAGTATATTTT
Organism: Bos indicus; assembly: GCF_029378745.1. Taxonomy (NCBI): domain Eukaryota; kingdom Metazoa; phylum Chordata; class Mammalia; order Artiodactyla; family Bovidae; genus Bos; species Bos indicus. The sequence goes on along the minus strand of NC_091768.1, from coordinate 10,543,788 downwards.
ACTTTATTTTGTTATTTTATTAATTTTGCACACTCTTGTTCTAAAAGAATATCAAGTGGCTCACTCAATTGTTTGACAATAAAAACAGAAGACAGAAACAGAATCCATAACTTTTTCCCCAATTAGACGTTACTCTTTTTTACTAGACCTACTTGCTAGCATTGAGCAAAACTCACCAACTGGAATTTTGCCTAAACATTACTAAAGGAATGTAAAACCATTGATCTAGACTAATTGGAGTTATGTATCTAACTAAGGTAAAGACAAATGCTGGCTGCTTTACACTGAAAAGACTGAAGACTTCATTCGCACTTGACACTAATTACCGCCTCTTTCCTGAATTCTCTCTCTCCCTGGGAAAAATCTAAATGTGCAGCCATAACCACTTTGTGGCACCTCGTTCTATACCTTATCCTGGATATCCTGCTGTCTCCTCCAACTCATTAGACCTCAAATCAAATTCATTCGATGAACAAAATAAACTGTGCTGCTCATTTTGTGTGTGTCAGGCTGCGGAGTCCAGCCAGAGAGAAAACCATGGCTGTGAAAGACTCATGGGGCTGTGCCCTAGGTCTTATCCCCCACCATGAGCCACTTCCCAGTTTTAACCTGCATTATATTGTCTTAAGCACTATCTGAAGCTGGGTTCCCAAGAAGTGCATAATTTGCTGAGATTATGGGTCATAACCTATGGAGAGAGTATCTTTGGAGAAAAAGAATATGGGAAGCAAGAGACAGTGGAGGAAGCAGCTACTGGATAAGGCTGTGGTCCCAGCCGGAAGCCCAGCTTCAACCTGATCTGTGGGGAACTCTGAAGCATAAGTTGTACCGATGAGTTGATCCCACCTTGAGACCAGAGGGACTGCGTTTTGTATGTTCACATCAATTAATCATGAACCGTTGGCGGCTGTCTCCCCAGGCGGCAAGTACCTTCTCCGCAGTTCTGCTCTCATTCTTTGAGCAGATGACAATTTTCTGGGGAAGTAAGGCCACTTTGAGTAATTACAGGCAGCTCTGTAAGCAACTGGGGATCAGCATGCTCTCTGGTGCACGGCGCCTGACTGGCTCCCAGCCCTGCCTGCTTCAAACATCACCCCTGCCCAGCCGCTTAGTGACACAATTCCTATTCCTACCAAGTCAAACTGGAGCAGCCACTAAATCTTGAAAATTCTCCCTTTACACTGTACTTCTGTGTTCTTCCCTTCTTATTTTTTCCCAGTCACCATTTGAAACTGCCCAAGTTCTTAACTGACTCACACTTAAGCTACAAGCACATTTTCCTAATGAGACTCCAGATTTCCAAAGACAAAAAGGCATCACTGCTGGGCAGAGCCATTAGGTGGGGATGAGGTTTTCTGGAAAGGACATGCTTTGATGAAAGCCACAGGAGACACAAGTTCGATCCTTGGGTCAGGAGGATCCCCTGTGGCAACCCACTCCAGTATTATTGCCTAGAAAATTCCATGGACAGAGGAGCCTGGCAGGCAGACAGAGAAGCCTGGCAGGCAGACAGAGGAGCCTGGTGGGCTATAGTCCATGGGGTTACAAAGAGTTGGACATGACTCAGCACCCCCCACATACATATGCTCTGATGAAAGGTACAGCCATCAGCTCCAGATGCAGTGCCGCAGATCTTCTGATATTTCAAGTCAGAAATCCAAAATGTGTTGTGAGGTCTTCTAAATTTCATATGGGATACGTAATTTCCCAAGTTACTTGTTTTTAAGTTCTATGTGAGGTAAAAGGGAAAAAGAGAACGACAGGTCAAATGGACCCATCACAGCCATTTTGCAAATTCTGGCCAAGCGCTCATGAGAGGAGACAACATTTAAACTGATGACTATATTTCAAAGTGAGGAGAGGTAAAAGATTCAAAGGAGCCCAGGTAAAGTGCTGAAGGGGTTCAGGAGAAAGGCATCCGACCCTGAGCCTTCATGAGCAAGGATCTTGTCTTCATTAGGGTTCCCATCTCTGGTTTCCAGCACAGTGAATGTCACATAAAAATCCTTAACAAATGTTGGAGTGAGTGAATGGACGAAGGAGCAAACATAGAAACGTGTGTCTCTACATATCCTCAAGAGAGAAAGAGGCCATGATCTAGTCCATGACAGAGCAACCACCCCAGCACCCACCAAGCATCATGTTAACCCCATCACACCCTGTCCTCTAAGAGTTCTGTCAGCCTGGGTGGCTCAGAACCTCCCCACTCTCCTCTCCTTTCAGCTGCACCTCTAGTACAGAAAGCACATATCAGTTTAGTATTGCTGAACACTACTCCCAAATTCACCGGCAGTAGCTGCAGAGAAGTGGCTAGAATTCATCTCTAACTGTAGACGTGGGTCAGGTCCACTCTTGGTGCACAGCAACGGCTCCGACAGCTGCTGCTGCCCACATTCTCCACTGAGGGGAGCTGAGGGCAGGGAAGCACCATGCCCAGGGGTCTCCCTCCAGGAATTTCAACCCTTTTCCAGAACAATCCACGTTTTCATGCATCCTTCCCACCACAGTGGGTGGAGCAGCTCCATGTGCATGCGTGCATACTAAGTTGTCTCAGTTGTATCCAACTCCGTGCAACCCCATGGACTGTAGCCCACCAGGCTCCTCTGTCCATGGGATTCTCCAGGCAAGAATACTGGAGCAGGTTGCTATTTCCTCCTCCAGAGGATCTTCCCGACCCAGGGATCGAACCCACGTCCCTTATGTCTCCTGCAGTGGCAGGTGGGTTCTTCACCACTTGCGCCTCCTGGGAAGCCCGGAGCAGCTCCTTGGCAGCGTGCAATCTTTCCCCGCCCTAACTGGTGAGGGGAAACCTCCTCACCCAGTGAGCCCACCTCTTTGTTGTCTGAGTCTACTTCTCTAGAATGCTTCTGTACTGTCCGCTAAGACTGAGTTTAAGTCAGAGAGAATTCCTACATTCTGAGACCATCAATTGGCCTGGCTTTAGAAGGGGCGGGGGGAGGGGGGGTGGGGGGGAAGCGGGCAACTTCCCTGGTGGCTCAAAAGGTAAAAGCGTCTGTTTACAATGTGGGAGACCTGGGTTCGATCCCTGGGTCGGGAAAATCCCCTGGAGAAGGAAATGGCAACCCACTCCCATACTCTTGCCTGGAAAATCCCATGGACAGAGAAGCCTGGTAGGCTACAGTCCGTGGGATCTCAGAGTCGGACACTACCGAGCGACTTCACTTTTCTTTCTTTAGAAGTGGGGCAGCCCCGAGTTAGGTTAGTAAATCCTGAGTGGTTCTTCGAAATGCACATTACAACCTTCTTATCTCCTGCTTTGCATTAAAAAAAAAAAAAAAGGTTTATTTCATTACATAATTGAAATTCTTTTCACTATTTGCTGAAGCAGGTTTTGATGAGTTAGTCTTTTCCTAATTGTCCCACCTCTGTCTTCCTCCCCTTGTGCTCCCAGAAAATACCTTTTCACCTTCTGCACTACCTGGCAAAACCCCAGCCTGAAGGAAGCCAGCCATCCACCCGCCTGACCTCTGCGCTGGATGGCTGAGCCCCGAGCACATCACACAGCAGACGCAAACCTAACCCGAGAACCCTTGCTTCTCCTTTTTCCACAGATGCGGGCAGGCCTCTTCCTTCCTTCACAGGAATTAGAAGCGGTCACAAGGCACTTCCTCCAGTTCCTGCCCCCACATAACCAGCCACAAGGACATCATCTGCCCTCTCCTTCCTCCTGCTGCAGAGAGGAATTCCTCCTTGCTCCCCGGAGTCTGCCTATCACCTCCTTCCTCTCCAACCGCTCCTTCACTGCGGCCACCTTCCCAACAGCCTGTGAACACGTCCTTCTTCATCTACGCTACAGAACAGACCTTTGATCTGGGGTCATTGTTCGCCTGCTACATGCCTACTTTCCCTCCCTTCACCCCCAAACTCTGGCACCCCCAAGCCTGCTGCCACCGTGCCTCATCTTCCTAGTTCACACCCTGCTCGCTGGCTCCAGCCCCCATCAACCTCCATGCCACTAAATCCAGCACCCAGCCCCACTGGGCTTGCTTCATCACAGCAGCCTCTGATTCAGCCACACTCAAGCCAGCCAGTCCCGTGGCTTTCTGGTGACAAATGCCTTCCTCTTTAGCCCTCTTGCCTCCATTTTTGCACTTTCCTTTTAACCTTTGATCTGCCCTGGGATCCCAGCCTGGTACCTCTCTTCACTTTTCACTGCACTCTGTCTCAAAGTAATTTAAGGAATTCTTATGATTTGATTTGTCATCCGTATGCTGATAGCTTTTGAAAGACTTTTGTGTTTATTTTTTCCTAAAAGTGAGATACGCACAAGAAACCAAACAGTTCTGAAAGCTTACATAGAAAACTCTCTGCTCCCTTCTGTGACTTTCACCTAGGGCCCCATGGATCAGAAGCACCCCTTTTAACTATGCGGCTTATCTTCACCACTCAATAACATTATTTTATTTCTGATTCATGATTTATCACATTGAGACAATTTCCCATTGTAAAAGGTGAAATTAAGATTCTGAACATTGCCTTCTCCTCTTTACTTTAATATCCATTATTTTTCCCCTCGTCCGTTATCCTTGTAATTTTCAGTTCAATCATTCAGTCATGTCCGACTCTTTGCAACCCCACGGACTAAAGCATGCCAGGCTTCCCTGTCCATCACCAACTCCCATAGCTTGCTCAAACTCGTGTCCATCAAATTGGTGATGCCATCCAACCATCTCATCCTCTGTCATCCCCTTCTCCTCCTGCCTTCAATCTTTCCCAGAATCAGGGTCTTTTCCAATGAGTCAGTTCTTCGCATCAGGTGGCCAAAGTATTGAACTTCAGCATTAGTCCTTCCAATGAATATTCAGGACTGATTTCCTTTAGGATGGACTGGTTTGATCTCCTTGCAGTCCAAGGGACTCTCAAGAGTCTTCTCCAACAAGAGTTTAAAAGCATCAATTCTTCGGCACTCAGCTTTCTTTACAGTCCAACTCTCACATCCATACATGACTACTGGAAAAACTATAGCTTTGACTCTATGAACCTTTGTCAGCAAAGTAATGTCTCTGCTTTTTAGTATACTGTCTAGGTTGGTTATAGCTTTTCTTCTGATTCCTTTAACTTTAAATATTAAGAATTAAATCTCTATTTTTTTTTTTCCATCAACCTTCAACAAGTATTTCTTAACTGCTGCCTCAGGGCTGACTCCTGCATCCTCCAAAGTCTCCCATCCTGCACTGTATTTCCCAGGACACAGAACCTTGATAAAAACTTGCTACTATGCAGCTTGTCCTGCCAGAGAAACAGGGAAAGAAGACAGCATGTGGCAAGGAAGAGGGAAGCATGACTTAGAAGTTTGCAGCTGCTCCCCCAGCTGGCCGCTGGGCTCCATTTGGATATCCCCACGGTCCCTCCAGAGGGGAAGTGTACCAGCCAGTCCTATCTCCTGTCAGGGACTGTCCCATGGGGTAACTCCTCCACTGTTGCAGGCATGTATTTATTTGTGGTGAGAAGTTCCTCGTAGCTACTAGAAATGCTGGGGTGGGAGGCAAGGTGCTCTTAGCTGTTCCCTGGGTGATCTGAGGGATATGGGAGACAGCAAGTCTCTTTGTAGCAGCAGCAGCATGAACCTGGCTCCATAACCGTGTGAACAGTGCCCGTTGGGTTGGGGGTGGTGTCTAAACTGAATGCTCATGCAATAGCATGCTCTTTTGTTGTGTGCATGCAAAGTCATTTCAGTTGCATCCAACTCTTTCTGACCCAATGGACTGTACCTGCCAGGCTCCTTTGTCCATGGGATTCTCGAGACAAGAATACTGGAGTGGGTTGCCATTCCCTTCTCCAGGGGATCTTCCTGACCTAGGGATCAAACCTGCCTCTCTTAAGTCTCCTACATTTGGCAGGTGGGTTCTTTACCACTACTCACCTGGGAAGCACCTTTAGGATATTGTTTCAAACATCTTTTATTGTTTTATTTTTCTCATTCAGATTTTTAACCTCTGAGAACATTTTTACAGTCTCTATTTATACCTTTCCTGTTCTTGTTTTAAGGCTGTAATACTTCTCTTAAGATCCATTAGAATATTACTTAAGCCTGTCAATCACAATTGGCACTTGCCATGGGCACTTTCCATTTACATCTATAAGGATTAAATCACGGGCCGCTGCAGCTGCTGACCTTCCACACGCCCTGAAGGAGCTCAGGATGGAACAGATATGAGGCACTCTGAGCTCCAGGAAAAATGGCAGGACAGATCGTTAGACAGATATTCTCAGGAGCTGATTCCATAAGCCCAATTCTTGTATCTCCTCATTTCTTGAAAAGCACTAAGATCCTTCATGGTGACAATTGTTTCTCGCTACAAGCAGATGCTTCATGAGACCAGCAGACATTTTCTACAAAAAAATATGTACTCGGTTGCATGTTGTTGTTTAGTCCCTAAGTCACGTCCGGCCTTTTGTGACCTCAGAACTGCAGCATGCCAGGCTTTCTTGTCCTTCGCCATCTCCCAGAGTTTGTTTTACCTCATGTTCACTGAGTCAGGGATGCCATCCAACATCTCATCCTCTGTTGCCCTCTTCTCTTCTTGACCTCAATCTTTCCCAGCATCAGGGTCTTTTCCAATGAACTGGCTCTTCACAACAGGTGGCCAAAGTTTTGGAGCTTCAGGATCAGTGCTTCCAATGAATATTCAGGGTTGATTTCCTTTCTGATTGACTGGTTTGATCTCCTTGCTATCCAAGGGACTCTCAAGAGTCTTCTTCAGCACCATAGTTCGAAAGCATCAGTTCTTTGGTGCTCAGTTTTCTTCATGGTCCAACTCTCACATCCATACATGACTACTGGAAGAACCATAGCTTTGACTATATGGAGCTTTGTCTACAAAGTGATGTCTCTGCTTTTTAATACACTGTTTAGGTTTTTCATAGCTTTATTTCCAAGGAGCAAGTGTCTTTTAATTTCGTGGCTACAGTCACCATCTGAAGTGATTTTGGAGACCAAGAAAATAATATCTGTCACTGTTGTGACTCTTTCCCCATCTATTTGAAGTAATGGGACCAGATGCCATGACCTTAGTTGTTGAATGTTGAGTTTTAAGCCAGCTTTTTCACCTTCATCAAGAGGTTTTTTAGTTCCCTTTCACTTTCTGCCATTAGAGTGGTATTATCTGCATATTTGAGGTGGTTGATATTTCTCCTGGCAATCTTGATTCCAGCTTGTGCTTCATCCAGCCCAGCATTTCACATGATGTACTCTGCATATAAGTTAAAAAAGTAGGGTGACAACATATAGCCTTGACATACTCCTTTCCTGATTTGGAACCAGTCTGTTGTTCCATGTCCAGTTCGAACTGTTGCTTCTTGATCTGCATACAGGTTTCTCCATGATAACAGTCAGGTGGTCTGGTACTCCCATCACTTGAAGAATTTCCTTCATTTGTTGTGATTCCATGTATTCCCCTTTTACCAAAGTCACGTATACACTGTCTTTCCTCCCTCCCTCTTTGGAACAGTCTCTCAGAGCTATCTGAGGTGCTGTCTCCCAGGCTGCAGTCCTCATACTGGCCTAAACAAAACTTCACTCACAACTCTCATTTTGTTCATTTCTTATAAGTCAGCATGTCTTCAAAGTCGTCTGCCACGGGTGGCAATCTGTATAGTGGTTAAGAGGCTGGACTCTAGAACCAGACAGTCTGGGCTGAATCTCAGCTCTTTTATGATTTGGGGGAACTTTCCTGTGTTTCAGGTTTGGGCTTTTTTTGTTTGTCTGTTCTCATTTTCTTTCTTTTTTTCCCATCAAGCAAATAGAAAATGTTTATTATACAAAAATTCACTAATTCCCAAATTATCAATTTGTTAAATTTGTAAAAAAGCGTTAACTTGTTTTATAACTCTAAAAAGAAAACTTCACGTTTGGGGGACTCATACTAACTTACATCCAGGTTCTAAAAGTTGCAAAATTTGGGGTTTACAGAATGTCCCTCTAACCTTGTTCCAATGAATTTTGCCATAAAAGTGCCATTAATATGCCATAAAATCTTCTAAATGATTTGTGCTTTAAGTGAGTAATGTTTGTAACATAAACTTAATTAAATAGCTTTTACCTCAGTAAGAGACCAATCTGTAAACCAACTGCCCTCTCTGTATAAATAGGAAATACTAATGACAGTGTCAGCAGGGAATGTAATATCTATCAATTCACAGGGAATGTAATGAATAATCAGTTGTTTGTCACTATGCATCCCAGAATAACTGAGGATTAACATTCTCATCAACTGTATGCCAAGTTCATTGTCTCATATTCTCTATTCTCTTTGTCTGCAGATTAGAATAGCCTTGTGTAGAATGTGAAGAAGTAGCCCTAGAACTTGAGTGTCCTGCATCTTTGGGCCCTTGTTTCAAAACTTTGGTAAGTTCTGTAAAGCTTAGAGGACTTCAATAACATGTTTTCACTGTTTTCTTGCTTTTATTATACTTTTCCAGTCTTTTTTGTTCTTTTTAGTTTCACTTGCCTGTCTATAAGAATTTTCGATTCAAGTTTATGTAGATCTCTTTCTTGAAACTTGAAAATTTCATCAGCATCAGTTTTTCTTTTTTCTGCCTTGCATGAATTTTCACTTACTTGTTTTTCAAGCCTCAAAAATTCTTCTTTTCAATTCTTCTTGGTATAACTCAGTAATAGTAATCTTTGTCTAACGAGTATTGATGCTCTTCTGTTACTTTTGCCCTTTCTCTTCCTCTATACTTCTTTTAAATATGATGAACATATCTCATTGATAATTAGATAGTTTTCTATTTTTCTTAAGCTTCAACTAACACTTTCTGATTCTTCTCTGTTCCTGCTTTTTCTTTCATCATTATCACCAGTGTGAAGAAGCATCATTATATTCTGTCTTTAACTTGAAAGTTTCCTCCTTTTCTGCTACTTTTAGTTTTCCAATTCTTAACAGATTTTCTTTTTTCTACAGTAAGGAACTTTCATATAATTTCTCACATTGTTGCATTTAATCTTGTATTCTTCCAAGGTGTGGTTCTAGAATTTCTCCCATAAATGTTGTCTCCCCTTTATATTGTTTCTCACTTTTACAAAGGTGTGATGAGCATAATAATTAAGGGCCCTTGTGGCCCTCCTGTTCGCAAAAAAAATTTTCAAAATCTACTGCTTTTTCTGGAAGCATATGTGATGATACTTTGTCTGCATGAAGTTTGCTTGACATTGTTCTAAAAAAATCTGTTTTTGAATGACCAATAGTCCATGTGTTATTTATCTGGATATGGCACTCAATTCTGTTTTAGTTGTTTTCTTCAATAAGCTCTTTATATTTCAGTCTCTGCTCTTATCTAAAAGTGCTTGTTGCATTTTCCATTTTTTTTCCTATTATTTCTCTGAGCTTTCAATAAAATCAAGTCCAAGGGGTGCTTGTTTCAACAGATGCTGAAGTCTATTCACAAAATTATGTATTTTTGCTAGTACTTTTGCTCTTTCTGTTTTTCCTGCTTATAATTTATTTTTAAATTCTTGCACTACATTGTGTTCAGTCTCTTTTTTTTGGTGGCAGAAATAACTATCTTTTTCTATTAATAACTTGATTTTTTAAAATTTTCTGCTGCATGTCTGGTTTTTGCTTTTCAATCCAAGTAGGTTTCTGCTTTCATATTTAAAGCTGAAAAGGTTGAATTGCATCCAAAGTACTAAAGCAGCCATCATTCTGTGTCATGAATGTGACCGTCTTTTCTGATAGAATAGGACCACACTGGACACATAGCTGAGGCTGTCACACAGAGGGCACTATAGAACCAGCAGATAGTTCCATGCATGCACGCATGGGACTGTGGATGTGTCAGAGGGAGAGGGAGAGCTGTGCCTTTGTTTTGTCATTCATGGAGAGAAGCAGGAAGACACTGAGCCCACTTTCTTCCACAGGCAAATTAAAACTACAGTGACATATGGAGAAACTGTTAATGAGAATGATCTGAAGACTTTCCAAGCTAAAGATATAAAGAAGGCACCATTACAAGATGTCCAAGACAGATGGAGACACTCTCTATGGTCAAGACCCACATTCCCAGGTAAGTGACCAATGTGGGGATAACTACAGTTTCAGAGGTTATCCATAGGAAGCAAGGAGTACGACTCCCACAATAGACTCCCTAGAATATCTGGCTTTGAAGACCAGAAGGAGTTGCATATGGAGAGTCAGAAGGCTGTGGGAAACAAACTCCAGTCTTAAAGGGTACACACAAAATCTCTAATGCTGTCAGGAAAGAAACAGTAATTTAAAAGGAGCCTGGTTCAGACTCATTTGCTGTTTTTGGAGAGCCTGATAAAGACATAGGAAGCAACCCCCCTCTCCCCAGCCAGGGATATAAACATGGCCACAACCATATTCAGGGGCTTTTTCTCCCATGAGGAAACTGGTACTGCTAAGTCCCATTTGGAGTCTTCCCTTTAGCCTATAAACACTAGGGACTCACCACCCACCAGTGGACAGCAACAGGTCTGGCGTTCCCCAGCCACGCAACCCACTGCACCAGACAAGGCACCACCCATCAGCAAAGAATCTTAAAAGAAGCAAAAAAAAAAGCAACTAGTTACTTGCAAGGCAAGTTCCATAATATGATCAGTTAATATTTCAGTACAAATTCTGTAGGTCAAAAGGAGTGGCGCAATATTTGTAAGGTGATTAGTACAACCAAGAATATTCTACCTACCAAGGCTGTTATTCATATTTAAAGGAGAAATAAAGATTTCTATAGACAAGGAAAAGCTGAAAGAGTTTAGAATTACTAAACCAGCTTTAGAGAAATGTTAAAGGTACTTCACTAAGTGGAAAAGAAAAGACCATAACTAGAAATACTAAACTTAGAAAAGGAAAATCTCATTGGTAAAGGTGAACATACAAAAAGATGTAGTACCAGAACTTATATGGCTATTGGGAAGGTTAAAAGGTAAGAGTAGTAATATCATCTATATCCAAAATAAATAGTTAAGGATAAAACAAAGCAAAAAGTTATGAAATATGACATCAAAAACATTAAACATGGCCAGGGCAAGTAAAAATTCAGGGTTGTTGCAATGAGTTTGAACTTAAGAGCTCATCAGCTGAAAATAATCATTCATGTATTTATATTAACTTTTATATATGAACTTCATGGTAATAATAGATCAAAAACCTGTAATCAATACACACAAAACAAAGAGAAAGGATTCCAGATATAAAAATAATGATAGTCATAAAATTGTAAGGAAAAGAGCAAAAGAAGGAACAAGAAATTACAAAAACAATTAACATTTTGGCAATAAGTATATATCTATCAATTATTACTTTAAATAAAAATGAACTAAAAAATTCAATCCAAATACATATAGTGACTGAATGTATACAAAAACAAGATCCATATATATGATACCTACAAGAGACTTACTTCAAACCTAACAATGTACACAGACTGCAAGTGAGGCTTTCAAAAGGCATTCCAAGCAAATGGAAGTGAGGAGAAAGCTGGAATAACTACACTTATATTTGATAAGACAAATGATAAAACAAAGACTATAATAAGAAACAAATAAGGACATTACATAATAACAAAGGGATCAGTATAAGAAGGCATAACAATTGTAAATATCTATGCACCTAACATAGGAGCACCTATATAGATAAAGCAAATTTAACAGGCATGAAGGGAGAAGTGATCAGTAACACAATAATATTAGGAGATTTTAATTTTATTTATTTACTATCCAATATATCAATGACAGATCATCCATAAAATCAAAAAGGAAACACACACTGGCCTTAAATGATACATTAAACCAGGTTGAATTAGTAGATATTGGGTTGGCCAAAAAGTTTGTTTGGGTTTTTCTGTAACATCCTGTAGAAACACCCAAATGAACTTTTTGACAGCCCCAATATATACAGAACACTTCACCCCAAAACAGCATAGTGCTGTGCTGTGCTTAGTCGCTCAGTCATGTCCAACTCTTTACGACCCCATGGACTGTAGATCTTCAGGCTCCTCTGTCCCTGGGGATTCTCTAGGCAAGAATACTGGAGGGGGTTGCCATGCCCTCACCCAGGGGATCTTCCCAACCCACAGATCAAACCCAGGCCTCCCACATTGCAGGCAGATTCTTTACCATCTGAGCCACCAGGGAAGCCCAAGAATGCTAGAGTGGGTAGCCTATCCCTTCTTCAGGGGAACTTCTGTACCCAGGAATCAAATCGGAAACTCCTGCACTGCAGGTGGATGCTTTAGCAGCTGAGCTACCAAAGAAGCCTAAACAGCATAGTACATTCTTTTAAAGTGTATATGGGACATTCTCCAGGATAGATCACCTGCTAGGCCACACAACAAGCCTCTGTAAATTTAAGAAAATTGAAATCATATCAAGCATCTTTTTCAATAATGACACTGCTACTGCTAAGTCACTTCAGTCGTGTCCAACTCTATGTGACCCCATAGACGGCAGCCCACCAGGCTCCCCTGTCCCTGGGATTCTCCAGGCAAGAACACTGGAGTGGGTTGCCATTTCCTTCTCCAATGCATGAAAATGAAAAGTGAAAGTGAATTCGCTCAGTAGTGTCCGACTCTCCGAGACCCCATGGACTGCAGCCTACCAGGCTCCTCCATCCATGGGATTTTCCAGGCAAAAATCCTGGAGTGGGGTGCCATTACCTTCTCCGATAGTGACACTAAGAGACTAGAAATAAACCACAAGAAAAAACCTACGAAGAACACAAATATGTGGAGGCTAAACAATATGCTACTAAATAGATCACTGAGGAAATTAAAAAATATATTATACCTGGAGACAAATGAAAATGAAAACACAATGATCCCAAGTCTATAGGATAGAATAAAAGGAGTTTTATGAGAAAAGTTTATAGTGATAAAAATTTACCTCGGTGAAAGTGCAAGTTGCTCAGTCATGTCTGACTCTTTACGACCCCATGGACTATACAGTCCATGGAATTCTTCAGGCCAGAATACTGGAGTGGGTAGCCTTTCCCTTCTCCAGGGGATCTTCCCAACTCAGGGATGGAACCCAGGTCTCCTGCATTGCAGGCTGATTCTTTACCAACTGAGCTATGAGGGAAGCCCAAGATTTACCTCAGTAAGCAAGACAAATCTCAAATAAACAGCCTAACCTTATACTTAAAGGAGCTGGAAAAACAAAACCCAAAGTTAGTAGAAGAAAACAAATAACAAAGATTCAAGCAGAAATAAGTGAAATAGACCAAAAAGGCAGTGGAAAGAATCAATGAAACTTTGAGCTGGCCCTCTGAAAAGATAAAGTAATTGACAAAAACTTTAGCAAGTTTCATGAAGAAAAGAAATGAGAGGGCCCAAATACACTCAGAAATTAAACAGAAGAAACTACAACTGACACCACAGAAATACAGAAGATTATGAGAGGTTACCATGAAAAATAGTATACCAGTAAAATGAGCAATCTAGAAGGAATGGACAAATTTGTAGAAATTTACAGTCTCATAAGACTGAATCAGAAATGTTAGAAAATATGAAACTGATTTCCAATAATGAAATTGAATCAGAAAAGCAAAACAAAAAATTTCCACTCTTAACAAACAAAAGTCCAGAATTAGTTTCACAGGTGAATTCTACCAAGCACTTAAAATATTCCATAAAATTGAAGTGAAAGAAACACTTTCAGACTCATCCTACTCATCCTACCAAAACCAAAGACCACAAAAAAAGAAATCTATAGGCCAGTATCCCTGATAAACATAAATACAGCAAAATTCTCAACAAAATATTAGCAAACCAAATTCAACAGTATATTAAAAGGATCAAGTGAGATTTATCCCAGAGATGAAAAGATTGTTCAATATCCACAAATCAATCAATGAGATACATCACATTAACAAACTGAAGGATAAAAATCATATGACCATCTCAATAGATGCAGAAAAAGCTTTTCAAAAACCTGAATACCCATTTATGTTTAATAAGAAACTTATAGCCAACATCATACTCAGTGGTGAAAAACTGAAAATCTCAAAGATCAGGAACAAGACAAAGATGTTTACTTTCACCACTCTTTTTCAACATTGTACTGGAGGTTCTAGCCATACCAATTAGTCAAGAAAAGGAAAATGAGTCAAAGTTGGAAAGGAAGAAATAAAACTGTCATTGTTTATAGAGTGGCAAGATATTGTATTTAGAAAATCCTTAAAATGTCACCAAAAACTATTAGAAATAATATATCAATTCAGTTAAGTTTCTGGATACAAAATTAATAAACATAACTCTGTTGCATTTCTTTACAGTAACACTGAATCAGAGAGAGAAATCTCTTTAAATTCCTATTTGCAAGTGTATCAAAAAGAATAAAATATCTGGGAATATACCTAACCAGGGCAGTAAAAGACTTGTACTTGGAAAAATATGAGATTCTGATGACAGAAATTGAGGACAACCCAAATAAATGGAATGATATACCATGTTCACGGACTGGAAGAATTAATATTATTAAAATGACCATACTACCCAAGGCAATCTATATATTTAATATAATTCTTATCAAAATATTAATAACAGTGGCATTTTTCATAAAAATAGAACAAATAGCTCTAAAATTTGTATAGAAACATGTGTGTGAATGCCTGTGTGGAAAGTTGCTTAAGTCATGTCTGACTCTTTGTGACGCTATGGACTGTAGCCTGGAAGGCTCCTCTGTCCATGGCATTCTCCAGGCAAGAACATTGGAGTGGGTTTCCATGCCTTTCTCCAACGGAGCTTCCTGACCCAGGGATTGAAATCGCATGTCCTGTGGCTCCTGAACTGCAGGAAGTTTCTTTACCAGTGAGCCACTGGGGAAGCTCCATATAGAAACACAAAAATCCCAAATAGCCAAAGTAAACTTAAGAAAGGACAAAGCTGGAGATATCATGCTCCCTAATTTCAAACTACACTGCTGCTAAGTCGCTTCAGTCATGTCTGACTCTGTGTGACCCCAGAGACGGCAGCCCACCAGGCTCCCCTGTCCCTGGGATTCTCCAGGCAAGAACGCTGGAGTAGGTAGGTTGCCATTTCCTTCTCCAATGCATGAAAGTGAAAAGTGAAAGTGAAGTCACTCAGTCTTGTCCGAATCCTAGCGACCCCATGGATTGCAGCCTACCAGCCTCCTCCATCCTTGGGATTTGCCAGGCAAGAGTACTGGAGTGGGTGCCATTGCCTTCTCCAAAAGCTACAATAATAAAAGCTCAGTGGTACTGGTGCAAGAATAAACACATAAATCAATGGAAGGGAATAGAGATTCCAGAAGTAAATTCATGCTGATGTGGACAATTAATCTCTGACAAAGGAGGCAAGAGTATACAACAGGGTAAAGACAATCTCTTTAAAAAATAGTATTGGGAAAACCAGACAGCTATATGCAAAAGAATCAAATTAGACTACTTTCTCACATCATTTACAAATATAAACTCAAAATGGATTTAAAATTAAAATATAAGTCCTGAAACCACGAAGCTCATAGAAGAAAATATAAGCAGTATACACTTTGACATCAGTCTTAGCAGTATGTTTTTGGGTATATCTCTTTAGCCAAGGAAAACAAAAGCAAAAATTAACAAATGGGACTACATTAAGTCTAAAAAATTTTGCACAGGGAAGGAAAACTATCAGCAAAGCAAAAAAGCAGCCTATGAATGGGAGAAGATATTTATAAAGTATATACCCAATACGGGGTTAATATGCAAAATATACAAAGAGCTCATATAACTCAACATAAAAAAAAACATCAAAAACAACAACAGCAACAGTCAAAAAATGGGCAGATGACATGAACAGACTATTTTCCAAAGGAGACATATAGGCGACCAACAGACACATAAATAGATGCTCATCGTCACTAATAATCAGGGAAATGCAAATCGAAACCACACAGAGATCTCAACTCACACCTACCAAGATGTTTATCATTAAAAAACTACAAATTACAAGTGTTGGCAAGAATATAAAGAACAGAGAAGCTTCATGCACTGCTGAGATTGTTAATTGGTGCAACTGAAGTGAAACACAGTATGGAGGCTCCAGGAAATGTTAAATACAACGGTCATTGTTGTTCTTGTTCAGTTGCTAAGTTGTGCCCAGCTCTTTGTGACCCCATGGGCTGCAGCAAGCCAGGCTCCTTTGTCCTCCACTAACTCCCGGAGTTTGCTCATATTCTTGTCCATTGAGTTGGTGATGCTATCTAATCGTCTCATCCTCTGCCACCCGCCTTCTCCTTTTGGCTTCAATCTTTCCCAGTATCAGTCCCTTCCAATGAGTCAGCTCTTGGCATCAGGTAGCCAAATTATTGGAGCTTCAGCTTCAACATCAGTCCTTCCAGTGAATATTCAGGGTTGATTTCTTTTAGGTTTGACTGGATTGATCAACTGCCACTTCTGGATATTTACAGGAAGAAATCAAAACTAATTTGAAAAGATAAATACACTCCAATGTTCATTGCAGCACTGTTTACAATAACCAAGGTATGGAAGCAACGTAAGTGTACATTAAGAGACAAATGGACAAAGAAGATGCAGTGTGTTTGTGCCTATATATATATATATCCTGGGATGTCTAGTCATGCTTTAAAAAGGCTCAGTCACTAGAGTTCCTTCTGCTGCTGTATGAATGGGATGAGAAGAGTTTTGACTGAGAGCTCCGTGCACATTGGTGACCAGCCACATCCAGTCTGAACTTTCACTTTTGGGGCTGGTGAGCAGGAAGGGAATGTCAGACTGTGCATCCCCAAATACGGTTGGCTTTCATACACATCAAATCCCTTTTTATAGATTTTCACTTAATATGGCATTAAAGGCATGGTAATAATGCCCTAAAATGGTGGATACTGTGAGCAGACTGTACAAAATACAAATAAAATATTTACAGAAGTCCTGTAATAGGTAAAAGAGAAGAAAATGGCTTGACTACATGTAAAATGTTTTTTACCATTTTGAAATAATGTCCTAATATTTTTGGAAAGTGACTTGCAACTGAACTCTCTTCAATGGGGACTAATTATATCACTGTGATTATTTTTTCCAGAATTCTAAAATCACTTGTGATTTATTACATATTCTTTAATCTTGTTGATTCAAAAGCAGGACAATAGCTTTTAAACATTTTTCCCTAAGGTAATGATGTGTGTGTGGGCTATTTGCAAACTGTCAAAGCCAGGAGAGGAGAATGAGGAAAAATAGAATAAATATTTGTCAGTAAACAAGCCTTATGACCCAACAGTGGAGTAAGAACTTTCTGTTCCAGTCTTAGGATGTGGTCAGTCATCTTGTGTATTTCTGTACTGAGTGAGATTGCATAACTTCCTGGGATGTCATTTGTTCTTTCCTCCTTGCTTGTATTAGAACTTCCCTTCCAAGACTCTGCCAAACCAGTTTCCTTTAGACCTATTTATAATCAAGTACTTCTCTTAACACTAAAGGTTCATGAAAAGAGCACTGAATTCGAAACCAGGGTAAATTTCCAAGTCCAACTTTCCTTCTAATCTGACTTTAGAAACCAGTGTTCACACCAAGCCTTTATTTCCTGAGCAATTCATATTCATGGAAGAAAGAAAGATTTTCCTTACAAGTAATGAGTTTCCTGTCACTGAAAGTGTCCAGAAGATGTTTGAAAAACTACTTCCTAAGACTCTTGTGAATATTTGTGCTTAAAGAAGATTGGATTAAATGATCCTGAAAAATCCTCTGAACCCTTCTGAAACTCAGTGATTTTCTGCTCCAGTTCTAGGGAAAGAAAGGAGGCAGAAGTGAAAGAGGAACTGAAGTAGCATATTTATCCACATCTTGTGGATTTCAGCCTTGGTCTCTGGAGTCATTCCAGGCTACACTCGGTAGGACTTCACTCTGATCTGAATGCATACTCACTTGATATCTGCCCCTTCTTTTCCAGCATGTCCTTAGAAGTATCCATAAGTCAAAGGCAGGCAGATGTGTATCATCTGTCGGAGGGGTGGCCAGTCAATGCAAGTACAAGACGTCTTTGCATTCTTACTCTTCATTTTTAAAAAATCTATGGAAATTTAAAACTGCACTTATCGTATATCTATTTCTGTATTTTAAATTATCAATCAGTGGGGATGAGGGGAGAGTGAAGAACTTGATCCAGTCCACCTAGGAAGACATTCCTTGGTTTCTTTTGTATGTACAGGGCAGCTATCTGGTTAGGAAGTTCAGGTCAGCACCCTGGACCTGCTGTCTGGATTTAGATGTATTATCCATGATCTTCCTGCAGTCCTGGCCACCTACTTCCTCCAACACCCCGGGAGAGCCCCTGTGTCATTTCAATAGCTCCCTCTTAGTTCATTCATGCTTCTCTTCTTACTTGACTCACTGTTTACAATGACCTATCTTAGCAGAATTATTTCAGAAGCTGTCTCAACTCAATCTGAATGTGCCTCACTGAATAATAAAACTCTTGCCCCTGAAAAAGGGCATTACATTTTGCTACAATTCATGCTATGCCTTTGGAGAAGAATTGTGTTTCTTATACAGTTTGTCAAGGACAGTTTCAAAATGTGTAACATCATCCATCTCACTGACAGCATCTCTAATGGTTTCACTCTGTAGTCAGAGTTTTGCCAAATGCAAGCTAAGATGCAGACCATCACACACCTGCTCCCTACCTGTGGTTTCAGAGGTGTCATCTGTTGGAAAGACAACCAAGCTCAGGGAAAGAATTCATCCTTGAAGCATTTCTTTCCTAATTAAGACAACAGATGTTTCTTGAAGTCTATACCTGGGGAATTTATGACTTTGGATTTTAAAAGTAAGAGGAACTCACAGATCTGAATTCATAATAATAGCTTTTTTTGATCAGTGTAACCAGCCTGGGAGAGACTTATAATAGTCAAGAATTTGTGATGGTTGTCATTTTCAACAATTTAATGGCATTTTCTAAAAGTCAGTGATTGTTTAGATTTCAGTGCTCCCCAGGTGGGTGTCTGGTCTCCCTCGGATAGCAGGAAGCTGCACAGAGCTGGTCTGGCTCAAACAGGCTCAAGGGACCAGGGCAGCTGGCAGGAAGTGGCTCTTATGGCCTCTGTGGCTACAGAAAGGCAAAGAATGAACAACAGGGTCAAAGGTCACAGTCAGAAATGCCAGGCTAAACTGATCAACAAGGCAAGGAGAGCCTGAGGTGTGGAACAGTTAGGTGGGGCAAGCCTGTGGGTCAGAGTAGGTGACTGAGAAGCAGGACCCACTGCAGGAAGAGTCAAGCAAGAGCGCAGTCCTGGCCAACAGCCTAAAGGTGAGCTGGTGTGCCTCGTGATGAACAAGGCCAGAGCAGCGGGACACCCACTGACCCACTGAAGCTCCCTTTTCTCTCTCTGGGTACATCCCATGATGTATCCTGCCATAAGGATGTGGCAGAGATCAAATTCAGTCCTGTATGTGGAGTCTAACTGTCATTATTATAATTGTTAAAACTGCAATATGTGATAATAATTGAGAAATACATGGACAGATAACTTAAACTCACACACACAAAAAACAAAACACTGCAAGATGAGCATATTTTCTTTTTTTGTGGCAGAACAAAATAGAATATTTTGGGGTGTTATTTTCTTTAAATTTAGTCTGCTCTTGTTACTTTCTAACCGAAGTGTTTAATTAGCCTCTGTAATCACCAAACATTTGTGATAGTTGTAATCTGTGAACAAATTATTGACTGTTACTGTAGCAAATTCTGGTAAATTCACATATCAAAATTTATATACATGGAAAAATTCCACCAGAAAAGAATTCGATTTTTTAAAACCTCAAGTCTCAAATTATCCAGCTATTTTGACAGTTTCAGTGTCTTGATTAAATATTTTATGATGATCTCACTTAAGATAAAATGTAAAAGGTAATTTATAGCGGTGTCTTTTTATGTTAAAGGTTCCCAAGCTGATTTATTACCAAGTTGAAGCATGTCAGTGAATACAACCATGCCTTAAAGTAAAGAGACTTCACAATTTTCTTCCAGACTCCTAGTCAAACAACTTCTACTAAACAGTTTATATGAAAAATGGGGTCTTTAATTTTACAAGACTCCACTTTATTTTCCTATAATACCTCCTTTAGTTTCATTCTTCAATTCAATTTAGTACCTGATATGTTATGTACTAAGTAATAAATTTGGAGCACAGTGCCCAATTATAATTTACTTTAATACCTTCACATTTGAGGAAACAATGCTGAACATTCAGACTTTGTTCTCATACTTGATTATTCACTTATCATCCTCTACTCAACAGAAAAGTAGTTAAACACCTGCCAGACTGATGCTCTTTTTTTCAGTTCTCTAATTGCCTCTCACCATCCTGATTTTGTCTTCTCCTAAATTTATTACATTACATTCATCGCCTGGAAAATCCCACGAGCGAAGGAGCCTGGTGGGCTGCAGTCCATGGGGTTGCTAAGAGTTGGATACGACTGGGCGACTTTACTTTCACTTTTCACTTTCATGCATTGGAGAAGGAAATAGCAACCCACTTCAGTGTTCCTGCCTGGAGAATCCCAGGGACGGGGGAACCTGGTGGGCTGCCGTCTATGGGGTTGCACAGAGTCGGACACGACTGAAATAGCAGCAGCAGTAGCAGTAGCAGCAGCAGCATCCTGAAAGGACTTTGGGGAAGCACATACATATATAATTACTTAATCGTATTTTTTGGTCGGGGAGAGGGGGCTTAAGGTGCTGCTTCTAATGCTTTATTTACAATTACATATAACTATTCACCAATACAATTAGTAAAATAAAGCATACAATTGTTATCTATAAATTCAGAACCCCTGGGCAGTGATAAATGAACATCAAGGGCTTCCCAGACTGTGCTAGTGGTAAAGAAAGTGATGAAGAACTCGCCTGCCAATGCAGGAAACATAAGAGACATGGGTTTGATCCCTGGGTGGGGAAGATCTCCTGAGGAGGGCATGGCAACCTACTCCAGTATTCTGGCCCGGAGAATCCTACGGATAGAGGAACCACAGGGTCTCAAAGAGTCAGACACGACTGAAGTGACTTAGCACGCAGGTGAGCAGATAAGTATTATTTCTGAGGCTTAAGGGGATTTTTATAAGTGTATTTCAAGGATTATTTAAGGGTAAACAAATGACATGGGATTTTACATTGGGAGTAGTTTTTGTTACAGGAGCATTGGAGATGTTTTAAATAGAGAAGGTGAAGAGGATGCTATAAACAGGGCAAGGACGAGACAGCAGAGCTGCGCATGCGTGGGAGGAGCACAGGCTTGCTTCGCATCCCAGGCTCCTGCGGGGCCCTGCGTGGTGCAGGAGGTTCAGCAGCAGCGGTACCACGGAAAGAAAGACGCCTTTGGTGACAGCATTTTGGTGGGAGGGAGAAGGAGAAAACAGGGAAAAGATTAAGGACGGAGAGACCAGATGGTGATAGTATTAAGCCAAAACCCAAAATGTCATGGACTCGAATGTGAGCCATAAAGACCTAGTGGAATGGAAAAGTAATAACACAGATAGGGGAAAAAATAGAATTTATTTACATCCTTTTAATGTACTTACATTTTATTTCATCTAGAAAGTATTGGAGATGAATTATTCAAAAAAAGAAGGAGAACATATTACAATAAGATTCATGAAACCAAGAGAGAGTCGGGGAAGACACACAGGTGTCAAACAGAGCCACCATGTTCGAGCATAAGACCCGGAGCTTCCCCCTAGTCATGACGAACAGGGAAATTTATAAATCACAAAACAGTCACTAACTATTATCCACCGAAATAATTGCCTTCACGTATTTGTGGGATAAGATGACAAATGGTTAGAGACATAACTCCAGTGTGACAGAGAAAAGATATAATTAATAATAACCTCAGGCTTCTCTGGTGGCTCAGATGGTTAAGAATCTGCCTGCAATGTGGGAAACCCGAGTTTGATCTCTGGGTTGGGAAGACCCCTTGGAGAAGGGAATAGCTATCTACTCTAGTATTCTTGCCTGGAGAATCCCACAGACAGAGGAGCCTGATGGGCTACAATCCATGGGGTCACAAAGAGTTGGACATGACCAAGCGACGAACAGAATAATAACCTCAATACTGGCTTCACACCAAATTGATAAATTTGCCTGACTAGCTTTGAGAGTGGCCTAAGAGAAAAACCCAAGGCCAACGAGTGAGAGACAGTCCTACAGACGCGATGACAAAACTGTCATGGTCCAAATAGATAGCCTTCTTGTGATTTGATTGATCTGAGGACACTGGTTCATACTTAATGCTGGTCCTGGAACATATCTGTGAACATAGCAGTCATATGCCTTCACAGAACTTACAGTTTGGCAGAGGAATCAGAAGGTAAAGTAAAAAAAGATAGAGAAATGAAGTGATTACAAACTGTGAGATGCTAAGAATAAAATGAGCACTGCTATCAAGAGTTAAGGGGTGGAGGGGTACCCTCTTTGCTTCACTGTAGTGTCAGAGAAGGGTTTCTGAGGAAATAACACAGAAGGAGAATTTGCGGTATGTAGAGTAGAAAATGATGTGTGATCAGGACAGCCTGTCCTCATTCCTCTCCCAGACTTTCCATGTGAATCACTGAAGCAGGGTGTTTACGGCTATGTGGTCTTGGCAGTTGACCTGCAGTGCAGGCATTCCGTATGACTAACTAAGGAAATTTTGTAAATTTTAGAAACCAGCGAGCTGGTGATCAGGTTAATATCTTATTATAAAACTTAATACCCTTAGCCAATATGTTGGGTCAAGTGAAATTTAGAGACATGCTCTGGGCACGTCCATCAATTCATGTTTGAAGCCCGAGGCCACAATGCAGTATTTGGAGATGTGGCTTTTGGTAGGTAATCAGGTTCAGATGAGGTCATGAGAGTGGGGCCCCCGTGATGGGAGGAGTGCCCTCCTAAGAGGAGACTCCTACCCCAGGACCCTTGTGAGGACACAGTGAGAAGGCAGCCACCCGCATGCCAGGAATCAGGAAATGGAATCCACAAGCACCTTGCACCTTGGCCCTTGATGTCTCAGCCTCCAGGACTGAGAGGAATAAACTTCTGTTAAGGCGCTCAGTCTGTGGTGTTTTGTTATGGCAGCCAGGGCTGGCCCATACAAAGACGGGGCTGAAGAAACAGTAGAATTTAGAGAGGAGAGTCATAAGATAGGAAAGAAACACAGATGTGCATTCCAGATGCTTGCTCTAAATCCTAATTATGCTACAGAGTAAAGTAGAGTGAGTCCAGGCCTCTTCTTCACCCTCAGAGAGATCCTCCAGCTCTCAGAAGTGACTCCAAGCTGCCGTGCACCGAGCAGCCTGAGTCTCACAAGCCCCCTAGGCTGCACAGAGGGCCCCGTTTACCTGTACACGGAGGGGTTATCACAAGTCCCCTGCATAAGAGCAGCTAACAGTTCTCCCTAGCTCAGTAATGCAGTGTGGCAGCATTTTTAAATTGACTTCTTCTTATTGAAAAGAATTTGCATAAAAAATTAAGTGAAAACAAATGTCAAGTAATTCTTCTGCTGATTTCAGCCCCAAACTCTCCAACCTCCTTCTCCCAAGGCTCCCAATGGTAAACAGCTTTTTATGTATAACTCAAGATATATGTAAGGCACATATGGGTATTGATATTTACATTATATTTACTCACATATTTAAATTTAAATGGCAGAGTTGTACTGATTGTATCCTATGACATCTCACATGCATCTTGGAGATCATATGATGCATTTTGTATACTTAATTTATTATATTTAAACTGTTCCCCCATCAATGCCTCTGTTTGTGTTCCCAGTCTTTGCTGTTACTAACAATGATGAAATGAACATCCTGTGTAAATGTGTTTGTGCACATGCATGCATATATCTGGAGGATAAATTCCTAAATCAGAATGGGTCAAAGTAGATGCATATTTAGATTTTAGAATTTTTAATTTTTCCATGTATCAATTCTATCACAAATTTTAACAATTGTAATACTTCTGACATATCAGACTTCACATTTAAGCAGTTGCAAAATTGCCTTGCAAAGAGGAAACATCAGTTTATAGTCCCACCAAGGATACAAAATGCCTATGTGTCAAACTACGCTGTGACTGTGTTACTTCAGTAACTCAAGGCAGCCTTAGGAGGAGGTAGGAGTACTGTTTCTTTCCAGTTTAAAACTGAGTTAACTGAGGCACAAGGTGAAGCAGCTTGACAAAAGCCACACAGAACTAAGAGGTTAAAGTGAGAGCTGGGTTCAGCTGACCCCGCGCTTACCCATAATGCTCCGTGGACCCCAGAGTTTCCCTCCTGGCTCGCACTCAAAGGTGATGACCTCGGCCAAGTTGTGTACCTCCCATTCGTAATTTCTGCATAACTAAAATGGAGATAAAGTTGATATGAGGATAAAACCAGACAATGTAAGGAAAATTCCCTGCATGAGGAGCTAAACGTGACATTCTCTTCCTCCCTGTTGAGATAACCCATGGATCAAGGGCTGAAGAGTACACCGAGGTTAGTAAACCTTAGCTATTCCTGTTCAATGACACGGAAATTAAAGAGGCAACAGGGACCCTTTTCAGTGTTAATGCTACAGCAACAAAGCCCACGGAAATGAGGGTGTGTGGCAGACCACCTCCCTTCCCTCCCTTCTTTCTTATTCGGTATTTGATTCAGACTGGTTCGTCTTAGCCCGGCTTCTGCAGTGTTACATAAGATTGTCAGTCCCTAGAAACCAGTCATTTGAACCTGCCAGAACTGGTTTCCCCACCCATTCATGGAATTTCTCAAAGTTCTGTTTACTAGCAACAGCCTTTGGCTGATAATAAACTGAGAGCAAGTGTAACCTATGAGGAGCAATGAAAGGAACGCATTTCTCTTCAGCCACAGAGCACTACGATTCAGAATTCAGGGGAAGCTTTGTTTTGCTGAGTGAGCCTGCTCATCAAAACATTGTCACACACCCTGTTTTTAAAATTGTATTCATTTTTAACTGGAAGATAATTTCTTTACAATACTATGTGGGTTTCTGCCATACGTCAACATGAATCAGCCGCCATAGATATATACATGTCCCTTCCGCTTGCACCTCCCTCCCACATTCCACCCTCTCCCACTCCTCTATGTTGTCACAGAGCACCAAGCTGAGATCCCTGTGCTATACAGCAGCTTCCCACTAGCTATCTATTTCACACGATATTTTACAAATATCTCAATGCTATTCTTTCAATTTGTCCTACCCTCTTCTTCCCCTGATGTGTCCATAAGTCTGTTCTCTCTGTCTGAGTCTCTATTCCTGCCCTGTAAATAGGTTCATCGGTAATGTTTCTCCAGATTCCATATATATGCATTAATATACAATACTCATTTTTCACTGTCTTACTTAACTTCACTCTGTATAACAGGCTCTATGTTCACCCACTTCACTAGAACTGATTCAAATTTGTTCCTTTTTATAGCCAAGTAATATTCCATTGTATACATATACTGCAACTTCTTTATCCACTCATCTGTTGATGGACATCTGGGCTGCTCCCATGTCCTGGCTAGAACCAGACATCCTGGAGTGTGAACTCAAGTGGGACTTAAGAAACATTACGATGAGCAAAGCTAGTGGAGGTGATGGAACTCCAGCTAAGCTATTTCAAATCCTAAAAGATGATGCTGTGAAAGTGCTGCACTCAATTTGCTAGCAAATTTGGAAAACTCAGCAGTGGCCACAGGACAGGAAAAGGTCAGTTTTCATTCTAATCCCAAAGAAAAGCAATGCCAAAAAATGTTCAAACTACCATACAACTGTCCTCATTTTACATGCTAGCAAGGTAATGATTAAACTCCTTCAAGCTAAGCTTCAATAATACATGAACTGACAAGTTCCAGATGTACAAACTGGATTTAGAAAAGGCAGAAGAATGAGAGATCAGATTGCCAACATCCACTGGATCATAGAAAAAGCAAGAGAATTAAAAAAAAAAAATGCTTCATTGACTATGAGAAAATCTTTGTGTGGATCACAACAAACTGGAAAATTCTTAAAGAGATGGTAATACCAGGCCCCCTTACCTATCTCCTGAGAAACCTGTATGCGGGTCAAGAAGCAACAGTTAGAAACTTACATGGAACAACAGATGATTCAAAATTGGGAAAGGAGTAACACAAGACTATATTTTGTCACCCTATTTATTTAACTTATATGCAGAGTACATTGTGTGAAATGCCAGGCTGGATGAATCACAGACTAGAATCAAAATTGCCAGGAAAAATGTCAACAACCTATGTTATGCTGAAGATACCACTCTAATTGCAGAAAGTGAAGAGGAACTAAAGATCTTGATGAAGGTGAAAGAGGAGAGTGCAATAGCTGGCTTAAAACTCAACATCCAAAAAACTAAGATCATGGTATTCGGTCCCATCAGTTCAGTTCAGTTCAGTCACTCAGTCGTGTCTGACTCTTTGCAACTCCTTGAACCGCAGCACGCCAGGCCTCCCTGTCCATCACCAACTCCCGGAGTCCACCCAAACCCATGTCCATCAAGTCAGTGATGCCATCCAACCATCTCATCCTCTGCCGTCCCCTTCTCCTCCCAGCACCAGGGTCTTTTCAAATGAGTCAGCTGTTAACATCAGGTGGCCAAAGTATTGGAGCTTCAGCTTCAACATCAGTTCTTCCAATGAACACCCAGGACTCATCTCCTTTAGAATTGACTAGTTGGATCTCCTTGCAGTCCAAGGGACTCTCAGGAGTCTTCTCCAGCACCAGAGTTCAAAAACATCAACTCTTTGGCACTCAGCTTTCTTTATAGTCCAACTCTCACATCCATACATGACCACTGGAAAAACCATAGCCTTGACTAGTCAGACCTTTGTTTCCAAAGTAATGTCTCTGCTTTTTAAAATGCTGTCTAGGTTGGTCATAACTTTCCTTCCAAGGAGTAAGTGTCTTTTAACTTCATGGCTGCAGTCACCATCTGCAGTGGTTTTGGAGCCCAGAAAATTTAAAGTCAGTCACTGTTTCCACTGTTTCCTCATCTATTTGCCATGAAGTAATGGGACCAGATGCCATGATCTTCGTTTTCTGAATGTTGAGCTTTAAGCCAACTTTTTCACTCTCCTCTTTCACTTTAATGAAGAAGCTCTTTAGTTCCTCTTCACTTTCTGCCATAAGGGTGGTGTCATCTGCATATCTGAGGTTATTGATATTTCTCCCGGCAATCTTGATTCCAGCTTGTGCTTCTTCCAGTCCAGCGTTTCTCATGATGTACTCTGCATATAAGTTAAATAAGCAGGGTGACAATATACAGCCTTGATGTACTCTTTTTCCTATTTGGAACCAGTCCGTTGTTTCATGTCCAGTTCTAACTGTTGCTTCCTGACCTGCATACAGGTTTCTCAAGAGGCAGGTCAGGAGTTCTGGGATTCCCATCTCTTTCAGAATTTTCCACATTTTATTGTGATCCACACAGTCAAAGGCTTTGGCATAGTCAATAAAGCAGAAATAGATGTTTTACTGGAACTCTCTTGCTTTTTCCATGATCCAGCAGATGTTGGCAGTTTGATCTCTGGTTCCTTTGCCTTTTCTAAAACCAGCTTGAACATCTGAAAGTTCATGGTTCACATATTGCTGAAGCCTGACTTGGAGAATTTTGAGCACTGCTTTACTAACGTGTGAGATGAGTGCAATTGTGTGGTAGTTTGAGCATTCTTTGGCATTGCCTTTCTTTAGGATTGGAATGAAAACTGACCTTTTCCAATCCTGTGGCCACTGCTGAGTTTTCCAAATTTTCTGATATATTGAGTGCAGCACATTCACAGCATCATCTTTTAGGGTTTGAAATAGCTCAACTGGAATTCCATCACCTCCACTAGCTTTGTTCGTAGTGATACTTCCTAAGGCCCATTTGACTTCACATTCCAGGATGTCTGGCTCTAGGTGAGTGATCACACCATCATGATTATCTGGGTCATGAAGATCTTTTTTGTACAGTTCTTCTGTGTATTCTTGCCACCTCTTCTTAATACCTTCTGCTTCTGTTGGGTCCCTACCATTTCTGTCCTTTATTAAGTCCATCTTTGCATGAAATATTCCCTTGGTATCTCTAATTTTCTTGAAGAGATCTCTAGTCTTTCCTATTCTATTGTTTTCCTCTATTTCTTAGCATTGATCACTGAGGAAGGCTTTCTTATTTCTCCTTGTTATTCTTTGGAACTCTGCATTCAGATGTTTATATCTTTCTTTTCTCCTTTGCTTTTTGCTTCTCTTCTTTTCACAGCTATTTTTAAGGACCCCTTAGGCAGCCATTTTGCTTTTTTGCATTTCTTTTTCTGGGGGATGGTCTTGATCCCTGTCTCCTGTACAATGTCGTGAGAGAATGTTATGTAGGGAGATTATACACCCTAGCATGCCTGTGAAAATGAAAGTGTTAGTCACTTAGTCCTATCCAGCTTGTTTCGACCCAATGGGCTATAGCCCACCAGGTTTCTCTGCCCATGGGATTCTCCAGGCAAGAATATTGAAGTGGATTCCCTTCTCCAGGGCATCTTCTCCACCTAGGGATTGAACCAGGTCTCCTGCATTGGAGGCCAATTCTTTACCGTCTGAGCCACCAGGGAACCCTGGGAAGGTTCCAATTTACATCTGTGTCCTGGCATTATTAGCGGTATTCCTTTTAACTCCCAAATATGTCCCAGTTTGGGCAATAAATTATAAGGTCACCCAAGCGTTAAAAATATCTAGGGCAAGCAGAAAAACAAAACTGCCAGGGTGAAAAAATAGAGAATCACAAAGAAGAAAAACTTGAAGAAGAAAAGAGATGTGAATTTTCCAAAGTAGAAAAACGACATGTGTCCTCAAATTGAAAGTGAACTATAAGAACCAAGAAGGAGCTATTAAAATATATTCAAACTTAGACTCATCACAGTAAAACTGGATGAAGACAGAAAAAGACAGATTACCAGCAAAAAATGGTAATTAAACCAAGCAGGTTTCTCCCCAGCAACAATAGATGCCATAAAATAATAGGGAAATATATTCATCATAATTAATATCATTATTAGGCAACAAAAGCAAGATTCTGGAACACAGATATTCAACCTACAATTGACATATATTATACTTGGGTTCTTGGATTTGAGAGGAGGATAACAATTCTAGATAACTTCAGGTATTTTTAGTTTACTTATGGTTAATTTTATGCATTAATTTATAACTTGTATGTTGAAAACTTTAAGCTACTATTTAATGGAAATTAACAAATAGAACATAATTTATCTATACATGGAAATGTAAAGGCTAAGGCCAACAACGACAGTTTTGAAGAATAAAAATTGAAGAACTTGCTCAGAGCTATCAAGACACATTGGCAAAGCTACAATACCTAAGTCAATGTGGTATTAGCACAAGAATAGACTCATGGAATAGAATAGAAACATGTTTGACTATTTGTTTTGTGATAAAATATAAGATAAAATGGTTCTTCCCTGGTTGCTCAGCTGGTAAAGAAGCCATCTGCAATGCAGGAGACTCTGGTTCAATTCCTGGGTCAGGAAGTTCCCCTGGAGAAGGGATAGGCTACCCACTCCAATATTCTTGGACTTCCCTGGTGGCTCAGACAATAAAGAATCTAACTGCCATGTGGGAGACCTGGGTTTGATCCCTGGTTTGGGAAGATCTCCTGGAGGACAGCATGGCAACCCACTCCAGTATCCTTTCCTGGAGAATCCCTGCGGACAGAGGAGCCTGGTGGGCTACAGTCCATGGGACTGCAAAGAGTCGGACATGACTAAGTGATTAAGCACATACGTAAGACAGATGAGAACAGACTGTTTTTTTTTTTTTAATAAGGATACTGGGTCAATTGCTTTATCCATATGGCAAAAATAATCTTGATATCCTACTTCACATAACATACAAAAATCAATTTCATATTAGAAAGTAGATATATTTCTCATGAAAGGTAAAATCAAAAAATATCAAAAATATAACAGAGAATATCTTCATGACCTTAGGATAGGAAAATAACTTTTTAATTAATAAATGAAACATAATTAAAATTAAGAGCCTCTGTTTTTCAGAAGAACCTGGTAAAAGAGTGAAAGGGAAAGTAAAAAACTGGAGAAGTTACTTTTAATATTTTATCTGACAAAAGATTATTATCCTAAATATGAATATGTAAAGTGTTCTTATGAAGTAATATAAAATATCCCATAAAAAGTGGGCAAAAAGTTGAACGCTGAACAGATAACTCCTGAAAGAGAATAGATAAGTGGATAATAAGCATATGAAGTACCCAACACCATTATTCATCTGGTGATTAAAGATGGAACACGAATTCACACACTATGAATGGGAACACAAATACATATGGTGCAGCCACTTCAGAAAGCCGTTTGGCTAAAACTACTAAAATTGAACACACATCTAGCCTATAAACCCAGCAGTTCCAGTATTTCACTCCTACAGGTTTACCCAACACAAATGTGAGTGAAAGAAACATGTTCAAAACAGCATTAGTCATGATCACTTGTAAGGTGGATATCTAAACGGTGGTGTGTTTAGGACGTGGATGCTCACAGCAGTGAGGTGAGTGAGTCGGTGGTTCACTCAGGGGTACAGATGAGCTGAGCAGCATGGCATTGGGCAGAGGCATCATGCATACAGAGTTCATATTTTTATTATTCCCTCACATAAAGTTCAAAACAGGCAAAGCTAGTCTATGGTAAGAAAGACACACAGTACCTAACCTTGGGCAGGGGAGGGGAGAGACTGAGGCGAAACGTGACAGGGGCCTTTGGTGCTGGGGATGTTCTACTTCTTGATCGGCCCTGTCATCACACAGGTGTGTTTACTTTGTGAGAACTCATTGAAAGACACTGTGCATATACACACGCTCATTTCTGTATATATTTGCTATACATAAAAGAGGGGAAAAGGCAAACCATAAGTACCCAATATAGATATAGAATTAATGTTGACACCTTCCAAGTCCTATACGAGTCAAAAGGAGGATGAAATAAGATTTGGAGGGGGAAGAAGAGGATGGAAGGAGGGGAGAAAAAAGAAAAATAAAGAACCCTTTATCATCCAACAGAAGGTAGGATAGTAGAGGAAAAAAGAGAAAATGGATGGTAAGCAGAAAAACAAGGAGGTAGTAGAAATAAGCCCAAAGGTATAAGATGTCAGAATGAATGTAAATAAATAAAATCCTTCTGTTAAAAGACAGAGACTATCAGAAGGAACAACAATAATACAAATTCAGCTACATGCTAATTTTAATAAATAAACAATTAAAACTCGAAGATTGCGAGTCCTACGGTAACTCCCCCAGCGGAGAAGCAGCACAGACGCCTGCACGCGCCATTAGCAAGCGGGGGCTGGGCAGGGAGGCGCAGCGCGGGCTGCACCGCTTAGAGTAAGAATCTAGCCTGAATACCCTGAGCACTATCTGAGCGAAATAATTTGGGCTAGCAAACCAGACTGTGGGATATCTACCACGCGAAAAGCCAGTCCTAACCTAAGACCGCCAGGCCCGCGCACGGAACAAAGAATTGAACAGAGATAGCCGGCTGCAGACCTTCCCCCTCCGGTGACAGGCAGCCAGAGCTGGAAGGGGGCAATCGCAGCCCCAGAGAGACATTATCTATAAAACTGTAAGCAGGCTTCTTTGCTAACTAAAACTTTTTGGGGGTCTGGACGGTTAACATCTGCCTGAGAAGGTGCGCCGGTTTTACACCCAGATAACCGAGTGGCGGGGAGGCGATAAGTCGCAGCATTGGCGCTCGCCAAACACCTCATCACTTGAGCTGCTCAGACCTGGGAAGAGCACAAAACTCAGGCCCAACTGAGTCTGCGCCTCTGAGGACTACCCGAGTGCCTGAACCTGAGTGGCTTGGACCTGGGAGGTACATGCAACCCAGGGCCAGCCTCGGATTGTTCCCGGCGGAACAACCTAGAGCCCGAGCAGTGTGGGCAGGGAGGCTACACGCGCCATGAGCGGGGGCAGACCCAGTGTGGCTGAGGCACTGTGAGCGCACGCCAGTGTTATTTGTTTGCAGCATCCCTCCCTCCCTCCCCACAGCGCGACTGAACAAAGAGAAGAAATACAGCTCCACCCAGCAGAACACCGACACAAGCTTCCCTAACCAGGAAACCTTGACAAGCCACCTGTACAAATCCACACACAGCAAGGAAAAGCCACAATAAAGAGAACTCCACAAATTGCCAGAATACAGAAAGGACACCCCAAACTCAGCAATTTAAACAAGATGAAGAGACAGAGGAATAGCCAGCAGATAAAGGAACAGGATAAATGCCCACCAAACCAAACAAAAGAGGAAGAGATAGGGAATCTACCTGATAAAGAATTCCGAATAATGATAGTGAAATTGATCCAAAATCTTGAAATTAAAATGGAATCACAGATAAATAGCGTGGAGACAAGGATTGAGAAGATGCAAGAAAGGTTTAACAAGGACCTAGAAGAAATAAAAAAGAGTCAATATATAATGAATAATGCAATAAATGAAATTAAAAACACTCTGGAGGCAACAAATAGTAGAATAACAGAGGCAGAAGATAGGATTAGTGAATTAGAAGATAGAATGGTAGAAATAAATGAATCAGAGAGAATAAAAGAAAAACGAATTAAAAGAAATGAGGACAATCTCAGAGACCTCCAGGACAATATTAAACGCTACAACATTCGAATCATAGGGGTTCCAGAAGAAGAAGACAAAAAGAAAGACCATGAGAAAATACTTGAGGAGATAATAGTTGAAAACTTCCCTAAACTGGGGAAGGAAATAATCACCCAAGTCCAAGAAACCCAGAGAATCCCAAACAGGATAAACCCAAGGCGAAACACCCCAAGACACATATTAATCAAATTAACAAAGATCAAACACAAAGAACAAATATTAAAAGCAGCAAGGGAAAAACAACAAATAACACACAAGGGGATTCCCATAAGGATAACAGCTGATCTTTCAATAGAAACTCTTCAAGCCAGGAGGGAATGGCAAGACATACTTAAAATGATGAAAGAAAATAACCTACAGCCCAGATTATTGTACCCAGCAAGGATTTCATTCAAGTATGAAGGAGAAATCAAAAGCTTCTCAGACAAGCAAAAGCTGAGAGAATTCTGCACCACCAAACCAGCTCTCCAACAAATACTAAAGGATATTCTCTAGACAGGAAACACAAAAATGGTGTATAAATTCGAACCCCAAACAATAAAGTAAATGGCAACGGGATCATACTTATCAGTAATTACCTTAAACGTAAATGGGTTGAATGCCCCAACCAAAAGACAAAGACTGGCTGAATGGATACAAAAACAAGACCCCTACATATGTTGTCTACAGGAGACCCACCTCAAAACAGGGGACACATACAGACTGAAAGTGAAGGGCTGGAAAAAGATTTTCCATGCAAATAGGGACCAAAAGAAAGCAGGAGTAGCAATACTCATATCAGATAAAATAGACTTTAAAACAAAGGCTGTGAAAAGAGACAAAGAAGGTCACTACATAATGATCAAAGGATCAATCCAAGAAGAAGATATAACAATTATAAATATATATGCACCCAACACGGGAGCACCACAGTATGTAAGACAAATGCTAACAAGTATGAAAGGAGAAATTAACAATAACACAATAATAGTGGGAGACATTAATACCCCACTCACACCTATGGATAGATCAACTAAACAGAAAATTAACAAGGAAACACAAACTTTAAACGATACAATAGACCAGTTAGACCTAATTGATATCTATAGGACATTTCATCCCAAAACAATGAATTTCACCTTTTTCTCAAGCGCACATGGAACCTTCTCCAGGATAGATCACATCCTGGGCCATAAAGCTAGCCTTGGTAAATTCAAAAAAAATAGAAATCATTCCAAGCATCTTTTGTGACCACAATGCAGTAAGATTAGATCTCAATTACAGGAGAAAAACTATTAAAAATTCCAACATATGGAGGATGAACAACACCCTGCTGAATAACCAACAAATCACAGAAGAAATCAAAAAAGAAATCAAAATTTGCATAGAAACGAATGAAAATGAAAACACAACAACCCAAAACCTGTGGGACACAGTAAAAGCAGTCCTAAGGGGAAAGTTCATAGCAATACAGGCACACCTCAAGAAACAAGAAAAAAGTCAAATAA
The DNA here is from genome assembly GCF_029378745.1 of Bos indicus. Classification (NCBI taxonomy): domain Eukaryota; kingdom Metazoa; phylum Chordata; class Mammalia; order Artiodactyla; family Bovidae; genus Bos; species Bos indicus. Next base: position 10,509,678 of record NC_091768.1, on the reverse strand, counting down.
ATAACCTAACTCTACACCTAAAGCAACTAGAAAAGGAAGAAATGAAGAACCCCAGGGTTAGTAGAAGGAAAGAAATCTTAAAAATTAGAGCAGAAATAAATGCAAAAGAAACAAAAGAGACCATAGCAAAAATCAACAAAGCCAAATGCTGGTTCTTTGAAAGGATAAATAAAATTGATAAACCATTAGCCAGACTCATCAAGAAACAAAGGGAGAAAAATCAAATCAATAAAATTAGAAACGAAAATGGAGAGATCACAACAGACAACACAGAAATACAAAGGATCATAAGAGACTACTATCAGCAATTATATGCCAATAAAATGGACAACGAGGAAGAAATGGACAAATTCTTAGAAAAGTACAATTTTCCAAAACTCGACCAGGAAGAAACAGAAAACCTTAACAGACCCATCACAAGCACGGAAATTGAAACTGTAATCAAAAATCTTCCAGCAAACAAAAGCCCAGGTCCAGACGGCTTCACAGCTGAATTCTACCAAAAATTTAGAGAAGAGCTAACACCTATCCTGCTCAAACTCTTTCAGAAAATTGCAGAGGAAGGTAAACTTCCAAACTCATTCTATGAGGCCACCATCACCCTAATACCAAAACCTGACAAAGATCCCACAAAAAAAGAAAACTACAGGCCAATATCACTGATGAACATAGATGCAAAAATCCTAAACAAAATTCTAGCAATCAGAATCCAACAACACATTAAAAAGATCATACACCATGACCAAGTGGGCTTTATCCCAGGGATGCAAGGATTCTTCAATATCCGCAAATCAATCAATGTAATACACCACATTAACAAATTGAAAAATAAAAACCATATGATTATCTCAATAGATGCAGAGAAAGCCTTTGACAAAATTCAACACCCATTTATGATAAAAACTCTCCAGAAAGCAGGAATAGAAGGAACATACCTCAACATAATAAAAGCTATATATGACAAACCCACAGCAAACATTATCCTCAATGGTGAAAAACTGAAAGCATTTCCTCTAAAGTCAGGAACAAGACAAGGGTGCCCACTTTCACCATTACTATTCAACATAGTTTTGGAAGTTTTGGCCACAGCAATCAGAGCAGAAAAAGAAATAAAAGGAATCCAAATTGGAAAAGAAGAAGTAAAACTCTCACTATTTGCAGATGACATGATCCTCTACATAGAAAACCCTAAAGACTCCACCAGAAAATTACTAGAACTAATCAATGATTATAGTAAAGTTGCAGGATATAAAATCAACACACAGAAATCCCTTGCATTCCTATACACTAATAATGAGAAAACAGAAAGAGAAATTAAGGAAACAATTCCATTCACCATTGCAATGAAAAGAATAAAATACTTAGGAATATATCTACCTAAAGAAACTAAAGACCTATATATAGAAAACTATAAAACACTGGTGAAAGAAATCAAAGAGGACACTAATAGATGGAGAAATATACCATGTTCATGGATTGGAAGAATCAATATAGTGAAAATGAGTATACTACCCAAAGCAATTTATAGATTCAATGCAATCCCTATCAAGCTCCCAACAGTATTCTTCACAGAGCTAGAACAAATAATTTCACAATTTGTATGGAAATACAAAAAACCTCGAATAGCCAAAGCGATCTTGAGAAAGAAAAATGGAACTGGAGGAATCAACCTACCTGACTTCAGGCTCTACTACAAAGCCACAGTTATCAAGACAGTATGGTACTGGCACAAAGACAGAAATATAGATCAATGGAACAAAATAGAAAGCCCAGAGATAAATCCATGCACATATGGACACCTTATCTTTGACAAAGGAGGCAAGAATATACAATGGATTAAAGACAATCTCTTTAACAAGTGGTGCTGGGAAATCTGGTCAACCACTTGTAAAAGAATGAAACTAGAGCACTTTCTAACACCATATACAAAAATAAACTCAAAATGGATTAAAGATCTCAACATAAGACCAGAAACTATAAAACTCCTAGAGGAGAACATAGGCAAAACACTCTCTGACATACATCACAGCAGGATCCTCTATGACCCACCTCCCAGAATATTGGAAATAAAAGCAAAAATAAACAAATGGGACCTAATTAAACTTAAAAGCTTCTGCACGTCAAAGGAAACTATTAGCAAGGTGAAAAGACAGCCTTCAGAATGGGAGAAAATAATAGCAAATGAAGCAACCGACAAACAACTAATCTCAAAAATATACAAGCAACTCCTACAGCTCAACTCCAGAAAAATAAATACCCAATCAAAAAATGGGCCAAAGATCTAAATAGACATTTCTCCAAAGAAGACATACAGATGGCTAACAAACACATGAAAAGATGCTCAACATCACTCATTATCAGAGAAATGCAAATCAAAACCACTATGAGATACCATTTCACACCAGTCAGAATGGCTGCGATCCAAAAGTCTACAAATAATAAATGCTGGAGAGGGTGTGGAGAAAAGGGAACCCTCTTACACTGTTGGTGGGAATGCAAACTAGTACAGCCACTATGGAGAACAGTGTGGAGATTCCTTAAAAAACTGGAAATAGAACTGCCTTATGATCCAGCAATCCCACTGCTGGGCATACACACTGAGGAAACCAGAAGGGAAAGAGACACGTGTACCTCAATGTTCATCGCAGCACTGTTTATAATAGCCAAGACGTGGAAGCAACCTAGATGTCCATCAGCAGATGAATGGATAAGAAAGCTGTGGTACATATACACAATGGGGTATTACTCAGCCATTAAAAAGAATACATTTGAATCAGTTCTAATGAGGTGGATGAAACTGGAGCCTATTATACAGAGTGAAGTAAGCCAGAAGGAAAAACACCAATACAGTATACTAACGCATATATATGGAATTTAGAAAGATGGTAACGATAACCCTGTATACGAGACAGCAAAAGAGACACTGATGTATAGAACAGGCTTATGGACTCTGTGGGAGAGGGAGAGGGTGGGAAGATTTGGGAGAATGGCATTGAAACATGTGAAATGTCATGTATGAAGCGAGATGCCAGTCCAGGTTCAATGCACGATGCTGGATGCTTGGGGCTGGTGCACTGGGACGACCCAGAGGGATGGTATGGGGAGGGAGGAGGGAGGAGGGTTCAGGATGGGGAACACAAGAGAAATAAAGGAATAAAAAAAAAAAAAAGAAAAAAAGAAAAACAAAACAAAACAAAAAAAGGAAGCATCACTACAAACAAAGCTAGTGGAGGTGTTGGAATTTCAGAAAAAAAAAAAAAGAGCTACACCTAATGCCAAAGAGAAAATCTGAACATTAAGTTTTGAAAACCTAAGTAGATTTATAGTAAGATGAATTACAAAAAATATAATAAAACAATTAAGCACCTAATATTACATTAGACAGAGCAAGCTGACAGGATTACAAAGTACATCTGACAAATCCAGAACTATAGTAAGAAATGTCAAACCCTTCAATTAGAAACATATAGATCAAGTAGAAAATGCTGGTAAGAAAATGGAATATTTTAACAGCTAGGCTGTACCCAGGTCCAGCTAGTTCACTCCCTACCTCTACCACACACACCAAAATCCTCAGGCCACTGAGAAGTGGGTAGAATTCCATCACCAATTCTCAAGCTAAAACTTGTTGGGAAATGTTCTCAAACTCAGAGAATATGGGAAGGGGGAATTTTAAGGAGAATTTAAGGAAAATTTTAAGGAGAATTCTCCCAGACTAACAAATACAAAGTCTAGATACAGGACTCAAAGGAAATATGAACATGATGAAAAATAACAACAGGAGGACTATGCAATCAGAACAAAACAAGTATGAAAGAAACTCTACAGCAACCAGAGTCTAAAGAACACAGGGAAGCATCTCACCAGTGTTTCATACTATAGAAAGGCTTATTGAGGACATAAATTGAATACAATAAGAGCCAAATGTAAGATGATAACAAAGAATGAAATAAAAATGGAAATTGAAAATATAAGGATACAAATTGAAATTCAAATAACACCATTACAGAACTAATGAACAAATTAAATATAGAAAGGAATCGAATGGACGTGGCTAAAAATACACAGAGAAAGTCTTGAGATAAGCACAGTAAAATCAAAGGAAAAAGATTAAAAGGTTAATGGAAGTAGAGAGAAGATAATGGCTATGGAGGAATGAAAAAGATGACATTACACAGGATGATTTGTCTGTGAATTGAACTCAACACATGAATCAGAACAAGTGTTCCGATAGAAATTAGGGGAAAAAAAGAAAAAGAATCCTAAAATATGAGAATAGGAGACTCTACAATTCAAAATTTCATATCATATTCCAAAACAAATACATTCAACACTCTCCATTAAAAATCATATGCTTGTTGTTATTCAGTTTTGAGGATGAGAAAAAATTCTTCAGGCATCCAGACATAGATGTTATATCTTAAAATTAAGAACAAAAGCAGATTGGCCTCAGTCTTCTCCAGAGTAGCATTCCAAAAAGCAGGCATTGGGAGCAACACCTACCAAATTCTAAAGGAAAATAATGTGATAAAAAATACTGTGTCCACCAAAAGCTGGTTCTTTGAACGGATAAATAAAATTGACAAACCATTAGCCAGACTCATCAAGAAACAAAGGGAGAAAAATCAAATCAACAAAATTAGAAACGAAAATGGAGAGATCACAACAGACAACACAGAAATACAAAGGATCATAAGAGACTACTATCAACAATTATATGCCAATAAAATGGACAACGTGGAAGAAATGGACAAATTCTTAGAAAAGTACAACTTTCCAAAACTCGACCAGGAAGAAATAGAAAATCTTAACAGACCCATCACAAGCATGGAAATTGAAACTGTAATCAAAAATCTTCCAGCAAACAAAAGCCCCGGTCCAGACGGCTTCACAGCTGAATTCTACCAAAAATTTAGAGAAGAGCTAACACCTATCCTGCTCAAACTCTTCCAGAAAATTGCAGAGGAAGGTAAACTTCCAAACTCATTCTATGAGGCCACCATCACCCTAATACTAAAACCTGACAAAGATCCCACAAAAAAAGAAAACTACAGGCCAATATCACTGATGAACATAGATGCAAAAATCCTTAACAAAATTCTAGCAATCAGAATCCAACAACACATTAAAAAGATCATACACCATGATCAAGTGGGCTTTATCCCAGGGATGCAAGGATTCTTCAATATCCGCAAATCAATCAATGTAATACACCACATTAACAAATTGAAAAATAAAAACCATATGATTATCTCAATAGATGCAGAGAAAGCCTTTGACAAAATTCAACATCCATTTATGATAAAAACTCTCCAGAAAGCAGGAATAGAAGGAACATACCTCAACATAATAAAAGCTATATATGACAAACCCACTGCAAACATTATCCTCAATGGTGAAAAATTGAAAGCATTTCCTCTAAAGTCAGGAACAAGACAAGGGTGCCCACTTTCACCATTACTATTCAACATAGTTTTGGAAGTTTTGGCCACAGCAATCAGAGCAGAAAAAGAAATAAAAGGAATCCAAATTGGAAAAGAAGAAGTAAAACTCTCACTATTTGCAGATGACATGATCCTCTACATAGAAAACCCTAAAGAGTCCACCAGAAAATTACTAGAAATAATCAATGACTACAGTAAAGTTGCAGGATATAAAATCAACACACAGAAATCCCTTGCATTCCTATACACTAATAATGAGAAAACAGAAAGAGAAATTAAGGAAACAATTCCATTCACCATTGCAACGGAAAGAATAAAATACTTAGGAATATATCTACCTAAAGAAACTAAAGACCTATATATAGAAAACTATAAAACACTGGTGAAAGAAATCAAAGAGGACACTAATAGATGGAGAAATATACCATGTTCATGGATTGGAAGAATCAATATAGTGAAAATGAGTATACTACCCAAAGCAATTTATAGATTCAACGCAATCCCTATCAAGCTACCAACAGTATTCTTCACAGAGCTAGAACAAATAATTTCACAATTTGTATGGAAATACAAAAAACCTCGAATAGCCAAAGCGATCTTGAGAAAGAAGAATGGAACTGGAGGAATCAACTTACCTGACTTCAGGCTCTACTACAAAGCCACAGTTATCAAGACAGTATGGTACTGGCACAAAGACTGGCACAAAGAAATATTGATCAATGGAATAAAATAGAAAGCCCAGAGATAAATCCACGCACATATGGACACCTTATCTTCGACAAAGGAGGCAAGAATATACAATGGATTAAAGACAATCTCTTTAACAAGTGGTGCTGGGAAATCTGGTCAACCACTTGTAAAAGAATGAAACTGGACCACTTTCTAACACCATACACAAAAATAAACTCAAAATGGATTAAAGATCTCAACGTAAGACCAGAAACTATAAAACTCCTAGAGGAGAACATAGGCAAAACACTCTCTGACATACATCACAGCAGGATCCTCTATGACCCACCTCCCAGAATATTGGAAATAAAAGCAAAAATAAACAAATGGGACCTAATTAACCTTAAAAGCTTCTGCACATCAAAGGAAACTATTAGCAAGGTGAAAAGACAGTCTTCAGAATGGGAGAAAATAATAGCAAATGAAGCAACCGACAAACAACTAATCTCAAAAATATACAAGCAACTCCTACAGCTCAACTCCAGAAAAATAAACGACCCAATCAAAAAATGGGCCAAAGAACTAAATAGACATTTCTCCAAAAAAGACATACAGATGGCTAACAAACACATGAAAAGATGCTCAACATCACTCATTATCAGAGAAATGCAAATCAAAACCACTATGAGGTACCATTTCACACCAGTCAGAATGGCTGCGATCCAAAAGTCTACAAATAATAAATGCTGGAGAGGGTGTGGAGAAAAGGGAACCCTCTTACACTGTTGGTGGGAATGCAAACTAGTACAGCCACTATGGAGAACAGTGTGGAGATTCCTTAAAAAACTGGAAATAGAACTGCCTTATGATCCAGCAATCCCACTGCTGGGCATACACACTGAGGAAACCAGAAGGGAAAGAGACACGTGTACCCCAATGTTCATCGCAGCACTGTTTATAATAGCCAAGACGTGGAAGCAACCTAGATGTCCATCAGCAGATGAATGGATAAGAAAGCTGTGGTACATATACACAATGGAGTATTACTCAGCCATTAAAAAGAATACATTTGAATCAGTTCTAATGAGGTGGATGAAACTGGAGCCTATTATACAGAGTGAAGTAAGCCAGAAGGAAAAACATAAATACAGTATACTAACGCATATATATGGAATTTAGAAAGATGGTAACAATAACCCGATGTACGAGACAGCAAAAGAGACACTGATGTATAGAACAGTCTTATGGACTCTGTGGGAGAGGGAGAGGGTGGGAAGATGTGGGAGAATGGCAGTGAAACATGTAAAATATCATGTAGGAAACGAGTTGCCAGTCCAGGTTCGATGCATGATGCTGGATGCTTGGGGCTGGTGCACTGGGACGACCCAGAGGGATGGTATGGGGAGGGAGGAGGGAGGAGGGTTCGGGATGGGGAACACATGTATACCTGTGGCGGATTCATTTTGATATTTGGCAAAACTAATACAATTATGTAAAGTTTAAAAATAAAATAAAATTGGAAGAATAAAAAAAAAAAAAAAAAAATACTGTGTCCAATCAAGAGTCCCTTCAAGTATAAAGACCACAAACAGATATTCTAAATATGAAAGAATATATGGTTACAGCATGCACCAGCTTTCTGGAGGGGCAAAAAAAATGACTCAGTGGTAGACTACAGCCAACCAAGAGCTGACGAGAGCCCTGAGGTCAGTGGTATTCCAGCACGTTGAATTCCACAGCATCATGAAGCCATGACGTGTGATCCATGCTTTCTATAACCTGCCAAGTGGTTCTTCAGGTTCAAAGGCAGTAGACACCATGGCCTGCTCTAGCATGAAAGAATGAAGGGGATACTGCACTTACTAACTCCTTGAAATAAAATCCATCCGGTAAGAGGAGAATCAAAATGTAGAACTTGGGAGTGAAGATGTGTGTGTGTCTGTGTGTGTGGGTTGGGGGAGGGAGGTGATTAATATTTAAATATACAACTAAGAACAACAGTGAGTTCTATGGTTACAAAGCATCATATGTCATAAAACTAAATGCTTAGCTTTGGTGTCTTTCCTTAACATCAAGTAAAGTAAAGATAATTATTTTTTTATTAAAAAGAGAATGTAGATTCTGGTGGTGATTCAAGATGACAGATTGAGCACAAGAGTTGGTCAAATCTCTCTTCCAAGACTGGATTCAAGTGATAATAAAAACATTTTAAAAAATCAAGGGACTTCCACTCCTGAATATATACCTGGTCAGAACTACAATTCAAAAAGACACATGTACCCCAATGTTCAGGCAGCACTGTTTACAGCAGCCAAAACACAAGTGTCCATTGACAGAAGAATGGATAAAGAAAATATCATTCAGCCATAAAAAATAAAATAATGCCATTTCAGCAATACTGATGAACCTAGAGATTATCATATTGAGTGAAGTCAGGAAGAGAAAGACAAATGAAATCACTGATATGTGGACTCTAAAATATGATACAAATGAACTTACCTACAAAACAGAAGCAGAATCACAGACAGAGAACAGACTTGTCATTGCCAAAAAGGTGGGTGTTGAGGAAGGGTAGATTAAGAGTTTGGAATTAGCAGATGCAAACTATTATATGGGCTTTCCTGGTGGCTCAGAGGTAAAGGATCTGCCTGCAGTATAGGAGATGCAGGTTCGATCCCTGGGTCAGGAAGATCCCCTTGAGAAGGAAATGGCAATACACTCAATACTCTTGCCTGGGAAATCCAATGGACAGAAGAGCCTTGTGGGCTATATAGTCCATGGGGTCACAAAAGAGTCAGATACGACTTAGCAACTGGACGACAACAATAGCAAAACTATTACATATAGGATGGATAAAAAACAAGGCCCTATTTTATAGCACAGGGAATTACACTAAATATCCTGTAAAAAACCATAATGGAAAAAATATGAAAAAGAAAAAAAATATGTGTGTGTGTAACCGAATCACTTTGCTGTGCAGCAGAAATTAACACAACATTGTAAATCAACTATGTAAAGATAGAGCAGCCACCCCATGTCCCTCCCTACTTTCAGCCCCCAAAACAGATCAAAACTAAACAAGACAATTCTTTTGCAAATAATTTAAATAACCTGTGAAGTCCAAAGTGAGACGTCCACACTTGGATAAAATCTATTCTATCTTCTCAATTAAGGAGTCTTCAGCTTAAGGGCCAAATCACCACCCATTTCTCTCTTGAGACTGCTGCTGCTGCTGCTGCTGCTGCTAAGTCGCTTCAGTCGTGTCCAACTCTGTGTGACCCCACAGACGGCAGCCCACCAGGATCCCCCGTCCCTGGGATTCTCCAGGCAAGAACACTGGAGTGGGTTGCCATTTCCTTCTCCAATGCATGAAAGTGAAAAGTGAAAGTGAAGTCGTGTCCAACTCCTAGCGACCCCATGGACTGCAGCCCACCAGGCTCCTCCATCCATGGGATTTTCCAGGCAAGAGTACTGGAGTGGGGTGCCATTGCCTTCTCCACTACTTACACATAATTTCCACTCCAGTTTTCCATTATTCTAAAGCAATGAACAACTATGAGTTATCTTACATTTTTGAGAAAAATAAAGAATAAAACCAAAATAATTGTGATAAAACACCTAAGAAAAGCAAATGTAATTTTAAAAATAGAATTTTTTATATATTCTAGTCATTAAGGTAGAAATTTGAAGGGAAGACTTTGTATGCATATAGCAAAAAAAAGATCTAGGAAAAAGAAACACTGAAACAGCAAAAAGAACACTTAAAAATTAATATATGACTATTGAAAACAGTGAAAGCAGAGAGAAAAATAAATCAAAGCAGTAATGGACAGGAATACCCCATGGCTGAGTATAGGTGTAGGTGTTCAGATTGACAGGACCCAGGAAACAGCCAGCACAAGTGAAATAACATCCATCCCTAAACATAATATTGAGAGATTTGATAACAAGATTAAAGAGAAAATCCTAGGAGTTTTCAGAGAGAAAAGACAGCAACACTGACCGCTGTCATGCATGGAGCACCGCCTTCAAAATTCTGAAGACAACTGATGTTGAGTTTAAAAGTCCTAACCTACCCAAATTATTAATTATGTTGAAAGAATAAAAATATCTTCAAATGTCTAAGGACTCAAAAGGTTTATCTGCCATGCATCCCTTTCCACAAGATTCCTTAGAATGGCCCAGAAAATGAGAAAAGATGCAAGAAGCATTATTCTAACCTGGGATAGGAATGAGGAGACGCCCTCAGATGGCTGCTGGGGCAGTAACCTCTGTTCCCAAGTGGGCCCTAGAAAAAGGGACGAAATCAAAAGGGAGATATTACATGCACTTTAGTATCCTCAGAAGAACAAACCTAAGGATTGGGTAAAGAAAAAGAAGAAAGGCAATTAGAAATTGGAAGGTGTAGGCACTTGACACAATTATGATCGTGTAAACATCAAGGCTGCATATTGTCACCCTGCTTATTTAACTTGTATGCAGAGTACATCATGAGAAACGCTGGGCTAGAAGAAGCACAAGCTGGAATCAAGATTGCCGGGAGAAATATCAATAATCTCAGATATGCAGATGACACCACCCTTATGGCAGAAAGTGAAGAGGAACTAAAGAGCCTCTTGATGAAAGTGAATGAGGAGAGTGAAAAAGTTGGCTTAAAGCTCAACATTCAGAAAACTAAGATCATGGCATCTGGTCCCATCACTTCATGGGAAATAGATGGGGAAACAGTGGAAACAGTGTCAGACTTTATCTTTTTGGCTCAAAAATCACTGCAGATGGTGATTGCAGCCATGAAATTAAAAGACGCTTACTCCTTGGAAGGAAAGTTATGACCAACCTAGATAGCATATTCAAAAGCAGAGACATTACTTTGCCAACAAAGGTCCGTCTAGTCAAGGCTATGGTTTTTCCAGTGGTCATGTATGGATGTGACAGTTGGACTGTGAAGAAAGCTGAGTGCCGAAGAATTGATGCTTTTGAACTGTGGTGTTGGAGAAGACTCTTGAGAGTCCCTTGGACTGCAAGGAGATCCAACCAGTCCATTCTAAAGGCGATCAGTCCTGGGTGTTATTTGGCAGGAATGATGATAAAGCTGAAACTCCAGTACTTTGGCCACCTCATGCAAAGAGTTGACTCATTGGAAAAGACTCTGATGCTGGGAGGGATTGGGGGCAGGAGGAGAAGGGGACGACAGAGGATGAGATGGCTGGATGGCATCACCAACTCGATGGACGTGAGTTTGAGTGAACTCTGGGAGCTGGTGATGGACAGGGAGGCCTGGCGTGCTGCGATTCATGGGGTCGCAAAGAGCTGGACACGACTGAGCAACTGAACTGAACTGAACTGAAAGTAATGCTTGTTGTTGATTTTTCAACTTTGAAGAGCTAAACAAAGTCAAAACATGGCAAATTTCACCATGGCCATAGAATATCAGGCAATTTTTTTCAATCTTGCTGATATAAAAGTAGAAACAAAGTTTACAAAAGTAAAAAACTGAAGGGAGAGGAATGGAGGGCCCCACATTACAGGTAACAAGTGAGGATAGAGTGTCACTGATGGGACAGAGTACAGGTACTCTGTTGCTTCAAGATTGTGGGGAGAAATATCAATAACCTGAGATATGCAGATGACACAACCCTTAAGGCAGAAAGTGAAGAGGAATTAAAGAGCCTATTGATGAAGGTGAAAGAGGAGAGTGAAAAAGCTGGCTTAAGGCTCAACATTCAGAAAACTAGATCATCACTTTGTTTTGATGATAAAACTAAGGTCCCATCACTTCATGGCAAATAGATGGGCGAACAATGGACATGGTGACAGACTTTATTTTCTTGGGCTCCAAAATCTCTGCAGATGGTGACTCCAGCCATGAAATTAAAAGACACTTGCTCCTTGGAAGAAAAGCAATGGAAAATCTAGACAGCATATTAAAAAGCAGAGACATTACTTTGCCTACAAAGGTCTGTATAGTCAAAGCTATGATTTTTTCCAGTAGTCTTGTACAGATGTGAGAGCTGGACAATAAAAAAGGCTGAGCACCAAAGAACTGATGCTTTCGAACTGTGGTGCTGGAGAAGACTTTTGAGAGCCCCTCAGACAGCAAGGAGATCAAACCAGTCAATCCTAAAGGGAATTGCATTGGAAGGACTGATGCTGAAGTTGAAGCTACAGTTCTTTGGCCACCTGATGTGAAGAGCTGACTCATTGGAAAAGACCCTGATGCTGAGAAAGATTGAAGACAGGAAAATAAGGGGATGCCAGAGGGTGAGATGGTTGGATGGCATCACTGACTCAATGGGCATGAGTTTGACCAAATTCCAGGAGATGGTGAAGGACAGAAAAGCCTGGCGCACTGCAGTCCATGGAGTCACAAAAAATCAGATATGACTGAACAACTGAACAATACCATTGCCAGATGGCTCAGTGGTTAAGAATCTGCCTGCCAGTGCAGGAGACATGAGTCAATCCCTGGGTTGGTAAGATTCCCTAGAGGAGGAAATGGCAACCCACTCCAGTATTCTTGCCTGGGAAATCTCATGGACTTTCTCAGAGGAGCCTGGAGGGCTGCAGTCAATAGTGTCCCAGGGTCAGACACACCTGAGGATGCACAATAGAACAGAAAGAAAGGGAAAATGCATGGTGCTGGGGATGTCAACGTAACTAGAGGAGAAACTAAAAGTAATGGAAATAATTACTGTGTCACGAGGGAATGAGGGGAGTTTGGGGAAGTGGAAGTGAGCTAAGGCCTCATTTGCAATGGCTGGAAGTCAGTGGACAATGTTTAAAACAGACAATCCAAAAATTATGACTCATCATTTAATATTTTAACAATCTAAAAATAGAAACATATGATCCTCTTGAACAGTATGCCTCTTTTTATAAAACAATCTCTGCTGTCTTTTCACCCAACTGAAGACATGTATCGAGGTATTTACGATAATATTCATCTAATATTTCCAAATGGTGGGTTTTGAGAAGAGGTGTTACATGCTGTTGGCATCTTCTGGTATTCTTTGAATAATTGATATCACTTTTATAACAGTGACATCCTTATCTTATACTTGGGATTGGGGGAGGGTAATTGGTTATAAAAGGATAAAGGTGGGAGTATGGGTTCCCCCCTAGAAGATGTAGTAGTGTGGATTAGATGCCTGTAGTCGGAATGAGGGAGAAGGCAATGGCACCCTACTCCAGTACTCTTGCCTGGAAAATCCCGTGGACAGAGGAGACTGGTGGGCTGCAGTCCATGGGGTCGCTAGGAGTAGGACACGACTGGTCAACTTCACTTTAGCTTTTCACTTTCATGCATTGGAGAAGGAAATGGCAACCCACTCCAGTGTTCTTGCCTGGAGAATCCCAGGGATGGGGGAGCCTGGTGGGCTGCCGTCTATGGGGTCACACAGAGTCGGACACGACTGAAGTGACTGAGCAGCAGCAGCAGCAGTGGGAATGAAGGGAAAGTGGCCTGACCTAGAGGGAGAGAGAACAGGCCTCACTGGCTTGAAACTTGTGGGGAGACAGACAGGGAATGAAGGCCGAAGCCTGGTGCCCAGGTTCCTCACTCGGCTCCTGGGAGCTTGGAGGCCACAGAGAAGGAATAGAGTGTGCTGTGTCCACACTGACAGGTAGCAAGGGGTTCCAAGTTCAAGTTTACAGGACCTAAAGTTGAGTATCTGAGAAGCAGGCAAGTAATCCTCATGCAGCTGGTTTCTTACATAAGCTGGAGCTAGGGTAAATCCACGCATATAAATTTGAGATTTGTCAGCAAATAGATGGGAGGCAAAGCTAGGAGAATGTATGAAACCTCCTGAATATGGGGGGTTGGAAAAAAAATAGAACTGGACCTTTGACCAACAGTGACAGGTTGGAGGGAGAAGGGGGCCCCGGAGAGAAGTTAAGGGGAGAGAGAGGACAGTTTGTAGGTTACATTCTGGGAGAACGTGGCTTCGGGGAAGCTGGGGGAGGAGGCTATTTCCATAAGCCTTGGATTCCTTGAGCAGGTGAGTGAGCAGGGGCTACAAGCTGGGGAAAAGGGGCTGCTTTTCATCCGAGAAGGGCCACTTTATGCATTAAAAGAGGAAAGAGGAAAAAAGGGTGCATGCAGCTTCTGCAGTTTCGGGGGTAAGAGGATGGAGCTTGACTGTCTCACTTTCTCATTGTTGTGGCAGTAAGGTCATCTCCTGTGAGCGAGGAGAGAGGGAGGCAGAGGGGGAGATGACGGCACCAACTTGGTACTGCAGCTACTACAGCAGTCCTCTTAATCCATTTAAAAAAAGTTTTTAATTTATTTTAATAAAGTATTATCGATTTACAGTATTTAATTCATTTTTTTAAAAATCATTTTCAGTAGCCTAAATTCTATTTCATCCATTTCTATGAATGAAAGAGTATTAATATTTGCTGAGACACAGATAAACTCATAGAATGTTGTAACTTAAAGCAGTCATACATGTCTGAGCCAATCCTCATAATACAGATGAGAAAACTGAGGCTTGGTGTAAGCAATTTCCCTAAAATGAAAGAACTAAGTAGAAATAAAGCCTAAGTTTTTGGATTTTCAGTTTATTGGTATGAAAGCTGTCTGTCTGTCTCTCTATGCCTCTATCTCTCTCTCACTCACACACTCACACACACGCTCCCTGCATTTTAAAAAACTCAAAAAGGGCTCATTTATCAAACTGTACTGATTTCAAGTAAATGTGCTGTGCTTCAGGAGACTCGTGTGTCAGTCATTCGTAAATATACAAGTAAAGAAGAAAACTATATTGAATGTATTGTGAAAGGTGAGAATCTTTTCATTGCCTATATTACCAGATGATTCATCTCCTTTTATGTTGGCAATTATGATTTCTTAGCTACTTAATTTATTATCTCCCCCAATTTCAAGAGGAGGGGAATTTGTTCCCCACTTGGAGTTTTGTCACTTAATTTTTTCAGGTTGCATCCAACTGCTTCTACTTGTTTTTCATACTCCAGCAGACAGCCACCAGCCACTTCCTTCATACAGAAAAGATTCTATCCAATTTTTGACTCTACACAAATAACTTCTCCCCTGCTGCTGCTGCTGCTGCTGCTAAGTCGATTCAGTCGTGCGACTGTGCGACCCCATAGATGGCAGCCCACCAGGCTCCTCCCCCCATGGAGTTTTCCAGGCAAGAGTACTGGAGTGGGGTGCCATTGCCTTCTCCAAACTTCTCCCCTAGGAGGAGGGAAATGCACAGAGTGTTATTTACCCTTATGTTTGACAAAATACTTCTCTTGAACTTTGTAGTACTGTTAGCACATAGTTCTGCCTTTGTGGGCATCGTTTTTAATTCCTCCCATTTTCCTTTGAGATCATAATTAATGCCTTCTACTTACTTTTCAGCTGGACGGTAAATTTTATTACTTTTGAAAATGTTCCTTGAAATATTTTTCTGTACAATTTTAGGTACCTAAGTGATTCTGTAGTTAGAAGCTTCTGAACAATATTCCGTTAGGCCCCTTAACCACTATGTACCCACTATGTGCACAAATGTAGGGAAGGATGCAGTGACAGAGTAGCCAAGGTATATTTTCCTCTTATTTTTATTCATTCATGCATGGCATGGGGGTGGCTGGAGAGGGCCATGCAGTGTGGTCCCTGAATCCTTGGCTGCTCAGCAGATTTTGCGTGTGTGTGTGTGTGTGTGTACCATTTATAGAGTCCTTATTGAACTTGTTACAATATAGTTTCTGTTTTATGTTTTGGTTTTTTTTGCCAAGAAGCATATAGGATCTCAGCTTCCTGACCAGGGTTCCAACCTGCATTGCAGGTTGCATCGGGAGGGAAAAGCTTCACCACTGGACCACCAGGGAAGTCCCTGCTCAACAGATTTCACTGAAGACTTAGGGAAAGACCACTTTGTAATGCAGAGATGGCCAGAGATGGATTTACCATGGCAATAATGAAGACGAATCCGTAGTAATACTATGGACATGTGGTGATGTGCTTTTAAAAAATCTGCAAAAATAAGATATTTGTATTATAATCAGTTAAGACTACCATTGTTTTCTCCTGCAGCGTCCCTTGCATCATACCTGCCCTCCTGGCAGAAGGTCTTAGAGCAGCCGTGGAAGGTGTCAGGTTAGGGGAGCAGACTTCCATGGTTTATGGTCAGCTCCTAGCCCGGTCAGTCACCACCAGCTATGCTGCCTGGGATCGCTTCCAGAAAAGCTCCCATCATTTCCTAAAACTGTTCACCAAGCGTGTCCACAAGGGCACCCACAATTCCCAGTCCAGAACCAGGTGGGTACTGAGGGAGAAATGAAGTTTGAGAGACCTGGAAACAGATTAGTCCATGGACTAAAGATCAGACGGGTAGAACTGTGAGGGAAGGGTTGCTGCTGCTGCTGCTGCTAAGTCGCTTCAGTCATGTCCGACTCTGTGCGACCCCATAGATGGCAGCCCACCAGGCTCCCCCATCCCTGGGATTCTCCAGGCAAGAACACTGGAGTGGGTTGCCATTTCCTTCTCCAGTGCATAAAAGTGAAAAGTGAAAGTGAAGTCGTTCAGTCATGTCCGACTCTTAGTGACCCCATAGAGGGCAGCCTTCCAGACTCCTCCTGCCATGGGATTTTCCAGGCAAGAGTACTGGAGTGGGTTGCCACTGCCTTCTCCGGAAGGGTTAGCTTTTATTAAGTCTCAGTCAAAACAGAAGTTCTCTCCTATCCAAACTGTACTCAGCAATGACCTAAAATCTTACAATTCACACATAAAATAAACTTTGTAGAGGTTTTTCCAAGTTCCAGACATGACCAGAAACAAGTTGTGGAAGCAGAAAATTTCTGAGAAATTTAATTCTATCAATTTAGATCAACAGTATTTGAGGAAAGTTCAAGGAATCAGCTTTCTATTGTCTTTGTAGAAAATACTCCAGAGTTGATGTTTCATGGAAAGGTGATTAAGAGATTACAGCCAAAGAACATGCATTAGGCAGTTGATGAAAAAAATAGTATTTTCAAAGGTATATACATTATTTTCAAGATGTTTTCGCATTGCCGGTACTAATTAGCTCTTAAAAGTTATACTTAGACATCACTTACTTCCCACTACCGGCTCAGACGGCAAAGAATCTGCCTGGAGTGCAGGAGAAGTGGGTTTGATCCCTGGGTCGGGAAGATCCCCTGGAGAAGGGAATGGCAACCCACTCCAGTATTCTTACCTGGAGAATTCCATGGACAGAGGAACTGGGGTGGGGGGATACAGTCCATGGGGTCTCAAAGAGTCGGACACAACTGAACAACTAACACAGTCACTTTCACTTTTTTCTTTCCCATCCTACATAAATATGTGTATTTGTATCTGATTTCCCATCCATAGCTTTATTATTTTTCTTAAGAGGAATCATAAAAGCAAAGATCATATGAATCTCAGTCTCCAGAAAACTTTGATCACATTGGTGACCACACAGCTTCACTAGCTTGGATGGACATTCTATTTTGAGTTAGGCACTGTCCTGAACAAAATGACAAAAACTAAAAGAGAAACTAGTAGAGACTTTCTCCCTGTGCCCAGCAATAATTTGGGACTGTATATTATTTACAAGAAAGGAAACTCAGATTTACTAAAACAAAAACAATGTCCTAGAGTAATGATGTTTTGCATTTGATCTGACTTCTCACAAGGAAGATGATCAGAATTGATCCTCAGAAGATGGTAAAAGGGAAAAAGTCTCTCTGCTGCTACTTCATCTCACTGACCGGGCCAGTGGTCACTAATTACAAAAGGATCGACTACTTCTCCCACACACATGAATTTGGTCCTGGTCATGAGTTATTCAGGCGTACTTGTCAGTTCAGTTCAGTTCAGTTTAGTCACTCAGTCGTGTCTGACTCTTTGTGACCTCATGGACTGAAGCACACCAGGCTTCCCTGCCATCACCAACTCCCAAACTCACGTCCATTGAGTCGGTGATGCCATCCAACCATCTCATCCTCTGTTGTCCCCTTCTTCTCCCGCCTTCCATCTTTCCAAGCATCAGGGTCTTTTTAAATGAGTCAGTTCTTTGCTTAGTCATGTGCTATACTAAGTCACTTCAGTCATGACTATTCTTTACAACCCTATGGACCATAGCCTGCCAGGCTCCCCTGTCCATGGGATTCTCCAGGCAAGAAAACTGAGGGGGTTGCCATGCCCTTCTCCAGGGGATCTTCCTGACCCAAGGATTGGACCTGCGTCTCTTTCACCTCCTGCATAGGCAAGTGGGTTCTTTACCACTAGTGCTACCTGGGAAGCTGTATAGTCATACATTTTACCATTTGGAGAAGTGATGAGTATATTCAAGGAAAAGCCATAAAGAAATCAGATCAGATCAGTTGCTCAGTCGTGTCCGACTCTTTGCGACAGGGAAACAAGACACTGTGACTATAAATTGTCAAGAAAAAACTCATGATTTTCTGAAGTGCAAACTACTAAGTTAGTCACATTTAATTGCCCCTATAGGGTAAGAAATAATATGAATTAAAGAGACAGGTGTACTTAAATCAATGCAAAAGTCTCCTAGTATGGGTGTTTTGTTGAAAGGCACACTGAAAAGAGCTGGACCCTCTCAAAAATATGTTCCCAATTTAAAGTCTTTTTTTAAATCTTTTCTATAGTCTCCCTGAAAATGTAAAACCTCTTCAGAGTTATGACAAGAAATGAAGGCTCTTCATTTTAGGGAAATTCTATCACCTAGTTTCCATCCTTAACTGGTGAGCATTTAAGATTGAACAGGGTGTTGCTGTGTTTGAAAGCAGAGGTTAAGGATTAAGGAGATGAAGCGGAAACATTAGAATATAAACATTCACTCATGCAATTTAGGATGGGACCAATCTGAACGCAATCTCTAAGGGAAAGTTGTTACTTACTACTTGAATGCATATGATGTGAAATCGTCTTTTGATATTCCACAGAATAGAAACATGCTTAGAAAAAAAGCGTTTTTCCATCTGATTTATTTTTCTTCGATTGTTTATTTTTTAAAAGTTAAACCAGAAGAAGTGTTCAAAGCATAGTACAATGAATATCATACACTCCACCTAGATTCACCAACTGTTAACATCTTGCTATATTTGCTGTTTCCTTTTATCTTCCCATTATTTCTTGCTCCCTTTCAGCTGTACTCCAGCTTGTGTTAGTATTTAGTACTCAGCATTTAGCATGTAGCACCTGAAAACAGGCATGTTATTTCATAAGCACAGTATCTTCCCAAGAGCAATACCATGAGACTACCACTCACAAGGAAATTCACATGATACAGTAATACCCTCAAATTTGAAATCTCTGTTCAAATTTCCTCGATTATTCTAAAATGTCTCCTTTATCGGTTCTACTTTCCAGGATCTAAATAAGGACCACTTACTGTAGTAGGGTTCATTTCTCCTTAGCCTCATTCATTGTGGAAAATTCCCCCATCATTCACTCATTCATTTACTGGCCTTTCATTGGCTTTTCTTTTTTCAACAGTTCAGGCCAATTGTCTTCTATAGTGCCCCAAATTTCAATTTAATTGTTTCTTTAAAATGTATTTAATGTTAAATATTTTTGGCAAGAATACCATGTAGGTATACTTCTCACTGCTTCAAATCAGAGAGTATAGAATGTCAATTTGTCCCATTATTGGAAATATTAACAATAATTACTTATGGTGGCGATCTACAGATCCCCACATTGTAAAAGAATCTTTTCCACCTTGAAATTAATATATAAGCTGTGGGATAATACTTTGAGGAATCCCTGTGAATATTCTAAGAATCTACATTCAATGGTTTTACCATCCATATCAGTGCTTGAAATATGAAAAAGTGTCAGGAATTCCCTGGCAGTCCCGTGGCTGGACTTCCACTACAGGCTTCCGCTGTAGGGGCATAGGGATTGATCCCTAAGATCCTGGCTGCCATACCGCAAGGCCAAAAAAAAAGGTCTAATTCTTTCATTATTTCTACATTTATTAGTTGGCTTTCTTTAGTGAAGAAGCACTTTTCATACCCTTCTGCCTTTTTATAAGTATTACTGTGGATTCACAGGTTTATCTTGTGTTCATTAGGATGTAATCTGTTCCTTATATTATTCTTGATTCTCTGGTTTTCCAAAATGTGGCAAACAGAATTCTATTACATCTCTTGAGTCCTTTTGACATGTCCCCATACTTCTGGCAAAAGATGTCCCAGGTTCACCTTCAACTTCCCTGATCCTTCTCTGAACCAGGCATTTCTGCGAGGAGCAGCCCTGATTCTTTTTAGTGGGGAGCATATTTAGAAACTGAAATCAGGATGCTGGGTGTGTGGATGGCTAGAGAATGTCCTTCTTCTAAACTAATTCAGTGGACAGAGCCAAAATATAAATATACACCAATCAGAAGCTCACACTTATAGCTACAATTCCATCCATACACCTCCACTCATTCCTAACTAGAACATTTCTCACAATGAAAACATAAGTTCCCAACAACATCGATATATTCACTCATTTTCTCTTTTCTAAAGTACATACAAAATAGGACCTATAAGGTACCCATATCATTATTGACAACAAAACTAAAAATAAAGTTCAAGATTTCTTTGCAGTTTTTCTTGTACTTAGGAAAAAAACTCAGTGATGATATACAGTTAGGGTACTGTGTTTAAAGTTCACTTGAATGAATACTTTTTTTTTCTGTGTGATTATATCATCAAAGTTGGTATACAGTTAGATTCATTTGTTTCCATTTGTAGGCTTATCTTTTTAAATTCTTTCTCATTTTATTTCATTTCTGAGTAAGCAAAACACTCATGTTATTTGAAAGTTAAAACCAAACAGTCCAAGAGGCTCAGATTCAATACTGTACCTTCCACTCCACTCCTATCTACCACCTATGGGTGAAAATTTTTATTAATTTTTGGTTTATCCTTGTTGTTCATTGTTCAGTCACTAAATTGTGTCTGACTCTTTGTGACCCCATGAACAGCAGCACAACAGGCTCCCCTGTCCTTCACTGTCTCTCAGAGTTTGCTCAGACTCATGTCCATTGAATCGGTGATGCCATCCAACCATCCCATCCTCCATCGCCCCTCTCTCCTCCTGCCCTCAATCTTTCCCAGCATCAGGGTCTTTTCCAATGAGCTGGCTCTTCGCATCAGGTGGCCTAAGTATTGGAGCTTCAGCTTCAGCATCAGTCCTTCCAGTGAATAATCAGGGTTGATTTCCTTTAGGACTGACTGGTTTCATCTCCTTGCTGTCCAGGGGACTCTCAGGAGTCTCCCCCCAGTACCGCAGTTCAAAAATATCAATTCTTTGGTGCTCAGCCTTCTTTATGGTCCAACTCTTACATCCGTACGTGACTACTAGAAAAACCATAGCTCTGACTACGACATAGCAAAGTGATGTCTGCCTTTTAACATGCTGTCCAGGTTTGTCATAGCTTTTTTTCCAAACAGCAAGTGTTTATCCTTTTTGTAGTTCTATTTTGCAACACACACACATACCCCTATCTATATCTATACCAAAAAAATACATGTATATAGTTTCCTTTCTCTTTCTTACACAAAACATGGTATACTATATATACACTTGGTTTTTTTCCCCTAAATCACAGTGTGTCCTGGAATTCACATCAATTTGCAGAGCTCTTCCTTAATCTTTTTCTACATTAAATAATACTCTGTGCGTGAATGCACCATGATTTATTCCATCAGGTTTCTGTAATTGGGCATTTGTGTTGTTTCCAGTATTTTGCTTTTAAAAATACTGCTTCAGTAAATAATTTTGTGTACATCTTGGGGTTTTTTTTTCCCCTCAAATTGGTGGAAAAGTATCTTCAGGTTAAATCCCTACAAGTGGGAATTGCTGCCATGTCAAGCATATAAGCATATGTGATTTTGCTACGTAATACCAAAGCCCTTCCATAGAGATTCCCATCAGTACCTAGGAAGCTTTTTAACATAGCCCAGTACACAAAATATGTTGTTCAGCTATTGAATTTCTTGTCCTTTTACAGATGAGAAATTGGATCTCAATATAGTTTCAATTTCCACTTCTCTTACTATGAGAGACGTTATTAAGCATTTACATATTTAAAGACCTTCTATGTGTGTTTTTTTCATTAACTGATTATTCATGTGTTTTGCTCATTTTGCATGAGGTTGTAGGTCTTTTTGAAAACATATTTTAAGGATTATTAGAGATCTTAGCCCTTCATCTGTGATAATACAGCAAATATTTTCTTTTCATCTGCCACTTATCATTTGTTTCTGTTTATGGTGGTTTTGGTCATTCAGACTTCTTAAGTGTACTTGAATCTATCTTTTATTGTAGCTGGGATTCAAGTCATAACTCACCCACAGGTGATTTAAACACTTTACCAATTCTCTCCTAGTCCTTGAACGGTTTGATGTTCTCTCATACATTAGATCTCTGCTCTCCTTTGAGTTTATTCTGACACATCATGGGAAGAGAGGTGACTTTATGATTGTTCCAACACCATTCATTAAAAAGCCCACATTTTCCCCAGTGATTTGAGATGCCACTTTTATTATATATTAAATTTTATGTGTATTTGAGTCTATTTCTGAATTAGTATGTTATTCCTTTTACTGTTCTGTCTCTTTATACAATGATACTGCCTATTTTAATTATAGAGGTATGTATATGTTTAATAATTGGTTAAACAAACTACTCTTCTTTTTCAGAATTTTCCTAGCTTCTTGTCTCTTTATTTTTCAATACTAAACTTTAAAATCAACTTATCTAGCTCTAGAAATAAAACTTGTTGGATTTTATTGAGGAGAATTACCTCTTTTATGTTGTCATTCTAATCAAGGAAAAGAATGCTGTTCCCATTTAATAAAATGTGCTTTTCTTTCTTTCACATGTAGCTGCAGTTTTCCCCCAACCATTTAAAAAAGAAACTGTCTTTTCTCCATTGTATGTTCTTGCCTCCCTTGTCATAGATTAATTGACCGTAGGAGCCTGTGTTTGTTTCTGGGCTTTCTACCCTGTTCCATTGATCTATGTTTCTGTTTTTGCAGTAGTACATGCTATTTTGATTACTGTAGCTTTGCAGTATAATCTGAATTCAGGGAGTCTGATTCCTCCAGCTCCGTTTTTCTTTCTCAGGATTGCTTTGAATATTCAGGGTATTTTGTGCTTCCATACAAATTTAAAAATTGTTTGTTCTGGTTCTGTAAGAAATGCCATTGGTAATTAGATAGGGATTGCATTAAATCTGTAGATTGCCTTGGGTTGTTGCTCAGTTGTGTCTGATTCTTTGCAACCCCATGGACTGAAGCATGCCAGGCTTCCCTGTCCTTCAACATCTCCCAGAGTTTGCTCAAATTCATGTCCATTAGTCAGTGATGCCATCTGGCTAACCATCTCATCCTCTGTCATCCCCTTCTCCTCCTACCTTCAATCTTTCCCAGCATCACAGTCTTTTCTAATGAGTCAGCTTTTATCCATCAAGTGGCCAAAGTATTGGAGCTTCAGTTTCAGCATCAGTCTTTCCAATGAATATTCAGTATAGATTTCTTTTAGGATTGACTGGTTGGATCTCCTTGCAGTCCAAGGGACTCTCAAGAGTCTTCTCCAACACCACAGTTGAAAAGCATCAATGCTTCAGCACTCAGCTTTTTTTATAGTCCAACTCACATCCATACATGTCTACTGGAAAAACCATAGCTTTGACTAGATGGACCGTTGTTGGCAAAATAATGTCTCTGCTTTGTAATATGCTGTCTAGTTTAGTCATAGCTTTTCTTTCTTCCAAGGAGCAAGCATCTTTTAATTTCATGGCTACAGTCACCATCCACAGTGATTTTGGAGCCCAAGAAAATGAAGTCTGTCACTGTTTCCATTGTTTCCCCATCTATTTGCCATGAAGTGATGGGACCAGATGCCATGATCTTCGTTTTTTGAAAGTTGAGTTTTAAGCCAGTTTTTTCACTCTCTTCTTTCACCTTGATCAAGAAGCTCTTTAATCCCTCTTTGCTTTCTGCCATAAGAGTAGTGTTATCTGCATATCTGAGGTTATTGATATTACTCCCAGCAATCTTGATTCCAACTTGTGCTTCATCCAGCATGGCATTTCCCATGATGTCCTCTGCATGTAAGTTAAATAAGCAGGATGACAATATACAGTCTTGATGCACTCCTTTCCCAATTTGGAACCAGTCCTTTGTTCTATGTCTCATTCTAACTGTTGCTTCTTGACCTACACAGGTTTTCAGGAGGCAGATACTGTGGTCTGGTATTCCCACCTCTTCAAGAATTTTCCACAGTTTTTTTGTGGTCCACACAGTCAAAGGCTTTAGTCTTTAGGTTGCTTTGGGTAGTATAGTCGTATTAAGAGCTCATTCTTTCAAACCAAGAACATAGTACATCTTTCCATCTGTTTGTGTCATCTTCGATTTCTTTAGTCAGCATCTTACAGTTTTCAGATTACAGGTCTTTTTATTTCTCCTTAGACAGAGTTACTCCTAGGTATTTTATTCTTTCTGGTGTGCTGGTAAATGAGATTGTTTCCTTAGTTTCTCTTTCTGAACTTTCATTGTTAGTGTATAGGAATATAAGTGATTTCTGTGTATTAATTTTGCATCCTGTGACTTTACTGAATTAATTGATGAGCCCCAGTAGTTTTCTGGTAGCATCTTTAGGATTTCCTATGTGTAGTATCATGCCATCTGCAAACAGTGACAGTTTTTCTTCTTTTCCAACTTGGATTCTTTTATTTATTTATTTTTTTCATCTCTGACTGCCATGGCTAGAACTTCCAAAACTATGTTGAATAAAAGTGGTGACACTGGACATCTTTGCCTTGTTCCTGATCTTAGAGAGAATGCTTTCAGCTTTTCACCACTGAGAATGATGTTAGCGGGTTTGTCATATATGGCCTTTATTATGTTGAGGTAAGTTCTTTCTATGTCCACTTTCTGAAAAGCTTTTATATTAAATGTGTGTTTAATTTTATCAAAAGCTTTTCCTGCAACCATTAAAATGATCATATGATTTTTATCCTTCAGTTTGTTAATGTAGTGTATTACATTGATTGATTTGTAGCTATTGAAGAATCCTTGCATCCCTGGGATAAATCTCACTTATTTGCAATAACATACGTGGACCTAGAGATTATCATATTAAGTGAAGTAAGACAGAGAAAGACAAATATATGATATCACTCATATGTGTAATCTACTTTTTTAATGGTACAAGTGAACTTCTTTACAAAACAGATTCACAAATATTTAAAACAAACATGATTGCCAAAGGGGAAATGTGAGAAGGGGAGGGATAAAGCAGGAACTTGGGATTACCATACATGCACTACTATATATAAGATAGATAACAAACAAAGACCTACTGTATAGCATAGGGAACCATACTCAATATTCTGTGATAACCTATATGAGAAAAGAATCTGAAAAAAGAATGAATATATGTGAATATATAACTGAATCACTTTGCTGTACACCTGAAACTAACACAAAATTGTAAATTAACTATACTTCAACAATTTTTTTAATTCAGCATTTTTAAAGTCCTAATCTTATACTAATTACATTAATAACATGATTTGCAATAGCATAGTGAAGATGTATATGAGAGTGATCCAGACTGTTTCATTATATATAGAAGTGAGTGAAATATTTGCATTGTTTTTAAAAAATGACCATAAGAGGGAAAAATAGCTCTTTTTTCTGATTAACCTTAGGCCTTTGGAACAAGAGTCTGTTTCTGATTGCTCATATAGTAAAATATATGTATATGTGCATGTTTGAGTGTGTGTAGAATGTACCTATGATTTTCAACTTAAAACTTGTTGAGGCTTGACAGAAAACAGCAAAATTGTGTAAAGCAATTATCCTTCAATAAAAAATAAATAAATTAGAAAAAAGAATAATAATAAATAAAACAAATTTTCACCTGGGGGGGAAATGAGAATCTACTTTTGTGCCTGTCAAGTGTATTTTAAATTTTTCTTGTATATGTTTCTCCCATTTCTTTTTAAGTTTATACCTAAGTATTTTCTACTTTTAATATCTGCAAATTAAATCTTTCATCTATTAAACCTTTTAACCAGTTATGATTTTTTATGGGAGATTATTGATTTCTGTGGGTTGGAATTGCGCTTTGTTAAGTCACAGAATTAACGTTGTGTTAACTTTACTATTGGTCTCAGGCTTTCCAAGAATGCCATCAATTGCAAGTAAGGCTAGTTTTATTTCTTTATTTTTCCTAATTCTCATACCTCTGATTCTTTTGTCATGTCTGAATACAATGTCCAACACTCCCAATTCAACATGAAATAACAGTGGAAATGGGAGCATCCATCTTGGGACATTTTTTGAGACAATTAAGTGTAGTGATGCCCCATTCTGCATAGTATAGTAAGTGTAGTCTGTTAGAGCAACAGGCAAGTGTCCCTGCAGGAAACCTGCTTTATTTGTGATGCTACAGAAGATGTGCTTCCAAGTAACTAAACTTAATAACCAATATTCTTTTAAGGTAGAAATCAAGGGAACTTTCTGATATTACCTCAAAGAAGTCTTGGAGAAATTCTTTTGTATTGCATGCACCAAATTGCTGTCCTCCTCTCTCTGTGTTGATGAGGTGGTAAAGTCTAAGCCACCGAGGTCCTGGCAACAGGAATGGATATGCCTTTGTGAGAGCAAGTCTCAGGGCTGAAGGCAGATTCCTATTACAGTAGAATAATGGAAAACTAAATTCACTGGTGTGTTTATGATTTTAATGTATTTGATTCACTCTCTTCTTAAACGTGTATGTGAATGGAGATTATTTGGTATTGGACACCTTGAAAAAAAATTATTTTAGTCACAGAGCATCAGAAAGTGTATCTTTTATAATATGTTCCAGACAAATGCATGTAATACCAAGGCTGTCACCGCAATACCAGGTTGCTATCACATACAAGTGAACATAAGTAAGAACATATTGGGATATTTTTAACCACAGGGGCACCAGTACAAGCACTTTATGGATTTTCTGAAATTTTTGTTTCATAAGATTTAATCCTTGGGAGTAGTTTGGAAAAAGTTATGTCACACCAAGGTAACACATTATGCAAAGTAGTAATGAAATTTATAGTTAAAAATATGTTATAATGAGATATCAGTACTTACACATACAAAGCAACTTGGATTAAAGGATACTTTTGTAGTTTCCAGTTTTAGGCTACTACAAATAAAGCTGATAGCAACAACCAAAAAAAAAAGCAACTTGGAGAAGTTATTATGGTATATCAGCTGAGGAAAACTCTGTTGTTTTTTTCTTACTGCTATACTTTTAAAGTAAAAAGTAGTGAAAAAAATTCAACATGAATCAAATATAGAAAAAATGTCCTTGAACTAAAACATTTTCATCAAAACTTTCCTGAATTGTCATTAAATTTATGTACTAACTTTGATGGCATATAAAAGAAGTTCCATGTACAGGGGAAACTCCGTATTTTAACAAAGAAAACTTCAAAAAGAGAATAGGATAAAATAAAACAGTTGTTCCGTTACAACTTTAAAAACCTTGAGTGCTTTAGTGGTATCTTTATGTTTGCTATGTTAAAATAAATTTTTTCCTGATAACATTTTCGTTTTTGAGGCAAAGGGCTTTGTATGTTGCTTTTACTTTAACCGTGTGGTATCTACATAGCTGACTCAGTAGTCCTCTTTCCTTTGTATTTATTTATTATTTATTTGACTGCCCTGCACCTTAGTTACAACACGTGAGTTCTCAATTGGGTCTTGTAGGATCTAGTTCCCTGACTAGGGATCAAACCTGAGCCCCCTCCATTGGGAGCATGAGTCTTAGCCACTGGATCACCAGGGAAATCCCAGTACTTCTCTTGTCAAGTATAAACAGTTTTCCAACGTTTATTATATACTATGATGCTGGGTGGATCATAAAAGTGGTCCCTATTTTTAAGATCATAAACTACTGGCAGGGACAGAAAAGAAAACTAATAATTGCAATTCAGAGGTTTAAAAGAAGAGTGTAGGGACCTGAGAGGCAGAATCAAAGCTGCAGGGGAACATTAAGGAAACTTTTGCTGTCTTGGAAACCTGCGTGGTAGAAGATGGATCACTGGAGAGCAGGCAAGGACAAGAGAAAACAGGATCTATTAGAAACCATATGTGTGCTGAATGGCAAGTGGTCCAGACTGATGGTAACTAGTTGTTCGAGGGCCATCTTTCCAGATAGGTTGCAAGATGTGTTAGGATGAGAACAGTGTCTTTCTTCTTCAGCATGATGTTCCTTTCCAGTGTCTAGCAACAGGTGACATTTTAAAAAACCCAATGAAAATTTCTATTTTTTGTTTGCATTATTATTTTATATTAATAAGTTGTTGGTCTTAAATTTTTTAATTAATTTAATACTTAAGAAAGTGAAAGTTAGTCGCACAGTCATGTCCGACTCTGCAATCCCATGGACTGCACCCTGCCCTGCTCCCCAGTCTATGGGATTCTCCAGGCAAGAGTACTGGAGTGGGTTGCCATTTCCTTCTCCAGAGGGTCTTTCCACCCTGGGGATCAAACCCAGGTCTCCTGCATTGCAGGCAGATTCTTTACCAACTGAGCCACTTCTATAATATAAGAAGTACCCATCTATCCAGCAACCAGATTAAGAAAGAAAATATTGCCTATCTATTTACAGCCAATTCTGAACATGCCCCCTTATCCCTAATCTGGAACTACTCATTCTGGATTTTATAGTTAGCATTCTAAGGGGCTTCTTTATAATTATGTTATATATATATATTTTTTTAATTTATCTTATTGGAGTATAATTGACTTACAATGTTGTGTTAGTTTCTACTGTACAGAAAAGTGATCCAGTTATATATATATATATATATATATATATAGAGAGAGAGAGAGAGAGAGAGAGTATATATGTGTATATATATATTCTTTTTCATATTCTTTTCTATTATAGCTTATCATAGGCTATTGACCATTGTTCCCTGTGCTATTCAGTAGGACATTGCTGCACATTCATTCTATATAAAATAGCTTATATCTGCTAAGCCTAAACTCCCATTCTGTTACATATATTTATGGACGTGCTTAGATAATAGACCTTATGTAAATATTATCGTGATGCTTATTTAATATGTTATTTGGTTTCTTTCCTCAACATTGTTTCTGAGAGTCACCCATGTTGATATCTGTGACCACAGTTCATTTTGATTTCCTGATAGTAGTTTGTCCTGTAGTTGTACACAGTTTTCTTTGTCAGTTTTGCTTAGAGTAGACATTTGCTTCCAGTACTTTGTTCTTACAATGATGCTGTAAAGGATTTCATATGTTCCCTTTTGTAATGGGAGGGACTTTCTATACAAGGTTTACACCAAGAAATATATGTGCCAGTGAGTGTCTCTCAGCCTTCTCACTGACACTTGGGATTGTAGCCCTTTTAAATTTCTGTTGATCAGGTATGTGTAAATAGCATCTCATTATGTTATTGAATTCACCGAATTATTCTTGAGGTTTTGTCTTTATTTATTGACATATAGTTTTGTCTTCTGCGAGTTGTTGATTTCACTTACATGTAATTGTTTTTTTTTAGTTGATCCAGTTACGCGTTTTATTGATTCAATTATCAGTTGTATGTGTTGTGAATATAATCTCTTTTTACTTTTATAAAATATACACTTATCAAATATAATCAATCTTTCTTTTGGTTTGTGCCTTTTAGGTCTTGTATAAGAAATCCTTTTCTGCTCAGAATTCATAATGTATATATTACCTTATGTGATGTTATATTTATTTCAGGTCTTTAGTCCACTTGAAATTTTTTATGTAATATGAAATAGGGATCTGAAATCTGCTGTCTGCCATTAATGATCATCACCTACATCCATTCATCCATCAGGAGAATTTTAGTGGTGATATTTGAATT
The DNA here is from genome assembly GCF_029378745.1 of Bos indicus. Classification (NCBI taxonomy): domain Eukaryota; kingdom Metazoa; phylum Chordata; class Mammalia; order Artiodactyla; family Bovidae; genus Bos; species Bos indicus. Next base: position 10,479,681 of record NC_091768.1, on the reverse strand, counting down.
GTTTTAACTTCTACATTTATTTTCTGAAACAAATATATAGAAAGAAACTCCAACAACAAATTTTCAGTCTGAGGACCCAGAAAATCTTTTAGGAAATACAAGATTAATTCTTGATATTTTTTTCCTTTCTATTAATTTCCAAAATAATGAGAATATTCTCTAGTACTCACCAAAAGTGATTAATGAATTTATTTATTTCTATAAATCAAAACTTTTAGTATAATTTTGAACCTCTGGATTTAAATAATCTGATGTGTTTCCACTGATCACAGTCATTATCTTTGTTGACACATAAGTTTTCCCATCTTTGGCCAGTGCAGACTAATCAGATTGATTCATGAATCCTTTAATCTTTGACTTTCCCTGCTTCCTGGTATGAAGATGCTCCAGGATTATCTCATACATTTCCTGTCCCAACGTAGAATCAGCCATATTTCCAATGGGAATTCATTTTTTAACTTCCATTTATTCTCTTACTCTGAAAGATATATATTATATTTCCATTTTTAGCAACTTCCAAGAAAACTTTTAACCTATAGTTTGCTTAAAAATATATAATCCTGTCTTTGTAAGTAATATAAAGAACTTAGAACTCTCATCACATTGGAAATTTGACACTGAACACTTCTGTATTCATCTGCAAGGGCGGCTGTAACAAAGTTCCACAAACTGGGTTGCTTAGCCCACCAGTTCTGCTGTTGGAAGTTGGAGATCAAGGGGTCAGTAGGATTGGTCGCTTCTGAGGGCTGCGAGGAAGAGTCTGTTCCAGGCCTCTCACGCTTCTCATGGTCTGCTGCTAATCTCTGGCATTCCTCAGCCTGTGCAAGCACACCATGATCTGTCTTCATCCTCAAATGGTTCTCTTCCTGTGCATTGCCTGTTTGCTCATTTCTTCTTTTTGTAAGGATACTGGTCCTGGTGGATTGCACTCACTCTGATGACCTCACTTTAACTTGATGATCTCTGTAAAGACCCTGTCTCCCAATAAAGTGGCATTCTGAGGTCCAGCTGGTCAGGACTCCAACAGATCTTTTGGGGGGAGACACAATTCAACACGTAATTCCCCTCACTTCCTAAAAGTTTTTATTATGAGGTTTTTAGACCTTTACCCCCAAATAAACTTTTTTATCCAGTCCATCTTTATATTTACCCTCATTTGGTAATTTTTTAGCATACTATTCTTTCTTGAATGTTAGACCTTCCTTCTGAGATCACATTATCCCTGCCTTGAGTACATCCTTTTGGAATATGTTCAGTGAAGTCTGTGGCAGTGAACTCCTATAATTTGTGTTTTTCTGAAAATGTCTTTATTCTGTCCTCATTCTTGAAAGACAACTAACTTTCCAATTTTAGATTAACTTTTGTCTCAGCACATTGAAGATATGTTGCTGTTCTCTTCACCTGCCACTGCTGTTGCTCTGACATCAGTCTAATTTTTATTTGAATGTAGGTTGCCTATTTTAACAAATTAATGTTTTCACTTTGACTACAATGTGACAGCATTAAAACTAGTGTGTATCTATTCTGCGTGGGGTTTATTGTTTTTTACAAGTCTAAGAATTTATGCCTTTCACAATTGTGGAAGAGTCTCATTTTTCAAAATATGAATATGAAAAAATACATTCTCTTTCTCTTCTCACCACTCTTTTACACTGGACCTTCAAGTAGGCATGTGTTAGACCTTCTCATCCTGTCTTCCATGCCTTATAACACATCCTCCATACTTTCCTAATCTCTCTCTCTGCTAAATTCTGCAGAATTCTACAGATCTCTTCTCTGGTTTATTAATTCTTCTTCACCTATATGTGGCCTAAAGTTTAGCCCATCCTCAGATTTTTAATTTAAATGAATATGCTTTACTTCTGTATATTCTATTTAGATCCTTTCCAAATGTATATAATTGCACAAATATTCTCTCAGTCTTAGTCCTTGGTCATATTCACAATATTTTTTTTTTTATTTACAGAAACATTTTAAGCCTACCTATTTTATATTCCATGTTAGGTAATCTCCACGTCTCATGTGCTCTGTCAGGTCTTAAGGCAAGTCTCTAACTCACTGCTTGCTATTTTGTTGATTCTACTCACTGTGGCTTGTTTCCTTGTGTGTCTAATAAGCTCCTCTTATGCTGACCTTAATTTGAAGAAAACAAGTTAAGAATGCCTTTCTCCAAGCAAATATATATTTGCTCTCGTGGCTACTCTACTGCACTGGTGCACTACCCACCTGGAAGTTCTTAGATTGTGAGCATGGTGATTCTCAAACTGTACCTGTGTTGTAAATTATCATGTAGAGATAGGCTGGTAATCAATTTTCAGGGGAGGCTTTTTCCCCCGAAACCAAAGACTAAGAATGTAAAAGTATCCTTTTGAATCCCTTTACCGAGACAGACTTTTTTTCCCCCAGCTCAGTCTTTCACTGAAGGCCTAGCCTTTTGAGCATGCTGGCTTTATGCATGATTCTTAGTTCTTTGCCCATTTTCCTAGGCAAAGATTTTTGTCTCCTGTTCCCTTTATGAGGTTATCAAAATCCAGTCTGCGTTTCTGGTATTGTAGATGCTGCCAGGGAAATCAGGGCCTCCATGCTAACTTACCACTCTAATTTCCATTTTTAATTTGAAGATATCCATCTCATAATTTCCAGAGGCCATTAGTGAGAGAATTTTCACAATATCTAGTCCAACAGAAGTGGGAGTTTCTCTACATCTCTGTAAATTACAAAATTTCTCAACTCCATTTTAGCAAGGCTATCTCAGTAAATGTTAAAACCTTAGAAGACTAAAACTAAATTCTACATTTAAAGATTTAAAAAACTTTAATATAAAAATTGAATTATTGTAGAGATCATATCAAAAAAACAAAATTAAGGAATGTTGGGGTTATTAAGACTAGTAGCAACATTTTATTGAATAAAATGTCCTTCCTTCTAGCCAGAATTCTCATAATGTTAGACAAATTATGTAATTATGATGCAAATGCTGAACTGATCAGCCCAACTTGTGATATTAATCATGTAGAATTCATACAGTAGAAGAAAAAAGAATAACCTATTTATACAACTTGATTTAACTTTCATTTCTTCATCTCAACTTCAATATACAAAATTTTCTGAAAGGTAAATCATCTACTTAAACTGCTATAGTTTAAACACAGATACATATTTAAATAAAGAGCCTTTTAGAATTGAGTTGAAAAGATAATCTAGATATAGCTTAACTGGTTAACCATTCTTCAACAAAATTTTCCCAAAACAAACCCATTCTATTATGAGAGATATCTACAGTTTCTCTCATAATCAGCTCTAATACAGAAAAAAAGTTTTCTGTATCGAAGTCTCTTTTTATTTAAGCTAATTTAATCATTTTCAAGTCCAATGGAGGATGATCACAGTGCCTCATAAATTTTATTATTATACAAATGCTATTCTAGATTCTTCATGTTTAGTTAATTTCACATACTTTAAGCTGGTAATAATTGCCAAGGGATAGGCAATCTCTAATAGCCAAAAAGTCTTCTTCAGCTTTTTCCTATTGGCATTAGCACAGTGTTTACCTTGGCGATAAAGAAATAGCAAAACGAAGAGAAGCCAAAGGACATAAAGCACCAGGTAGCGTCTTTAATATCCTTGGCAGAAATTCCTAGCAGTAGCAGCATATCAGCTGGCATTCAAAAAAGTGCATTAGCTCTGGTTTTATACAGACTCCTACAAAGGCAACTGTGCATGTGGCAGTTTAAGAACTGCTGAGCTATGGGCCAAATTTAACCCCACTGAATAAACAATAAAACTTCATCAAACTCAGCATACTATTGCATGGTCAGTAGTGACCTTGTTCAGAGTGGTTTCGATGGATTTGCACAGACAGATGAAGAATTTTCATTTTAGAATATGAATCAGATCACCCAGCACTCTTGCTTATAATGCTTGAGGCAATGGTACTGCTTTGAGAATAAAATCCAAGTTTCTTATCAAGGCCCTTAAGACCTTACAAGTTTCGCCGCTGCTTTTCTCTGCAATGCCATTATACACTGCTCTCCTCTTCTCTATTCAGGCCACACTGACCTCCTTTCTATTTGTGGAATATGCCAAGTCCTTTCTCAAGCCAAGGTAAATCCACAGGGGAAAATAGTCTTTGAATTACACTGGAAAAATTAAATATCTTTATTTTTTAAATTAGCCTCAATCCATACATTACATCTATAAAAATTAACTCAAAAATGGACAATAGACCAAAATATAAGAAGCAAAACCATAAGCATTTAGAAGAAAACAAAAGAAAATATCTTGTGACTTGTGTCAAAGATTTCTTAAATAAACATGACCTATAAAAGAAAAAATTGATTAAAAACTCTCATCAAAATTTAAAACTTTATTCCTAAAAAGACATGATTGAGGGAAGCAAAAAGGAAAGTCCAGTCTTCCCTGGTGGTTCAGACTGTAAAGAACTTCCTGCAATGTGGGAGACCCAGGTTCGATCCCTGGCTTGGGAAGATCCCTTAGAGGAGAGCATGGCAACCCACTACAGTAGTCTTGCCTGGATAATTCTATGGACAGAGGAGCCTGGAGGGCTACAGTCCATGGGGTTCCAAAGAGTCAGACACACCTGAACTGATACTTTCAGACTAGGGAAAAACATCCAAAATATATCTGATAAAGGTTTGTATTCAAAATATAAGAAGAAGTCTTTCAACTCTTTCAATAAGAAGACAAACAACCCATTAACAGGAAGACAAAAAAAGACTTGAACAGGCATTTCACAAAAGAAGATCAACAGATGACAAATAAGAGCATGAAGAGATTCTCAACATCACAAGTCATCAAGAAAATGAAATTACAACTGTGATGTGATAACACGACATCCTACCAGAATAGCTTTAATTAAAAACACTGACAGCTCCACACATAGATATTGTAATGACAGCCCTCACCCATTGTTGGTGGAATGTGGAGTGGCACAGCCATTCTGAAGTCTGTATCACAGTATCTTACAGAGTTAACCACAAGTTTCATCAATCCTACTTTTAAGCATTTATCTAAAAGAAATCAAAATGTGATGATGTCCACTTAAAGACTTGTACCATTCACAGCAGCATTATGCACAATTGTAAAAAAACTACAAACAACCCAAATGTTTATCAACATGTAAGTGGATGAAAAAAGTGTAAGATATCCATGTCATGGAATACTGCTCAGCAATTAAAAAAAAAAAAAAGAATAAAATACTAATACACAAAACAAGATGGATGGATCTCAAAAACATAGTATGTGAAAGAAAACACAGAAGACTACATACCACTTAATTCCATTACATGAAATACTAATAAAAGGTAAAAAGCATACTGAGAGAACTAAGATCCCTGGCTGCTGGGGACTGGAAGTCAGAGCGCAGGCTCCAGTGCAAAGAGACAAAAAGAAAGTGTTCAGGGTGATGAAGCCATTCTAGATCTTCAGACAGCTCCAAAATTCATACATACATACAAAGATTGATCAAGCTGTGTACAATATCCAACATTCATTACATGTACACATGAAGTTCAGTTCAGTTCAGTCGCTCAGTCATGTCCAACTCTGCAACCCCATGAACCGCAGCAAGAAGTACACCTACGCATGAAGTAGGTGACTGTTGCAGTATGTCAGTTAAATATCCATAAAGCTAAACAAAAATGACAGTAACTACAAGTATTGAGAACCAGGCCAATTTAATATTTGAGGGCAGAAGAATGTTTATTACTGTTATTGCTTCAAACTGCTATTACATGGCAACAATACAAAACAGATCAACTTTTGGTTACCCCAGAGGAGACTAGCAGGAGAGGTAGGGATGGAAATGGGGAGCAGTGGAAGTCTGCACAGGGAATGGGTCCAGAACTTCTCCCACACTGCTTCTAAAATACGAGCATTTCTCATGTCCCACAGACAGCAGAGAGATTCTTTTCTATCAAAAGCAAATAACCCATCTTTGCATGTGTTTATTGGCCATCTGTATTTCTTCTTTGGAGAAATGTCTATTTTGGTCTTCTGCCCACTTTTTGATTGGGTTGTTTGTTTTTCTGATATTGAGCTTCATGAGCTGCTTATATATTCGGAGATTAATCCTTTGTCAGTTGCTTCATTTGCAATTATGTTCTCTCATTCTGAGGGTTGTATTTTCACCCTGTTTATAGTTTCCTTTGTTGTGCAAAAGCTTTTAAATTTTATTACATGCCACTTCTTTATTTTTGTTTTTATTTCCATCAATCTGGGAGGTGAGTCTTGGAGAAGGAAATGGCAACCCACTCCAGTGTTCTTGCCTGGAGAATCCCAGGGACGGGGGAGCCTGGTGGGCTGCTGTCTATGGTGTCGCACAGAGTTGGACACGACTGAAGCAACTTAGCAGCAGCAGCAGCAGCAGCAGGAGGAGGTGAGTCAGAGAGAATCTTTCTGCAATTTATGACAAAGAGTGTACTGCCTATATTTTTCTCTAAGAGTTTTTAACTTTCTGGCCTTATATTTGTCTTTAATTCATTTTAAGGTTATTTTTGTGTATGGTGTTAGAAAGTGTTCTAATTTCATTCTTTTACACAAAGCTGTCCAGTTTTACCAGCACTGCTTACTGAAAGTGAAAAAGTCACTCAGTTGTGTCCAACTCTTAGCGACCCCACGGACTATACAGTCCATGGAATTCTCTAGGTCAGAATACTGGTGTGGCTGTTTCCTTCTCCAGGGGATCTTCCCAACCCAAGGATCAAACCCAGGTCCCTGCAATGCAGGCAGATTCTTTACAAGCTGAGCTACAAGGGAAGTCAACTAATTGAAGAGGCTGTCTTTTCTCCATTGTATATTCTTGCCTCCTTTGTCAAAGATAAGGTGTCCATATGTGTTTTCTGGTTTTGTGCCAGTACCATACTGTCCTGATGACTGTAGCTTTATAATATAGTCTGAGGTCAGGGAGTCTGGTTCCTCCAGTTCCGTTTTTCTTTCTCAAGAGTGCTTTAGCTATTCATGCTCTTTTATGTTTCCATACAAATTGTGATTTTTTTTGCTCTAGTTCTATGAAAAATGCCACTGGTAATTTGACAGGGATGGATTGCTTTGGGTATTGTTGTCATTTTCAAAATATTGATTCTTCCAATCCCAGAATGCGGTATATCTCTCCATATGTTTGTGTCATCTTTGATTTCCTTCATCATTATCTTATAGTTTTCTACATACAGGTCTTTTGTCTCTTTAGGTAGGTTTATTCCTTGTATTTTACCCTTTTTGTTGCAATGGTGAATGGAATTATGTCCTTAATTTCTCTTTCTGATTTTTCATTGTTAGTATATAGGAATTTAAGAGATTTCTGTGTATTAGATTTATATCCTGCAACTTTACTAAATTCATTGATTAGCTCTAGTAGTTTTTAGACTTTTCTACATATAGTATCATGTCATCTGCAAACAGTAAGAGTTTTACTTCTTTTCCATACTGGATTCCTTTTATTTCCTTTTCTCTTCTGATTGCCATGGCTAGGGCTTCCAAAATGATATTGAACAATAGTGGTAAGAGTGGGCACCCTTGTCTTATTCCTGATTTTAGTGGAAATGCTTTCAGTTTTTCACTATTGAGAATAATTTTTGCTGTAAGTTTGTCATATATGGCCTTTATTATGTTGAGATAGCAGCAATATTTACAATAGTCAGGACATGGAAGCAACCTAAATGTCATTAATAGATGAATGGATAAAGAAGATGTGTGCATATATACAATGGAATATTACTCAGCCATAAAAAGGAATGGCTTTGAGTCAGTTGTAGGGAGATGGATGAACCCGGAGCCTCTTATATAGAGTGAAGTGAGTCATAAAGAGAAAAACAAGTATATATTAAAGCATACGTATAGGATCTAAAAAATGGTTCTGATGAATCTAGTAGAGAATGGACTTTTGGACAAAGCAGGGGAAGGCGATGGTGGGATGAATTGAGACAGTAGCATTGACATATATCATGAGTAAAATAGGTAGTTAGTGGGGAGTTCCTACATAACACAGGAAACCCAACCTGGCACTCTGTGATGACCTAGAGGTGTGGGATAGGAGAAGAAAGCGAGGCGCAAGAGGGAGTGGACGTGTATATATTTATGACTGATTTGTGTTGTTGCACAGCAGAACCAACACAACATTGTAAAGCACTTTTCCACCAATTAAAAAATAAAAATGTAAAAACAGGAAATAACCCAGAGAAAATGTCTTCAGAAACAGACATGGGAGTTTACCCAGAGAACTGGGTCACTTTCCACCCAATAGAGGCAAGCCCTGTGAAGGGCAACAGCAGCCCTGCACACGGCTTCAGAATCTTCATGTGATAGCACATGAACAGCCAAGAATCATCAAGGAGATATGATGAGACCTGCCATGTGGGGGTGGGGGGAGGCCAACAAAACACACAGAGGACACGGATGTATGAAGCAGGAGGACCCTCCAGAATGAGTTCATTAATTCATTCAACAAATACTGGGGAGACACTTTCTGCAGTGTTACATTGTGCTGGGCTTTGTATTCTTAGTTAAATTCAGTTCAGTTCAGTTCAGTCGCTCAGTTGTGTCCAACTCTTTGAGACCCCATGAATCACAGCACGCCAGGCCTCCCTGTCCATCACCAACTCCTGGAGTTTACCCAAACTCACGTCCATCGAGTCAGTGATGCCATCCAGCCATCTCATCCTCTGTGGTACCCTTCTCCTCCTGCCCCCAATCCCTCCCAGAGTCAGGGTCTTTTCCAGTGAGTCAACTCTTCCTATGAAGTGGCCAAAGTACTGGAGTTTCAGCTTCAAAATCAGTCCTTCCAATGAACACCCAGGACTGATCTCCTTTAGGATGGACTGCTTGGATCTCCTTGCAGTCCAAGGGACTCTCCAGAGTCTTCTCCAACACCACACTTCAAAAGCATCAATTCTTCGGTGCTCAGCTTTCTTCACAGTCCAACTCTCACATCCATACGTAATCACTGGAAAAACCATAGCCTTGACTAGATGGACCTTTGTTGGCAAAGTAATGCCCCTGCTTTTGAAAATGCTGTCTAGGTTGGTCATAACTTTCCTTCCAAGGAGTAAGCGTCTTTTAACTTCATGGCTGAAATCACCATCTGCAATGATTTTGGAGCCTAAAAAAATCAAGTCTGCCAGTGTTTCCACTGTTTCCCAATCTATTTGCCATGAAGTGATGGGACCAGATGCCATGATCTTAGTTTTCTGAATGTTGAGCTTTAAGCCAACTTTTTCACTCTCCTCTTTCATTTTCATCAAGAGGCTTTTTAGTTCCTCTTCACTTTCTGCCATAAGGGTGGTGTCATCTGCATATATGAGGTTATTGATATTTCTCCCAGTGATCTTGTTCCAGCTTGTGCTTCTTCCAGCCCAGTGTTTCTCATGATGTACTCTGCATATAAGTTAAATAAGCAGTGTGACAATATACAGCCTTGACGTACTCCTTTTCCTATTTGGAACCAGTCCGTTGTTCCATGTCCAGTTCTAACTGTTGCTTCCTGACCTGCGTATAGGTTTCTTAAGAGGCAGGTCTGGTGGTCTTGTATTCCCATAGATTTAAATTAGTGGACAAGTACTGCAGCACAAGATCACTAATAGTGTGCTTTAGGGCAAATCATTTATCCAGCATAGACCTCAGTTTGCTCATTCCGCAGCTGGGCACGGAGATGTGTGGCCCTTGAGTGGGGCGGGCCATGACCTGAAGAGACCCAAAATGCTTCCTGGAGCTCAGGTGAGGTCTGTTTCTCTTCTGGGGTGAATGGGTTTCCTATATTCTTATGACTTGTGCACTTTTTAGCATGTGTGTCTTTGTCAATGAAAAGGGTACCAAAAGGACGAATTTCAGTGCCTCTCCCAACCTGAGTGAAATTCTCTGATTCTATGACTACTTTAGGTAAATTACTATGGTAGAGAAGGGAAATGTGAGCAAGACTTTTTAGAATGTGGTCCTAGACCCTTTTAACCAACTAACTGTGGTCTTGAACCATTTTCTCATCTACACAAGGAGAAGTGGAATCAATTAGGTTTTCTCTAACATCTCCCACACTCTATGATTCCTGCTATAAACATTCAATTCCAACTGATAACGCTCTAAAGTGTGGTCAAGTAGCATCGCTCCCAGGCCTTCTGTGTCAGCATGGAAGCACCATATGAGACATTGTTGGTTTGCGAACTGTGCTGATAATGATAAACATGACTTCTTCTCATAATTAACTTTTAAGTCCTACCTGGAATCATCTGGAAGCTATTAATCTACTTAGGGAACCACTCTTAAGAAAATGGTTAACACAAAGTTGGGATTCAATGGTTTTGTCATCCACCATAAATATGTTTGTGGGAGCTCTCTGAAAAATATATTTCTTCTCCCCATGTGGCTTTATCACCCCTTCCTGCTCCTCTCTGTTTTCTTGTCAGAGAAAGAGCCTGATCCCTAGTTTTACTTCTCTGCTTGGAAAGCTCATAAAATTTTTTAATTTAAAAATCATTACTCTTTAGATCTGCCTATGAATCTTTATTTGAAACAGAAATAGCAAGAGTTATTTGGGGGTTTTGACAAAGATTGTAAATTCTTTAATTCCTTTCTCTATAAACCATTTTATTTATAGGCCTAGTTAAGGGATTAATGGATCATCTAGCATGAGCTGTTCCTTGCCTCTGGATAAGTGGGCATTTTCCTCAAATTTTAAAAGTACTTCTTAAAGCCTTGAGGTTATTATCACTGTTAAGAAAGATGAATTTTTCCAAAAAAGCGTTAGAGGCATCTCTCCCTAAGGAAGCCTCTTTGGAGACCCTCAAAAGCTATTATTTGGGTCAGTTATTTATATGCCTTCTTTGAACTCTATTTCTTTGAACTTTCTCTTTTATACTTTCTCTTGGAGAAAGGTAGACAGTTTGATGTTCACAATTTCTTTCTGAGCCCCTGGGAATATGGACAATGATCGCTTCAATCTGGACATTATCTGTCTCCCAGAGATGTTTGGCTCCTGGTTCTTCATCACCCCTACCCTCTCTAGAGAGAACGTTTGGGGGCAACATCTCTAGGGGTTAATGCTTAAGACACCAGCCTCATGGGAAACCGTCTGAGATGCTTAACAAACTAGTTACTAATGTGTTCTCATGACATCTTGCTTCTAAATCCCAGTCTTCTTCCTCATTTCTTAGAATTCTTAGTACTAAAAAAAAGTCCTTAAATTCAAGAATTCACAGTAAAAGATAGCTTGTCATGTTATTCTGGAAGTGGATCTACATTTCTATTGCCCTCACAGAGTTTATAGACTCAGCAAAGAAATTGAAGAGACCTTGAAATGAAATGCCCCTAAGTCATCTCAGAAAGGTAATTCCCTCACAAAATCCAGAAGCCGGCCCAGCCTCTGTCAGCAATGGGCTGTATATTACCTCCAACCCTGGAGAGGACATAAAACTCTCTCTACTGTCCCGTTTTTCTTTCATTCCTTGAGAAAAATCTTCTCCCCACTTTGCTGAACAACATCCCTTTTGTAATTTTAGGTCCATCTTTCTTAGCTCTCTCCTTCCTATAGAGGACCGGCCACAGAAAAACCAGCATCCATTTCTTAGTGTGTCTAGAGACTTCTTCCCCACCAAGGACAGATCCTCAAGTTGGAGAAGGCTCATCCTGGGTTGTGTTTCTGCAGGACCCCCACTCCCAGATCTAGCAGCTGCTAGTTCCCCAGAAAAGAATTTGCAAACTCCACTGGATCGCTGTTCCTGTTTGTGACACCAGCTGTCTCACTGTGCACACTGTTTGCTGAACCCATGGTAGACAAGGTGCGAAATAAGAGGCTGGAAGAAAATGCGAGGAGCCGTAGGAACTGCAGACACGTGTATTCCCTCCCGGCTGGCACAGCAGCCGTAGCAGCAGACATAACACATAACACAACATAACCACACACAACCCTTCCGGGCTGTTCCCAGTGAAGGTTTGACCGGCGTACCGCACAAGCCAGCCCACGACCAAGCGGGTAACTCGTGATGCACATGCGCAGCGCTCTGAGTGAGCCCAGCTGTTCCAGAATCGTTATTTACAAAACGCGGGGTGAGAGAGCCGGACCATGTCATCGTGGCTAATTTCCCCACATCCATCGAGGGGAAAAGCGATGCTTACTTTCTTTCGAGGGGAAAAGTCTGGGCTTTCTTCAGATGAGAAAGTCACACGAAGGCACCATGATGGAGGTGCACCCTATCCCCCACCTGCCCCCACCTCTCCATGCAGACTCCAAACTGGGCCCTGCGAACACCACCAGATCCGGGAAGGGTCTGTAGTCAGCAGAACCTTCTTGTTTGCCCTATGCCCATCTGCGCTTTGGAGCTCAGCAGGATCTTTCACGAACGTTACCAGGTATGACCTTTACAATGACCTTCTGTAGAGGGCAGGGTAAGAAAATAGACTCCCCCCCGCCCCGTATTTTCAAGAAAAAAGAGACTTTATAGTGTGAGAGCACAAGTGTCAGTCGCTTTTCAACATAGAACCCAAGTAAGCTTTTCTTTGAGCCATTCCCATGTGTCAGGTTGTTGACTGTGTTACATTCCTTTCCCTGAGAAAGTCCACGTGACGTTACTGAGTTTACTAATGATGCTTGTGGCACCTTTATTCTCTTACTGGTCAACAAGAGGAAAAGCCAAAGTGTACCATTTCAGGAAGACGATCAACTAGCAGCCAAATCTGAAACGTCCTGGTGAGGAAGGAGCCACCGCTACAAGTGAGGCAGGATTTGGAAACCCTGGAAGCGAGTCCTAGCTCCCAGCTGGCTGAATCCTAAAAGGCTGTTGCTTCTCCAGATCGGACCAGAGGGCAGATTTTTAATGTAATCACCTCGGCTCCTCACTCCTGCACCTAAGAGCATTATTAACAAGGAACGCTGTCCTGGGATGCTGCCCCCCGGGGTGGCTGGTAAGCATTTCGTCAGCCTTGGTGTGCGTCCTCGCCAATGCACACTTGGCACAGAACATGCACGCCAGGGGGAGAAAGCTCATCAGCGTTGTGGAATGGTTGTGTCTGACTATGAGACTACGTGAGATTGTTACACGTACTAGCAAGAAAAATAAGCCTTTATGGGATATCTGGTATATTCAGGGCATGGGGCTGGGCTTCGAAGGTACAAGGTGGCACTAGGCACAGCCTTTTCCCTAAAGGAACTGATAACATGGCTGGAGATGTAAGACGTGGGTCTAAAAAATGGAAATTACAGTTGCCATATAGGACCTCTAAAATCCAAAATGAGTGGTTTAAAAAATGAGTCTTGGGAGCTCAAAGGCAAAGCAGCTGGAGGGCTGAGAGGGACAGGGAAGCCCAGAAACTTTGGGTAAGAAACTCACAGGCTACACTTTCTGCTAATTTCATCCTCATCACAACCACACGAGACAAAATTTTGCGACTGCCTGCATGCTCAGTTGCTCAGTTGTGTCTGACTCTTTGCAACCCCATGGATTATAGCCTGCCAGGCTTCTCTGTCCATGGGGTTCTCCAGGCAAGACTACTGGAGTGGGTTTTCATCCCCTCCTACAGGGGATCTTTCTGACCCAGGGATAGAACCTGAATGTCTCCCTTCTATTTCTCAGATGGGGAAATCGAAGCTTGGAGTTAAGTAACTTGCCTAAGTCACACAGCTGTTGTCCAGGCTCTCTGACACTAGAACCTAGGTCTTAACTGTGATCCCAGATGAGGATCTTGGGCATGAAGGTGACTGGGAAAAGGTTACCGTTCAGGGAGAAAGATCAGTTTAGCCAGTGGAGTTTGCAGTGAGACACAGCAGAGTCAGTGATTGGCTTTGCTAGCTCAACACCGGATGGCAAGGGTGACCCCGTGAGAGTCACAGCACCAAGACGGGAACCCTGAGGTGGCCACACCACTAATTCAAACAGGCAACACACCACTAAATCAAACCCTCCAGGGCACACAGCAGAGAGCAGCCTGGAATTCTGGGAGAGAATCTGGGCGGGGCAAGGCAGCATCTCAGTAGACACTGGTGCACCCACCAGGGTACCAGGAGGGTGACCCCCACAAAGACCGGGGAGGGAGGGTGGGGACTTGGAGTTACCCACCCCCAGGATAGGGTCAGCACCGTGAGGACAGAGTCAGAGTCGGTGACAGACACCAGTAGCACTTGACATCCAGGGGTATGGCGTTCCCTTTTTAGCATAAAGTTAACAAAAGATACACCAAACCACCACAAGGTGGGGAAGGGCGCCGAATTCACCATCTGAATAATCAAGTAGGAAGGAAACTGGACTCTAGATGTAAGACCCACAGACAGAGCTGAGTAGCAGCAAAATGAACTTGATGGCAAGTTGTACCCTTCCCTGACAAGGGCTCTAATGACTTCTGTCGGAGAGAACTGAGCAGCGTCGAAGATGGGATCAAGCCCACAGGTGAGCATCAGGGATCACAGCCAGGTATGGTTGATTAAGGCTCCTAAAGGTGGGAGACAAGCAGCACTGATAGTCATTTGGACCTATTTTTAGCAAATATTTGACGAGTGCCTACTATGCACCAAGCACTGCTCCTAGGGATGGACAAACAGACTTTGCCCCCTTGGCGTTCACGTTCCAAGGGATGTCATCATATCATTAAAATGCAGCAGAAGAGGGTTCTGGGAAAAAGGGGAACCGGTTTCCAGAAGGGCAGAGGCAGAAAGCATCATGGGTTGTTCAAAAGAGAAAAGATTCATTTGGTTTTGGCAGGACGTTTATGGAAGGAATCTAGGGAATTCCATCATAGGCTGAACCCAGAGTTACCAAAGTACCAGACATTTGGGCCCAAAAAGCCTGTGGCCCACGTGCAGAGGAGACCACCCTGTACAGGGAGGTGAGGTGTGGGGAAGCAGGAGGCACACGAGTCCCAGGGCGGACGAGCCCCATGGCAGTCACTGTGACAGAAACCCTCTGAATCGTGTCCACCAAGCCTCAAGGGGCTTAAAGAAATGCAAATGGCCCAGGATCCAGTCAGCAAAGCTCTCTTGCCTGCATCTCTGACCTTGAACACGCCCAAGAGTGTTCCAGGTTGAGGCTGAAGCTCTCAAAGGCCTCTTCCAATTCTGAAATCCTTTAATGCCTCGGAGGGTCCTCACCTGGGTACCAAAAATGAGCCTTCAGTGACGTCAGAGGGGTGGGTCGGGGGGGCGGGGGGCAGTAGGTGAGCAGGCAGCAGGGTCCAGGCTCTGTCCTGCTTCTGAAGTCCGCTGTGGCCTTGAACTCGTCACGTCACTCTCCATGGTCCTCATCCCAGAGGTCGCCAAGCCACCCCTCAGCTCTCACGTTCACGGAGCCTAGAATCTCAGTTTGCTCCGACCATGAAAAACGACAAACACAAAGACTGCTTACTTAAAAAAAAAAAAAAATACCGGCTCTCAGTGAAAACATCTTAAAACAAACAGTGTTAATTGCCTGCTCCTTTGCACCTCATCTTTGCACTGAGGCTCGTAATTTTGCAGAGTCCACGACAGGAGGTACGGGTTTCAGTGTTCCTGTAGCATTTAAGTACATGCCTTTTCAAGTACAATGCGAAGGAGTTAAGTCCAGGAAGAAGACAAAAGTCAACAAATTATTAAATTTATTTCACACAAATTAAACTCATTGCACCGTGTACATGGAATTCTAATGCAACCAGGACTCCCAGGTGGTTTCCCACGCGGCTCAGCAAGCTTTAGAGTCATAATGAATATGCCTGTGCTAACAATGCTATCAACCATTCCCGAACCAAAGGCCGTCAAAGCTTTCCTTTTCCTTTATTCTAGGTAGAAAAAAAAAATTCTCGGGGAAAGTTGTAATCAGAGGAAAAAGTGACAGAAGATTGGCTAATTTGCCTCCCTAAGGCCTCTTGCAAGTCCTGTGGTCTGACTGCTTTATTATCCCAGTTTTTCTAATCACAGCTAAAACCATGGTGAAAAGTCAAGCTAAAGCTTGCAGCTATAAAGATATATTTTGCTTATTTCAGAAAAAAAGGACCCAAGTGTACAAACAAGTTTAGAAAATCTGCGCATTGGTGGCCAGCATTTCTTAGTCTGGCGCTAAAACTGCTGCCCACCACCGCTGGAGAGCAGAGGTGATCGTGGCCGGCTGGTGCAGGCGCTGCCTCTGTGCCGGGCACTGTGCAGATGGACTTACACCTCTCATCACAGCCTCTAGCAACCAAGTCTGGGTGGCAGTAAAAGTGTTACCCTTTCCAAACCCACTTCTGCCTCCAGGTTTTGCTATTTCAGTAAATGACACCATCCCTCCAGGGCTTTCCTGGTGGCTCAGTGATAAAGAACATACCTGCCAAGCAGGAGATGCAGGTTTAATCCCTGAGTCAGGAAAATCCCCCAGAGAAGGAAACGGCAACCCACTCTAGTATTCTCGCCTGGAGAATTCCATGGACAGAGAAGCCTGGCGGGCTATAGTCCATGGGGTCAGAGAGTTGGACAAGACTGAATGACTCAATAACCATCCCTCCTCCTGCTCTCTCGCCTTGAGACCACTGGTATTCTTTCCAGGTGACCAGATCTCGAAAGAGATCCAGGTCCTCTTGGATGACGTCAGTCATCATGTGTGTTTTCAAACCCCTTCCCTGCTAATGCTGTTCCCACCTTCTCCTCTGACCTCTCCTCCTTACCAGAATCCTGCTGCCTGAGAGCTTAGCCCAAGGCCTCCTCTTCCCAGCTCATGTTCTCTCTCTTCTCCACCCTTGCCCCTCCAGACACACACCTGTGTGTGTGCCAGCCCTGCCCCCAAGGAGTCTCCACCAAAACCTACCCACCTCCCACCTCCCAGCCAACACTGACTTGCTTGTGCAGTTGGCATGTTTAACCATGTTCACTGTGGGCTCTCTCTTCATTGGTGTAAATCTCTTTCCAAACGAAGTGAAATTCCTAGAGTACGACCATATCCCTGAATCGCATGGCTCAGCAGTCTAAATAGGCAACTCAGGAAAACCAAATACACCATGTACATGGGATATAACAGACCCTGCAGTATGAAAGCTTACACAGTGTTTATGAGGGGCCAGGCGCTCTTTCCTTCAGGGTTTTTAAAACCAGTTTTTTAATTGAAGTATAGTTAATTTACAGTGTTATGTTAGTTTAGGTGTACAGCAAAGTGCTTCCATGATACACACATATACACATATATATTCTTTTTCAGATTCTTTTCCCTTTGCAGATTATTACAAAACATTGAGTAGAGTCCCCTGCGCTGTATGGTAGGTCCTTGTTGGTCATCTATTTTATACGCAGTAGTGTGAATCTGTTAATCCCAAATTCTCCATTTATCCTGCCCCTGCCTTCCCCTTCGGTAACTGTAAGTTTGTTTTCTGTGCCTGTGGGTCTATTTCTGTTGTGTAAATAACATTTGTACAATTTTTTAGATTCCACATATAATCGATACCATATGATGTTTTGCTTTCTCTGACTTACTTCACTTAGTATGATTATCTCTAGGTCAATTCATATTGATGCAAATGGCATGATTTCATTCTTTTTTATAGCTGAGTAGTATTGGGTTGGCCAAAACATTCATTTGGGGTTTTTTTGTAACATCTTATACCCTGTATAAACTTTCTTGGCCAACCCAGTATTTATTGTATATATGTTCCACACCTTCTTTATCCATTCCTCTATTGAAGGACATTTAGGTTGATTCCATGTCTTGGCTACTGTAGTGTTGCAATGAATGTTGGAGTGTGTGTATCTTTTCAAATTATGGTTTTTTCCATATATATGCCCAGGAATGGGATTGCTGAGTCATATGGTAGCTCTTATTTTAGTTTAGACACTCCTCTAAGCACTGTAGATAGATTAACAACAACCATAAGAAACAGTGAATATTATATATCCACATTTCACTGCTGAGGAAACTAAAGCCCAGAGAGCTCAGGTGACTTTCCCAAGGTCACAAAGCTAGTGGGTAGTGGGCTCAGGATTTGAACCAGGCCATCTTATTCCAACATACGTGCTCTTAAGAAACCAAAGAAAGAGTATTTGAACTGTCTACCTCCAAACACATCAATATATTTTTTGTTCCCTTTAATTACATTTCCAACTTGATAAAATAAGAAAACCCTTAGTTGACCGGTATTCTGGCCTGGAGAACTCCAGGGACTATATAGTCCATGGTGTCGCAAAGAGTCGGACAGGACGGAGTGACTTTCACTTTCTCTCACTTTAGTTGACCAGATAATCAGAAACACACCAGGATTCTCTTATTTCCTTGTCAGCAAAATGCTAGCTTTTCATGAGTAAAAGGAGCATTAGTGTTGGGTTTATCCTGATGTATTTGGGCACTTCTCCATTTTACTAATTTGCTTTTACGTGGTCTGTACCCAGGGACCAGACTGAGGATGCAGAAACCTTAGAGAAAGCAGACGCTTGCTTGGGGCCTGTCAGAACTTGACTACTTTTTGAAATTTCACCACCATAGCTTCATCCTTTAGAGTAAGTTTCCAATGTCTTGTCAAAAATAAAATTCCCCTGGAAAAAGCAGTGCCTCACCTGCTGCAGAAGTCATTTCAATAAAGAGCTAACATTTCTTCCCAAGTAGTGGGGATAGGTGAGGGGAGTATTAGCACCTAGTGTGTGCAGAAAGGCAGCCTGGGATGGGAAGGCATATGTGTTTCAGAATGCCTGGATTCAATTTTGAACCTTGGTGCCACATCTGAGGAGCTGCAGGTGGCCAATGAGGTCCTCAGGAGTCAGTGTCTGCTTCACAAGGAGGTGTTCAAATGAACATTACCGGACATCTCCAGGTTACAGGATGCATCCCACTCAGATGTGTGTATGTGCTGAGTCTGCTCTGAATCCCAACACCAAGAACATCGTGGGAATGCCAAGGAGTAAATAAATCAACAGTCTTCACTTAGAGCTGTGAGGATCTCCTCTTCCAGAGCTCCGGACCTTTACACTCACCACCTTTCTGGTAGTTACCCAGATAGCTCATCTTCATTTAAAACTCAAATCACCACAGTCCTCCCAACACCAGATTCTTCTCCCTACATCCTTATCAATATCCTTGGCTTCACAGTATTGACATCTCTGACATGTTCAAAGTCTATGGTTTGAAATTATCAGCATCTCCTTTGCTTCTCTGTCTGAGCAGTCCAAACCCTATTAATTCTTTTCCTGGATTTTCTCATGTCTCTCCTCTCCTATCCATCTTATCTGCCAACACCCAGAATCACTCTTTTTTCCTCTCAGTGGCACATACTGGCTTTCCCTCTCCCAGACAAGTCAGCCACATTTAACTTAGCGACACAATGCCTGAAGACCATCATCGGCTTTCTCAAAAGTCCTTTGGCAGCTCACCAGTGCGTGTAATGTTTGATTCTGGTCCATAGCCTCAGGTGCAGACACGGCCTGCATCAGCCTGCGTCCAATCAGCAGACAGAAAACATACCGATCAATTGAGCTGGTAAAATGTAATATAAAGAGCTGTTAGTAAGCAAAAGACCATTAACTACTGAAAGGTATAAGCTTTAAAATGTGCAAAGGTAGCAACTTCTGGAAGTGGCTAAAGCCCTTAGGACTGAAGGAAAGTGAACTTGGAAAGCTAGAGGGAAAGGCTTCTAATAATATCTAATAATGGACATCATTGCATCTACTATTTCATCCTGTAGAATGTAAATCTCTTTCCCAGCTTGGTCCATTATGGAGAATATTGTGTTTTGTTTGGTTGCTAAGTTGTGCCTGATTTTCTTTTGCAACCCCATGGACTGTAGTCTGCCAGGCTCCACTGTCCATGGGACTTCCAAGGCAAGAATACTGGAGTGGGTTGCCATTTCCTTCTCCAGCAAATCTTCCTGACCCAGGGATCAAACCCATGTCTCCTGCACTACAAGTGGATTCTTTACCACTGAGCCACTGGGGAAGCCCTATGGAGAATATAATTCTAAGTAATTATATGTACAATATAGTATGTAAAAATTACTTATAATATTATGACAACTATTTATGTCAATATTATGTTTATTTATTTATTTACAGTTAAAATACTTGTGTGTTCACACTGATACTCCTTATTCAAAATTCATATTAATGGAAGCTCTTCTCTCCTTCATCTAAGTCTCCTTCTGTCCACAGCAAGGATTCTGAGTTTTCTCTGTCACACAAAAATTTCTCTGAATCACAATGCCAAAACTTCTATCAGGATAGTTACTAAAAAACTGTTTTAAATATTTTTCATATGCTGTTCCCATTCTCTCCTCATTTTTCAGAATTACACCATATCTCTAGTGTCAGAGCGTGGAACCATCACATACTCCACTTGAGTCCTAATCCCCTTCCTCCGTCCTGCGTGTAAACGTATCATCTCCAGTCTCTTCAGCTATCACCCCATTTGGCTGAAGCTCACTTTCCATATTAGTTCAGTTCAGTTCAGTTCATTTCGGTCGCTCAGTTGTGTCTGACTCTTTGTGACCCCATGAATTGCAGCATACCAGGCCTCCCTGTCCATCACCAGCGCCCAGAGTTCACCCGAACTCATGTGCATCGAGTCGGTGATGCCATCCAGCCATCTCATCCTCTGTTGTCCCCTTCTCCTCCTGCCCCCAATCCCTCCCGGCATCAGAGTCTTTTCCAATGAATCAACTCTTCGCATGAGGTGGCCAAAGTATTGGAGTTTCAGCTTCAGCATCAGTCCTTCCAATGAACACCCAGGACTGATCTCCTTCAGAATGGACTGGTTGGATCTCCTTGCAGTCCAAGGGATCCCAACCAAAAGCTCCTGGGAACGGCTTCCCTCAAGGTCTCACATGTTCAAGCCAATTTGCTGCCATCATAATTAAAACTTGGTTTGAGTAAATATATGAAATCCTGGGCTCACTTCCACATCCTGAACATTTCCTTACACATCCTGAACGTTTCTCTGTCTTCCTCTGGTCTAAGGCATTGTTCTTGAAGAGCCTGAGGATGACCTACTCTTCTGTCCCTCATAAAGCTACTTCTTGGATATTTGTTCTGGGTCAGTTTCCCAGCTATGCAAAGCGCGCTTTCTATACATAATTATAATAAAATATATGCTATGAAATATATATAATAAAATATATGCTATGAAAGTTTTCTTGAATTATGAAAGTATGATTAGGTACTTCTAACTTATTTTGATTTATTATTCATGGATTTCATATATATATATATGTATATATTTATATATATACACATGCATTGGATTTTCCTTGCCTATTTCTGAATTTATCACAACTCCTCTTAATACTTTCCATCTCTTGAGTTTATTTTTTTTATTTTATTATTATTTTTTTTAACTTTACAATATTGTATTGGTTTTTCCATATATCAACATGAATCCACCACAGATATACATGTGTTCCCCATCCTGAACCTCCTCCCTCCTCTCTCCCTGGCTTTATTCATTTCCTTTTTCCCTTTCAATTTTTTACTGTGGTAAACTACACATAACGTAGAATTTCCCATCTTAAGCATTTTTAAGTGTGTGGCTCAGGGCCATTAAGCACTTCTCACTCCTGTGTAGTCATCATCACCATCCATCTCTAGAACTCTTTTCATCCTACAAAACTGAAATTCTATACCCATCAAACAACATCCTCAAGGTCCACTCTCCCCTCCCCCCCACTCAGTCCCCAGCATCCTCAGTGTTTAATCTTTCCATTTTTTCCTCCTTTGAAGTATCCTGTGACATCCCTTATAGTGTCAGTCGCTCAGTCATGTCCAACTCTTTGTGACCCCATGGACTGTAGACCAACCACCAGGCTCCTCTGTCCGTAAGATTCTCCAGGCAAGAACACTAGAGTGGGTAGCTATTCTCTTCTACAGGGGATCTTCCTGACCCAGGGTTCAAACCCAAGTCTCCTGCACTGCAGGCAGATTCTTTACCATCTGAGCCACAGGGAAGCCCAACATCCCTTATAAATGGAATCTAAAAAGAAATGATACAAATGAACTTACTTACAAAACAGAAAGAGACTCACAGACTTAGAAAACAAACTTATGGTTGCTGGGTGGCACAGTGTGGGGAGGGAAAGTTAGGGACTTTGGAAAGGTCATGTACACACTGCTATATTTAAAATGAATAACCAACAAGGACCTACTGTATAACACAGGGAACTCTTCTCAATGTTATGTGCCAGGCTGGATTCATGGAGAATGGATTCATGTCTGTGTATAGCTGGTTCCCTTCTCTGTTCACCTAAAACTACCTCAACAGTATTAATCAGCTATGCTGCTGCTGTTGCTAAGTCGCTTCAGTCTTGTCCGACTCCGTGTGACCCCATAGATGGCAGCCCACCAGGCTCCACCATCCCTGGGATTCTCCAGGCAAGAATACTGGAGTGGGTTGCCATTTCCTTCTCCAATGCATGAAAGTGAAAAGTGAAAGTGAAGTCACTCAGTCATGCCCGACTCTTAGTGACCCCATGGACTGCAGCCCACCAGGCTACTCCATCCATGGGGTTTTCCAGGCAAGAGTACTGGAGTGGGGTGCCATTGCCTTCTCCAATTAATCAGCTATAGCCCAATACAAAATAATATTTAAAGTCTGGAAATTTTTTTCTCTCCTTTTCATCAGCTATTTATTGTAAAGTATTACCTACTGTGCCTATTTACTCTTTGCCCTTGTGGCTCAGTGGTAAAGAATCTGCCTCCTCATGCAGGAGACACAGGTTCGATCCCTGGGTTGGGAAGATCCTCTGGAGGAGGAAATGGCAACCCACTCCAGTATTCTTGCCTGGGAAATCCCATGGATAGGGGAGCCTGGCGGGCTACAGTCCATGGTATCGCCAAAGAGTCAATACGACTTAGTGACTAAACAACAACAAACTTCTAGTTAGTTTTAGTATCTGAAATGATTTTTTTTTCTCTTATGCCTAATTCTTTCTTAAGTTATACCACTTCATTACTGAGTTTTCTTCAATATTCATATCTTTTCCCTCATTTTGAAAGAACGTTATGGTTTTCATTTTTGTAAGAATATCTCATAAAATATCTGATGGCTTCATTATCTATAGAGATTCTACTTATTCTTTTTATCCTGCAATACATCTAAATACGATTTGAAAGCTGTCCTTTCCTGTGGCTTATAGAATAAGAGTTTAAGAATTAATTTATAGAATGAGATTTTCTAAACTTCTTAACAGGAGGCTTGGCTTAGAGTAGATTTCCCAATTGGACGTCTCTAGGCCACCCTCTTCTGGTTATTTTGTTATTCATCCCGCAGTGAGAACTCGTGCCTTCTGAGACGGCCTGGGTCTAGTCTCCATCACCACTCCTGGATGGATTCCATATTCCTTTGGTCTCTATCATCCCTGACAAGTTCAGCTGAGATTCTCCCCTCAGCGGTTTATTCTCAGTGTGGACTGTCACCCAGCTTTGTTCTGGGAGAGACTCTGTTTGGTTGCTTTGAGGATGAAGGCAGCTCAGACCTTTCAAGTCCCTTCAGTCTCACCACGGACACTCTGGAACCATCAACATCCCCAGTTTGCTGCTGTTCTCAAGCCAGTTGCTCCATTTTCCAGGAAACTCCTTGCTTGTTATTTGGAAGCCAGCAGGTTGTCAGACACCCCACTGCTTCTCTCTGCTCTGCTTGGGCAGATGCCGTTCCCAGGAGGTCCTGTCGCTGTTGGCGATTTGTCACAACTCACCCAGGATTTGGGATTTGTGTGTTATGAAGACTGTCTGCGCCCTGGCGTTTTTCTATCCTGGCTGTTCTACATGTTTTCTAGGGGAACCTGGGGAGCCACCACTGTGTTCTTCACAGATCCTCGGGAGTACCTTTTAAACTTCCAAATCATATACCTTATACATGCATACATGCAGGCTAAGTCACTTTAGTCGTGTCTGATTCTTTGTGACCCCATGGACTGTAGCCCATCAGATTCCGGTGTCCATGGGAGTCTCCAGACAAGAATACTGGAGGGGTTGCCATGCCCTCCTCCAGGGGATCCTCCTGACCCAGGGGTCGAACCCATGTCTCTTATGTCTCCTGCATCGACAGGCGGGTTCTTTATCACTAATGCCACCTGTGACAAAGGGAAGCCCACCTTATACATGGAAAGGCTTTAATAAATATTTGCCTAAATAAATTTAAAAGTCTGAAGTCTCATTTCCTTCACACTTTATAATGTTAGAACAATAAGTGGAAAAAGTACAGAGGAAGTGAGATTTCTCTTTGCTATCAACCCTCCGGCTTCCTGAGAACTCCTCAAGCTATGCTTCTGACAGCCTTCCTTCACTTGTGGTTTTTCTTACTCTTCCTAAAGCCCCTTCTGTTCACCTATTTCTTCACTGTAGAATTCAAGTGGCTACATTTGTTAAGACTTTCTTCTCCCAAGGTTGCAAGTTAGATTTTTCTTTCTCAAACTGTCCTCATCAGGTTTAATGTCAAGTTTATAAAAACTAAACTCTTATGATGATTTGTCAAGTGTTCCTTCTTTCTCTATCTGCTGGAAAAGTTTGCATGAGTTTCAAATTACTCATTTTTTTTAGTGTTTCCTGAATACATTGTTGGAGAAGACTCTTGAGAGTCCCTTGGACTGCAAGGAGATCCGACCAGTCCATCCTAAAGGAAATCAGTCCTAAATATTCATTGGAAGGACTGATGCTGAAGCTGAAATGCCAATACTTTGGCCACCTGATGCGAAGAACTGACTCATTTGAAAAGACCCTGATGCTGGGGAAGATTGAAGGCAGGAGGAGAAGGGGACGACAGAGGATGATATGGTTGGAAGGCATCACCAACTCAATGGACATGAGTTTGAGTAAACTCTAGGAGTTGACGATGGACAGAGAGGCCTGGCGTGCCGCAGTCCATGGGGTCGCAAAGAATCAGACACGACTGAGCAACTTCACATCCTTCTGTCAAGTCTCAGAGGAAGACAGGTCCCCTTCTGGCTGAAGACAGCTCACCATATAGAATATTTATCCCACTCCCTCCTAAATTCTCTCCAGAAGCACGCCTTCCTCCCTTCACCCCCACAGACCCACCCCCAACCGTGAAACTCACCAGGGTCTCTGTTCAGAGAAAACGAACTTCTTCATCCACATTCAGCAGTGTCTCACCTGCCACTCACTTCCCAACTTCCTGACCCTCTCCCCCCACCAACCCACTAACCCCTGGAGCTAAGGTGCAGTTACCTCTTCCTGGCCACATACACTTGCTAGCTTTGGTTCTGCTGGACTTTCCAAGGCTCTGCACAGGCTCCATGCGGATCGTCCTATTCCCCAGCCTCTTCCTCACCCTTCCTCGAGGACTTGCTGATGTCCAGGTTCTCCCGTGCCCTCCTGCTCTGTACAGACCCTCCCTGACTGGTCCCATCCATTCTAGTTCTTACAACATGTAGATGACCTCCATGCCTCTGATTCTGTCTCTGAGCCGCCCATGAATCTCTTTCCTGTAAACAGATGAGACGTGGAATAAAGTCCACTCCTAGAGACCATGGCGTGGGAGGCCCTCCTTGGACTGAGATATGGACCCTGCTGGTCCCTCCAGCCACAGGGCCGCATCTTTCTCCAGGGACCCCCAAAGCTCACGTGCTGCTTCTAGCCCCAGGCTTCTGTCCACGAGGGTCTTTTGTACCTGGGATGTTCTCATGCCCCTACCGCATCCTTTTCTTTGAAAGACAAGCGTTCCTGCCTCCAGGGTTGCCCTAGGTACTTTCTCACATTTAGTATACTCTGTACATACATCTCTCAGAGAATTGTGTGTATTGTATTAAGTGAAGTGAAGTGAAAGTCGCTTAGCCGTGTCCGACTCTTTGCAACCCCATGGACTGTAGCCCACCAGGTTCCTCCATCCATGGGATTCTCCAGGCAAGAATACTGGAGTGGGTTGCCATTCCCTTCTCCAGGGGATCTTCCCGACCCAGGAATCGAACCCAGGCCTCCTGCATTGCAGGTGGGTCCTTTATCATCTGAGCCACCAGGGAAGTATTATTTTAAAACCATACTCTAATGAAGTTCCTGTCCTTCATCTGTGAGGTTTTTCAGGGCAGACGTTGGGTTCCGTTCATCCTGGTATCCCCAGCACCAAGTGCAGAGGCTGCCATATAAAAAGTGCTCAGCAAACAGGTGTTGAACTGGGCTCTCCTCGCACTGTCTGTATCAGACTCTTAGAAACACTAGTGCCCCAAGACATGGTTTCCACCGGTTCTCCTATAGGAATGAAACCACTACAGTGAAAGCCTTTCCAGGTATTTCCACTCTTGAGTCCGTCTGTGTTCCAAGTGTCCTTTGGAAGTTGTTTGCTTAGATCAAATCACGCTGTAAAAAGAAAGTTGAACTGTGATCAGGGATATCCAGAGCATGGCGTCTTTAGAAATAATGGACAACTCTGGTTACAGACTTGGTTTCTAGGGATGGGAAACTGGCGCTGTGTCATCCTGCTGCAGGAATGGACTTGTATGAGAACAGACTCGAGTGTTCAGTCTCTCCCTCTCTGCATGAAAGAGTCCTGCAAGAAAAGATAACCCGAGTTTATTAATGAAATGAAATTCTTCATAAGACCTTGCAGCTACTTTCAAAATAAATAGAAAGCACTTCCAATGATAGATGAGATAAATTTTGTCCAAGCTGCCCTGGAGCTATTTCTTATATATTTTGGAGGATATAAGATCGATAAGTAATGGCTTATTGTATTTTCTTAAAAGGTATTAAAGACACATAGTTCTTTTCCATGATTTCATTCCTCATTTATACAATTTAAAATTACTGTTCTGAGAAGTGGTTTCACTTTCCCCATTGAGAAGTAAAAATGAGGACTTAAACCAGTAATAAAACCTTCATAATGTTCTTTAAATTTTAATTCCATCCCCACCAGGTTGCTGGTTGCTGTAGTTAGTAGATTTCACATTTGATATTAATATCCACGTTTCAAGAGATCTCTGGTTACTTACCACAATTTCTTTATTCCTTTTAGCAACTTATTTAAATTCTGAAAATGCCAACATTATTAGAAGTATTTAAAATATTTTTTTGCTCTTTTCCTAGTACAATTTTACTGACTTGAAAGCACCATATAGTTAGTACATCTTCCACTTTTACTTCTTGGAATTGGAATATTTTATTTCCTAGGAAGCAAATGCCTTTGTAATATATACACTTTGGTAACGATTAGTAACAACTAACTTCAGGGCTTCCCAAGTGGTGCTAGTGGTAAAGAACCCACCTGCCAGTGCAGGAGATACAAGAGACGTAGGTTCAATCCCTGGGTCAGGAAGATCCCCTGGAAAAGGGAATGGCAACCCACTCCAGTATTCCTGCCTGGAGAATTCCATGGACAAGAGGAGCCTGGTGGGCTACAGTCCATGGGGTCACAAATCGGACATGACTGAAGTGACTTAGCTTGCACAACTAACTTCAAAGGTTATTGGTAAGAAGGAATATATAATAGTTTTCTTATTAAAGAAAAAAAAGGTATTACAGTATAACTTCACAGTTTTTCATCATCAGATCAGATCAGATCAGTCGCTCAGTCATGTCTGATTCTTTGTGACCCCATGAAGTGCAGCACGCCAGGCCTCCCTGTACATCACCAACTCCCGGAGTTCACTGAGACTCACGTCCATCGAGTCAGTGATGCCATCCAGCTATCTCATCATCTGTCGTCCCCTTCTCCTCTTGCCCTCAATCCCTCCAGCATCAGAGTCTTTTCCAATGAATCAACTCTTCCCATGAGGTGGCCAAAGTAGTGGAGTTTCAGCTTTAACATCATTCCTTCCAAAGAAATCCCAGGGCTGATCTCCTTCAGAATGGACTGGTTGGATCTCCTTGCAGTCCAAGGGACTCTCAAGAGTCTTCTCCAACACCACACTTCAAAAGCATCAATTCTTCAGCGCTCAGCTTCCTTCACAGTCCAACTCTCACATCCATGCATGACCACAGGAAAAACCATAGCCTTGACTAGATGGACTTTGGTGGCAAAGTAATGTCTCTGCTTTTGAATATGCTATCTAGGTTGGTCATAACTTTCCTTCCAAGGAGTAAGCGTCTTTTAATTTCATGGCTGCAGTCACCATCTGTAGTGATTTTGGAGCCCAGAAAAATAAAGTCTGACACTGTTTCCACTGTTTCCCCATCTGTTTCCCATGAAGTGATGGGACTGGATGCCATGATCTTCATTTTCTGAATGTTGAGCTTTTTTTTTTTTTTAATTTTATTTAATTTTTAAGCTTTACATAATTGTATTAGTTTTGCCAAATATCAAAATGAATCCACCACAGGTATACATGTGTTCCCCATCCTGAACCCTTCTCCCTCCTCCCTCCCCATACCATCCCTCTGGATCGTCCCAGTGCACTAGCCCCAAGCATCCAGTATCGTGCATCAAACCTGGACTGGCATCTCATTTCATACATGATATTTTACATGTTTCAATGCCATTCTCTCAAATCTTCCCACCCTCTCCCTCTCCCACAGAGTCCATAAGACTGTTCTATACATCACTGTCTCTTTTGCTGTCTCGTACACAGGGTTATTGTTACCATCTTTCTAAATTCCATATATATGCATTAGTATACTGTATTGGTGTTTTTCCTTCTGGCTTACTTCACTCTGTATAATAGGCTCCAGTTTCATCCACCTCATTAGAACTGATTCAAATGTATTCTTTTTAATGGCTGAGTAATACTCCATTGTGTATATGTACCACAGCTGTAATCAAAAATCTTCCAGCAAACAAAAGCCCAGGTCCAGACGGCTTCACAGCTGAATTCTACCAAAAATTTAGAGAAGAGCTAACACCTATCCTGCTCAAACTCTTCCAGAAAATTGCAGAGGAAGGTAAACTTCCAAACTCATTCTATGAGGCCACCATCACCCTAATACCAAAACCTGACAAAGATCCCACAAAAAAAGAAAACTACAGGCCAATATCACTGATGAACATAGATGCAAAAATCCTTAACAAAATTCTAGCAATGTGAATCCAACAACACATTAAAAGATCATACACCATGATCAAGTGGGCTTTATCCCAGGGATGCAAGGATTCTTCAATATCTGCAAATCAATCAATGTAATACACCACATTAACAAATTGAAAAATAAAAACCATATGATTATCTCAATAGATGCAGAGAAAGCCTTTGACAAAATTCAACACCCATTTATGATAAAAACTCTCCAGAAAGCAGGAATAGAAGGAACATACCTCAACATAATAAAAGCTGTATATGAATGTTGAGCTTTAAGCCAACTTTTTCACTCTCCACTTTCACTTTCATCAAGAGGCTTTTGAGTTCCTCTTCACTTTCTGCCATAAGGGTGGTGTCATCTGCATATCTGAGGTTGTTGATATTTCTCCCGGCAATCTTGATTCCAGCTTGTGTTTCTTCCAGTCCAGTGGTTCTCATGATGTACTCTGCATATAAGTTAAACAAACAGGGTGACAATATACAGCCTTGATGTACTCCTTTTCCTATTTGGAACCAGTCAGTTGTTCCATGTCCAGTTCTAACTCTTGCTTCCTGACCTGCATACAGGTTCTCAAGAGGCAGGTCAGGTGGTCTGGGATTCCCATCTCTTTCAGAATTTTCCACAGTTTATTGTGATCCACACAGTCAAAGGCTTTGGCATAGTCAATAAAGCAGAAATAGATGTTTTTCTGGAACTCTCTTGCTTTTTCCATGATCCAGCGGATGTTGGCAATTTGATTTCTGGTTCCTCTGCCTTTTCTAAAACCAGCTTGAACATCAGGAAGTTCATGCTTCACATATTGCTGAAGCCTGACTTGGAGAATTTTGAGCATTACTTTACTAGTGTGTGAGATGCGTGCAATTGTGTGGTAGTTTGAGCATTCTTTGGCATTGCCTTTCTTTGGGATTGGCATGAAAACTGACCTTTTCCAGTCCTGTGACCACTGCTGAGTTTTCCAAATTTGCTGGCATATTGAGTGCAGCACTTTCACAGCATCATCTTACAGGATTTGGAACAGCTCAACTGGAATTCTATCACCTCCACTAGTTTTGTTCATAGTGATGCTTTCTAAGGCCCACTTGACTTCACTTTCCAGGATGTTTGGCTCTAGGTGAGTGATCACACCATCGTGATTATCTGGGGCATGAAGATCTTTTTTGTACAGTTCTTCTGTGTATTCTTGCCATCTCTTCTTAATATCTTCTGCTTCTGTTAGGTCCATACAATTTCTGTCCTTTATTGAGCCCATCATTGCATGAAATGTTCCTTTGGTATCTCTGATTTTCTTGAAGAGATCCCTAGTCATTGATTGCTGAAGAAGGCTTTCTTATCTCTTCTTGCTATTCTTTGGAACTCTGCATTCAAATGCTTATATCTTTCCTTTTCTCCTTTTCACAGCTATTTGTAAGGCCTCCCCAGACAGCCATTTTGCTTTTTTGCATTTCTTTTCCTTGGCAATGGTCTTGATCCCTGTCTCCTCTACAATGTACGAACTTCATTCCATAGTTCATCAGGCACTCTATCTATCAGATCTAGGCCCTTAAATCTATTTCTCACTTCCACTGTATAATCATAAGGGATTTGATTTAGGTCATACCTGAATGGTCTAGTGGTTTTCCCTACTTTCTTCAATTTCAGTCTGAATTTGGCAATAAGGAGTTCATGGTCTGAGCCACAGTCAGCTCCTGGTCTTGTTTTTGCTGACTGTATAGAGCGTCTCCATCTTTGGCTGCAAAGAATATAATCAATCTGATTTCAGTGTTGATCATCTGATGATGTCCATGTATAGAGTCTTCTCTTGCGTTGTTGGAAGAGGGTGTTTGTTATGACCAGTGCGTTTTCTTGGCAAAACTCTATTAGCCTTTGCCCTGCTTCATTCCGTATTCCAAGGCCAAATTTGCCTGTTACTCCAGGTGTTTCTTGACTTCTTACTTTTGCATTCCAGTCACCTATAATGAAAAGGACATCTTTTTTGGGTGTTAGTTCTAAAAGGTCTTGTAGGTCTTCATAGAACCGTTCAACTTCAGCTTCTTCAGCGTTACTGGTTGGGGCATAGACTTGGAATACTGTGATATTGAATGGTTTGCCTTGGAAATGAACAGAGATCGTTCTGTCGTTTTTGAGATCGCATCCAAGTACTGCATTTCGGACTCTTTTGTTGACCATGATGGCTACTCCATTTCTTCTGAGGGATTCCTGCCCGCAGTAGTAGATATAATGGTCATCTGAGTTAAATTCACCCATTCCAGTCCATTTGAGTTCACTGATTCCCAGAATGTCGACATTCACTCTTGCCATGTCTTGTTTGACCACTTCCAATTTGCCTTGATTCATGGACCTGACATTCCAGGTTCCTATGCAATATTGCTCTTTATAGCATCAGACCTTGCTTCATCATAACTACATCAAATATGAAAGCCAGAGAAGCTGCACAATCTACAGCTAGTTTTTTCAATCAAGAATAATAAAACCTGTTCAGAATCCATCCTTCTCCCCTAAGAACATGTCTTTTTCTAGCAGATGTTTCAAAGCATATCGACATGCAGAGATCTATAGCCATTATTTATAATTTCTTAAAATGAAACCAGACTCTTTCCATACTAAGCATGTTTAAATAAGAGCCTGTCAGTGAAATTCAGGGACTGTTATCATCCAAAATTGTCAGCCAAAAAATATTTGTGTGCATTCTCCTGAAGAGAGGCCCAGAAACTTATATCAGAATTTCACTGTGATAAATAAAAGGCCAAATCCCACTGAAATAAAGCCTGCATATGGGTATTGCTCTTTCCATCCCTTCTCTCTTTCCTTCCAGCATCTTCTAAACTCATTGAAAATTCATTGAACTAGAAACTGCAAAACCCAGACTTGTAGTTTCAAACTTTGTTATTTACTCTGAATCATGTGGCTTTGGGCGAGTAGTATGTCTCTGAGATTTAGTTTTCTTATCCTAAAACATGAGTAGGAATGCTCTAAGTTTCCTCCAAATTGGGGAGGGCACAGCCTGAGTTGTCCGAAGCCAAGATTCTCCTTCCCTGAATGGAGACAGACATCAATAAATGAAAATAACAATCTGAATATAAAGAAAGAAATGATTTTCAGAGTTAAGACTTTTTTTTTAATTCACTCATCAACTCTGTACTGAAGATGTCAAACAAGGAAAGAAGAATGGGATTGTAATTACTCACCAA
The DNA here is from genome assembly GCF_029378745.1 of Bos indicus. Lineage (NCBI taxonomy): Eukaryota > Metazoa > Chordata > Mammalia > Artiodactyla > Bovidae > Bos > Bos indicus. The sequence goes on along the minus strand of NC_091768.1, from coordinate 10,447,629 downwards.
GGAGGAGAGACGCATCCTGGTTGCCAGGCAGCGCTGGCTCAGACTGACCGCAGTGGGAGACGGTTCCTGGGTGGGGTCCTTCTGTCAGCATCCTTACTGACATTCTTTGAAGGGGCATTTGGCTACAGTTGGTTAGACTTAATTTCTATTATAAACAATAGTAAAGCAGCTGTTACCAACCCATAGTGTCACTGTCTGTGTTCTGAATTACTCCGCTTTATAGCCTCTGTTTATTGTGCTTCTCAGTCATGGGCTCTAGTTCATCTCATATGGTACACATCACAGCTGCGGACCTTTTGACGCTTAAGAATCACTCTCAGATAAAATAAGGTAGGCATGAAGACCCCCCCGCCAAGGGTTTAGTTTATATGACCTTGCACAGAACACAGTAGTTACTACCAAAGTAGTGTTTTTCTCTCATTTGTATCTTTCTCTATCTCTCATTCCTTCTGTCAATAAAAGACAACACTACAAAATTAATTTAATGATAGTCATTATATAGTAGACTTTACTATCTGCCAACCATTGCACTCAACTCTAATGAATGTATTTACTACCTTAATGAATGAATAAAATATAAATTTACTTAATGCTCATTATAAGCCTATGAAGTAGGAACAACTGATAACTCACTTTAAAAATGAGGAGACTGAGGCACAGAGAGAGTGTCACCCTTGACCTAAATATTAAATGATGGAGCCAAAACTTAAGCTCTAATATCGGCATCTGAGTCTCAGCTATCAAACAAAATGTGATGGTACAGTAAGGATAGAATGCTGACATTCATACAATGGTCAACAAGTATTTCTTGAAGTAATAGAAATGGCTAGATTCTGTTCTCTGGTGTTGGAAATTCACAGGTAAGTAAGATGCCGTCCCTGCTGTCAAGAAGCTCCCAGTCTAATGCAATGCTGTCCAGTGTGGCAGCCAAAAATTACCATGCAGCTATTTAAACTTAAATCTAAATAATTTTAATAAGCAATTTAAAGTATTTATTTAAAGTTTCTGGCATTTGTATATATCATCTAAATTTAAATAGTTTAAATTAAATAAATCTAAAACCCATTTCTAAGTCATACTTGCCATATTTGAGAGCTTAACAGCCACATGTGACCAGTGGCTACCAGGTTGGACAGCACAGATTAGAACATTCTGCCACCCCAAAAAGTTCTACTGGAAACTGCTTACTATGCTTGGGTGGAAGTCAAGAGCACAGTAAGGATATTTTAAGGAAAATTGAATAGCCTTGTATAAGTGCTCTGCATGGTGGCAGGTGTCTCAGGAGCAAAGTAAAGGGCCCTGACTCAGGCCACAGGTCCAGAAATGCCTTCCACCATAGGTGACATCCAAGCCAAGACCCAGAAGGTTAAGTGAGAATTAGGCAGGCAAAGAGGCTTCCCTGGTGGCTCAGATGGTAAAGAATCTGCCTGTAATGTGGAAGACCCGTGTTCGATCCCCGATTCAGTAAGATCCCCTGGAGAAGGAAATGGCTACCCATTCCAGTGTTCTTGCTTGGAGAAGTCCATAGACCGAGGAGCCTAGTGGGCTACAGTTCTGGGGTCGCAAAGAGACAGACACGACTGAGCAACTAACCACACAGGAAGACAAGGAGAGAAAATGGGATGTTTGAGCAGAAGAAAGGTGCTGTTTAGTTATATTCTAGCCCGAGTCTTCCAGATCAAACACTTGGCACTGAAGTTCCATCCTCAAAGAACCTGGAGCCGAAATACAAAGCCAAAATGCATGGGAGCTCAGGTACAAATGGGCTGATGCTTTATGCTTTGTACGGCTGAGATGCTGGGCCATGTTACACAGTGCAGGGCCTCCTGGGGCTTGTATCCTGTTACCCCATTAATTAGAGATTTTCAGCTCTAATTTTAAATTGCATCAATGTGAAATAGTCCAGGCTGTGACTCAGTCCTTTCAGGGTAGGTTCTCTTCATTTTGCTGTAGTCTATTTCTTAAAATGGAGAAATGTCAGAAAAGAATGACAGTCGTTAGGCTTTTGAAGGTTTCTTTGCCCACCAACCTGAATTCCTAACAGCCTGATGGAGTATCACTGCATCACTCATTTGTATCCCTCATTATTTTCATAGGAAAGAATAGTTCAGCACTGCACTTTGCCAAGAAAGACTATATTGAACACTGAAATGATAATCTTGTAACTTTTCCTCCACATTTCAAGGGCATAACTTTGACACATTCATTTATATGGTATAATCATAGATATTAACAAGGATTTAACTATATACACAAAAATCTATTCTCCAAGGAACTGACTGAGAAGAATATTATCCATTAATTCACTGGTGAAGGATTATATGAATTCACAAAGGAATTAGAGTTGAATGACTTATGAGATTAAGTTGAAGAATATACAAATTTTCACGTCTAGGTCATCAGCTTTCATTTTTCTGAGTTGAATAAGACTAAGAGGATTTTTGACAGAAAATAAACTTTGGCATATGAGTATGTCTTAGTTTAAATAGGCCCCATTTTTTCTTTAACTTTTCTTTACCTGGAAAACCTCATGGCAGTGGTTTTGCTTTGGTCTACTTTTTAATTAGGTCCCTATGATTTTCCTTCTTGTATAAAAAGACAACAGAATGGCAGAGGGAAGGCAGGAACAAGGTCTGGGATCAAACACTTAAACTTTATTATAATCTCGTGAATTTTTTTCATAAATAGCCTCAGTGTGTGCATCTCTAGCTTTTTCAACCTGCTGTTATGTGAACCTCAGTCACAAAGCTCATTAACCACCTTTAACAGCACCTCCCATTGCAAAGCTCTTACAGGACACAGCACAGCTGCCTATTTATTATTACTCTGGATCCACAGAGGAGGCTTATATGTAGATGTAGCAGCATCACCACCATCGTAGGGAGGGGATACCAAGTCTCAGATGGGCTAACAAGGAAAGCAACTCACTCCCAGCGGCAAAGAGAAGCCTCACTTGGTGTCAAGGGAAGCCACGTGGGGGATCCAGACTCCCCCTTCCATCTGTCATTAACAAGGAAACACCCTCCCTTTCCCTGCTTAAACAGAAGATTTAACTGAGATCCAGATTCATGCCTTCTCCATATGATAATAAAATGTCCAAATTTCAATTAAACATGACTCAACATACCAAGAACCAGGAAGACCTTAAACTGAAAATGAAAATAAAATGATAGGAAAATGAAAATGAAAAATACAACTGAGACATAAACCTACAAATTGCAAATAAACCAAAAGAAATCTATGCCAAGGCACATCATAATTAAACCTCTAAAAGCTAAAGACAGAGAAAACATTTTGAAAGCCACCAGAGGAAACTCACACCCCACGTATAGGGGAAAAGCAATTAGAGCAAGAGCAGATTTTTCATCAGAAATCACAGAGACCAAAAGAAAGCATTATAGCATTTTTCAAGTGCTGAAAGGGAAAAGCTGCAACCCAGAACCTCACACACAACAAATATATCCTGCAATATCAAGACATTTTTAAATAAAAGAAATGAAGGGAAACTAAGAGAATTTTTCATGAGCAGACTTATCCTATAAGAAAAGCTAAAAAGAATTCTCTAGACAGATAGGAAATGATAAAAGAAGGAAGCTTGAAATATCAGGAAGGAAGAATACAGTAAACAAACAAAAATAAATAAAGCAACAAGCTTTCCGTTTCCTCTTAAATTTTTAAAATTATGTTTTGCAGTTGAAGCAAAATTTATAATACTGCTTAGTTTGGGTCTAAATGTATGTACAGAAAATATGTAAGACAATTTTATTATAAATAAGGAAGGGCCAAGGGAGGTAAAGGGAAGTTAGATTTCTACATTTCACTTGAACTAGCAAAATGATGACACCAATAGACTATGACATCTCTATATATAAATTGTAATACCAAGAGCATCCACAGAATGACTATACAAGGATATACACCAAAACACACTGTCAGTCAGTCATTTCAGTCACTCAGTCATGTCCGACTCTTTGCAACCCCATGATTCGCAGCACGCCAGGCCTCCCCATCCATCACCAGCTCCCGGAGTTCACTCAGACTCACATCCATCGAGTCAATGATGCCATCCAGCCATCTCATCCTCTGTCCTCCCCTTCTCCTCCTGCCCCCAATCTCTCCCAGCATCAGAGTCTTTTCCAATGAGTCAACTCTTTGCATGAGGTGGCCAAAGTATTGGAGTTTCAGCTTTAGCATCATTCCCTCCAAAGAACGCCCAGGACTGATCTCCTTTAGAATGGACTGGTTGGATCTCCTTGCAGTCCAAGGGACTCTCAAGAGTCTTCTCCAACACCACACTTCAAAAGCATCAATTCTTTGGCACTCAGCTTTCTTCACAGTCCAACTTTCACATCCATACATGACCACTGGAAAAACCATAGCCTTGACTAGACAGACCTTTGTTGGCAAAGTAATGTCTCTGCATTTTAATATGCTATCTAGGTTGGTCATAACTTTCCTTCCAAGGAGTAAGCGTCTTTTAATTTCATGGCTGAAATCACCATCTGCAGTGATTTTGGAGCCCAAAAAAATAAAGTCTGACACTGTAGCTAAATCAAAATGAAATCCTAAATTGTGTTCAAGTACTATCCACAGAAAGCAGGGGAAAATAAAGCAGAGAAATTAAAGAGAGAGAAAACAGAATAATAAAATGACAAATCCTAAAATATCAAAATTACATTAAATATAAATTGTCTAATTATGTCTATGAAAAGACCAAAATTGGCAGTGTGGATTTGAAAACATGGTTCAGCAATGTGCTATCTACATGAAACTTACTTCAAATATAATATAGGCAGATTGGAGTTTTAAAAATGAGAAGATATACATCATACAAGCATTAATCAAGGAAAGCATAAGTCACTGTATTACTATCAGGTAACACAGACATCAGAGCAAAGAAATTTATGAGAGACTGAGGGAGCGTGATATAAAAGACATAAAAGAGCTAAATTCACCAAGAAGATTTAAAAATTTCAAACATGTATGTACCAAATAAAAAGAAAATATATGAAGCAAAAAAAATATTGGAGAAGACTCTTGAGAGTCCCTTGGACTGCAAGGAGAACCAACCAGTCCATTCTAAAGGAGATCAGTCCTGGGTGTTCTTTGGAAGGACTGATGCTAAGCTGAAACTACAATACTTTGGCCACCTCATGCGAAGAGTTGACTCACTAGAAAAGACCCTGATGCTGGGAGGGATTGGGAGCAGCAGGAGAAGGGGACGACAGAGGATGAGATGGCTGGATGGCATCACTGACTCTATGGACATGAGTTTGAGTGAACTCCGGGAGTTGGTGATGGATAGGGAGGCCTGGCATGCCACGATTCATGAGGTTGCAAAGAGTTGGACACGACTGAGCGACTGAACTGAACTGAACTGAATTATATTAGGAGACTTTAATACTCACTCTCAACAACTGATAGAACAATTAGAAAATCAGCAAGGATATAGCACTCACCAGCCTCATCACAATCTAATCAACATTTATAAAACACTCCACCCAACAACAGCAGAATATACACTATTTTCAAGTGCCCACAGAACATACGTCATTATAGACCATATCTCAAGCCATAAAAATATCCCAACAAATTTAAAATAATTGAAATCAAACAGAGTGTGTTCTCTACCCCCACTTTGATTTCATTCTAGAAATCAAAAATAGAAAGATAATAAGAAAATTTTCAAACACTTGGAAACTAACCAACATATTTTTAAATAACTCATGAGTAAAAGAGGAAGTCTCAAAAGAAGATTTTAATCTATTGAATGAAAACGAAAATATAATATATCAAAATTTGTGGGACATATCTAAAATGGTGCTGAAAAGAAAATGTACAGCACTAAGTGAAACTGTTATAAAAAACAAAAGTCTCAAATTAATCCTATTTCAAGAACCCGGGAAAAAAATGAAAGAAAAATAAACCCAAAGCAAGCAGAAGGAAATAATAAAGATAAAATCAGAAATCACTACATTGAAAACAGAAAATCAATGGATAAAGAAAACATCCAAAAGAGCTTGATAAAACTATGGCTAAACTGATACAAAAAAGAAAGAAAGAAGACATAACTTGTGTTCATACCAAATCTTGTCTACAAATGTTTCTAAGTGGATTTATTCATGATAGTCAAAACCTGGAGTCAGTCCAAGTGTCTTTCCATGGGTGGATCATGGTGCATCCGTATCATGTAATAGCAATGAAAAGGAATGAACTCCTGATACATACAACATGTGTTCTCGGGCTCAGTCATGTCCAGCTCTTTGGGACCCTGTGGACTGTTGCCCACCGTGGTCCTTTGTCCATGGAATTTGCCAGGCAAGATTACTGAAGTGGGTTGCCATTCCCTTCTCCAGGGGATCTACCCAACCCAGGGACTGAACCTGAATCTCTTGCACCTCCTGCATTGGCAGGCATATTCTTTACCACTACACCACCTGGAAGCCCAATACACACAACAAGCTGAATTCCCAGAGGGTTATTGTGAATTCCCAGAGGGTTACAGAGTGGAAAAAGCCGGCCCCAAAGTTTTCATAGCATATGATTCCATTACATAACATTCCATCTGAAACTGATAAAGTTGAAGAAGTGGGGAAGTGAGTCAAGGAGGTGATGAGGTGGGGAGGAAGCAGCGGAGAAGCAAGCCTCGTGGTGGTGGAGATGTTCCATGTCTCTATCCTGTTGTGATTTTCTGCCGGAGTTTTTCAAGATGTTACCAGTGGAGGAAACTGAGATCTCTCTACTGTTTATTATAATGGCTTGCGAATCTTCCATTAAAAAAAAATCAATTTAAATAAATAAATAGAATAAAGAAGAGACTATAAAAATGATAAAGAATATTTTAAAAGGAAAAGGAACATTTAGAAATTATGCAAAATTTCCAGGTGAAAACAAAGAATTTAACACAAGCATCCACTTTGGCTTCTTCTTTAACTACCAATATTCCTTCCTGAAAGAGTGAGAGGTGGAAATTGCTGCTCCGGCTGCAAACACTTGATGTAACAAAAGTAAAAGCCCCAGCAACGATCCCAGAAACTCAGTTCTCCATGAAGTGTGTCCTCCAGACTCTTCCAAAAGTAGCTTATTGGGTTCACTGGCAATGTGTGGCATTTACTAAACCTCTCACAGACATAAGCCCCAAAGAGCAATTTCTGGAAATCCCCACCCCTCACTGCCCCATGCTAGGGAGTGTTGGAAGGCATCCACAGGGTCCCACACCTGCAAAGCCATCAGCAATGGTAGTTTACCAGGAAAACAGGCTCAAAGGGCAGCAGCAGAACCTTATTTCCAAGTTGGCCTCGTGTCATCTTCCCTCTGTCTATGGTCCAAGGGGCCACACAGCCAGGCAGAGACAGGGACGGGGGGTCCAAGGGCAGAAAACAGCGTTCCCCCAAAGCCTGGCCACTTTCATTCTGTAAGGTCTCTCCCTTCACAGAGAGAGCAATCACTCATTCTCACAGTGAAACACCTTCATCTCCATCCATGCCTTCGTCTCCACCCACGCCTTCTCAAATCAAGTCTGTAGGGCTTTCTAAATCAGAGCTTACCAAATCTCCTGTCCTTAGTGTAGTCCCAGAGACACTGTGGACAACGTCTGTCAGACCTTGGAGCCCACATCCACTCTTTTCTCTGGTGCCAGACTGCAGGAAGGAGTTTGAGCTCACATGCAACAGGATGAAATAGAAAATGAGAAATCCCTGATGATGAAATGGTTAAGATTCTGCCCTTGCACTGTAGAGGATGCAAGTTTGATCCCTGGTTGGGGGACTAGGATCCCACATGCTGCACTCTACACCCCCCAAAAAAAATTTTTAATAGAACCTAAATGAAAGTAAAAGAAGTGTAAACAGTATTGTCAAGTTGACCCCACAATGTAAAAGGGTACAGACTGGGTTACTTGAACATCTCGGTTACGCTCACATTTTCCCCTGATGGCGCTTGAAATGAACTTCAATATCTTTTGTGGAGGGATTTGTAATATAAAACCATGAGGTAAAATCTTATGATTCAGGATGTTTTGCTTTCACAATAGAAGTATCTATCTATAAAGCAAAACTCCATGGAAGGGAAAGGAATCTTCTATTTTGTCTAGCAATATATTAATAAGTAAAGCAGGGGTGACTCTTTACTTATTTGTAAAATAAGTTGGACTCATAACCTCTTGAAAATGCTGTCATTAGAAGAAGCTTCTCATCATGCATATTCTCCTGTGGAAAGTTTAATATTTATTCAAGAAGTCATCAAAGAGGAGCAATAAGCCCAGGACTCATTAGCCGTATGATCATATATTAGCTGTGTGATCACTTATTAGCTCCATGACCTTGAGCAAATCACTTTTTCTTCCCCATCGGAATTTCCAGTTGAGTAATATCTGCCCCTCCTTCTTCTTGAGGCTTCGTGGTGGTTTAGTTGCTAAGTTGTGTCTGACTCTTGTGACCCCATGGACTGTAGCCTGCCAGGCTCCTCTGCCCATGGGATTTTCCACGCAAGAATACTGGAGTGGGTTGCCATTTCCTTCTCCAGGGGATCTTCCCAACCCAGGAATTGAACCTGGGTCTCCTGCACTGCAGGCAGATTCTTTACCACTGAGCTATGAGGGAAGCCTTATGATCTTGAGGCTTATGATCAGGCAAATCTCCATTTCACATTGATAATACCAAAGTACACATATCCTGTTCTATTCCATTCCACAATAGGAGTTAATTGATTTATTAACCAATTCAAAATACGATGAGAAAAAATGCATATTCCCTAAACTCAGTTTTTGATAAATTATGCCTATTTGAAATAAAATCATGGCAGTTAAGGTTTTGATTGGAAATACTTTCCTTAATTCTAAACAGATTGCAAGGAAATCTGGTATGCAGGCAGAATTAGAAGAGATAAATGACTAACAGAGGGGAAAGTCGTTTAGCAGTAGATTCCTAGGAAGCTGCATTTGGAAAAGATCTGAAAGAACATTTGGTCCAATCTGAGAATTTTGTATCCCCACGGCTAGGATGGATGGTTTTCCGATGGGTTCATGAGTACTTCTTCATGTGACTAGGTCAAGACCATGCCAGGCAGTTCTCTTGCTCCTGAACAGCTTACTTAGAAATGTTTTTCTTGGGATGAACCTGTTTCCTTTCTCCTCACTGTCAAACATCAATCTTACTTCTACCTCATGTTGTAAAACAGAAGCATGGTCCCCTTTCCTGCAGTCCTTCCAAGGTCTGCAGACGGTCAGTCTGTGTTCCCTCATCTTCTTGGTTGCATCTTAAATAACCTCTGTACAAAAATCCTGGTGCATGCAGACTGCTCATAACAAAATCAATGTAGCCACCATATGCTTCTTTGAGAATACCCCATAGAGAAGCAGGATAAGATCTCAGGGAAAAAATATTATTGGGTGTCAGACATTTGGACTTGGGTCTTGGCTCCAGGCATTTTTAAATGTATGACCTTGGGAACATCCTCTAACTTCTAACTCCTTATATTGCCCTTGGAATGTCTTGCTATCAATGTGAATTTTATCAAATGACTTGGGTAGAGTTCTCTTTTTTTCTATAATCTGTCTAAAGTGAAAAAGAAAATGAAGTTCCATAAAGTGACAAATAACAGTTTGACAAATTCCCATCAGATAAGAGATCTCCTTTCAAACCTACCTTCATACCAATATTAACCAAGAATTATTAATTAAACTTCTATTCTAGTTGGAGTATTGCAAGTTTTCATTAAGGGAAAATGCAAGGTAATTATATGGGGGTTTTAATGGGAAAAAGTGAAGCTATAGGGATAGAGTTTCTAGCATTTTTAACCATCACTCAATTTTATATAAATATATCTATTTTAATCATCACTGATATATACATATATATTAACAATCAACCAATTATATATGTATATCAGTTCAGTTCAGTTGCTCAGTCATGTCTGACTCTTTGCACTGCATGGACTGCAGCACACCAGGCCTCCCTGTCCATCACCAACTCCCAGAGTTTACTCAAACTCATGTCCATTGAGTCGGTGATGCCATCCAACCATATCACCCTCTGCCTAAACACATATGCACATTATATATATATATATATATATTGCATCTTAAATATATATATATACACATATATATATACACACACACACATATACATATTGCATATATATACATATGTGTGTATATATATAAAGTGGCTCCGTAGCTCAGAGGTTAAAGCACTGGTCTCCTAAAAATGCACAAAGATTGCACAATATATACTCTTATTATGTATGATACACTATGGTATTTTGTATTCTAGTCTAGTCTCTTTCTTTATAAAAACTTTCTGGTTGTGACGATCTTTGTTGATTTCATGCACCATTAATATGGTGTCAGGTATGGCTTAAAAAATTCTACATTAGGGGTCTTGGGATTTCCTTCAAACCATAACATTAATTCCCTGTATAATCAATTTACTTAACATTTCTGTGTTTCAGTTTTCCTTTAAAATGCCATTGAGCTTGTAGATTTGCTTTAAGTATAAAATGAGAGCTAAGTTTTAAGACTATTTTGCAAGAGGCAAAAAGACTAAGAAGGGAAGAAAGTTTTATTCAGGGATTCTTATCAGAGCCACAATTGCTCCAGCAACTGGACTTTGAATGTAATACAAAAAAGTAGAGTAGGGAAACAATATTAAACAGCAAGTTTAAACATGCAGCTACCTCATGACCTGGCAGTTGTACTCTTTGGCATTTACCCCAGAGAAATAAAGATTATTTTCACACAAAACCTGTATACTTATATGACTTCTTATTTCCAGTATTCTTGGGCTTCCCTGGTGGCTCAGACAGTAAAGAATCTGCCTGCACTGCAGGAGAGCTGAGTTCGATCCCCGGGTTGGAAAGATTCCCTGGAGAAGGGAACCCACTCCAGTATTCTTGCCTGGAGAATTCCATAGACAGAAGAGCCTGGCGGGCTACAGTCCATAGGGTGGCCAAGAGTCAGACATGACTGAGTGACTTTCACTTTCACTTTTAAAGCTGGAATCGGCCCAGATGTCCTTTGGCAGGTGAATGGTTAAACAAATTCTCATGCATCCATACCGTGGAACTCTGTTTAGCAATAAAAAGAAATTATCAATATAGATTACAATCAATATAGATAACAAAATATCAATATAGATAACAATTAGAATAACAATATAGATAACAATTAGAATATAACAATATATCTATCAATATAGATAACAATTAGACTTCTGCTGAGGGAAAAAAGTCAATCCTGGAAGGTTGCATGCTGAGTGCATCCAACTATGTAACATTTTTTAAATGCCCGAATTTTGAAATGGAGGACACATGTGCAGTGGCCGGGCCTGAGGAGTAGGAAAGCCGGAGGAACAGAGAAAGGGTGGCTTGAAAGGCCGACAGGACCGGTCCATGTGGCGATGGAACTGTGCTGTCTTGACTTTGATCGTGGCCACACGAACCTTCACATGATGAACTTGTATAGAACTAAACACACACACACACAAAAGCGAGTGCACACAAACCTGGGGAAATCTGAGTCCACTTGGTGGGTGGAATTCACATCGAAGTCCTGGGCATGATACTGGAGTGGAGCTGTGCAACATGTGACCAGAGGGGGCGATGCATACAGGGCCGGGCGTCCCTGATCTTTGCTCTCCGCTTGATGGGAATCTAGTTATCGCGATAAAAATTCAGTTAGGAAAAGGTGATACACAAGTTGGTATTCTCGTCCTCATAAATGCCCCCCTCTGGACGCACGTGCGTGCGTGCTCATACATACACACACACACACACTTCTTCAAATCAAGGGTGGACGCTCCCCAGACTCTTGGTGGTGGTGGTGGTTTAGTCGCTAAGTCCGCTAAGTCGTGTCTGACTCTTGTGACGCCATGGACTGTAGCCCGCCAGGCTCCTCTGTCCATGGAATTCTCCAGGCAAGAATACTGGAGTGGGTTGCCATTTCCTTCTCCAGGGAATCTTCTCTACCCAGGAATCAAACCTGGGTCTCCTGCATTGCAGGCAGATTCTTTACTGACTGAGCTACAAGGGAGCCCAAACTCTTACTCAGTCCTGAAGACCCAGGTGAAGCATCCCGGCCCCTCTCCACACCACCACCCCTTCCCCTCCTAACAGAGGTGGTCTGCTTCCTCCCTCCTCCTCCCTGACTGGAAACATTCCCTGCTTCTTCCCTTGCAAATTCATTAGTCATTCATTCACTAAAATAAGCAATCCATTTGGAAACATGAGGCAATGCGAGAGCAGCATTTGTGGTTCCGAACGTTATGGACCATCCAGAAATCAAAGCTGCCACGTGTAGTGAACACAGGTCTCTCCCCAACTGGACACTGAAGACGTGGCTTCCTGAGGAGGGGACGAGTCACAGCGGGTGAGCAGCTGGAACACAGGCCAAATGCTGTCGGATGCTACCGGCAGGGTCTATGAGATGATGAGCAAGGACTTTATTTCAGAAAGCAGTCCTCTGAGTGGGCAGAGACAGGGGGCTCCAGAGAGGGACCCCAGAACACCCCAAGGGCGGGTGGACACCAATGCCAGCTGCTGTGTCTATGAGGAGATTAGTACAGGAAGCGAAAGTTCAGGTTTAGAAACTTGATCCTTCACCGTGGATTGTCTGAGAAGCACCATGGACATCCAGAGGGGATGTGATTTGGGCCTCAAAGTGATAAACGAACGCTGATGGAAGCTGGTGCATCAGATTTGAAGCTGTGATAAAGATCTGAAGTATGATGTAGCACCATAAGTTATATCAGAACACTGAAAGAAAAAAGAATGACTGGGAAAGCATGTCCCCCAAAGTGACTATAGCAATTTCCGAGAAGAAAAACCACAAGAATTCCATTCTTCTCTCCTTCTTCCAGACACGGCCACTATTATTTTTCAAGAGAACATTAACTGAACTAGGAATCTTTCAAATAAACACTCAGTGAAGGAGAGAACCAGCAAAACTGATTTTTTTTCAGTCTTTTATTATTTCAAAAAATCCATTAAAAGATTTGGATGCTTGAGGTATTACATAAATTACCCTATTATTGTAGCAGTGAAAGGATTTCACACCCGTCCATTTACTTCTGATTTGAATTCCCTCCATGAAAATTCTTTGTTTTTGAAAAATATTTGTCATGCTGCAGATATAATTCACATTAATCAAGGAGTGTATTTAAAAGGTAAGACTTTAAGTGCCTTATTAGGAGGGAAAAAAACTTGGCCTAACATAGCTACTTAACAATCCACTTCTTTTCACAGTGTATTCACCAGCCAGCTTTTAAAATTAATTGTCCTTAGAAACTTATAATAAAATGGTAATTTCACTGCACAGCTAACAATTTGGATCTCTTCTACCAAATAGGCTATTCGGTACGTGACAAAGGGTGTGTGAACACTTGTTGATTTCTTGTTGCTGGCAGACCCTGCAACTTAAAGGAAAAACCATCAGCATGGTGATCTGGAATAGCTCTCACAGAATGAAACACACACATCTAGACCCCAGGACAGCACAGAGTTGATCTTTGAGGTACTTTTCCGCTTTCCCACCAACTCCCTCTGCATCCTGTTCACATACAGGTCCAGTATCTCAGGAGGGTGCAGATGGACCCTCCAGCTGAAACCCCAGCCTCAGTCCCCAGGAGCCAAGAGCAGAGGACTGAGGGGTCATAACGTGAATAAGGATGGGTTGCAGACCAAGCTTGGAAGGAGGAACAAGGAAAACAGAGCCAGGAGTCCCAGGAGCAAAGAGAAATGGTCAGTTTCAAGGTGGTGGCTATGTTGTGTTTCTAGGAAACAGAACCATGGACAGCGCAGAGAAGATTCCCTAAGGGTGGTGCCAGGCAGCAGAAGGTCAGCCATGAGGAGGCCAGTCAGTTTCAAGGTGGTGGCTATGTTGTGTTTCTAGCAAACAGAACCATGGACAGCGCAGAGAAGATTCCCTAAGGGTGGTGCCAGACAGCAGAAGGTCAGCCATGAGGAGACCAGGGGCTCCAAGACTCTGAGACTCCAGGGGGAACACAGGGACCAGGGACCATTCCCCTCTGCCACTCAGCATTCTGAGGCTGGAGGGACCTTGGATGATAGAGTAGCATCAGGGAGGGAGGCAAGGAGAACTCCAGAAAGGGGTGATGTCAGCACTGCACCCACTCCCAGTGGACCAGAGCACAGGATCAACAAATGAAGTTGAGTTGTAAAATATAAAGTTACGTTTCTTGCCCACCTAAGACTATAGGTGAGATTCAGCCCACCGCAAATAAACACATGCACACACAGCCTGTGTATGTGCTGTGCAAATTATGCCAAGTGACATTTCCACTTTTCATGCTTTGTTATACAACAAATCCAATGTACTACATCATTAAAGTAATTCCCATAGACTTCCAAATTCAAATTGCTTATAAAACGATTTGCACTAAAGGCAGAGGAGTATACGTGTATGTCTATGTATACAGGAGAAAAAGTGCTGATCGGGGCTGGACAGGGAGGCATTCCAGAGGAAGAAACTCTGAGCCCCTTAATTCAGAATTTGAATGCACTCCAAATGGTTCTCTCCATTTCTTCATTATAGCGGCCTAGTCAACCCTTGGTCACAAGACATTACTGGAACGAAAATAGTTTGATATGAACCAGTAGATTTTCCTAAGTCTCTTACACTAACCAAGGACAGATTTTGTTTTTTCCTACGATTACATTTTAGTCCCAAATAAGTGACTTTCCAAGTCAGTCTCGGAGAAGGGTAGCAAGCTGGTTTTTATACCTCTTACCTGTCAAAATACACCTATAAAATGATCTCTTCCTCCACATGTTATCATCAACATCAAGACATGTTTTTTGTTGTTGTTCAGTCACTAAGTCCTGTCTGACTCTGTGACGCCATGGACAGTAAGTAGCACAGCAGACCTCCCTGCCCTTCATCATTTCCCAGAGTTTGCTCAAACTCATGTCCATTGAGTCTGTGACACCATGCATCCATCTCATCCTCTGTCACCCCCTTCTCCTCCCATCCTCAATCTTTCTCAGCATCAGGGTCTTTTCCAATGAGTTGGCTGTTCGCATCAGATGGCTAAATTATTGGTGCTTCAGCACCAATCCTTCCAATGAATATTCAGGGTTGATTTCCTTTAGGGTTGACTAGCTTGACCTCCCTGCTGTCCAAGGGACCCTCAAGAGTCTTATTCACACCACAATTTGAAAGCTTCAATTCTTCGGTGCTCAGCCTTTATGGTCCAACTCTCACATCAGTATGTGACTGCTGGAGAAACCATAGCTTTGACTATACGGACCTTTGTCTGTACGTGACTGCTGGAGAAACCATAGCTTTGACTATACGGACCTTTGTCTGTACGTGACTGCTGGAGAAACCGTAGCTTTGACTATAGGAAATGCATGGGTCACAGCCTTGTGTAACTCAATGAAGCTATGAGCTGTGCTGGACAGGACCACCCAAGATGGACGGGTCATGGTGCAGAGTTCTGGCAAAATGTGGTCCCCTGGAGAAGGGAATGGAAAACCACTCAGTATTCTTGCTTTGAGAACCTCATAAACAGTATAAAAAGGCAAAAAGACGTACTTGGGAACTCTTAAGTAGACACATCAAAATAAAAGTTACAACAATGGCAAAGCAGGTTGAAAGCCTTGAAGACCTAACCTGTATTCCTCTGGGCTCTGCATTCATTATCTGAGAAGTGGTCTTGATCCAAGAGGCAAAACTATCGGATAAACAAAAACTTTGAGTAAAACCCCCAGTTTTTAAATGAAGCTATCAACTCAAACAGGCCTAATGAGAATCAGCAAGCCAATTTGATCCCTATTAGCAAAAATGCAAAAAGAAACAAAATCAATCAGTGCCCATGAGGTGAGAAACACGAGCAAATTGAAAAGGACTTCAAGTTTAGATAAAAGGCAATTAAGACCAAGAGATGTGGCTAAATGGAACACAGTGCACATACAGCCTATTAGCCTATTTCTGAAAACTTCAAAGCAAAATTGGAAACAAAAATTGCATTTAAAATTGAAAATGGCATAATCAGGGTGGGACGGGGGTCTTCATGACATAACTGTTCCCCACAGTGCTGGTCCCAAAGCATGTCTTTCATGCCCTGGATATTGCTGGTCAGACCCCAGAGCCACAGTCTTCTCTGACCTTCATCCCCTGCATCCATTTCTGCTCTGACTTTGCCTGAAGAAACATCTTCTCTCCAAGTGTCTGGACTCCCAAGGCCAGACTCACACAAGACAAAGCAGGGTCCACCATGAGCTGAGATGTGGCGATCCAGGAGCCATCACCACAGCTGCCACCATGCACATGCACACATACACAATCCATACACATGGTACATGTACACACAACACACACACACACACTATACACACACACTACACATATACACTCCATATATACACATACTCCACACACATATACTCCATACACACACTCCACACACATAATACACACTTCACACACACATCACACACATACTCCACACATACACACTACACACACACTGTACACACACACTACACATATACACTCCATATACACACATACTCCACACACATAATACACACTTCACACACACGTTACACACACACTCCACACATACACACTCCACACACACATACTATACATACACATACTACACAATCACTCAGACACACATACTGCACACACTGCATCCATACTACACATGCCTACTACACACACACACCACAGACACACCACACACACACACGCACACTCCACGTACTCCACACACATAGTCACACACACACTCCACACATACACACTCCACATACACGCACTCCACACACACTCCACGTACTCCACACACATAGTACACACACACATATATACACACACCTTAAGTCCTAAAGCACATGCTCATATATCCTACAAAGTCTAGAATTTCCCCCACAGGAGTGTTTCTTTTGAGCAAAAAGTTTATGTTCAGAAATCCCTGCGTGATGGAGTATTACTCAGCCATTAAAAAGAATACATTTGAACCAGTTCTAATGAGGTGGATGAAACTGGAGCCTATTATACAGAGTGAAGTAAGCCAGAAGGAAAAACATCAATACAGTATACTAACGCATATATATGGAATTTAGAAAGATGGTAACGATAAAAAAAAAAAGAATAAAAATAATCATTTTTACTTTTATCTTCATTTATTCCTTTTCAAATGCCTTCCTTACTGTATAAAGACCTGAGTTTCTGATCTATACTCTATTCCTTCTAAGGAATTTATGACTTTTTAATGTGGGTTCACTAGCAATAAATTCCCTCAATGTTTGTTTAAAAAAAAAAAAAACTGTGAATTGCTCGGTCACGTCTGACTCTTTGTTGCCCAAAAAAAAAAAAAAAAAAAAGAAATCCCTGCGTGAATCATACCCCCCTGAGGTTAACCAAGGACCTAGTCAGTGTTCAGCAAGCCTACTGGAACATTTGAGTGTGGGACAAAGCACGGGGTTCCACCCAGGGAAAGGAGGAGGGGGTCTGAGAGTGACCCCAGTGCAGCCACTGGGCTTGGACCAGCCAGGGGCCTGAGCACCAGGGGCAGAAGGGGGTGGGGGTTGCTGCAAGGAGGGGGAGGTACCCAGGCCTTCGCTGCTTGGGAAGCTCACTTCTCTTTAGGGCCCAGGCTTCAGAATCAAAAGGTCTTGGCAGGAACCCTACTTCTGTGATTGTGGAGGAGTCCTCACCTGTGAATGGAAAATGAATGAACTCAGAAGGTTTTAAGACTCAGAGGATAGTGGCTCATTTCCCATGCACCGGCTACTCCATCTGCATGGTGTCCGTGCTTCCCAAACGTCACCATGCCCAGAGCCCCAGCATCTTACTGAAGCACAGTTGACTCCATCCACCCAGGCAGGCCCAGTGTCTGAGTTTCTGGAGGGATCCCGGAGTCTCTGCTGTCTTGGCCCACAGAGCACACAGTGCAGAGCAGGGGCTGACGTCACTTTATCCTCCCAGGAACCTGAGAGGGGGACTGTTACTATCTATGCAGAGCCCACCCTGGATAAAAAAAAGAAAAAGAAAGCGCTAATGCTGCCATATTATGAAACTTTCTAAAGTAAAGAGTTATGCTGGCTTGTGTGGTTTCTTACTACTCAAGTGGAGCATCACCCAGAGCTTGTTAGGAATGCAGAATGGTGGGCCCTGTGCTGGCTCCACTGACTCCAAATGGCTTTTTAACAAGATCTCAAGTGGGTCAAAGGAGTTGGTGATGGACAGGGAAGCCTGGCGTGCTACAGTCCATGGGTTGCAAAGAGTAGGACATGGCTGAGCAACTGAACTGAACTGAACTGAACTGACAAGTGGGTCACATCAACAGAAAAGTTTGAGAAGGTATGGATGATACAGCAATTTTCCTTTTTTGTAATAGATATGCCTGTTACTTCCAAGAAATTTTCTGTGTATCCAGTTAAAATTTATATAGAATAAAGATGCTGTTGCTGCTGCTGAGTTGCTTCAGTCATGTCCAACTCATTGAGACCCCATGGACTGTAGACCGCCAGGCTCCTCTGTTCATGGAATTTTTCCAGGCAAGAATACTAGAGTGGGTTGCCATGCACTCCTCCAGGGGATCTTCTCCACCCAGGGATTGAACTCAGGTCTCCTGCAGCTCCTGCACTGCCGGTGGATTCTTTACCGCTGAGCCACTGGAAAGCCCATAGAATAAAGGGTAACTTTAAATTTTAATTAATGTTAATTAATTGTAACAATTTTATAATGAATAAAATTTTAAATTAATGGGAAATGATGAAATAAATTCCCAACCTCACGCCCCACCCCTGACATACATACACACACCCAGTAACAAGTGGGAAACCTCTTTTTGTCAGAATAGCTGAGTTCTTCCCTGAGGTCAGCAATCTTGACCAAAAAAAAGAAAATCATTCTTACACCAAAAAAAAAAAAGAATTTTAAGGCCTTTCAAGATCATTGCATTTCCTACAGGCTCAGCAGGTAAAGAATTTGTCTGCAATGCAGGAGACACAGGAAATGCAGGTTCGATCCCTGGATCAGGAGGATCCCCTCAAGGAGGAATGGCAACCCACTCCGGTATTCTTGCTGGGAAAACCCCATGGACGGGGGAGCTTGGCAGGCTACAATCCAATGGGTCGCAAAGGGTCAGACACGATTGAGTGACTAAGCACAGCACATCAAATATGCAGAAAGTTAATACAATTCTCTTCCCCCATTGATGCTACTTGAAATTCACACTTGGGGATGACACGTGTCCCATCACACATGTCTGCCAGGCTATTCTCTCAAGAGAGAGCCTGTCCCAAGAAGGGGAGGGGAAACTAGGAAGTTCAGATCCTGCACTCAAGGAGTTTATTCTACCTAGGAGGTGACACAAGTTGAAAGGAACTACTACAGAGGCAGAGGAAAAGAGACAAGATCAAACATTGGTGGAGGAAAGGCGTTTTCACCATGCATTTGTGAGTACCAAGGCGAGGGTCATTTCTTAGCAAACTGGTAGTTGACTGCAGCAGCTACACCTGGTCCCCAGTGGATGGGTGGGCCTGACTGAGGTGGCCTGAGCATCCCAGCTTCAGGGTCTCCAGTGAAGGAGGAAGAGAACGGGGCTCAGAGACCAGGCCTGGAGCATATGCTGTGGTCCCCACCCCACCACCCACTGCCTGTGCCAGGGAGTTGCTGTTGTTCGGTTGCTGAGTCATGTCCGACTCTTTGCGACCTCATGGACTGCAGCATGCCAGGCTTCCCTCTCTTTCACTATCTTCCAGAGTTTGCTCAAACTCATGTCCCTTGAGTTGGTGATGCCATCCAACCATCACATCCTCTGTCCCTCCGTTCTCCTCCCACCTTCAATCTTTCCCAACATCAGGGTCTTTCCCATTGAGTCAGCTCTTCGCATCCGGTGGCCAAAGTATTGGAGCTTCATCTTCAGCATCAGTCCTCCCAATGACTATTCAGGGTTGATTTCCTTTAGGATGGGCTGGGGAGTCGATGGTCATTAAGGCCACTGTTACTCTCATCAGATGTGGCACGATGAATACTTTCAGCCAGGAAGGCCTGAGATGCAGACAGTAACCAACGCTTTGTGAGGAAAGCATGGTCCCAAGTTCACTGCCACCTCCCAAGGTCGCCTTCCCCATCTCCAGACCCAGGAAATGCTGATGCCAAGAAGAAAGGAAGCAAACTGGACCCACTGCCACACCAGGCATATGCGTTTCTGGCTTTTGGACCAAAAGTGTCAGGCAGGAAATGGGCAAGAGATGTTGTCTTTGTGTATTGCAACTCTCTCCATTTTCACTGCAGAAAAACCACTGGAAATCTGCATCCGCATGTACGTATGTTTTTCATTTATATTCAAGCCTGAAAAATTAAAATTAATACTGTTATGGTGGCCACTGGCCACTGCTGTAAACGTACAATTTCTCCATGGGAAAGGAGTGTAGGGAAGAATTTCCAGGCCCCACTGCCGCTCTTGTCGTTTCTAAAATTACCTGTCATTTCTGGTATTCACATTGTCAATCTGCACTTATTTTGAATCTGGAATGCATACTAAACTTCCATTTGAATAAATATTGAAATGGAGCCATGGCAGCCAGAATCATCCCAGCCCCAACCACACTTCACGTCCACGAATTCTGAACACAACACAGAGGGGGCAGTGGGCACCCAATAAGTGACCCAGCCAAAGGCCCATCCTCTGGAGTCCCGGTCTCCTCGTCTTCAATTCTGCCAAAAGTGAAAACTCCTTGTTTTAGAATAAGGTGCTGGCCTCCCTTCAACTGGAGCAGGCCTAGATTAGGGGAGAAACACACACGTGTAGACATGCTTTTCTACGACAGCGTGAGTGACTGGGCCCTGGTGACCCAGGCCCCCTGTGCATCTCTACAACCCAAGGAAAAATGGAAGGCTGGGAGCCAGCCAACCTCAGAGGCTTTCTGAAGGACATGGAACCTGGTGTCAGCTGTCAAGGACCAGTGGGCTTCCAAAGGCAGGAAGGAGGGAGCACCACTATCCACGCCAGGAAAGCACAGCTGCCGAGACGTGACCAGGAAGAGCCCAGACTCCAGGGTCAGGCTAGGTCCCAACTCTGGCTCCCCCACTGCCCAGCTGATGCTCCAGGGCAGGTCACTCAGCTGTGAGCCCCTCGGTGCCTCCAAGACACTTACACATGTTCAGTGAGTTCCATTCGCAAAGTGCTTGGATCCGGTGAGTCGGAGAATATTGCCCTGCTAGTGAGCCCTGGAATCAGAATAAGGTCTGAAAAGGTAGATGGGGCTCAGCTGGCTGAGGCCCGAGGATGGCAGGCCCTAGGCTCCTCCTAAAAACCAATGGGAAGCTGTTGAGGGTGCTGAATGGCATAAAAGTCAAAGTAACACAGACCATCTCCACTGATGTCCAATCACAAAGATTTCTTGCTGGGTCCTTCCCTCACAATCCACTTTTTTTTTTTTTTAACTTTAATTGGAGGCTAATTACTTTACAATATTGTGGTGGGTTTTGCTATACATTGACATGAATCAGCCATGGGTGTACATGTGGCCCCCATCCTGAACCCCCCTCCATCCTCTCTCCCCATCCCATCCCTCTGGGTCATCCCAGTGCACCAACCCTGAGCACCCTGTCTCATGCATCAAACCTGGACTGGCAATCTATTTCACATATGATAATATACATGTTTCAATGCTATTCTCTCAAATCATCCCACCCTCGCCTTCTCCCACAGAGTCCAAAGTCTGTTCTTTACATCTGTGTCTCTTTTGCTGTCTCGCATATAGGGTCATCATTACCATCTTTATAAATTCCATATATATGTGTTAGTATACTGTATTGGTGTTTTTCTTTCTCTTTTACATGGATCTTGGGAAACATTCAGTTTTCTCACTCACCGTATCTTTCCATTCCAGTTTCCTCTCCTCTTTTCATTTTCATAATTGTTTTGTTCAAATTTGTGAGGGTTTTGCATTCACACTGTTTTAACGATCCTCTAATTACTAACCTAAATTACAAGGAAGCCTGAAAATAAGGTAGACCACAAGAGACATTCTCCTTCTTATCTGTTATGAAGAATATCTGTTTAAGCAAGCATGCCTTAATGTAGTATATACCCATTATCAGCAAAGCGTTAGGTTCATTTAGTTCATAATTTGTAAAACTGAGAACAAAGTGCCCCAGGGGTGTGTTCGAATGAGGCTAGACTCAGGAATACAGGATTAATCACCCTACCTAGTGTGCAAACAGCAGATTTATTATATTTAATTAAGTGAGTCAATGATCTCTCAAACTCTGGTGAGGTGTCTTCGTACCAAGTACGGAAACACAGATTTTAGCAGTGAAGGAAAGTGGCTAATCTTCAAACAGGATCATTTTCCTTATGAATCATTTCTGTCCTGTTTGATCTTTTGTTTTGCAACTAAACACTGGTAGCCCTTGGACACTCTGGACCCCGACCTCAGCAGTCTCCCGGGAACACAGACACATCACAGGCAGCTCCCTGGGGCTCCGGCCCCTCCCCACACCCACCTTACAGCCTCTCTCCTGCAACCAGCTGTCCGTGTCCAGTGTGGGTGCTGGCTCTGCCACACGCAGGCCCCAGAGGCACCTGCAGGGGACTCAGCACCTGGTGGGTGACCCTCAGCCAGGGGGAGTGCCGATGAGCAGGTGCCCCTCCCCTGGCCTCGCCAGGTGGCAGTTCTGAGCAGCAGCATCCCTGTGCAGCAGCCTCAGCCCTGGCCGTGCTGACGCCAGGCTGCAGCCTCACCCGGGTTCTCCCTCCTTGTGTTTCACTTCCAGGCTCACTTCTGACATAAACTACATAAGCCTGGACCCAAGCCTTTCTCTCAGGCTCTGCTTGAAAGCACAGATCCAAATACAGGGAAACAAAGTCGATTTTGGCAAATTAAAGTGATGTCAAATATCCATAAGAATCTATAACTATGGAATATAAAATTCTAATATTATAGAAGGTACACTTATTTTAATTTAGAAAATGAGCAGTGTTATATAAATATTCCCAACAGCAGTTTCACTTTATTTCCTTCTTTTATTATTTTAAATGTTATTCGGGGAAGCCGTGAATATGCAACCATCATTGTGTCATGGTCCCTGACCTTTACCCAAGTCCTCAGGAACTTCATATTAAATCAAACAATGTGTGAAATTGGGTGGTCAGGCAGCAGGTTGGGTTTACACAAGATATAGTGACTGTTTTCAGTTCAGTTCGGTCACTCAGTCATGTCTGACTCTTTGCGAACCCATGGACTGCAGCATGCAAGGCTTCCCTGTCCATCACCAACTCTTGGAGTTTACTCAAACTCATGTTCTTCGAGTCAGTGATGCCATCCAACCATCTCATTCTCTGTCATCCCTTACTCCTCCCACCTTCAATCTTTCCCAATGTCAGGGTCTTTTTCAAAGGGTCAGTTCTTCTCATCAGGTGGCCAAAGGATTGGAGTTTCACCTTCAACATTAGTCCTTCCAATGAATATTCAGGACTGATTTCCTATAGGATGGACTGGCTGGGTCTCCATGCATTTCAAGGGACTCTCAAGAGTCTTCTCCAACACCACAATTCAAAAGCATCAATTATTCAGTGTTCAGCTTTCTTTATAGTCCAACTCTCACATCCATACATGACTACTGGAAAAACCAAAGCTTTGACTAGACAGATCTTTGTTGGCAAAGTAACATCTCTGCTTTTTAATATGCTGTCTAGTTTGGTCAACTGAAATTCCATCACTTCCACTAGCTCTTTTGTAGCTTGTTCCACTACTTCTTCATAAAGCCCACTTGACTTCTCACTCCAAGATATCTGGCTCTAGGTGAGTGATCACACCACTGTGGTTATTCAGGTCATGAAGTTTTTTTGTATAGTTCTCCTGTGTATTCTTACCACCTCTTCTTATTATCTTCTGCTTCTGTTAGGTCCACACCATTTCTGTCCTTTATTGAGCCCATCTCTGCATGAAATGTTCCCTTGGTATCTCCAATTTTCTTGAAGAGATCTCTAGTCTTTCCTCTATTTCTTTGCCTTGATTACTGAGGAAGGCTTTCTTATCTCTCCTTGCTAGTCTTTGGAACTCTGCATTCTAATGGGTATATCTTTCCTTTTCTTCTTTGCCTTTTGGTTCTCATCTTTTCTCAGCTATTTGTAAGGCCTCCTCGAACAACTATTTTGCCTTTTTGCATTTCTTTTGCTTGGGGATGGTCTTGATCACTGCCTCCCGTACAATGTCATGAACCTCCATCTGTAGTTCTTCAGGCACTCTCTCTATCAGATAGATATAATCCCTTGAATCCATTTGTCATTTCCACTGTATAATCATTAGGGATTTGATTTAGGTCATACCTGCCAGGAGAAATATCAGTAACCTCAGATATGCAGATGACACCACCCTTAGGACAGAAAGTGAAGAGGAACTACAAAGCCTCCTGATGAAAATGAAAGAGGAGAGTGAAAAAGTTGGCTTAAAGCTCAACATTCAGAAAACGAAGATCATGGCATCTGCTCCCATCACTTCAAGGGAAATAGATGGGGAAACAGTGGAAACAGTGTCAGACTTTATTTTTCTGGGTTCCAAAATCATTGTAGATGGTGACTGCAGCCATGAAATTAAAAGACACTTACTCCTTGGAAGGAAAGTTATGACCAACCTAGATAGCATATTCAAAAGCAGAGACATTACTTTGCCAACAAAGGTCCGTCTAGTCAAGGCTATGGTTTTTCCTGTGGTCATGTATGGATGTGAGAGTTGGACTGTGAAGAAAGCTGAGGGCCAAAGAATTGATGCTTTTGAACTGTGGTGTTGGAGAAGACTCTTGAGAGTCCCCTGGACTGCAAGGAGATCCAACCAGTCTACCCTAAAGGAGATCAGTCCTGGGTGTTCATTGGAAGGAATGATGCTAAAGCTGCAACTCCAGTACTTTGGCCACCTCATGTGAAGTGTTGACTCATTGGAAAAGACTGATGCTGGGAGGGACTGGGGGCAAGAGGAGAAGGGGACGCCAGAGGATGAGATGGCTGGATGGCATCACCGACTCGATGGACATGAGTTTGGGTAAACTCCAGGAGTTGGTGATGGACAGGGAGGCCTGGCGTGCTGCGATTCATGGGGTCACAAAGAGTCAGACAGGACTGAGCGACTGAACTGAACTGAACTGAACTGAATGGTCTAGTTGTTTTCCCTACTTTCTTCAATTGAAGTCTGAATTTGGCTATAAGGAGTTCATGATCTGAGCCACAGTCAGCTCCTGGTCTTGTTTTTTCTGACTGTATAGAGCTTCTCCATCTTTGGCTTCAAAGACTATAATCAATCTGATTTCGGTGTTGACCATCTGGTGATGTCCATGTGTAGAGTCTTCTCTTGTGTTGTTGGAAGAGGGTGTTTGCTATGACTGTTGCATTTTCTTGGCAAAACTCTATTAGCCTTTGCCCTGCTTCGTTCTGTACTCCAAGTCCAAATTTTCCTGTTACACCAGGTACCTCTTGACTTCCTACTTTTGCATTCCAGTCCCCTAAATGAAAAGGACATCTTTTTTGGGTGTTAGTTCTAGAAGGTCTTGTAGGTCTTCATAGAGCCGTTCAACTTAAGCTTCTTCAGCAATACTGGTCAGGGCATAGACTTGGATTACTATGATATTGAATGGTTTGCCTTGGAAAAGAACAGAGATCATTCTGTCATTTTTGAGATTTCACCCAAGTAGTGCATTTCAGACTCTTGTTGACTATGATGGTTATTCCATTTCTTCTAAGGGATTCTTGCCCACAGTAGTAGATATAATTGTCATCTGAGTTAAATTCACCCATTCCAGTCCATTTTAGTTCACTGATTCCTAGAATGTTGATGTTCACTCTTGCCATGTCCTGTTTGACCACTTCCTATTTGCCTTGATTCATGGACCTAACATTCCAGGTTCCTATGCAATATTGCTTTTTGCAGCCTCAGACTTTACTTCCATCACCAGTCACATCCACAACTGGGTGTTGTTTTTGCTTTGGTTCTGTCTCTTCATTCTAACTGGAGTTATTTCTGCACTCTTCTCCAGTTGCATACTGGCACCTCACAACCTGAGGAGTTCATCTTTCAGTATCCTATCTTTTTGCCTTTTCATACTGTTCATGGGGTTCTCAAGGCAAGAATACTGAAGTGGTTTGCCATTTCCTTATCCAGTGGTCCACGTTTTGTCAGAATTCTCCACCATGACCCGTCTGTCTTAGGTGCTCCTACAGGGCATGGCTCATAGTTTCATTGAGTTAGACAAGGCTGTGGTCCATGTGATCAGATTGGTTAATTTCTGTGGTTGTGGTTTTCATTCTGTCTGTCCTCTGATGGAGAAGGATAAGAGGCTTATGGAGGCTTCCTGATGTTTTAGACTTTGTCTTAAATAAAGACACATCAAGGATGACTCATGAATATTTTCTGATTACTAAGTAGTGCCTTATTATCTTGGTGAACTGATTTTCCTACAGGAATATCCCATTTTTAATATAAATTTGTTTATTTTAATTGGAGGCTAATTATTTTACAATATTGTATTGGTTTTGCCATACATTGTCATTAACCAAGAGAGCATGTAGAATACAGCTTTGTGAGAAGCTTCATTATCACAGGTAGAAATAATGCAGGAGCCTAAGAAATGAAATCTAAGTTATGAGGACAAGAGTCTTTGTGTTAGAAATGTATTAAGTAGGGCTGCATATAATCTTGAATATTCAAAACAAAAAGTGCCTGGCACTGTGCCTGCTTTATGTGATGAGTGGTAATTTTATTTCTCACAAGTGAATGAATGAATCAGAAAGGGGCTCCATCTGCATATTCCCAGCCTTCTAGGAGTATCATGCCCCTCATCCCCCACAAAAGCAGTCATGCTGTTGTGACCTCTCAAGGTGAGCCTCGGAGCTGGCTCGGCCAGTACTGTGAGCCACAGCATCCCTGGGGGTGCACTGGTGAAAAGCCTCTGCCTGATGCCTAAAATACCTTCATGGGAAAAAGTTTTGGTTTCAAATTGGAGATTAAATGCTTAGGAAGAAAGTGCCTGCCGGAGATGACCATGCACTTAAAGTCATTGCAGTATTAACCAATCATATCATGAGTGTAGACAACAGATACTGTGTTTTCTGCTCTCTCACTGTTTTGTTGGGTGCAAGCAGGTGGCAAGCCTAAGGTCTCACCCTGACTGGCTTCTGTGAGGGACAGGGTGGGCACCCCACAAGGGAGGGAGGGCAGGGAACAGAGCAGGGAAAAAGCAGCCCCTGAAAGCTGCATAGCTGCCTCTGCAAGGTGCAGTTACCTTGTACTGAACCACGGGGAAAGAATCAGCTCTTGGAGGAGTTGCTACTATGCGTGTTAAGTCACTTCAGTCATGTCCTACTCCTTGTGACCCTATGGACCATAGCCCACCAAGCTTCCCTGTCCATGGGATTCTCCTGGCAAGAATAATGGAGTGGGTCACCATGCCCTCCTCCAGGGGATCTTCCCAATCCAGGGGTTGAACCTGCATCTCTTAAGTCTCCAGCATTGGCAGGCAGGCTCTTTACCACTACCGCCACTTGGGAAGCCCAACTGCTACCATGCAGAGCTCAAAAGACTCGCTGCTCTATTTGATGAGCATATGAAGATTTTTCTATTTTTTCCTAACTTATGGTCAAGCTCACTATATGTGTTTATATATGTATATAAACTCTTTCTTGTAAGTCTCACTGCCTGAACACATCAGTCAGTTTCCGGCCAGGGAAAGAGAAAGGTTTCTGGTTATTTCGAATGGAATGATTAGTAACAAAAATGTGAAAGCAGAATTGTGACAGTGATTTGACTGTAAACGTGTTGGAAGGACTGAGGAGGCAAAGTGGGGTGGAGGCGGTGCTAGAGACTTGCACTGACACTGAGCACACACTCAGGGGCCAGAACCCACAGTCCATGGTGGAACTACCACTGCTCCTCCTGACCACCCCCCCCCCAGCGGCACAGAGGTCATCCAACACTGACCTCTTACCCACTGTCGCTGTCACTTAGGGGAGCTCCAGAAGCAAGGAAGGAATCATACTCGGGCAGATGACTGTAAAAGTTGGTAATTAGTTAGGATCCCTTAAAGAGGTCCTTATGGAGTAACAGCTGAAGGGTGACATCTTGTATTTGAAATGGAGGCATGGTGACCTATCACTGGCCACTGCATTTACCTTGAATACTAACAATGTATCTACTCCTTGCATTGCTGCTGCTGCTGCTGTTAAGTCGCTTCAGTCATGTCCAACTCTGTGCGACCCCATAGACGGCAGCCCACCAGGCTCCCCCGTCCCTGGGCTTCTCCAGGCAAGAACACTAGAGTGGGTTGCCATTTCCTTCTCCAATGCATGAAAGTGAAAAGTGAAAATGAAGTTGCTCAGTCGTGTCCGACCCTCAGCAACCCTATGGACTGCAGCCTACCAGGCTCCTCCGTCCATGGGATTTTTCAGGCAAGAGTAGAGAATGAATCTAGTTCTTTAAAAACATGGCTGTAGACAGGCTCTAATTTCATCCTTGGTAAAGTGATAAAAATCAAGGCAAACTGGAAGTGGTCAAACAAGAGATGGCAAAAATGAATGTCACCATTCTAGGAATCAGTGAACTCAAATGGACTGGAATGGGTGAATTTAACTCAAATGACCATTATATCTACTACTGCTGGCAGGAATCCCTCAGAAGAAATGGAGTGGCCATCATGGTCAACAAAATAGTCTGAAATGCAGTCAGATAGATCAGTCGCTCAGTCCGACTCTTTGCGACCCCATGAATCGCAGCACGCCAGGCCTCCCTGTCCATCACCAATACCTGGAGTTCACTGAGGCTCATGTCCATCGAGTCAGTGATGCCATCCAGCCATCTCATCCTCTGTCGTCCCCTTCTCCTCTTGCCCCCAATCCCTCCCAGAGTCAGAGTCTTTTCCAATGAGTCAACTCTTCCCAGGAGGTGGCCACAGTACTAGAGTTTCAGCTTTAGCATCATTCCTTCCAAAGAAATCCCAGGGCTGATCTCCTTCAGAATGGACTGGTTGGATCTCCTTGCAGTCCAGGGGACTCTCAAGAGTCTTCTCCAACACCACACTTCAAAAGCATCAATTCTTCAGTGCTCAGCTTTCTTCACAGTCCAACTCTCACATCCATACATGACCACAGGAAAAACCATAGCCTTGACTAGACGGACCTTTGTTGGCAAAGTAATGTCTCTGCTTTTGAATATGCTATCTAGGTTGGTCATAACTTTCCTTCCAAGGAGTAAGCGTCTTTTAATTTCATGGCTGCAGTCACCATCTGCAGTGATTTTGGAGCCCAGAAAAATTAAGTCTGACACTGTTTCCCCATCTATTTCCCATGAAGTGATGGGACTGGATGCCATGATCTTCATTTTCTGAATGTTGAGCTTTAAGCCAACTTTTTCACTCTCCACTTTCACTTTCATCAAGAGGCTTTTGAGTTCCTCTCCACTTTCTGCCATAAGGGCAGTACTTGGATGCAATCTCAAAAACAACAGAATGATCTCAGTTCGTTTCTAAGGCAAACCATTCAATATCATAGTAATCCAAGTCTATGCCCCAACCAGTAACACTGAAGAAGCCGAAGTTGAATGGTTCTATGAAGACCTACAAGAACTTCTAGAACTAACACCCAAAAAAGATGTCCTTTTCATTTAGGGGACTGGAATGAAAAAGTAGGAAGTCAAGAAACACCTGGAGTAACAGGAAAATTTGGCCTTGGAATATGGGATGAAGCAGGGCAAAGGCTAATAGAGTTTTGCCAAGAAAATGCACTGGTCATAACAAACACCCTCTTCCAACAACGCAAGAGAAGACTCTACACATGGACATCACCAGATGGTCAACACTGAAATCAGATTGATTATATTATTTGCAGCCAAAGATGGAGAAGCTCTATACAGTCAGCAAAAACAAGACCAGGAGCTGACTGTGGCTCAGACCATGAACTCCTGATGCCAAATTCAGACTTCAATTGAAGAAAGTAGGGAAAACCACTAGACCATTCAGGTATGACCTAAATCAAATCCCTTATGATTATACAGTGGAAGTGAGAAATAGATTTAAGGGCCTAGATCTGATAGATAGAGTGCCTGATGAACTATGGAATGAGGTTCGTGACATTGTAGAGGAGACAGGGATCAAGACCATCCCCAATGGAAAAGAAATGCAAAAAAGCAAAATGGCTGTCTGGGGAGGCCTTACAAATAGCTGAGAAAAGAAGAGAAGTGAAAAGCAAAGGAGAAAAGGAAATATATAAACATCTGAACGCAGAGTTCCAAAGAATAGCAAGAAGAGATAAGAAAGCCTTCTTCAGTGATCAATGCAAAGAAATAGAGGAAAACAACAGAATGGGAAAGACTAGGGATCTCTTCAAGAAAATCAGAAATACCAAAGGAACATTTCATGCAAAGATGGGCTCGATAAAGGACAGAAATTGTATGGACCTAACAGAAGCAGAAGATATTAAGAAGAGATGGCAAGAATACACAGAAGAACTGTACAAAAAAGATCTTCATAACCCAGATAATCATGATGGTGTGATCACTCACCTAGAGCCAGATATCCTGGAATGTGAAATCAAGTGGGCCTTAGAAAGCATCACTACGAATAAAGCTAGTGGAGGTGATGGAATTCCAATTGAGCTATTCCAAATCCTGAAAGATGATGCTATGAAAGTGCTGCACTCAATATGCCAGCAAATTTGGAAAACTCAGCAGTGGCCACAGGACTGGAAAAGGTCAGTTTTCATTCCAATCCCAAAGAAAGGCAATGTCAAAGAATGCTCAAACTACCGTACAATTGCACTCATCTCACGCGGTAGTAAAATAATGCTCAAAATTCTCCAAGCCAGGCTTCAGCAATATGTGAACCGTGAACTTCCTGATGTTCAAGCTGGTTTTAGAAAAGGTGGAGGAACCAGAGATCAAATTGCCAACATCTGCTGGATCAGGGAAAAAGCAAGAGAGTTCCAGAGAAACATCTTTTTCTGCTTTATTGACTACACCAAAGCCTTTGACTGTGTGGATCACAATAAACTGTGGAAAATTCTTAAAGAGATGGGAATACCAGACCACCTGACCTGCCTCTTGAGAAATCTGTATGCAGATCAGGAAGCAACAGTTAGAACTGGACATGGAACATCAGACTGGTTCCAAATAGGAAAAGGAGTTCGTCAAGACTGTATATTGTCACCCTGTTCATTTAGCTTATATGCAGAGTACATCATGAGAAACGCTGGACTGGAGGAAGCACAAGCTGGAGTCAAGATTGCCAGGAGAAATATCAATCACCTCAGATATGCAGATGACACCACCCTTATGGCAGAAAGTGAAGAGGAACTCAAAAGCCTCTTGATGAAAGTGAAAGTGGAGAGTGAAAAAGTTGGCTTAAAGCTCAACATTCAGAAAACGAAGATCATGGCATCCGGTCCCATCACTTCATGGGAAATAGATGGAGAAACAGTGGAAACAATGTCAGACTTTATTTTTCTGGGCTCCAAAATCACTACAGATGGTGACTGCAGCCATGAAATTAAAAGACGCTTACTCCTTGGAAGGAAAGTTATGACCAACCTAGATAGCATATTCAAAAGCAGAGACATTACTTTGCCAACAAAGGTCCGTCTAGTCAAGGCTATGGTTTTTCCTGTGGTCATGTATGGATGTGAGAGTTGGACTGTGAAGAAAGCTGAGCACCGAAGAATTGATGCTTCTGAAGTGTGGTGTTGGAGAAGACTCTTGAGAGTCCCTTGGACTGCAAGGAGATCCAACCAGTCCATTCTGAAGGAGATCAGCCCTGGGATTTCTTTGGAAGGAATGATGCTAAAGCTGAAACTCTAGTACTGTGGCCACCTCCTGGGAAGAGTTGACTCATTGGAAAACACCCTGATGCTGGGAGGGATTGGGGGCAAGAGGAGAAGGGGACGACAGAGGATGAGATGGCTGGATGGCATCACTGACTCGATGGACATGAGTCTGAGTGAACTCCGGGAGTTGGTGATGGACAGGGAGGCCTGGTGTGCTGCGATTCATGGGGTCGCAAAGAGTCGGACACGACTGAGCAACTGATCTGATCTGATCTGAAAGTGATAGTTGGGTTTCCCTGGTGGCTCAGTGATAAAGAATCTGCCCACAAATGCAAGAGATGTGGTTCGATCCTTGGGTCAGGAAGATCCCCTGGAGAAGGAAATGACTACCGACTCTAGTATTCTAGCCTGGAGTATCCCATGGACAGAGGAGCCTGGTGGGCTACAGTCCATAGGGTTTCAAAGAGTTGGACATGACTGAGTGACTAAACAACAAAGACAAAGTGACAGGCAGGAGGTTGGGGTGTAAGCTCTCCTGAAGAAGGGGTGGATGAGTCTCCAGTTGTACTTGGGAGAGTTGTATCCTGCAAGGCAGAATTACTACCTTGGTGTTGTCTTTTTTTGGAGATTGAGTGTCAGCTCAGGAGCTGTGTATGGGTGCAACCACACAAGGTGAACTTTCCAATTATTTGTATCAATTTGACTGGATCCCTGGGTGCCCAGATACTTGGTTAGACATTATTCCCCACCATGAATAACAGTCTTAGCAGAAAACGAGTGGAAACAATGAACAGCCTTCAGAGTCTTAAGAGGAGGCTGAGTCAGACAGCCAAAGATGGAGCTCAGTGAACTCTGTCAAGGAGATGATTAAAATGTCGAGGGATAGAATTGGATAAAGGCATGTGAAAGGTGATCAAAAAGCCAAAGAAAAGTCTGGAGCGTGTGTGTGTGTGTGTGTGTGTGCATGTTTGTGCACACTTCTTTTATTCACGAATGGGTAGAAATTATGTGCTTTCTAGTGATGCTGGCCATAGGAGTAGATGGTCGTATGAAAAGAAAATTGGAATCAAGCAAATACGGGTTCTGGCCCTAATTCTGCCAGAACTAAGTCATTTAATTCTATTAAATCTAAATTTATCCACGATACACAATCCCATCTCTCCAGACCTCTATTAAGTAAAGATGTAAGACCAGATCAGTGATCCCCAAGCCAGAATCACCAGGGAAGATTGCCAGACCCACTCCTGAGACCACAACTCCACCTGATGTGGTATAAGCTCAATGGTGTGAATTTTTCTTAAAAGCTGCTCCAGCGACTCTGAAACAGAGCCAGTTTTGGAAGCTACTGGCCTGTGTGACCTGTATGATCACCTCCAGCTCTAAAGCCCAGGAGTGGTCCCTGAGCACCAAGAACAAGAGCTCTCAATGCCCTATGTGACCTGTATGATCACCTGTATGATCACCTCCAGCTCTAAAGCCCAGGAGTGGTCCCTGAGCACCGAGAACAAGGGCTCTCAATGCCCTTTGTCAAATTGCGCTTTTGAGTCCCACGAGCCTCAGCCATAGAAGAGCTGCTTGGTTTTCAGATAGACCCACGTCCTGGGCACGGTCAGGTTTGTCTTACTATTTGGCTGGAGGGGAGGAAGGACACAGGGCATACACCATCTGTCTTTGCCCTGGTGTCCACCGTGTATCTCCAAACCAAACGATTACAAGAACCGAAAGGGACCAAGCAAAAGTTGGGAGAAAAGTCTATCACGAGATCTAGAAAAAACTGGTACTTTTTCAAGAGGCTGAATGAAAGTCCTAAGAGTAGAGAGAGCAAATGTTTTCATTTGATATTAACTTTCTTCTGAGACCCCATGGTGGGCTGTGCAATGGGCTGGCACAGGCATCAACACGCATGTTTGGGAATCTGATGATACAGTATCAGAGGGGAAATATCTCACTCAGAACCTTCCTCCTCCTTCAGCTCTATTAGTTACGCTCACTAAGGATACAATATTGCTGGGCTCACAGCTCTATTAGGGGCTTCTTACAATCACAGACACAAAGATTTAATTTTGTACAAAACATATGTATTCTGACTTTAGATTCAAAAATTCACTTTGTAGCTAA
The DNA here is from genome assembly GCF_029378745.1 of Bos indicus. NCBI lineage: Eukaryota > Metazoa > Chordata > Mammalia > Artiodactyla > Bovidae > Bos > Bos indicus. The sequence continues at coordinate 10,413,730 of NC_091768.1, read as the reverse complement.
AAAGCATTTTATTATTTGTGACTCCTTTAAAATATTTTGAAACCTCTATTTCACTTTTAAAAGATTCATATTATGTTCCCTTCCATAACGTCGGTTGCTGCTGCTAAGTCGCTTCAGTCATGTCCGACTCTGTGCGACCCCATAGACGGCAGCCCCCCAGGCATCCCCATCCCTGGGATTCTCCAGGCAAGAACACTGGAGTGGGTTGCCATCATTAGGCTGTAGTAATTCATTTTCTCAAACCTCCCCAGGATATCCTGAGACTTTATGGGCTCACCACTATGATGATTTGATTTTCATTTATAGGAGAATATTAATACCTAGTGATTCTTATTTTCTAAGAAACCCACGCTCTGCTCTTAAATTAGAAACCATGTGTGAATTTTAACCTTTTTGGTCTGCAATGAAAGTGTTTGAAAGGCTTCCTTTTCATAAGCAATATCATTATTTCATGGTTTTTACTTATCTAATTTTGCAAAGTATCCAGGGAAACAAAGCATTTATGAAAAGCAAATTAACACTGTGTACTGCTGTATATATTTGACACTAATTAGCTTCCCCCAAACTCATCTGCTCCTCAGTTGCTCTTCAGCCTTGTGACATGTGTTCATCCTCATCCAAAAATCTGGAACAATAAACTATTGAGTTTGGAGAGCTCATCCAATGCTACTTCTTCCTTATTTGGAAACCTGTCTATATTTCTACCCTGAAATATGGGTACCCAGCTTCTGCTTGAACTCCTGGGATCAAGAGAGAGCCAACACCAATGTTGGAAACCCTAACAATCGTTTGGAAGAAGCAACCTCATATAGAGCTATTTACACCTGACTTCACAGTTCTGACCTCTGAACAACAGAAAAAGACTACTCTCCTTCCCCCAAGAGTTTTCCAAATATTTGAAGACTGTTGTGCCTGCCAAGGCACCTTGAGGTTGCACGTGCCTACTGCTATCCCTCCCATAACCTGGTTTCTCTGGATCCCTCTCACCCAAGACTTCTTCTAGAACTACTGTAATTCCAGGAATGTTTTGTCCAGGGAGGGGAAAAAAAAAAGTTTATTATAGAAAAGCCAAAAATTGTATTTTATGCTGTATAAGGACTTACCAGGCACTGCAGGTCCTATTTATAAGCTCCTTAGTCAGTGGGATACTGCTGTCAAGCAAAGAAAATGCAATAGACATCTTTGTATTCTCAGAAGCTAACAAATTACCAGCACATGATGAGTATTCAATAAATGTTTGCCTTAATTAATGAAGTCAAAGATGCCACAGTTGAATTTTTAGAAACCCTGTCATCCTCAGTTAATTGCATAATAAACACCTCTCCAGTCCAAGATCTCTAAATGAATGAAAGTCCTGCTGTTGGCATAAAACAAAGGGGTCTTGTGGATGCAATATAGAAGCTCTGTATGACTTTTATTTCCCCAGTAATTGTTCTTCTGTACAAAACCCATTATCTTTCAGGATATTATTTCCCCAACTTTTCAAGAACACCTCCAAAATATATGACATTATCGTCAACCAATCCTTGTGAGATACATGTCATTCTCTAGTCTTCCTTCCTTTTATAAAGAAAGGTTATAAAATTCCCTTTAAAAAAAAATTCTTTGACCTAAGAAACATCCCTTTAATCCTTAGTTGTCACACTCCAAAATCCTCTGTTAAGTATCTCTGAGACCAAGACTATTTTGCACCCAAAGATTGAGAGTGCCTTAGCCAGCCCCACAGGCACCCAAATAGTAATCCATCATTTCTGTAACCAATTTATCCAGGCCCCAGAGATCACCCTCCATCCTGTCCAACTTCAATGATGAAATTAAGGTAAATTTTGAAAGTGAAAATGTTAGTCGATCAGTCATGTCTAACTCTTTGTGACCCCCATGGACTATAGACTGTCAGCTCATCTATCCATGGAATTCTCCAGGTAAGAATACTGGAATAGGTTGCCATTCCTTTCTCCAGAGGCTCTTCCTGATCCAAAGATCAAAGGAGAGTCTCCTGCACTGCAGGCAGATTCTTTACCATCTGAGCCACCAGGGAAGCCCCAAGGTAAACTTTGGGCTTATGTAAGCTTCAGATCGCTTCAGAGCAGATTATGCAAATTCTCAAGGTAGTAAGCCTCAGACAAAGCTCCCAGGAAGTGCCATCAAGTTCAAATTCACCCTGCTCCTGCACAGCAGGCCAATAACTCAGGAGAAAAGGTGCTGTAGCAAGGAATGGCGAGTTTATTCAGAAAGCCAGACGACCAAGAAGACTGTGAACTTGAGGAGACGAAAGAACCATCTTCCCAAGGTAGAATTCAGGCTTCTTTTACACTGAAAGGGTGGGGGAGGCTGTTGCTGTAAATTCTTAGTGCAGGAATCCTTTGTTCTTGCAGCTGTCCACGTAGGCCTGGCCACGGTGTCCCTGTAAACCTCCAACAAGACAAATGTTATTTTCTGTTCTACAACTTTTTATCTCTGTAAGAATGGAAAAGTATTATACCTTTAAAGGTCCAAGCCTTGAGAATAGGCTCTCCTGTTTATTTCAGACTGTAGACCACATTCTTGAGCGGAGGCAAAAACAATGGAATATAACAGTAAAAAGAAACAGATCCAATACAGAGTCAGATTTGGTCTTCCATTTTATAGAAGGGCAGCTTGCTCAAAGTCCCACCAATGATCTAATGAAAGACCTCACTACTACAAAGGCCTCCAGAACAAACAGTCTCAACTCCACCTCACGGAAATGAGTCAACCACTGTTGCTAGAAACATGGGAAAAATAGCAACCAGGAGTAACTACACTCCCTAAACAAAATCATTTTATTCAAGAAATACATATTGTACTCCCTCCATGTAACCAATAATTTCTAAAAATTTGATTTTGAGCAAATTAAACTTCCTTGCATCTTTTCTCATAGTGACATATTTCTGAGAACCAGAGGAGAATGTTGTTTACTTGTCTCAGAGAAGAATCAAGCCTGAGGTTGAGGTATCAATTTTCAAAATATCTTTTGTTGACTCTCTTTTATTTCTTCTTCCTCATACTATATAATCATCTTGGCTAAATCCTTGGGCCTAAAAATGTCCTGTTATGTTTCTGATCAGTTGCAGTGCATGTGGCTTTCATCTGCCTGGCAGGTTATATCTTGACAGCGTTCATTTCTTTCTTAAAGCTCCCAAATTTCTGTTTAAATATAACCAGATTTTGAAATTCATTAGAAAACATTATAAAATAAAATTATGTAGGTTCTTAGTGATAAGGGGACCAAAATGGCACAGTAATTTCAAAATTCAAACCTAAATACCCTCAAGGGAAGGTACTCAGTCAAGCCTTACTTCACCAGACAGACTTCTGTCTGCTGTCAAAATTTTATTGACAAGACGAAATTGTAAATGTCTCTTAAAATTGTTTTGCAGGGGTGAAATTATTAAATACAGTACCTATAATATTTTAGATGTTGGAAGAATGAAAACTTTCATATGCAAATCAAAGGGCGTTCCAGGTGACACTAGTGGTAAAGAAGCCGCCTCTCATGCAGAAGACATAAGAGATGTGGGTTCTATCCCTGGGTTAGCATGATCCCCTGGAGGAAGGGATCCAGTATCCAGCCAGTATTCTTGCCTGGAGAATCCTCATGGACAGAGGAGCCTGGCAGAATATAGTCCACAGTGTCACAAAGGGTTGTACACGACTGAAGTGACTTAGCACACACTCATGCAAATCAAGAAAAGAATATACAATAGATTTTCCCCCTGAGATTCTGTTGCAATTTTGTTCATCAGAAATTTGGTATCCATAACATAAGGGAGTTCCCTGACAGTCTAGTGGTTAGAAATCCGTCTTTTTACTGTGATGCTCAGGGAGCTAAGATACTGAGTGGTCAAAAGAAAGAAAAACTCAAACCAGACCAAACCAAACCAACAAAAATGAGATTAAGATTAATCACCCAAGAAAGCCCAAAGATAAATCCATGCACCTATGGACACCTTATCTTTGACAAAGGAGGCAAGAGTATACAATGGATTAAAGACAATCTCTTTAACAAGTGGTGATGGGAAAACTGGTCAACCACTTGTAAAAGAATGAAACTAGAACACTTTCTAACACCATACACAAAAATAAACTCAAAATGGATTAAAGATCTAAACATAAGACCAAAAACTATAAAACTCCTAGAGGAGAACATAGGCAAAACACTCTCTGACACAAAGCACAGCATGATCCTCAATGACCCACCTGCCAGAGTAATGGAAATAAAAGCAAAAATAAATGGGACCTAATTAAACTTAAAAGCTTTTGCACAACAAAGGAAACTATAAGCAAGGTGAAAAGACAGACTTAGAATGGGAGAAAATAATAGCAAATGAAGCAACTGACAAAGAATTAATCTCAAAAATATACAAGCAGCTCCTGCAGCTCAATTCCAGAAAAATAAACGACCCAATCAAAAAATGGGCCAAAGAACTAAACAGACATTTCTCCAAAAGAAGACATACAGATGGCTAACAAACACATGAAAAGATGCTCAACATCACTCATTATCAGAGAAATGCAAATCAAAACCACAGTGAGGTACCATCTCACACTGGTCAGAATGGCTGCTATCCAAAAGTCTACAAACAATAAATGCTGGAGAGGGTGTGGAGAAAAGGGCACCCTCTTACACTGTTGGTGGGAATGCAAACTAGTACAGACAATATGGAGAACAGTGTGGAAATTCCTTAAAAAACTGGAAATAGAACTGCCTTATGACCCAGCAATCCCACTGCTGGACATACACACTGAGGAAACCAGAAGGGAAAGAGACACGTGTACCCCAATGTTCATCACAGCACTGTTTATAATAGCCAGGACATGGAAGCAACCTAGATGTCCATCAGCAGATGAATGGATAAGAAAGCTGTGGCACATATACACAAAGGAATACTACTCAGCCATTAAAAAGAATACATTTGAATCAGTTCTAATGAGGTGGATGAAACTGGAGCCTATTATACAGACTGAAGTAAGTCAGAAAGAAAAACACCAATAAAGTATACTAATGTATTCATATGGAATTTAGAAAGATGGTAACAATGACCCTGTATGCGAGACACCAAAAGAGACACAGATGTAAAGAACAGTCTTTTGGACTCTCTGGGAGAAGGCAAGGGTGGGATGATTTGAGAGAATAGCACTGAGACATGTATATTATCATATGTGAAATAGATCACCAGTCCAGGTTCAATGCATGAGACAGGATGCTCAGGGCTGATGCACTGGGATGACCCTGAGGGATGGGATGGGAAGGGAGGTAGGAGGGGGGTTCAGGATGGGGAACACATGTACACCCGTGGCTGATTCATGTCAGTGTATGGCCAAAACCACTACAATATTGTAATTAGCCTCCAATTAAAATAAATAATTTTTTTAATTAATCACCCACTGGTCTGGTTTAAAAAAAATAGTAATTTAAATATATATATTTGCATGAACGCAGTATATAGTTACATTTGGAGAAAATCAAAATAAAAGACTTTGGAGGACAGAGAGAATAAAATGAAGAAAAACCATAGAAAGAATCAAATTAATATATAAAAAGAAAGAAATAGTTGACAATTACTGCCTTTGCCAAACTGATTCCAAAAAGGGATCTCAAATCAACTGTGAAGTCTGTGTGATAATCAACAACTGTTTATCATGAAACTTATTGCTCTTCCTACATTTGTGCCAGTTCTAAAGACTGTTATAAGTTTTCCCCATTATAATAGTTATTGCCTGGTATAGGGCTTCCTAGGTGCGCAGTGGTAAAGAATCTGCCTGCCAATGTAGGAGACGCCAGAGAGATGAGCGTTCGATCCCTGGTTCAAGAAGATCCCCTGAAGAGGGAAATGGAAACCCCCTCCAGTGTTCTTGTTTGGAAAACTCCGTGGACAGAGGAGCCTGGTGGGCTACAATCCATGGGGTCACAAAGAGTCAGACGCCACTGAGGAATTGAGCACGTGCGCGCGCGCGCACACACACACACACACACACACACACACACACACACACACACAGAACAGCCAGACCATCATTGTATAATATATGCATTGCTGTTGTTGTTGTTCAGTTGCTGAGTCGTGTCTGATTCTTTGCAACCCCATGAATTAAAGCACTTCAGGCTCCTCTATTCACTATCCCTAGGAATTTGCTCAAATTCATGTCCATTGAGTTGGTGATGCTATCTAACCATCTCATCCTCTGCCACCCACTTCTCCATTTGCCTTCAATCTTTCTCAGCATCAGGGTCTTTTCCAATGAGTCAGCTCTTCACATCAGGTGGCCAAAGTATTAGCACTCCAGCATCAGTCATTCAGCACTGATTTCCTTTAGGATGGACTGGTTTGATCTCCTTGCAGTCCAAGTGACTCTCAAGACTCTTCTCCAGCACCACAGTTCAAAAGCATGAATTCTTTGGTGCTCAGCCTTCTTTATGGCTCAACTCTCACATCTGTACATGACTACTAGAAAACCATAGCTTTGACTTTATGGACCTTTGTCAGTAAAGTGATGTTTCTGCTTTTTGCTAGCTTTGTCATAGCTTTCCTTCCAAGGAGCAAGTGTCTTTTAATTTCATGGCTGCAGTCACCATCCACGGTGATTTTGGAGCCCAAGAAAATTAAATCTTATTTTTATTTCACTGCTTATTTAAGTCACTTCTTATTTCTGTCACTCAAGTCACTGCTTATTTCACTTATTTAAGTCACTGCTTCCACTTTTTCCCCTTCTATTTGCCATGAAGTGATAGGTCTGGATACCATGATCTTAATTTTTAATGATAAAATATGCATTCATTCATTCAAAAAATATTTACTGTGTACCTACTAAGAGCCTGGCACTGGGCTGAATGCTAGAGATACAACTGAAGGCAGAACAGACCTCCCCCTGCCCTCAGGGTTCTTTTTGTCTAGAGGTGCAGTTAGACATTCATCTCACAAGTATGTCACCGCAGCTGTGTTTAGTGCCAAGAGGCAAAGGGACTTGACCTAACGTGAGAGACTGAACAAGAGTGGCTTGCCTTCCGAGTTTCCAGGGAGATAATGAAGACGAATGCAGATAAAGACCAAGGAGCTTGTTTTGTTTCTTTTTTTTAATTTTATTTATTTTTTTAATTGAAGGATAATTGCTTTAAAGAATTGTGTTGGTTTCTGCCAAATATCAACATGAATCAGTCATAAGTGTACATTATATGCCCTCCCTCTTGAACCTTCCTCCCACCTTAATCCTCATCCCACCGGGGCTCTGCTTTTTGTTTTATTTGTTTTTTTCAATTTGCATTTTATTTTGGACTTTAGGGCTTTCCAAGTGGCTCAGCGATAAAGAATGTGCCTGCCAAGCAGAAGACATGGGTTCACTCGTTTCCTGGGTTGGGATGATACCCTGGAGAAGGAAATGGCAATTCACTCTGGTATTTTTGCCTTGATAATCTCATGGACAGAGGAGCCTGGCGAGCTACAGTCCACGGGGTTGCAAAAGAGTTGGACACGATTTAGCAACTAAACAATCAACAATACACAGTGTTGTCTTAGTTTCAGATGTAGAGCAAAGTGATTCAGTTATGCATACACATGTATCTATTCTTTTCCCAATTATTTTCCCATTTAAGTTTTTACAGAATATTGAGTATAGCTCCCTGTGCTTTACAGATATCCATTTCAAATATATTAGTGTGTTTACAAAACAGAAACAGACTCACAGACACAGAAAACAAACTTAGGTTTCCTTTCTCACTTAAAAGTTTGATACTCTAGTGGACTGAATTTGCACAATTTAATGTTATATTAGACTGTGCCATGACCCCACCCCCACTCAGGAAAAGAAAATTATTTTAAAAATCAAGGTGCTGTCTATGCAAAGAATCATGAAATAGATCTCTTTTCTGAGGCTCTTCTCTAAAACTGCCAAGTTTGTATTTTTTTTAAATGCTTACCACCTTATTTTTTTAAAAAAGCATTTAAAGCATTTTTTTTTTAATGCTTACCACCTTATGGGGCTTCCCTGGTGGCTCAGATGGTAAAGAGTCTGCCTGCAGTGCAGGAGACCCAGATTTGATCCCTGGGTCAGGAAGACCCCCTGGAGAAGGAAATGGCAACCCACTCCAGTATTCTTGCCTGGGAAATCCCATGGATGGAGGAGCATTGTGGGCTCTATGGAAAGAGTTGGACACGACTGAGCGACTTCACTTACCACCTTATAAGACAGAGTTAAACAGAACGAGGAAAGAGGATGTTGTAAGATAGCCTCTTGCTTTGTATAATAAGCTATTTATTATGGTAAATAATCTTGATTTTGACAAAGCACATCAAAAAGAGATATGATTCACGTAGAGCATAGATTTACATACAGCAGAAGCAGTGTTATTAATGTCAACCATCAAAAGAATGACATCATTTGGTCCTGATTGTATCACCAAAGTAAAAGTACTTAAATATCCAAAAGCTTTCCAATTCTACTCAGCTCTACTTAGAAGTTTAAATATAAAATAAAATGTGAAAATACCAGGCTTCTGCTGCTGCTAAGTCACTTCAGTCGTGTCTGACTCTGTGCGACCCCATAGACGGCAGCCCACCAGGCTCCCCCGTCCCTGGGATTCTCCAGGCAAGAACACGGGAGTGGGTTGCCATTTCCTTCTCCAATGCATGAAAGTGAAAAGTGAAAGTGAAGTCGCTTAGTCGGGTCTGACTCTTAGCGACCCCGTGGACTGCCGCCTACCAGGCTCCTCTGCCCATGGGATTTTCCAGGCAAGACTCCTGGAGTGGGGTGCCATTGCCTTCTCCGAAATACAAGGCTAATTCATCCTGAAACTTTCCGCATTTGTGAGCTAAGCTCTGTGGATTTGAAAGTTTGAATATGTTAGAAATCTCAGCTGGATAAGATGTGCTCAACCTCCTTACCTTGTCAGATATCTTTTGGTGATTACGAAGCAAGATGGGGAGTCAGTGCATACCTCATGCCTACAAGTCTTTCAGAGAAGCATTGTTTCTACCTGGATGCTCTGAAAGTCTTAGCCTCGAGGCAATGTCCACAGCCTCCTGGTCCCTGCTTCCCTAGTCCAGCTTCCCTCCCCATTTTTTGTTTCAGAATCTTTACCAGCTTCCACATTTCCTCACCTTCCTGCTAATGAGCTCTGAGAGTACAAACTCAGCTTCTGGCTTAGCCAGAAATTATCTGCCTCCACATAAATATCAAGGAATGGGCCAGAGCTTATTTCTCTTGTCCAAGTTCAGAAAGCAAGAAATATGGAAAAACTGGAGACCCTCTAGCAACATGACAAAATGTGCTAAGGCACACCGCAAGAATCCAGATGAAAAAACAAGATTGATAATTGTAATCAAAGAACTAAAAAAAATGGAAAGATATTCCATGGTTATGGATAACAGACCTGATATTGTCAAGGTGTCAGTTTCCTAACTTGCTCTACGAGTTAAGGTAATCCCAAGAAAAATCCCAGAAATTAGTGTTATGGATGTCAACAAATCAATTCTAAAGTTAACATGGGAAGACCCAAGATAGCCAGCACAATATTGAAGAAGAAGAGCAAGGGCAGAGGAATGATGCTACCTGACTTCAGAACTTACTCTAAAGCTACAGTAATCCAAACAGTGTGGTATCAGTAACAGTCTAGACAATAAGCAATGGACAGAATAGACAGGCCAGAAAGAGACCTCTACAAATAGAGTCAACTGTCCCTTTGGCAAAGAAACCAGGGCAATGCAATGGAGCAGAAATAAGACACCAAATTGTGCCTGAACAACTGGACATCCACACGCAAGAAAAATAAATATAGGCACAGACTTTACACCCTTCACAGACATTAACTCAAGGTGGATCCTAGACCTAAATGTAAAACATAAAAGTATAATAACTCCTAGAAGATAACAGGAGAACACCTAGATGACCTTGGGTACGGTGATAGCTTTTCTGTACCCAACACCAAAGACATGATTGGTGAAAGAAATAATTGATAATCCGGACTACATTAAAATTAAAACTTCTGCTCTGCAAAAGATCCTGTCAAAAGAGTAAAAACACAAACCACAGAGTGGAAGAAAATATTTGCAAAAGACGCATCTGAGAAGGGACTGTCATCCAAAATATTAAAAGAAAAACTTTCAAAACTCAAGAAAAAGAAAACAAAAAGCTCAATTCAAACATGAACCAAAGACCCTAACAGAGACACCTGACCCAAGAAGTTGTACAAAAGACATAAAATGGTGCTTCACATCACATGTCATTGGAGAAATTCAAATTAAAGCAAAAATGAGACACTAGTACAGACTACAAGTGACCAAAATCCAGAGCATTCACAACACTAAGTGCTAGAGAGGATCTGGAGCAACAGGAATCCTCATCATTGCTGGTGGGAATCCAAAATGGTACAGCCACTTTGGAAGACAGTACAGCAGTTTCTTACAATAGTAAACTTATGTCCACACAAAAGCCTGCACGAGGATGTTTATAGCAGCTTTATTCATAATTGCCAAAAGTTGGAAGAAGCCAAAAGATGTCCTTCAGTAGGTGAATAATTGGAATAAGTACACTGTGGTGACACAGTGACAGACTGTTTTCTTGACCTCCAAAATCACTGTGGACGGTGACTGCAGCCACGAATTTAAAAGATGCTTGCTCCTTGGAAGAAAAGCTATGATAAACCTAGAGTATTAAAAAGCAGAGACATTATTTTGCCAACAAAGGTCCATATAGTTAAAGCTTTGGTTTTTCCAGGAGTCATGTATGGATGTGAGAGCTGGACCATAAAGAAGGCTGAACACTGAAGAATCGATGCTTTTGAACTGCTATGCTGGAGAAGACTCTTGAGAGTTCCTTGGACTGCAAGGAGATCATTCAGTCAATCCTAAAGAAAATCAATCCTGAATACTCATTGGAAGGACTGATGCTGAAACAGAAGCTCCAATATTTTGGCCACCTGATGCAAAGAGCCAACTCATTAGAAAAGAAGACCCTGGTGCTGGGAAAGATTGAAGGCTGGAGGAGAAGGGGATGACAGAGGATGAGAGGGTTGGAGGGTATCACTGACTCAATGGACGTGAGTTTGAGCTAGCTCCAGGAGATGGTGAAGGACAGGGAAGCCTGGGGTGCTGCAGTCCATGGGGTCATAAAGAGTCAGACACGACTGAGCGACTAAACACCACCACCACTGTGGTACATCCAGACAATGAATGTTATTCAGTGCTAGAGAGAGAGAGAGAGAGTGAGGCAGAATTCAAGCCACTACAGAACACAGAGGAACCTTAAATGCATATGACTAAGGGAAAGAAGCCCACCTGAAAAGGCCACATACTGTGTGATTCCAACTATGCAACAGTCTGGAAAAGGCAAAACTATGGAGACAGTAAAAAGATCAGCGGTTACCAGATGTAGGCAGGCAGAGATAGGGGAGTGGGGAGAGATGAATAGGCAGAGCACGGAGGATTTTCAGGGCAGTGAAACTACCCTGTATGGTACTATGATGATGGATATATGTCATTATACATTTGTCGAAATTCATAAAATGTACAACACCAAGAGTGAACTCTAAGGAAAGCTGTGCCTTTTGGGTGATTATAACATGTCAGGGTAGCTTTGTCCCTGGTTAAAAATGCACCATCTGGAGAGTGATGTTGATAATGGGGAGGCTATGCATGTCTCAGAGGAAGGGGATATATGAAGAATCTCTGTACCTCCTTCTCAGTTTTGTTATAAACTTAAAACTGCTCTCTAAAATAAAGTCCTTGAAAAACAGTAACAATATCACAAAACATTGTTAGGCAGAAAGACAGAAAGGATTCGCCAAGTCGTCAGAAACCATAAAATCCTCACATTTAAATCTAAGATGCAAAGTTTACAATGTGCGGGGACCCAGGGGGATCAGAAGGAATGGGTCATGGTTTCCCTCGAAGTTTGCCTTAAATTTCATTTATCCTTATACCAGACAGTATTCTCTATTCTTATCACAAAAGCTACTTTTATTTCATATATACCCAAGAAGTTTTTGAAATATTTTATTACTTTGAATGAGAACTGTATTAATTTCTGCTCTTAATATTTTATAAGTCAGGAGAAACATAACTCTCAACTGATGCCATTAATTGATCTGTTTAGGAGAAGACATACTTAAATAATCATTAGAAGAATACAGATATAAATTAAAATCCACAGGTTCCAATTTCCACTAACCCTGGGAAATTCACTTGATATTTCTCTGTCTCAACTTAGCCATTTGTAAAACCAATTTAATAATAAGTAAATTCTTAATTTACTTCTAATGTCAGTAGGAAACATAATTAAATGTTGGCAAACTAATTTTCTTTGCTTAAAAAGGCTAGATAATTATGTATTAGTTTTTAACTCTGAAAGTATTTTAAGATGTTTAAGTGATTAAATCTGTAAACTTTGAAAATGATCTTTATTTTATTCAATTAATCACAGCATATTTTAATTAAAAAAAAAACATATCTATGGCTTTTCAGAGTGATAAAATCTCTTCCATTCAATTTAACACAAACTATACCCAAATATCCTCTCCTAAATTTAAAACTGTATGCATCTCATTTCTAACATGTATCCATTGTTTTGTTTTTAATTTTGTTCAAAGCCAATATAATTAAGATAAAAGGATTCATTTGTCAGTTAAGAATATATATCAATAGATTTTAAATAAGCTTTAAAAGCCAGTCTTACTCATCTTATTCCTTCAAATATAGTGTGAATATGTGTGCCTGTGAATGTGTGTGTGATGGGATCTGGGGACAGGTGTGTAAGTTCCACATTTGTGTGTTAGAAGTAAAGTTCATGAACTCCCCTACATTATTGGTAGGACTATGAATTGGTGCAGCTGCAATGGAGAACAGTATGGAGGTTCCTTCAAAAAGTAAGAATATAGCTACCAAATGACCCTGCAATCCCATTCATGGGCATATATCTGGAGAAAAACGTGATCTGAAAGGCTACATACACCCCAGTGTTCGTTGCAGGACTGTTTACAATAGCCAAGACATAGAAACAAGAAATTTCATTGACAGAGGTGTGAATAAAGAAGAGATGGCACATATATGCAATGGAATATTACTCAGTCCTTAAAAAGAACGAAATAATGCCATTTGCAGCAACATGGAGCGACCTACAGATTGTCATACTGGGTGAAACAAGTCACACAGAGAAGGAGAAATATCATATAACATCCTTTATGTGTGGAATACAGAAAGAAGCACAGATTTAGAGAATGAACTTATAGCTGCTGTGGTGAAGGATGGGCAGAGAGGGTAGTTATGAAGTTTGGGATGGAGATGTACACACCACTATATTTAAAATGGATAACCAACAAAGACCTACCGTATAGTACATGGAACTCTGCTCAATGTTACGTAGCAGGCTGGATGAGGGGGGAATTTGCGGGACAATGGACACGTGTACATGTATGGCTGAGTCCATTTGCTGTTCACCTGAAGCTATCAAAATGTGGGGTTGATATAAATACATCAGATAAAGGAAAATAGGACTTGGGTATTTAAGAATATATACTGTCTTATCATACCTCTTCTTCCAATGAATTAACAGAAAAACAAACAATTTAACAAAAGTGATTGCTGCCTGTGTTTTATCACAGCACCACTTTTTCCTAATATGCTAGCCTTGGTTTTGCCTAATGCATTTTCCTCACTCCCTTTCATGGCCTCAAATGATGAAATCTCCTTCTGAGAAAAGGTAATGTGGAGAAAACGGCCTTAAAATTAGCTTTCCACAAAAGATGACATAAAATATCAGTGCAAAGAAAGAGATAATAGAAGAGCTAAGGAAAGCATGTCAGGTTAGGCATTATGCAGCATTTCCAAAGGCAGGATGTGTCAGTCCACTGACAATAATTTCAATGAGATTTGGGTGTTCCAGGAATGATGCTGAGGGACATTGGCAAAGTCTGCCTGCACCAACTGAGCTCCTTTCTACATTTCCTGGGTAAGGACAGCCTCTGTATCCAGTTTGTCCCATTTATGAACATCCATGTGTGTTATGGGCCCAGAGCTTTTGTTCATTCCTCAGTCATTAACCCAGCTACCTGTTCTGTCTCATTAAATCTCTCAGCAAAATGTTTGTTGCTGTTTTGGAGGAAATACTAAATGTGATCAGGTCTCAGCTAATCACATGGAGATTGTGTGCTGCACATAACCTTTTACTTCCTCTCCACTAAATTGAAGGGTGAGTGACGAAGGGTTACATGACCTCATGCTCAAAAGATGCGTTGAGATCATATTACAGCAGCCCCAAATGTTGTCATATTGTCCTTAATGAAGACCAGCAGTTGGGAGCCACAGAAGGTGCTTGATCTGCGGAGGGTGATCTTCTAACTGTACTTAGAGGAGATCTTCCAAAGATTAAGGTAATTTGATGTTATTTTTATATGAAAATAAATAGACTGAAAAGATGGAGGTTGGAGCAGGGAGAGTAGTTAGGGGGTCTGTTCATTAGTGGAGCAATGATGAGGGTGCAAACTAAGATGACATGATTGGAGATGGAAGAACAAAGGGCAGAGGAGAGAAAAGCTCAGAAGTGGAGGTCCAAGGAGTCAGAGGTGACACCAAGGCCTTCTGAAAAGGGTGACTAGGAGGACTGCGGGTGGTGATAACAGAAGGAAGACCTGGGCGTGCTGAGGTTTTAGAAGCCAGTGGGTCATGCAGGTGAGGAGGGGATGAGGATACAGATGTGGGCTACTGAGAGCATCCTCTTCGAACACCCCTGAGGTGGACAGAGGGCGCCAGAGCCCCAGGGGCAGGAAGACCACCCTGTGGGGAGGTGTAGGGGGCTGGGAGCAGGCAGAGCCCACCAAAGAAAGCTCAAGAAGAAGAATAGGCCCCCAGTCTTAAAGGCGGTGAGTGGTACAGAGGAGAGGATGAAGTGGGGCTGCAGCCTTGCCAGCTGGGAGGACTGTCGACTTCCCAGGCATCCAGGTCACGAGAACTGAAATGGACTCTAAAGACAGTTCACACTACTGCGTGTCATTGCTGCCACTTCCCTTGTGTTACAGGCTGTGATCCTGTTTGTAACCTGAACCTGGATTGTAAAACCCACGTTTGAGAAGCTTAGCTGTTCTTCAGCCCCATGGGATGCCAGGTCCCTGGTGTCTGAGTGACACAGAGCCAGTGCGCCCTGCCCAGTTAGGTCTTCTCCAAGGAGCATTCCTCACTTAGTCCAGTCCTTTAGAGGAGTGGTTGAGATACTTCTTTTCAGAACAGAAATTTGGTTTTCTAGGAAGTGCTTTTATCACAGTTGTGTAAGAACTTTTCTAGGAGTAGAAAGGTGATCTGTTCAGGAGTGGCCACTGACGTCAAATAAGTGGATGACCTCTTTCCATCCATCTTATTCACAACAAATATGGTCCTTCTGTCTTCTTCGTTACTTAAGTGAACACAAGCACTTAAACCCACAACAGGCAAAGCAGCCCTGGCCACATGCGATTTCAAAGTCGTCTGCCCTCTAACAAAGATAGCAGCCGCCACTATCCCCTGTGGCACAGCCAGCTCTGTAGCTCTGCTGTGTGACTGGCATGGTACCAGGCTCCAACTGGGTAGACTGTCAGATGCCAATGCGGTGAGGTTTATTCTCAGAGGTAGATTTACTAAGAAGCTAATGAGGATGAAGCTTGCGTGGGTCCATTCCACATCTGCCGTTGTTGCTGCTTAGTCACTACTCTTTTACTGTCGCCCACCAGGCTACTCTTTCCATGGGATTTTCCAGGCAAGAACACTGGGGTGGATTGCCATTTCCTTCTCCAGGGTTCCATGTCACATGTTATTATTAATTTTGCAAAACTTAAGAGATTTTAACATTGATCCACTTTGTGTACTCTCCCTTTCCACTCTGGCTCCCCCGACCCCAAACTCAATCTCATTGTCCCCCTGCCTATTGGTTTTGCACCCATGGGTATCTTTGGCATCCAGCCCAGAGGAGCTTGAGTTTGGGAATCTTTCCATTTGAGATGTCACTTTCACTTTACTTCCAGCTGTTCTGATGAAGGACAGAAGCTCCCTTTTCCTCACATCCTCTCCAACATTTATTTATAGACTTCTGATGATGGTCATTCTGACTGGTGTGAGGTGATACCTCATTGTAGTTTTGATTTTATTTCTCTTGATGCTTTTGAACTGTGGTGTTGGAGAAGACTCTTGAGAGTCCCTTGGACTGCAAGGAGATCTAACCAGTCCATTCTGAAGGATATCAGCCCTGGGTATTCTTTGGAAGGAATGATGCTAAAGCTGAAACTCCAGTACTTGGCCACCTCATGCAAAGAGTTGACTCATTGGAAAAGACTCTGATGCTGGGAGGGATTGAGGGCAGGAGGAGAAGGGGACGACAGAGGATGAGATGGCTGGATGGCATCACCAACTCAATGGATGTGAGTTTGAATGAACTCTGGGAGTTGGTGTTGGACAGGGAGGCCTGGCGTGCTGCGATTCATGGGGTCACAAAGAGTCGGACACAACTGAGCAACTGAACTGAACTGAATAAGGAGTGATGCTGAGCATCTTTTCATCATTCATTAATGGCTTTATGGCCACCTGTATGCTCTCTTTGGCGAAATGTCCATTTAAATTTTTGGCTCATTTTTTGATTGAGATTTTTTTTTTTTAGCTGCATGAGCTGTTTATATATTTTGGAGATTAACCCCTTGTCAGTCACATAGTTTGCAAATGTTTTCTCCCATTCTGTAGGTTGTCTTTTCACTTTGTTTATCATTTCCTTTGTTGTGCAAAGGCTTTTAAGTTAAATTAGGTCCCATTTTTGCTTTTATTTCCGTTACTTAAGAAGACAAATCCCAAAGGATCTTGATGCAATTTATATAAAAGAACATTCTGCCTATGTTTCCTTTAGGAGTTTTATAGTATCCAGTCTTACTTTTAGGTCTTTAGTTTATCTTGAAATAATTTTTCTTTATGATGTAAGAGAATGATGCAGTTTTCCCGGCACCACTTATTGAAGAGACTGTCTTTTCTCTATTGAATATTCTTACCTGCTTTGTTGTAGATTAACTGACCATAGGAGTGTGGATTTATCTCTGGGCTTTCTGGTCTGTTCCATTGATCTATATTTCTGTTTTCATGCCAGTACCATACTTTTTTGATTACTGTAACTTTGTAGTACAGTCTGAAGTTAAGGGTTCTGATTTCTCCAGCTTCGTTTTTCTTTCTCAAGATTACTTTGGCTATTTGGGATCTTTTGTGTCTCCATACAAACTTCACATTTTTCATTCCAGTTATGTGAAAAATGCCATTGGTAAATTTGATAGGGATTGCACTGAAATTTATATATTGCTTTGAGTAGTAATGAATTTATTTACAAAACAGAAATATACCCACAGACATAGAAAACAAATGTATGGTTACCAGAGGGGAAAGCGAAGGGAGGGATAAGTTAGGGGTTGGGATTAACATATACACAGTATTCTTGCCTAGAGAATCCCAGGGACAGAGGAGCCTGGTGGGCTGCCGTCTATGGGGTCGCACAGAGTCAGACACGACTGACGCAACTTAGCAGCCGCAGCAGCACTGCTATATATAAAACAGATAACCAACAAGAACATACTGTATAGCACCGGGAACTATACTTCCTAAGAGCCTGTGAGGGGAAAATAGCTGATATATATCTCTTTGCTATACATCTGAAACCAAACAACACTGTAAGTCATTTCAATTTTTTAAAAATTTAAAGAACAAATGAAAAAATGATATTGCAGAGCAGTAATGACATGAAGTGGCAGTGAAAGAGTTTGGAAGCAAAATATGTAGGGAAATCATATAGTAGACGTAGGTCTGTTATAATTTTAAAAGTTGCATTATTTTTCTGTATCCTGTGATGTTGTTAGAATGGGCTTGAAGGGCACACAGCCTGTGTGATCACACGGAGTCCTGCAGGCAGTAGCACCCCATGCTGGGTTTAATGCCCTGCTGTTACAATCTTGAAATCCTTAATTTTTAACCAAGGAGTCAAGACTTTTCATTTTACCCCGGGCCCTCCTAATCATGTAGCTGGTCCTGACAGCATCTCTCTGGTGGCGGTCAAAACAGAAAAGGATTAGTGCAGTATCTGAAATGAGAAATTTCAGCCCTTAGGAAGGGAAATAGTTTCCAACTTTTAAAAATGTATAATCCCTTGTGATTTCTCATTCTGAATAATGGTACACTTTCACACCTATTATTGATTTCATAAACTTGTCTTCTTCCTTAAAAACCTACCCAGCCCCCAAAATGATATCAGCACCCCACACACACACTTCAGCCAGGGTATGTCCCTCAGGCTTTAGTAACTCAGGGCTGAACAGCAACTGGTACATCGTTCAGTCCAATTTGTGATCACTTCTCAGCTTTTTAGCTTTTATTCTCAGCAGAAGCTATGAGGAAGCAGTAAGTGGTAAAACACAGCTTGATCAATCCTTATCATTTATGAAGAGCTCCAGAAATCAAGAGAGGGTTTCAGTATTGTTCACCATTTTCCTTTTAAGAGGTGGCCCCGTACCTTGGTTTCCAAGCTACACCCTGGAAGGAGGGGTGTCTGTCTAGCAATCTCCCTGTTTCCACTGATCCGTGGGTGCCTTTGGAGCACAACTCTCAGTTGTGGATTTCCCTGGTCTGTTTCCTTCTCCTCCATGCGCTGGTCATGGTGGGGAAGCTAGGGACCGCAGCCTCTTTCTTACTTGGCTGCAGAAGGGCTGCGTGCACTCAAGCAGAGCCAAAGCCTGGATCTATGTGGCCTTCACTGCATCCTTGCTCTGTCCATCCCTGGGAAAGACAGCCCTATGTGCAGCCTCCTACTGGTACAGGGCTCGCCTTCCAGTCTATTTTGAGGCTGAATTCACACAAATTATTTACTTTTATTAAAAGGCAAAATTGTTTTCTTCAGCTGGTGAAATGCAAAAGGTGCTCACGCCTTTGGGTAATGTGACGAATTGTTTCCTAATATGCACAATGGCGGTGCACAGCCTGTTTACCACGGTCAGTATATGCAAAAACAGAAGGAAGTGACGATTTAGCTCCGACTAACTTTCTTCAAGAAATCCATTACCCATGAATTCTAAACAGTTGAGGAGGAAGCTAGATAGTGAGGCAGGGAGTTTCTTCAATATATTAATCTCTATTTTTTTAGATGAGATTTGAAATGAGATTCAGATTGCAAATTACAGCTTTAGGCAGGCTCCCCAGTGCTGGCTAGTGAAATCCTCTGGCTTCTGGGGATGAAGCAATTTGGCTTTCCATAATAGGACCACGAGAACCTTATTTCCCACTGCTAGAATTATATGTCCGCAGCCTGAAATGCAGGAATCCAACATGGGTCACCAGTAGGGATACATTAAATGCAAAGAAAACAGGCATGGAAAAACTGTGATCCGCCTGCGTGTTTCAAATTTATCCTCAAGCCTGCCATCCAGCTCATTTCACTCGGTTCCTCAGATGTGGCTCACAAAATTGCATTTTCCCGTCTGTGAAAACAGTTAACCTCCTGGTGGCTTCTGGCCATGTGACGTGTGTACAGAGTGATGGATGCCCCCGTGGTTCTTTGTCCAGACACAAGTGAAGTTTTTCCCTATTAGCAGATGGCTGGATGAGAAAAGGTGTGGTGACTAATCGCTGTGCAGGCACCTTATGGGGCCTTTAGGACTCACTTAGGAGATGGCTAACATCATACACCTTTCACACTTACAAATTAAATATATACCACTGACTGCCTGCCTTCACAAGACATCACAAATTCCTTTCTCCCTAAGGGAGATGATGAAGATCGTCAATCAGAGCATCTTGTTCAATATACATCCTTTCTCAGTTTTGTGGAAATTCTTCCATGGTTTCAATTAACCTTCCTGCTTCTTTTGGTTACTTGGTGAGGGTGGGAGAGGGACAAAGGCCTGCAGAAAAAGAGAGCAGATTTTATTAACCATTGCTCAAAATTATTTGGCCTCATGTGGCTTCTATTGCCCTTTCTCCTGTGTCTCTGAGTGTTTGCAAACCATTTGTGTTGCTCCAAGACTGTTTTTCTTTAAGATGTTCCTGTATTTGAAATTCAAATCTCAACAGTCAGCAAGCTGTTTGCTCCAACATTGCCTTTTCAGCAGGCCCTTAGAGGGGGTCCCTGATGGTGTAGTCCTCAAACCAGTTTTCTTACTCTAAAAGCCCAGAAGGCTCCTCTTCCAGCTGGTGGAAAGAGAGAGGCTTAGAACAGTGAGCTAATCCTCCTTGCTTCCAGGAGGCAGCTCCTCCTGAGAGTTCTTTGCTTCAAACTCAGGCCATACCGTCCTCCCTGCCATCACCCCCCTCTGATGGCTTTGTACCTGGTCTGTCTTGTCCTTCCCTAGGCCTGTGGACACAGGGTCCAGCTAGAATGGGACTCAGGCCTAGGAAGTACCCAGGACATATTTCTCTGTGTCCTTCTCTTTCTTTTGGCATCACTCTCCCTTTTAACATAAGCTTGGTGGTGCTTTCTAAGAATAAAACGTATGAGATTTCTAAAACTTAAATAATCCCAACTTCAATCAGACTTATCAGCCGATATTCTTCTATTTGTAATAGTCTCTTGAGCTACCTTATGTAGAATTGCTTTTAACATCTGCTTATCCAATAGGGCCATATTTACTACCTTCCTGAGGAAGGGGGCCTGGGGATAGCCATCAGGCAGTGGGCACAAGGTCTGGAGATCCTGGTGTCACCTGTAACACTCACCAGAGATGAGCCACCACCGAAGAGGCAGTAAGTGAGAAGACAGAGGACTGGGCCAGTTTTTGTCATCAGCTACCCTGGAGCCAGCTCTGAGGCACATGGATGCTGTCACAGACTCCACCCAGCCCTTCTTCCGCCTCCGACTACCCATCCTGCCAGCAACATCTGAGCCTCAATACGGTTTATCCCTCAAAGAGGACAACTGGCCGCTTGGTGGCAAGCTGACTGCTTTGCACACCCCCCGATCCCAAAAGGGTCAGTGGTTCCCCTTACCGGGGTAGACGTGTATTACACACGTGGTTTTGCCTGTCCTGCCCTCAGACCCTCAGCCAACACCCTCTCCAGGGGCTGACATGACACCTTATCCACTTGGGTTGGGGACCCACACACCATGGGGCAAGCTTACAGGAGACACTGAGAGGAGCTGTTGCTGCCCCCAGGAGACAGTGAGCTGGGGTCTGATGCAGCAGCTGTGAATCGTGTGGAGGAAACACACAGGCCTGGGTAACTATTGTCCCAAAGCAGGAAGTCCAGCATAAAAACAGGTCCTGCACATCCTCTCTACTTTCTCTCCAACAGTGCGCTCCTACTCCCCACCCTGCCCTTCCCCAGCACCTCAATCCAACCCTGTGATGCCATCCCAAAGGGTCAGCCTCCTGGGGCACAGAGTAAGGCCTGGAAGGGCAGAAAGCAGACCCGAGAGGGAGGGTGATGGAGACCCCAGTCTCCCCTCCTCCTGCACCACCCAGCAAGGCACACGCCCTTGGCCCTGGTGACCGTACACAGCCTCAAAAAGGGCCCAGAAATGACTTTCCAAGGAAAGGCTGAAGGGCCAGCTCTGAGGTCACCCTCTGAAAGATGAGCTGCCTTAAGCCGTGGCGTGGCACCAACCTTAGATCAGACTCCTCAGTATGATGCTCTGTCCACAAAGGAAGAACACGCAGGGCCAGGAGCTGAAAGATACTTCCCTCTCTTTGGTAACCGTAAGTGTTTCTATGTCTGTGAGTCAGTTTCTATTTTGTAAGTAAGCTCCTTTATATCATTTTTTTAGATTCCGCATGTAAGTGATATCATATCATGCTTCTTTCTCTTTCCATGTTTCTCTGTCTGACTTACTTCACTTAATATGATAATCTCTAGGTTGATCCATGTTGCTGCAAATGGTATTATTTCATTCTTTTCATGGCTGAGTAATATTCCATTGCATATATGTACCACATCTTTCTTATCCATTCACCTGTTGACAACATTTAGGTTGCTTCCATGTTCTGGCTATTATAAATAGAGCTCCCATGAACATTGGGGTGCATGTATATTTTCAAATTATGGTTTTCTCTGGGGTTATGCCTAGGAGTGGGATTGCTAGACCACATGGTAACTCTATTTTTAACTTTTTAAGGAAACTCTGTACTGTTCTCCATAGTTGTACCAATTTACATTTTCACCAACAGTGTAGGAGGGTTCCCTTTTTTCCACACCCTCTCCAGCATTTGTTTTTTTCTGGATTTTTAAAATAATGTCCTTCTGACTGGTGTGAGGTAATAGCTCATCATAGTTTTGATTTTCATTTCTCTAATAATTAGCAATGTTGAGCATTTTTCATGTGCCTCTTGGCCATCTGTATGCCTTCTTTGGAGACATATCTATTCAGGTCTTCTACCCATTTTTAAAAATATTTATTTGTTCATTTATCTGGCTGGGTTGGGTCTCAGTTGCAGCACGTGGGATCTCATTGAGTCATGCGGGATCTGCCAATGTCATGCATGGACTTTCTAGTTGTGGCACTCGGGCTCCAGGGCACTCGGGCTCCAGGGCACATGGGCTCCAGGGCACTCGGGCTCCAGGGCACACGGGCTCCAGGGCACTCGGGCTCCAGGGCACACGGGCTCCAGGGCACTCGGGCTCCAGGGCACTCGGGCTCCAGGGCACACGGGCTCCAGGGCACTCGGGCTCCAGGGCCCTCGGGCTCAGTACTTGCTCCATGGCATGTGCAATTTTAGTTCCCTGATCAGGAATCCAATCTGTGTCTCCTGAATTGCCAGGTGGATTCTTAACCACTAGACCACCAGGGAAGCCCCTTCTGTCTGCTTTTGACTGAGTTGTTTGGAATTTTTTTATATTGAGTTATATGAGCTGCTTGTATATTCTGGAAATTAATCCCTTGTCAGTTTCATCATTTACAAATGTTTCTGCTCAGTCCCTAGGTTGTCTTTACACTTTGTTTATGGTTTCCTTTGCTGTGCAAAAACTTTCTAAGTTTAATTAGGTCTCATTTGTTTATTTTTATACTATTTATACACAAAATTGTGTAATTATAATTAAGATATCATAAAATTGATCAATTTATAAGTACATGTATTATACGATAATAAATATATTACTCTACAACTATATCATGGAATACTATTTAATAATGCCAAATTATGATGTACAAACAGACATATTTATTCACAAGGAAAGATGACAACAGTAAGTTAAGAGAAAAAAGACAGCAATATGTTTTACATATTACACAGTTTTCAGTTCAGTTCAGCCGCTCAGTCGTGTCTGCCTCTTTGTGACCCCATGGACTGCAGCACACCAGGCTTCCCTGTGCATCACCAACTCCTGGTTTTACACATTACAAAAAACTGTTCTACACAGTTTTACACATTATCTGAAAGCAATATGTAAAGTAAGATAATGTTTTTATAAAAATATGTGTGTGTATATACAGATGCTCACATATAACACTGAAAACGTCTGAAAGAACAGAAAATAAGCACAGTTATCTTATGGTGAGATTATGGTGATTTTTTTAATACTTTTCAATATATTATAAAACTTACAAACAGGATACTTATAATAATGAAAAAAGTAAGTAAAATATTATAACTATTCCAATATGTCCGGACCCGGTCTCATATGAGCCAACGTTAGGTCCTCGTTGGATTCAGGATTCCATTTACTGGAGAACAGTGGTAGTGCTACCATGCCTTATTTTTAGAACGTTATTTCTCTTTTCCTGTAAGTTCTCAGTATACCTACCTCTCACTTTGAAACACTGGAGAGGAGCTTAAGTAGTCTTCATCTTTACACATTATCCTAAGAAAGACAATTTAAAAGTTCTAGAAACTAAAAATTCAGGCAGGAAGAGTGCACAGCACAGCAGGGTACGGTGGGCATACAGGACTGCTCTCAGAGGTGCCTACCCCCATCTCCTCCGGGATTCCTGGGAACACTCAAGGAGCTGAGGCTCCTCCAGGAAGAGCTCGCCTTGAAGCTCTTCTGATCCAGGTCTGCAGACGGAAGCCAAGAGGACTCTACCCCATAAGCCTCAGACCTCTGGTGCTTCATCTGCAGCAAAAAAAAAAAAAAAAAAAACATATCCTCTGAGTACTTCCTTGCCTCACGGTTGGGAATGACATCCCTGGATGCAGAGCCCAGGCTGGAGGGTTTCACCTCATCCGGGCACCTGACACAGAGAAGCTGGTGGGTGCCCCGTGATGTAGCAGACACGCTTTCAACTCACTGACCAGGGAGCGAGTCCGGAAGAAGGAACAACTCTTGATTTAGAATGTCATCTATCTTTCTCCTTGTCACATGCACACACTGGATTCTGTAAAATGGATGTACTGTAGCCCATGCTTATTCATGAGGGTTTCTGTAATTACTGCAAAATTCCCGATGTAAATCACTGCTGCCTGGGTGATTATATTCAAAAGCTTCCATGCTCTTTGTGCAGTTTCTCACACTGACATTAGTGGCTCATTAATATTAAAGAGATCTGCAACATTGTGAGTATTAGCTAATCACACCAAAGGCTATCTTTGGAATGTGTCAAGCCTAGATCTGGCTTCTATTTTTACAGCTTGATGGGCAGGATAGGCTGATCTGACTATTTTTAAAACTATCTATCAATCCCACTTTGATGAGGAGAAATTTGTCTGCTTTACGATGCATGCTTTAACCAAAGTAAACATCACCCAAGATTAATATAATTTGAGCTGCTATTTTTGAGAAATAAAACACGGCAAGTACACATTCTGTTCACAGACCAACATTTTTAAAGTTAAAGGGGAACATCCCTGAAGAGTTTGTGTAACATGAAAGCACAAAGAATGCCCACCATCCACCAGATACCATGTACCTGCATCTTTCTGGAGTTCTACCCCTGGTTCCCCATTTGGTGACGTCCAGGGACCTTCAAAACTGAACAGAAGAACATCGAAGTCAGGGTAGAGAGAACAAGTTTTTATTGATTTCACTCTCTGGTCAGTGTGCACACAGAGCAAGGACTTGAAAGATTCCTCAGCTCGATGCAGTGTTTGCCACATGAGTGATTGTTGTCATTGTGTCCAGGAAGAAACCAACCATTGCCACATGCCTGCTTCATAAGGCACCCTGCTGGACCCTGTGAGAAAAGGCCACAGAAACCTGCTTGGAGCCCCTACAGACCACCTGAGGGCCCAGAGAGATACTGGGACGCCATCAGCCAAAGGAGGCCTGGGTGGATGCGTCTGCAGACACCAGGGCAGACTTCGGAAGGGAACCCTTATAAGAGCTGCTTATTTGATGCCAGCCAAAAAGGTCCAGGGGCTTCCCAGGCGGCTCAGTGGCAAAGAATCCACCAGCCAATGCAGAAGATTCAAGAGATCGGATTTGATCCCTGGGAAGGGATCCCCTGGGAGAAGATCCCCTGGGGAAGGAAATGGCAACCCACTCCAGTATTCTTGCCTGGAGAATCCCATGGACAGAGGAGCCTGGCGGGCTGCAGTCCATGGGGTTGCAAAAGAATCGGACACAACCTAGCAACTCAACAACAGCAACAAAAAAAGCCCAAATGTTGGTATTACGTTGTACTCATTAATTCTCCCTGAGCCTAGTTGCCTTACTCTCCAGAAGGCAGCTCACCCGTGTCATCCAGCTAGTAAGTCAGAGCCAAGACCCAAATCCTCACTCCGAATTCAGAATTCTTTCATTGTTTGCAAAAATAAGGACCTCAAGAGAAGCATGCTGCCTGCAGAAGTGAGTGCAATTTTTAATCTTTTTTTTTAATAACTGGAGGGATTATGAAAGGATTTCATCCTCCATAAAAAGCCAAGGTTAAGTAGCGATTGATAACAGATGAATTGCTCTGGTGTAGCAAAGTCTGCGGAAAAGAGGCAGGTTTGTAGTGTTTCTTTCAAAACTTGCCCTCCCCCTCCTACTCCGCAAAGCTCTGTTTAACTCCTGTATTATGTTAGTCTCTCAGTCATGTCAGACTCTTCGTGACCCCATGGACTGCCATGCTCCTCTATCCATGGAATTCTCCAAGCAAGAATACTGGAGTGGGTAGCCGTTCCCTTCTCCAGGAGATCTTCCCAAGGCAGGGATCAAATCCAGATCTCAATGCAGGAATCGAACCCAGATCTCCCGCATTGCGGGCAGATTCTTTACCAGCTGAGCCACAAGAGAAGCCCCAAAATACTGGAGTGGGTAGCCTATCCCTTCTTCAGCAGATCTTCCCTACCCAGGAATCGAACCAAGGTCTCCTGCATTGCAGGAAGATTCTTTACCAGCTGAGCTATCGGGGAAGCCCTCCAGGGAAGTTTATGATTAATTCTTACCATTATTTTAAGGTCTTTATTTATTAAAAAAAAAATCCATGAATTTAGAAATGGTTGTATCTCTAATTTCTGATATTTTGAGAAGGCTGAATTAGCTGGCGTCACAGTCCTGGTCTTCTAGAAGGCAGAGCCTGAGGCGAGGATTATGTTGCTAACAATTTATTTGAGTAGCCCCCACCCAGGGCTGTGAGTGGAGAAGGAAGAAGAACGTGATGGAAAGTGGCCCTTACGAACTGCACCGCCATGGCTCCATAGCTGGCTCTGCGGAAACGCAGGGAGACACTGGACATACATGCTCACTCAGCATGTGGGTCTTCTCCAGGACAGCCGAGCAGAAAGAGCGCCTCAGGAGGTAGGTGTCCACACACAGGAGAGAGGAGCGGAGATTCTTCGTCCACCCCCTCCCATCTCCCATCTCCCTTTTCTCTTTTCTCCCATCTCTCCTTTTCTCTCCCCTCCTGAGCTCTCAATGGGTGCTCAGATCCTGTGCAGTGTCAGGGAGACAGCCAGCCCCACTCCCTGCACTGATGTCTCTCCCAAGTCCAGAAGTGGGGCCCAGCCCTGCAGGAGACAAGGGAGAGGCATTATTAAGAAAAATGGAGAAGGTATGCAGGATTTTTGTCCACTGGGGATGGTTTACACAGCAGAACTTCAATTTCTCATAGCATCTCTCATAATATTTAATGTAGTATCTTTTAAACAGTAAATACACTCACAGCCATTCATTCAGTGAATTAAAAAGAGGTACAAGGCACCACCGGATGTCCCTGATGGCAATCACCACCACGCTTCAGGCTCAGGGTCTGTAGCAGTCAGTATAGTGGCCCCCAAAGAAGCCCTGCTCTAATCTTCAGAACCTATGACTACCTTATATTACACGGCAAGAAGGACTTGGTCAAAGCGGTTCAGTTTGAGATGGGGACATTGGCCTGGATTATCCAGCTGAAGTCAATCACGTGCATGTGTGCGTGCTAAGTCACTTCAGTCGTGTCTGACTCTTTGCGCCCCCATGGACTGTATAGCCTTCCAGGCTCCTCTGTTCATTGGATTCTCCAGGCAAGTATACTGGAGTGCCTTGGCATGCCCTCCTCCAGGGGATCTTACCCACCCAGGGATCGAACCCCTGCCTCTTTTTATTTCTCTTGCATTGACAGGCGGTGGGTTCTTTAGCCACCTGGGAAACCCCTGAAGTTACTGCTGCGAAGGTGAAGAGAGGGGTTGCCAGCCTAGGAGTGGAGACCCCCAAGAAAGGCAAGACAGAGACCCCACCCCGAGCCTCTGGAAAGGACATCCTGCCTTTAGTCCAGAGAGACCCACGACAGACTGCTGACCTGCAGAACTCTAAGAACAACAGTGTGCTGTTGAAGCTGCTAAGTCTGTGCTAACTTGTAAACAGTGCCAAAACACACGAATGCAGTGTCTGGGGGGAAGAATTAGGCTCTTTTTCTGAGGCTGTACTGTCCTTCCATCACAAACCTGAGTTCATTCTCACCGTAGAATCACTTCTTTCAGGAAATACGACTTAAAGAGTTCTGTTCTTATCTGATTTAAGTTTTATAACCTTTATAATTAGAAAAGTAGCATGTTATAATGTTTAATGATGCAAATTAAAACCATAGTCATTAGAAGAAGGAGCGGTAGGAGAACTTCTGAGATGGTAAAAGAGCCCTTTACAAGAGCTGGAAGAAAAAGGAAACGTGCAGATAGCATCACTGTTGGCCAGACGTTTATATCAAAGAACGCAGACTTAAGAGCAAGGACGTAATTCGGTGCAATACAGGTTTGACCCAGTGTAAGGAAGAAATTTCTAAAAATTCAGATTCCTATATAGGAAGCACACTTGGGAAACAGCAGTCATTCAAACACAGCTGATAAACATCAGAGAGGAAATTTAAGCTTCCAGTGGGTTATTGGACTGGATGACATTTGTCATTTTCTGACCTTGAAATTCTATGATTAATCTAAGAAATAACTTTATTGACTTTATTTATATTCATGACACGAAAAAAAGAAAAAAAAACAGAACTTACATGCCATGAATGTGTCTACAGGCAAAAGTAAAATGGAAGAATAAAACAAAAAGTCACACTGAGATAAGAGGAAAATCCAAAATGAAATGTCTATTATACAAGCCATAGCTGGAACAATATATTAAGATTGATTCCTGTGCGGTATTTCTTTAAAAGAAAAACAAAACCAAAAAAAGTACTATATTCTTGAGATTACAGAAGCATAGTTAAAATAAGGAAGTGGTAGCAGGGAGGACTCAAAATATCAAAGAACTGTGTATACAAGAAAGACATAAACATGATAAAGAGGAGATGGGTGGCATTAATGATGATGGATGACACAATATTTTATAAGAGAAAAGATTATATTAGAGCTCCGGTTGACAAAAGGAAATGGCTTTGGCAGAATCTGCAATATGGGAAAAAAATAATAGAAAGCTAATCCTTAGACATGATGGTGTGGTGAGAAGTGCATTTTAGGAGAGATTTTCTGAAAATTATGAAATATGGGAAGGACAAGACCATTGATCACAAAAGGTTTTAATTGACCAGAAATTGTTTAGAGGGCATTCTATAGAAGAAAATGAAGGGAAATCTGTTTCCTAAATGTACTGAAATGTGTCTACAGCCTTACATAAATTATTGAGCAGTCAACATCCTGAAAGTGCGTTCACACTGTCATCCTTGAAAATGAATCAGATGTGTAACGAGGAGCAGTCCTGCAGCAGAGACGCTGTAAAAGCATGCCAGCCTGTTGACACAGTCTGGTGCGTTTCCTGGGATTAAGATGTGGCTCAGAGGTTGGCATCCCTAACCTCTTTCTGTCTCATCTTTCTCTCTGTGCAATAAAAGGTCTGACTCAGTGGGCTCTGTGTTTCTTACCGCCCAGAGCTGAAGAGGATGCTTGTTAGTCATAGCCACATAATACTCTGTTGATCCCAATCTAATTACTTTTAACTGAAGCCTCACTGTGATAATTTGTGCTCATGTCTTTAAACTTCCACTTAAAATAATTTGAAACTTCCCTCTTCCTTACACATTCACACTTACTCATTTCTTGGTCTAATCTCTAAGCTACTTGGCCAAGTAGCTCACAGATTACTATAGGGTCCTAGCTGGTAAGTGTACTCTAAAACAACCTGGAGTTGTTTTCCACCTCATTCCATCACTCACCATTGGTTACATTGGTTCCTGGACCACAGGGAAACCTCTGAACCTGTGTTGGGTCTCCATTGCTGCATAAGGGGAGTCAGAGAGTGGGGGACAGTCTGGTGAGACTGAAAAAGGCTAAAACAATGCTGGAAAAGGCTAAAACAGAAACATCTGTTTCCTTTACTTTAACTTTTGTATTCTATTGTTTTTGCTACAAGATAATCACTAAACGAAGGTTGCCTATAGCTTAAGTAAACATAATGGAGCTCTGCCTCCCATGCAATGAGGAACTCTGCCTCCCATGCAATGAGTATTAACCTAAATACCTTTATTTAGCCCACAGGAAACATCCTGACCAGGCCCACCTATGAATGGCTGCAGGAAGTAAGAGATTGGCACACCTCATCTAGAATTTCAGCAGTGGCCGCAGGACTGGAAAAAGTCAATTTTCATTCCAATGCCAAAGAATGGCAATGCCAAAGAATGTTCAAACTACCATATGGTTGCACTCATTTCACATGCTAGTAAGGTTATGCTCAAAATCCTTCAAGATAGGCTTCAGCAGTACATGAACCAAGAACTTCCAAATGTACAAGCTGAGTTTAGAAAAGGCAGAGGATCAAGAGATCAAGTTGCCAACATTCGTTGGATCATGCAGAAAGCACAGGAATTCCAGGAAAACATCTATTTCTGCTTCATTGACTATGCTAAAGCCTTTGACTGTGTGGATCACAACAAATTGCAGAGTATTCTTTAAAAGATGGGAATGACAGACCACTTTACCTGTCTCCTGAGAAACCTGTATACAGGTCAAGAAGCAACAGTTAGAACCTTATATGGAACAACTGACTGGTTCTAAGTTGGGAAAGGAGTATGACAAGGCTGTAAATTGTTACCCTGTTATTTAACTTCTATGGAGAGTACATCATGGGAAATGCTGGGCTGGAAGTCTCACAAGCTGGAATCAAGACTTCCAGGAGAAATATCAACAACCTCAGATATGCAGATGCTACCACTCTAATAGCAGAAAATGAAGAGGAACTAAAGAGTCTCTTGATGAAGGTGAAAGAGGAGAGTGAAAAAGCTGTCTTAAAACTCAGTATTCAAAAAACTAAAATCATGGCATCTGGTCCCATCACTTTATAGCAAATAAAAGGGAAAAAAGTGGAAACAGTGACAAATTTTATTTTCTTGGGTTCCAAAATCACAGCAGACAGTGACTTCAGCCATGAAATTAAAAGACTCCTTGGAAGGAAAGCTATGGCAAGCAGCATATTGAAAGCTATGAAAAAGTGTACTGAAAGCTATGGCAAACAAAGACATCACTTTGCTGACAAAGTCTGTATAGTCAAAGCTATGGGTTTTTTTTTTTTTTTCCAGTAGTCTTGTACAGATGTGAGAATTGAACCATAAAAAAGGCTGAGCGCTGAAGAATTGATGCTTTTGATGGTGGAGAAGACTCTTGAAAAGTCCCTTGGACAGCAAGGAGAGCAAACCAATAAATCCTAAAGAAAATCAACCCTGAATATTCATTGGAAGGACTGATACTGAAGCTGAAACTCCGATAGTTTGGCCACCTAATGCAAAGAGCTGACTCATTGGAAAAGACCTTAATGCTGGGAGAGATTGAGGATAGGAGGAGAAGAGGAGGCAGAGGATGAGATGGTTAGATAACATCACTGATTCAGTAGACGTGAGTTTAAGCAAACTCTAGGAGATAGTGAAGAACAGGGAAGCCTGGCATGCTACAGCCCATGGGGTCCCAAAGAGTTGGATACCTCCTAGCGATTGAACAGCTACAACAACAACTCTAGAATCTGGCTGGCACCAGGAAATATTTGCAACAACTTACCACCTTTTTTTACTTTGCCTCTTCAATTCACCCCTCTTTGTTTTGCCAAAGAACATCCAGCATCCAGGCCTGGGTAAGATGGCTCTTTAGGACGCTAGTCCACCGTCTTCTCATCTGCTGCCTTTCTGAATAAAGTCACTATTCCTTGACCCAACAGCTGTCTCTCAATTTATTGGCCTGCTGTGTGGCAAGCAGTACAAGGTTGGACTCAGTAACAAAAGGAAGTAGGAAGGCAGATTCTTTGAGAGTCTGTACAGAAATCCCTGTAAAGTCTAGAGTCCCATCTGGAGCCCCACCCACCACCCCTCACCAGCACCCCAGCGCTGAGAGCACAGTGGGGTGTTTTACGCCTAGGCAGATGGAAGGCTCCTTTCTAAGGAAACTCAGTTAACCATCTGGGGACGCTTAAGGCTTTGGTGTGCACATCAGGCCTGAGATCCTGCACACACAAATGTCCTGAGGTGAATTCCCTTAAGATGCCCCTATTACGGGTGGGGAGACTGAGGACGCAGTGTCCACTGAGTCACTCAGCCAGGATCATGCGGTCAGTCGGGAGCAGAGCCAGGAGGTGAAGACCAGTGGGGAAGACAGCTGCTGCTCACTTGGGGGTGTGGGAGACCATGAACAAGTGCAGGCGGCACGGGCTCCCGGGCTGGGGACCACCCTCTGTGAGGAGTCAGGAGGGGCTCGTGGGCTCTCGTGTTTCCTTGTCAATTGTCCCTTTCCCACCCTGAGTGCTCTCCCCCTCTGCTCTGACAGATCCATTCAGCTGTAACCAAAGGTCCTGCACGGTCCAGGGAAGTTCTTCACCCCTTAATGTGTCTCACTCTGGAACTCAAGTGTTACCTCCCTGGTCATTACTTCAAGGTGGGCGAGGGGGTGTCTCAAAGAGTCAGATATGACTGAGTGACTAACACACACACACACACTCCCTATCAAACTACCATCTTTTTCACTTGCTTCCAGTTGCTTTATGTCTATTTATTTAACTTATCCCTATAAAATTAGTAATGCCTGATGATACCTCTTTGCATGATATGTTAGCTGCTACTTGTCAGGAGGAAGTGACTGCAAGGCCTGCTGCAGTCAGCCAGAGGAGGGGAAATGTGTGCACACGATACACACAAGTTGGCGGCGAGGTGGGCGGTGGGGGAAGGGGGGTGGGAACGGGGGAGGGCGGGGGTGGGGTAGCTATCGCATCCTTAGAATGTGAGTTTCCTGTCCCTTCAATCGTTCAATCATTTTTTTTCCTTCCCCTAAACTAATCCTGTGCATCGTTAAGAGGTTTTGATTAAAGGTTTATAGATCGAGTTGCTTGTGGTCAGTTCAGCAGATTTTATGGCAACTGTAATTCATTTTCTTTTTCTCTTGCTAATTAGGAAATAATGCATGAACTAAAAGATATACAGTAAACAGACTCTTTGAAAGAACTGGTTGACATAAAATGGCAGTTCACATGCAATGCAAATGAATAATCCAAGTTTTCTAAGAGCAGTTCCTACTGTTAAAATATATGAGACTAAGAAAAGTCAGAGACATTGGTAATATCTTTTGAAGAAAAACCAACTGTCTACACTGAAAAAAAAAAAAATGCTTTCAAAGAAACTAATAGGAGGCAAACAAGTAAAAATCACAAGTATCCCTTACTTAAATGCCCTGATTTTAAATTCAGAAACAAGTAAAGGGTCATAAAAAATATATATCGTAAAAGCACCTTCAGCATAAGCATTTCAGCATAAGGAATGTCATTTCCCCACCAAGTCTTTTCTTTTCCTAACTGCTTTGCAGAGAGAAAGCTGTATTCTACAGGGGAGACAGGCGTGCCTTGGATTGTGGGACTTGCAAGCTCTCTTCCAAGGTTTGTCACATGTGATCTGGAAAGCAGCGAGTTAAGAGTTAGGGAGACATGGGTTCTAGTTGTCTGTCAGTCAGTAACACTAGCAACTTCAATGGTTTAACACCTTGGGCCTCAGTCTCTTCATCTGTTAAAGTGAAGTGAAAGTTGCTCAGTCATGTCCGACTCTTTGTGACCCCATGGACTGTCCATGGACTTCTCCAGGCCAGAATACTGGAGTGGGTAGCCTTTCCCTTCTCCAGGAAGTCTTCCCAACCCAGGAATTGAACCCAGGTCTCCCACATTGCAGGTGGATTGTTTACCAGCTGAGCCACAAGGGAAGCCCAAGAATACTGTCTGGGTAGTCTATCCCTTCACCAGGGGATCTTCCCGACCCAGGAATCGAACCCGGGTCTCCTGCATTGCAGGTGGATTCTTTACCAACTGAGCTACCAGAGAACCCCACTAATCTGTTAAAGGAGACCACTTATGTTTTAATTTTAGTTTTATTGAATAATCGTTGACTTACAATGTCAGTTTCAAGTGTACAGCAAAGTGGTTCTATGTATATTCTTTAGATTATTTTCCCTTATAGGTTATTACAAAATACTGAGTATACTTCCATGTGCTATACAGTAGGTCCTTAATGTTTATCTATATTACATGTAATAGTTTGTGTATTTTAGCCCAAACTCCTGATTTATCCCTCCCCCCATTTCCCCTTTGGTAACCGTAAGTTTATTTTCTATGTGTGTGGGTGTGTTTCTGTTTTGTAGATAACTTCATTTGTATCTTTTTATTTTTAGATGATCTATGAGGCCCTACCGGAGAAGGCAATGGCAACCCACTCTAGTACTCTTGCCTGGAAACTCCCATGGACAGAGGAGCCTGGAAGGCTGCAGTCCGTGGGGTCGCTAGGAATCAGACACGACTGAGCAACTTCACTTTCACTTTTCACTTTCCTGCATTGGAGAAGGAAATGGCAACCCACTCCAGTGTTCTTGCCTGGAGAATCCCAGGGACAGGGGAGCCTGGTGGGCTGCCGTCTATGGGGTCGCACAGAGTCAGACACGACTGAAGCGACTTAGCAGCAGCAGCAGCACGAGGCCCTACAAATCTAGCTACAAATCTGATAGTCTGAGTAGATCAGGGCCCCACCCTTATCACCTCATTTGACCTAATGATCGTCTTAGAGGCCCTATCTGCAAATACAGCCACACTGTGAGGTTAAGGCTTCAATATATGAATGGGAGGGGAGGGGGCGAAAGGGGAGACACATTAAGTCCATAAGAGATAGATGCTGCTGCTGCTAAGTCACTTCAGTCGTGTCCGACTCTGTGCAACCCCGGAGATGGCAGCCCACCAGGCTCTCCCATCCCTGGGATTCTCCAGGCAAGAACACTGGAGTGGGTTGCCATTTCCTTCTCCAATGCATGAAAGTGAAAAGTGAAAGTGAAGTCGCTCAGTCGTGTCCGACTCTTAGCGACCCCATGGACTGCAGCCTGCCAGGCTCCCCCGTCCATGGGATTTTCCAGGCAAGAGTACTGGAGTGGGGTGCCATTGCCTTCTCCGAACAGATAGATGAGTGGTAAGTAAATAGTTGACAGGTAGATCCATCCTCCTCTCTCCCTTCCCACATCGTGGTGATGGTTTAGTCACTAAGTTGTGTCCAACTCTTGCAACCCCATGGAGCCTGCCACCCTCCTGTCTGTGGGATTTCCCAGGCAAGAATACTGGAGTGGATTATCATTTCCTTCTCCAGGGAATCTTCCCAACCAAGGGATCAAACTTATGTCTCCTGCATTGCAGGTGGATTCTTTACCACTGAGCCACCAGGGAAGCCACCTGGCCAACGCCTAGTCTGTTCCCATCTCAGCGTAACATTTACTCACTAGTGAGACCCTCCTTGACAGCCATCTCCTCTAGGCCCCCACCACCCCACTGTACCTGCATGGGTTACTCACACTGGATTGTGTGTGATGTGTTGGTGGTTGGGTCTGTGTCCCCTACCAGTCAGGGAGCTCTTTGAGGGAAGAAATGCTGACCTGTGATTCAGGCTACTCTCAGGGCCAGGCTAAGTACTCACTGAACTTCTGCAAGCAAATGAATGAAAAGACATGGGTCTTAGAATTAGACTGACCTGCGTGTCATCCCGTTGCCACTATTTCCTAGCTGGGTGACCTTGAGCTAATTTTGGTTTTTGGATAACAAGGTGAAGATGACTCTGTGTGATTTTCAGGGTTGCTGAGAGGATTGAGAAAAGCATACATAAAAGTGGCCAGCACTGGGCCTGGTGCATTTCTCCCGTACATCTGAGCTTGAATTAATCAGAAAACAGGTATTGAATACCAAAAACAAAAAAGTACAAAGATTCATTCTTATTCAGACTTATGAAAAATAAATAGGATGTATTCTCACCAGCTGGGGCTAATCTGGAGGGAGACACAATTTCACATTTTATACTTTTAAGAACTCAGTTTTGTTTTTTGTTTTTTGTTTTTTTTTGCCTGAAGAAACAACTGCTTTACAGGCAGCAAGGATAAGCTTTCTGGTAGTTCAAAGCATGCTAAAGAATCACTGTATTTTGCCACCAGTTAACCCAGCCAACTGAAGCACAGCCCAAAGGATCCTGCCTTTTAAAGGAGTGACTCCAAAGTCCCAAGCAGCACTTTTAAATGCTTGTAAAAATGAACATCCCACAGGGATGGATTTTTAAACACTTAAGGGTGTATGAATCCTCAAGAGCACAAAGGAAGTAGGGATTTGGCAACCTTCCTGCACAGTCAGCTGTCTGCTGTAGAAGCAACCCAGGACCCAGGAGAAGTAGATCTTTCTGGTGGCCCTGGGGCTTCACCACTGACCCCACTGCTTGGGAAGAATCCACAGGAGCCCAGAGAACCAGGAGCAAGCAAGGAACAAAGTAGGGAGAGGTGTAGCCCGGACCCCACCCCCAGAGCTCCCCAGACAGCCACCCTGACTCTGCTCATGGACTCCCCGGGCTTCAGGCTCTGCCTCAACCTCTTTCTCCACTTCTCAGGACTCTCCCTCAGGAATCATCCGTGCTCTGACAAAGCAACTGGTGAGTCTTTTCAGCAAAGTCTACTTGCTGCCGAGTGTGCTGGCTCCCACAGGTAATAAGAAGGGCCCACATCTCCCATCTATTTCAGGACTCCTTCCGAATGTAAGGAGAAAGCAATGGCAACCCACTCCAGTACTCTTGCCTGGAAAACCCCATGGATGGAGGAGCCTGGTAGGCTGTATTCCAAAGGGTATTTGGCCACTGTGTAGCCAAATGGTAACTGTCCTTTGCAGGATCTATTGGCTCTACCTGTTTTGCAGTGAAGGAGTTTCCAGGAGGCCATGGTAAGTGGTGGGGGGATTTCTTATGTCTCCACTGCACACTTTTCACTGTGCTTACTAACCATTCAAGTCCAATTTTCTTAATTGATCAGATTTATCACTTTCCTGCCACACTGTCTTCATTGCTCTATAAGGACATTATCTGTCATTTATAATTGTTCCAGTTCCTCTGGCCACTTAACTGCTTTTCTCTTCCCTTTTAAAACCATTTCCAGATATGTCAAAATCTGAGAGTCCACATCTTCCTCTTCATCCAAGAATTAATCCCATGGGTGATACCCCCAAGTTGTCACTAAACCAAACTTGAGTCGGTAAAAGTGGTAAAGTCAACCCACTGACCCCGGGTTGTGGTGAAGGAAAGTGCAGTGTTCATTACAGGCACCAAGCAAGGAGTCCAGGGCAGCTAGTGCTCAAAACCCCAAACTCCCAGTGGGTTTCTGGGAAGCATTTTCAAAGGCCAGGTGGACGAGTGTGATCGCAAAGTGTGTGATCAGCTAGTGCACAGCGCTCTGGTTGGTTGATGGTGAGGTAAGAAGATGGTGTCACAGGGGCTAACTTCATCATCCTCAGGCTCCAGTGGGTCTGGGGACTACGTTCTCACGGTCATGAAGTAGTTAACATCTTCCATTTGGTGAGAGTTTCAGCATCCGTGAAACAACTCAGGAAGACATGCATCAGATACTTTTATCTGGGTACTTCAGCGGGTAGCTAGAGCAGGGAGTAGTGTGGCTGGGAGGGCCCCAAAGGGTCCTGCTCTGTTACAAAGTTACAGGAAAATGCACAGCTGAGGGTCAGCCTGACTCACTCAGAAGTGACTATGCTTTGTGTCAGGATGCTTAATTAAGGACCTAAGTGAAGCCAAGCATCTCATCCTTTCAGATTCAAAGATCATTTAAATGGACGACTGTATGTGTGACTCTACTCACAGAAATCCAGGATCAATTATGGAAGTTAGTCAATCCTGAAATTTATTTGCTATCCGACACAGCTGTTTACTTTCACTTTCAGATTTCATAGTCAACTGGAAAATGCATGTAACTCCCTCTCCAGATAACCATCTCCAGGTATAATCTTTCTCACCAAGAGCCTGCAATAGTTTGGTATCTGCTGTAGATCTTGGCACTGGAGGGGTAACTAAAGTTTTCCAACAACCCTGCTGTGAAAAGTAACGTAGGCTGGCTCACTCAAATTCATTTCAACCTTAGCTCCTTTTCTTCCTTGAGTATTGGTGCTGCAAAGCTCAAATTCACCTTTTCTGACTACCAAGCCACTAAAAATTTCACCCTGGGCACAGTTCAAGTCAAAGTGATAAAAGCAGACTTCCAGGAGTGTCTGAGCAAGTCTCTGATTCCCTGATGCAGGCACCACCCCAGCCTCCTTCCCCTATTTCTTCTTACCTGGGTTAGAGATGTGTTGACAGGATCTGCAGCAACCACTGAGGGACCACAAAGTAGGAGATGAAGAGAACTTCAAAGTGAACTCAGATATAACTTGTCTCAGAACCACCACCTGCTCTGGACTTCCTGCATGAAGTAAAAAATGATAATAATTATAAAATAAATAATAATTAAATAAACCCATATGTATTTAAGGCTCTATTAGTCTGGCTGTGTGTTATGAACAACTAGAAACAAGCCTTCCCTTTACAGTTTGATAAATGAGTTGTTAACCTCCTCTGGAGAGCGCACAATCTCCTTGAGGGGCTGAGGCTGAGTGCTGTACTATGGTGCCCAGCTGGCTTAGTAGTAAAGAGTCCACCTTCCAAGCAGGAGACGCGGGTTCAGTCCCCTGGAGCAGGAAGTGGCAACCCAATCCAGTATTCTTGCCTGGGAGATCCCATGGACAGAGGAGCCTGGCGGGCTACAGTCCATGGGGTCGCAAAGAGTCAGACTGAGCGACTAAACAACAAGAACATGATGGCATAACATCGTGGTGGTTTCTGCCTAAAATAATAGTATGAATTTAAAGGGTATGTATCCTCAAAAGCAAAACATCACTAAACCTAGCATACTAAGGAATCTTTTAGATGCAATATTGTCACTAATGTTTATATGGTGATATCACCCCGGATATAGTCATTTTCATAATGAACATGAAAGAAGCTGGAAACTGTAAGACATTTTACAATCATGAGTATACTGGAAGCTACTGATTTTGCAACAGTCATCATTCTGATGAGTAACTGTCCTCCTCCCCATTTACAAGTTCTTTAGGAGCAAGAATTGGGTATAATACTTGCTTTTGCTAAGAGATCAAGATATGTTCATTGGTGCCTTTTGGAAGGCAGAGGAGGTGATTTCTGCTTGGCTAAATTTGTTCTTCTTTATGAATCAGAGTCAACAACCCTAAAGGTTTTGATTTCTCATACAGTATTAATCGTGTCCAACAACAGTTTCCAGGTGCCACTGCACTGCAGGCCTGTGCTCGGCACCATGGAGCACAAAGCAGTGAGCGCCGTTTTCACCCAGGAAGCTCACCTTCAAGTTGTGGCGACAGAGTTAGTGCACTGGAAACAATCGGAGAGCAAAACTGGACAGCATAGAATTTATGCTGAACGCTGTGCTACAGGCAATGTAAGAACGTAGAGAAGGAGAAATAGGGGAACATGTTAACACACAGGCTACTTTCTGCACATGGACCTACAAGACATGTATAAATGGGTGACTTCATGCTTTAAATATACGTAGCATTGAGTCAGTGACTCAAACGGGGTGGACAGTAAGAATAACATATTCCTAAGAGATGATATGTATTTGAATACAGCATGTGGGCAGGAGGGTAGGGGAAGTGTCTGAGCCTTTGACTAGAGAGTGCCACGCTGAGGGGTTTAGTACAGTGTGAGTAATCCCCTGTGTACAAAGCTCTCGCAAAGCTCCATTGTCAAAGTCTGAATACCTCCCAAGTGCCTTCTCATTTGTTTTATTGTTTTATGACTTTCATAATTAAACACATATTTGAGCTCAACTATTTTTAAAATACCAAGTTGCTGGTGTATTTAAAACTAGAATCTCTTAAAATTGTTCTGCTACTGCTACTGCTAAGTCACTTCAGTCGTGTCCAACTCTGTGCGACCCCATAGACGGCAGCCTACCAGGCTCCCCTGTCCCTGGGATACTCAAGGCAAGAACATTGGAGTGGGTTGCCATTTCCTTCTCCAATGCATGAAAGTGAAAAGTGAAAGTGAAGTCCCTCAGTCGTGTCCGACTCTTAGTGACCACATGGACTGTAGCCCACCAGGCTCCTCCGTCCATGGGATTTTCCAGGCGAGAGTACTGGAGTGGTTCTAGGCAGAAGCAAATCTAAATTTCCTCTAGGAAAAGGTAACATCATCCTAAGTGTCAAATTCTTCTGCAGTTTTGCTAATACAATGCCTAGCACTCCCTCAAAAATAACTAGGCAGTACATATGTTCACCAAGGATATTCTTAGCCACACTGCTGGTTAAAACCTCAAAGTGAAATCTGTAAATAGTAGAATGCTAAATTAACTATGATATAAACACAATATAATACTAAGTAACAGTACAAATGAAAAAGCCACAACTGCTACATGAAATAGTATGGATGAAGCTCACAAGCATAATAAAAAACATAGAAAAACTTGTATACAATTGATATAAAGTCCAAAAATCAGGCAAAAACTCACACATTCCATGACATGACAGGGTAATGCCTCTGCTTGGGTGGGTGGAGTAGAAGAGAAGGAAGAGATAGTTTTTAGAAAGTTTCAAACAGGGCTTCTGGAGTGTTGGTAATGATTTTTTTTTAATTTAGGTGAAAGTTACATAAATATGCTTGGTTTGTGGAAATTTATCATGCTATATGCTTATACATGGACTTTTCTGTTTGAATAGCATGTGTCAATATTTTTTTTAAATAACAAGGTATACAAAGGTATAAGTAATTAACAACCTATCCGTCACCTCCCCCAACCCCTGCAAAAGAACAATATTCCACCCATGATGCTCCAGCCAAATATTTTTGTTATCAGACATAGACTTTAAAATAACTAAGGTTTTACATTAAGGGAGAGATAAAAGACAATTTTTTGGAGTTCTGAAAACTATACAAAAAAGAACAAATTGAGAATTCTAGCCTGAAAAATACAAAAACCAAAACAAAGTATTCAATTAATGTATTTAGCAGAAGATCAGACACAGATATAGGAGGAATTAGTATTCTTCCTACATCTGTGTAGCTGGTAAATAAGTAAGAAGAAATTGTTCAGCATCAACTATGGGAACTCAAAAAAGATGAAAAATACAGAAGAGAGGGAAGAGACATAAGAGATGCAGTGAGAAGTTCTAACATAGGTATAAACCAAATCCCATTAGTAGAGAAGAGAGAGAGTGTGTTAAAAACAGTATTTGAAGAGGTGATGGCTAAGAGATTGTTCTAAAACAGATTAAAAACAACAAGCCAAAAACTCAAGAAGTCCGACAAACTCCAAAAAGGATTAAAAAAAAAAATGTTCAATACACCATAAGAAAACTGCCAAAGACAAAGGGAAAATTCCTAAGAGCAGCCAGAGAGAAAAGACTGCTTAGCTTAAGAAAAAATAAAAAGAGAGAGATAAAACGATTACACTGACAGTTTGGTTCTTAACATTAGAATTGTCAATAGAAGCTGGAAGAAAATGAAATAATGCATTTAAGTGCTGAAAGGAAATGACTGGTAACCTGTAATTCTATACACCATAAGAAGAGCTTTCACAAATGAATGTAAAATTAAAATATATACAGACAAAGAAGACCAGAAAATCTGTTATCAGCAGACCTGCACTAGATAAAATGCTAAGACATTCGTCAGCCCCAGTGACAATGTTCCCATAGAAAGGTCAGGGATATAAAAAGCAATGAAAAGCAACCCGTAGCCTCAGAGGGCTCTGTTGAGCTAAGCCTCATCTCCTCTTCCTTGTTGTCAACCACGCCTCTGTTCTTACGATAGAGAGTGAGGACAGTGACCCCTTTCTCATCCTCTGGGTTGTGCTGCTATGGACAATCAAGCCCACACCACACAGTCAAATGTGAGTCCGAGAAACATCTCTAGAATGGTTCAAGGCGGTCCCAGGTCAAAGACTCCAAGTAAAGGTGATTTCCATAGAGAACAAATCAATACCTCCGAAATCCAGCCCCATTTATTGGACATAAGCAACAACATCCTCTGCCTCCAAACAGGTTTCATCTCATTCCAGCCACTGGGTCGCTGGGGAGGAGAAGCGGCTGAAGCTCCTGCTAATGCCTGAGAGGTCATCATGCCAGACGCCCAAACCTCCCTGAAGATGCTGGTTTTCTTGAGCATATGAAGCTGGACCTGTGCCTTCCCTCCAAAGCCCAGCGTCCAGTCTCGGCATGGGGTATTTTAAAATCCCCTTATTCCCTCCGTATTCCTTTTCCTCCTGGTTCAGCATTTCAGCTTTATCTGAATTTCTCAAAACTGCCTGTCGCCTTTTAACAGCCTATTTCCACTGCTTCCAGTTCATTCCTCAGCCTCACTCTCTCCACTCCTCCACAGATGCTACTTTTTCCCCCTCGCTCCTGAGTGCCTTCTTTTCCAATAGGAACTTTAGCTTTGATACTCATCTTCGGTGACAAGAAACCAGGTGTCTAGTCTTCTGAAAAGGTTAGCACTCCTCACATCTCTTTGACTGCACAGGAAGTCATGACCCCAGGAATCTTTGGAGTGGAGATGAATGAAGCCTCTGCGAATTTCCCAAACGTCACCCCCTATCCTCATCCCAGAGGGGCCATCTGAAGCCCCACCCTGTGGACATCTGGTTTCTCCCTGGAGTTAGACCCCCCTAGAGTCCAAGTCAACCTCCAGGGTCTTCTCTGGCTCCTCCTGTACCACACTGAGCCACAGAGCCAGGGGACTCTGGCAGGTGCCCAGGCACTTGATTCCACCATCCACTTTCAGTAGCCAGCATGTATGCTGTGTGCTTAATTGCTCAGTCGTGTCCAGCTCTTTGCAACCCCATGGACTGTACCCCGCCAGGCTCCTCTGTCTGTGGGGATTCTCCAGGCAAGAGTACTGGAGTGCGTTGCCATGCTATGCCCTCCTCCAGGGGATCTTCCCAACCCAGAGACAGAACTCAGGTCTCCCGCATTGCAGGTGGATTCTTTACCAGCTGAGCCACCAGGGAAGCCTAAGAATACTGGGGTGGGTAGCCTATCCCTTCTCCAGGGGATCTTCCTGAACCAGGAATCAAACCAGGTCTCCTGCATTGAGGCAGATTCTTTACCAGCTGAGCTAGCGCTGGAAAATGCCCTGCTCTCAGGACGTGGAGGTACTACTGGATTGCCACTCTCCCACCTTGACCCAGGCCCCCTCTGGCTCCTCAATTCTGGACCTTTAATCTCCCCTTCTGAAACAGGGATCATCTAGAACTGCAATCCCAAATAACACCTTAACTCCCTTAAAATAGTAATTTCTTCTTAATTCCACAATGTTATACCCTCCTGTGTTCCTGCTAATCTAGGGATTTTTCTAAAAGGGAAATCTAATCATTCACTGGCCCTAAAACTTTCCATGATGCTCCTTCTTGAAGCAAAATGATCTTAGTTATACAATGTACCTCTGTGCCAGTACTCCCAGCGTCTGTCTGCTCAGTGTCCTTGGGTTCAAGTCCAGTTTTTGTTGCTCAGGGCCCTTCTTGCCTGTCTAGGCCCTATCTCTTACCATCCTTGGCTCCTCCATTCCTCTACTCCACATCTCACCCATGCAGAACTGCCTTTGAAGACTCCACATTGTTTCATCAATCTGGAGCATTCTCCCTTATCCTCAGTCTGGCTAACTCCCACTCATCCTCAACTTAGACGTCACCTCCTCCAGAAAGTCTTCCTTGCCTTCCAAACCTACTTTCAGAGTAAACAAACACAGTGCACCTCCCTCATCACACATAATTTTTTTAAAGAATGTGAGAAGAAAAAATGAATGAATGGGAGGTAGGGAAGCAGAAGAAGCCTAAATATTTCTAATAGAGTACCAACTAAAGGATGGGGGTAGGGCAGCATGAAAACCAGATATAAGAAGTATGAGATTGTAGTCATGACAACTGAAGTCACGGGGAAAGGGCTACTGTTGATGGGCTCGGGTTCCTGAGGAATGGTGAGAGTGTTAGTCTCTATTATTATAACAGGTACCATCTGAGTACTCACCACACACAGGGTGCTGATTTATGTCCTTTATAAACGAAGAAACAAGGGGACAACCAGCCTACAAAACTGGATTTAAGGAGGCACATTTTCTTCTTTAACCCG
This sequence comes from Bos indicus, assembly GCF_029378745.1. Lineage (NCBI taxonomy): Eukaryota > Metazoa > Chordata > Mammalia > Artiodactyla > Bovidae > Bos > Bos indicus. The sequence goes on along the minus strand of NC_091768.1, from coordinate 10,369,979 downwards.
AGGGAGGGTATTTAACCGAAGTTAGTTTATCTAGACGTGAGATTGGCAGCGTGAAGAGAGAGCAGGCCCCTGACGGCTGGCTCTTGCATTTTCAAGGAGAAATGAATGCTGTCTGAGTATGGGTGTGGGTGGGAGTGGGGTGGGGGCGAAACTTGGAGGATTAAAGGATTCTTGAGCTCTGCTTGCATTATTTCAGGATATCTCATTCATAGATAGAATGGTTTCTCTAAGACCTGAGTACTCAGAGTGTGGGCCATGCATCAGGGCTGGTCTGCACTTATTAAGGACAGAAGTTGAAGGTAATTATTCAAAGACTTTTCCAGCAAGTTGGCATTGCTCTGCAGCCAAGTGCGTGAGATAAGCTCCTTGCCACAATAAAGAGGGCCTAAATGAGTTCAAATGTCAGAGAACTCACCAATGTGGCGATAACACTGGCAATTTTAAAAATAGCAACTATTTTACAAGACAGAAATAGACTCACCAACATTGAAAACAAAGGTATGGTTACCAAAAGGGAAAGGCGGGGAGAGATAAATTAGAGTTTGGGATTAACATATACACATGATTACAAAACTGATACACAATGAGCACCTGTTGTATAGCACAGGGAACTCTACTCAATATCTTGCAATAACCTATAAGGGAAGAGAATCTGAAAAAGAGGATAAATATGTAAAACTGAACACTTTGCAGTATATTTGAAGCTAACATGATATTGTAAATCAGCTATACTTTAATTAAAAAAAAATTTTTTTTAGTAACCAGAGAGTTTGAGAAGCATGGGTTAGGGCGGAGAAAGGAGCAAAGCCCTAGAAGTCTGCACAAGGAATTCCCACGATGATCCCACAGGACTACTGGCGTCACACGCCAGAGACAAGGAAACACAACTCCTCTGGAAGTGGCTCTGCACTTGCTGGGAGGGGCTAGAAATGAACAAGCGTGGTTCGCACAGAACCTGGAGGAAGCAGAGGGACAAAAACGGGGGCCTCAGAATGGGTAGACCCTGCTTCCACTTTCAGCTCTGCTTCTGACAACCTCTGCAGTCTTGAGCACCTTTAATTCCTTTCAGCCTTGTGGGTTCGTCTGGTAAAAAAATTATATGAGGAAGAAGAGGGGAGAGGGGTTTTGCCCTGGATAATCTTAAGGCTTTTCTACTCTATCATTATTCAAGCAATAATTCAGAGAAATTCCACCCATAAACACTAAAGCAGATTTAACTTGTGGTGCTCAAGCAACCACAATAGAAACACAAATTATAGCTTTCTTTTCCTCTTTTTTCAGGTTTTTAAAAAAAATTTTTTTAGTATTTCAAAAATTTTATCAAAGCATAGTTAATTTTCAGTGCTGTGTTTCAGTTGTACACCTGTGGTTCAGTTTTATGTATATAAATATGTGTGTATATGTATATACTCTTTTTCAGATACTTCTCCTTTATAGGTTATTATAAAATATTGAGTATAGTTCCCTGTGCTATACAGTAGGTCCTTGGGTTTTTTTAACTTTAAACTTTTTAGTTTGTATTGGGGAATAGTCGATTAACAATGTTGTGGTAGTTTCAGGTGAACAGCAAAGAGACTCAGCCATACACGTACGTGTACCCATTGTGTCCCACACACCCTCCCATCCAGGCTGGCGCACAACACTGAGCAGAGCCCCGTGTGCTTATCTATTTTATATATAGTAGTGTGTGTCTCAGAGAAGGCAATGGCAACCCGCTCCAGTTCTCTTGCGTGGAAAATCCCATGGACGGAGGAGCCTGGTGGGCTGCAGTCCATGGGGTCGCTAAGGGTCGGACACAACTGAGCGACTTCACTTTCACTTTTCACTTCCCTGCATTGGAGAAGGCAATGGCAACCCACTCCAGTGTTCTTGCCCGGAGAACCCCAGGGACGACGGAGCCTGGTGGGCTGCCGTCTATGGGGTCGAACAGAGTCGAACACAACTGAAGCGACTTAGCAGCAGCAACAGCAGTGTGTGTCTATTAATTCCAAATGCCTAATTCATGCCTCCTACCCCATTCCCCTTTGGTAACCATAGTTTTCCGTCTCTGTGAGTCTGTTTCTGTTTTATAAATAAGTTCATTTGTATCGTTCTTTTAGACTCCACATACAAGCGATATAGTATGATATCTGTCTTTCTCTGACTGACCTCACTCTGACTGATCATCTCTTATGGTTGTGGTCCCATCTAAAAAGGGATCATGTGTTCCTTATAAGTGAGTTGAGGAAATAGCAAAGTAATTTCCCATTATTTCTTCAATTCATAGTGCAGATGCAATATTCTTTTCTCCCATAGGAGATGGTGTGTTCCTGGTGTATTTTGCTCATGAGAAATCTTGCTTATATTTATATATAGAAAATCATCAGAAAAAAATAATTGCCCATACACATCCCAAGTTCCATGTTTAACTATTGCTATATTAAGCCCTCCTTGTCTCAGCTCTTTAAGAGCTGGAAGAAAAACATAATATTCACTTAATAAATACATGGTATATTCACTTAAATATATAGCATTTTGGGGTTTAATGATGGTGTTCGGGTTTCCCTACACCCTGACTCCTCTGCTACTCTGTCATTTGACAGTGTATCTTTTGTGTGGTCTGTGGAGGAACCGAGCGCGCTGAGCATACATTACCCTCCTCATAAAGAGTTAGATAATGAAGGAGCCAGTTTGGGTCAGAGCCCAAACGTTTCTATTTTGGTGAGAACATTTCATTATTTTCATAGAGGACCTAATAAAATGCTACCATGTAAATGCTTCTCAGTGGCTCTTAGACTGTCCTGCGTACTTCCTTAACTCACTTTCAGTTCAGTTCAGTCTCTCAATCCTATCCAACTCTTTGCAATCCCATGGACTGCAGGACACCAGGCCTCCCTGTCCATCACCAACTCCTGAAGCTTGCTCAAACTCATGTCCATCAAGTCAGTGATGCCATCCAACCATCTCATCCTCTGTCGTCCCCTTCTCCTCTTGCCTCAAACTTTCCCAGCATCAGGGTCTTTTCCAATGAGTCAGTTCTTCCCATTAGGTGGCCAAAGTATTGGAGCTTCAGCTGCAGCATCAGTCCTTCCAATGAATATTCTGGAATGATTTCCTGTAGGATTAACTGGTTTGATCTCCTTGCAGTCCAAGGGACTCTCAAGAGTCTTCTCCAAAACCACAGTTCAAAAGCATCAATTCTTCAGCGCTCAGCTTTCTTCACAGTCCAACTCTCACATCTATACATGACTACTGGAAAAACCAAAGCTTTGACTAGATGGACCTTTGTTGACAAAGTAATGTCTCTGCTTTTTAACATGCTATCTAGGTTGGTCATAGCTTTTCTTCCAAGGAATCAGCATCTTTTAATTTCATGGTGGCAGTCACCATCTGCAGTGATTTTGGAGCCCAAGAAAATAAAGTCTGACACTGTTTCCAGTATTTCCCCTTCTATTTGCCATGAAGTGATGGGACCAGATGCCATGATCTTAGTTTTCTGAATGTTGAGCTTTTTTTTTTTTTTTTTTTTCTAATTTTATTTTATTTTTAAACTTTACATAATTGTATTAGTTTTGTCAAATATCATAATGAATCCGCCACAGGTATACATGTGTTCCCCATCCCGAACCCTCCTCCCTCCTCCCTCCCCATACCATCCCTCTGGGCCGTCCAGTGCACCAGCCCCAAGCATCCAGCATCGTGCATCGAACCTGGACTGGCAACTCGTTTCCTACATGATATTTTACATGTTTCAATGCCCAGGAAAAACATAAATACAGTATACTAACGCATATATATGGAATTTAGAAAGATGGTAACAATAACTCTGTATACGAGACAGCAAAAGAGACACTGATGTATAGAACAGTCTTATGAATGTTGAGCTTTAAGCCAACTTTTTCACTCTCCTTTCACTTTCATCAAGAGGCTCTTTAGTTCTTCTTCACTTTTTGCCATAAGGGTGGTGTCATCTGCATATCTGAGGTTATTGATATTTCTCCTGGCAATCTTGACTCCAGCTTGTGCTTCATCCAGCCTGGCATTTCCCATGATGTACTCTGCATATACATTAAATAACCAGGGTAACAATATACAGCCTTGATGTACTCCCTTCCCGATTTGGAACAAGTCTGCTGTTCCATGTCCAGTTCTAACTGTTGCTTCTTGACCTGAATACAGGTTTCTCAGAAGGCAGGTAAGGTGGTCTGGTATTTCCATCTGTTTAAGAATTTTCCACAGTTTGTTGTGATCCACACAGTAAAAGGCTTTGGTGTAGTCAATAAACAAGAAGTAGATGTTTTTTTGGAACTCTCTTGCTTTTTCTATGATCCCACAGATGTTGGCAATTTGATCTCTGGTTCCTCCACCTTTTCTAAATCCAGCTTGAACATCTGGAATTTCACAGTTCATGTACTGTTGAAGCCTAGCTTGGAGAATTTTGAGCATTACTTTGCTAGCGTGTGGGATGAGTGCAATGAGTTACTCACTTTAGTTTAAAGAATATCTCCAATTGAATTGTGATGAAAGGCAACCCAAGATTGCTTTCCACAGAACAAACTAATAAGTCCTTAAGTGAAAATGCCTCTCTTTGTAATCTTATGTCTTGGTAGGTATTACAGAAACTCTTTGGCTTCCACTTAAATAAGATGCTAATTTATTCCTTTACATAATTTTTATAAGAAGATAATAAACCTAGATTCAAGATCATTTTCTAATCTGTGGTTTAATATTTACATACTTGAAATGCTATTTTGCTGCCAGCATCTGGTCAGTGTCATATTGTTTATTTCCAGATATGCTATCATATCCAGTTTGGAATAATAAAAAGTAGATTATGTCCATTCTTTTTCAACAGGAGCAAATTCCACAATTCTCACTCAGTAACCATCTTAGAAGACTTGAAAATAAATGAAAATAAATCAATGAAAATAAATTAATCATTTTTGCCATTTACTTAATCTACACAGTAACGTTAATTATCAGTTCAGTACAATTGCTCAGTCATGTCTGACTCTTTGCAACCCTATTGACTGCAGCACACCAGGCCTCCGTGTCCATCACTAGCTTCTGGAGTTTACTCAAACTCACATCCATTGAGTCAGTGACGCCTTCCAACCATCTCATCCTCTGCCGTCCCCTTCTCCTTCTGCCCTCAGTCTTTCCCAATATCAGGGTCTTTTCCAATGAGTCAGCTCTTTGCATCAGGTGGCCAAATTGTTGGAGTTTCAGCTTCAGCATCAGTCCTTCCAATGACTATTCAGGACTGATTTCCTTTAGGATGGACTGGTTGGATCTCCTTGTAGTCCAAGGGACTCTCAAGAGTCTTCTCCAACACCACAGTTCAAAAGCATCAATTCTTTGGTGCTTAGTTTTCTTTATAGTCCAACTCTCACATCCATACATGACTACTGGAAAAACCATAGCTTTGACTAGATGGGCCTTTGTTGGTAAAGGAATGTCTCTGCTTTTTAATATGCTGTCTAGGTTGTCATAGCTTTTCTTTCAAGGAGCAAGTGTCATGTTAATTATACCCAAGTGAAAATGTCTGTTCTGAATTTATTCTTTGAAAACATTTTATCTGAGATTTTTTTTTTAATTTTCTGGTTTTATTTGGATAATCAGAGGGTTATTTAAAAAAAAAAAAAACAACCAGAATTTTAGTATGATTATATTGATAACTCTGTATATTGAATCTGAGATTTGGGTTTTACCAAGGCAAAAGGAAACCAGTCTCAGTTCCCTTTAACACTGAAGCTATAGCCCCCAAAGTCAATTGTTCTCAGTTTCTTTAAAAGGGTAAAAAGGATGCCTTGAGGGCTAGAAGACTAGGAAAGCTACATATGGAAATGCAGAAGTTGAGTAAAGAGATAACTGAGAAATAAAGAAAAAAACTGTAACATTCACCAACAGTCTGAAAATCTAGTTCCTCTTATTTATAAAACTTTTCTGTTTGATTTCAAATCCATGACTGTAAAATTGTTTGGACATTTTATGACTAAAGCCCCAATATATTAACTTGAAGTAGTACAAGTTGACCTCTGCTTGAGGGAATTTACCATTTGTATCATAGGTTTTCAGGATTTTTTGTTATCCGTATGGCCATATTTGAAGGGAAATCTTTGTAAATTAAAATCCCCAGGGAGGGATAAATTAAAAGTTTGGAATTAACATATACGCACTGTGCTATGCTTAGTTGTTCAGTCGTGTCCAACTCTATGTGACTCCATGGACTGTAGTCCGCCAGGCTCCTCTGTCCATGGGGATACTCCAGGCAAGAATACTGGAGTGGGTTGCCATGCCCTCCTCCAGGGGATCTTCCCAATCCAGGAACCAAACCCAGGTCTCCCACACTGCAAGCAGATTCTTTGCCATCTGAGCCACCAGGAAAGCCCAAGAATACTGGAGTATTCCTTCTTGAGGGGAACTTCCCAACCCAGGAATCAAACCAGGGCCTCCTGCTTTGCAGGCAGATCGTTTACCAGCTGAGCTACCAGGGAAACCCCATATACACACACTGTAAAAAGTGAAGTGAAAGTGAAAGTCGCTCAGTCATGTCGAACTCTTTGCAACCCCATGGACTATACAGTTCATGGAATTCTCCAGGCCAGAATACCGGAGTAGGTAGCCTTTCCCTTGGGATTGAACCCAGGTCTCCCGCATTGCAGGCAGATTCTTTATCAAGTGAGTCACAAGGGAAGCCCATGCACACACTATTATATATAAAATAGATAACCAACAAAGACCTATTGTATAGCACAGGGAACTCTACTCAATGCTATGTAATGATCTATGTGGGAAAAGAATCTAAAAAAGACTGAATATATATATTTATGTATATGTGTAGCTGAATCACTTTGATGTACACCTGAGACTAACACACCATTGTAAATCAACTAAACTTCATTATGAAATTAAAAATAAATTTAAAACATAAATTAAAAGTTCTTAGGATTTGACCATCCCAACATCTCATTTGCCCCCTAAGATAATTTCATCAGTAATTTCATCAATTTACAGATGAAAAACCTGGAGCAACCAAAGGCTGGTTTACTCTTTTACTGAGGATCACACCATCTGTGACAAAGTTGGTCTCCCCACTCACAAGTATTTTCTAGATTTCCAGGTTTTGGCTGATAATCGTCCATCAGGTTTCAACACAACTGAGCGGACATTTAACGATGAGGAAGACACACACCATCGTAACAAACAGAAGCATACGAAGGCTGTGCTCAGACAATCAAGTGGTTTCAGTGTTTGTGAATCTCCGTCTCCTCTGCTCCCCGCAGAAGAGGGACGTATTTAATACCATCAGAGACGCATTAATACCTCTCGCTGACGCTGGGTATTGGTTACTGCTTTTGTTCAACTTGCAGCTCTGAATAAGTCTTCTTTAATACCTGAATTGTGCCCCATTTCAGAGTTCATATTCACTCACTCGCATCTGAGAAATATAAAGGTTTATCCATATTGCAATATAGGAAATTATGTGATATATCACATTTAGATTGTCATCTAGGCAAAATGACTCCAGTTTTCAAAAGGAGATGAAGGGAGAGGGTCAGAGAAGGTTGAAAAGATGAGAAGGGACCCAAGTTAGTCTGCAGAATTAACTGAGAGATGAACAAGGAACAGAGCCCTTCTTTCCAGTGTTTTTAATGTTGCTCTGTCATGACCAACTATCTCATTTAGTAGTCTGATCGCTGGTGCTACCTTTCCTCACTTGCTCATTTTTCTGACTTCTATATCCCATTACATCCCATGATCCCTGTGTTTCTTCCTCATCCTTATTAAACATTTGTTTATCCTATCATTCAGTATCAGTTAGAGATGACGTAGTTGGAAGGAAATGTTTGATTAATCTCTGAAGGTTGAAGCAGAAGTCAAATCCCACCTCTAAGGTGAAACTACCCAATTCACAAGCAGACACACTGATACACAGCTTAAGGGGGCCTGATGTGGAAAAGCCATGCGAGACCATAGAAGAAAGTATCTCTCCATTGTACCAAAGAGGAAAGGGAAGGCAGGCCAGGAGGATGGTGAAAGGCTGAGGGTTCCTGGATTCGACTCCTCCTTGCAACTCCTGAATTCTCAGATGGGCTACCAAAATGTAGCTGAAAATCTGAGACTTCTTTAAGAAATGATGAAAGGACTGGGCTTTGCACACAGACCCGTGTAGCCGAGACTGAGGCAGCATCTGTGGCCCTGCAGGAGTGAGGGAGTGTGGAGAAAATCATAGAGAATGAAGTCGAGGCTGGGGCGGGCTCTTGGAGGCCCCACAAAGTCTGCAGAACCGAGACAGCCTGCCCCGGGCCGGGGCGCTCAGCTGCCCTGGCAGCTCACAGCAGCCCGGGCCTCCCCGCACTGCGCACAGCCAGCCCCGCTCTCTGTCTATGAAGCACCAAGCCAAGGGGCACTTCTTGACGCCCCGCACATTCTACCACCTGGAACTTGCAAATGGCAATGTGAGAGCATCCTGCCCATCAGCACCCTGCCCATCACGGGCAAAGGTCAGGGAGGAACAAGGAAGAGAAAAGGCAACAAACAGGAAAACCCAGCACACTTCCTGCTGGTCTGCCCTGCTGTCTCTGTGTACCAGCGAGCCTGGAATACTGTTATTTAGTTAACATTATTTTTAGCTAATATTTTTAAATACTTTAAAGACGCATGCGTCTTCTAGAAAGAAATTATATATATGTATATATATATAAACTAAGTTGCTTCAGTCGTGTCCAACTCTGTGTGACCGCATGGGCTGCAGCCTGCCAGGTTCCTCAATCCATGGGATTCTCCAGGCAAGAATACTGGAATGGGTTTTATACACACACACACACACACACACACACACACACACATATATATGTCATCATAACTAGAGGGGTGGGATGGGGGAGGGGAGGAAGGCTCAAGACAGTGTGATATATGTATAATTATGGCTGATTTGTGCTGTTGTATAGCAGAAACCATGACAACATTGTAGAACAATTTTCCTCCAATTAAAAAAAATATATATTTTTAAATGCTATCATAATATATAGTGGGCTTCCCTGGTGGCTCAGCAGTAAAGAATCTGCCTGCCAATGCAGGAGACCTGGATTCGATCCCTGGGTTGGGAAGATCCCCTGGAGAAGGGAATGGCAACCCACTCCAGTATTCTTGCCTGCAAAATCCCAAGGACAGAGGAGCCTGGGAGCTACAGTCCACGGGGTCGCAAAGAGTCAGAAACAACTTAGCGACTAAACAACAGCAATATATATATTAATAGCAGAGAAATATATTTGCCAAGAAGACGCCCTTTGAATTACACTTACAACTATAGAATAAGTTATTATTTATGACTAGCACAGGCAGACATCCCACAGCAGCCAAGCCTCAGAATGCTCCTCACCTCCTTCACCTTCTGATTGTTTCCACCCACTGGTTCTTGCTGAGGACACTGGTCCTGCCACTTCACACAGAAATAGGACTATGTTCTAAACCACACAGCCCAGCACCTTGGCCAAGATGTTTAGACCATAAAGATACTACGTAAAGGGTAATTAGGCTATAAGTGGCCCAGCCACCTAGAAAGGAGGGGAAAATTCTTCCTAAATTAACAAGGAAGAAAGAAAGAGGGGGAAAGCAAAAAAACAGGGATTAGATGGACCTGTCAGAGTCCCTCTAACAATAATTTGAATTTAATAACCAGAAAGAAGCTGGGCAGTGGGTGGGGGCAGGTAGAAGTGACCACGTGCAGCACAGAAGGCAGTGTGCAGGCTCCGACTACACAGAAACAAACCCTAAAGGGGAAAAAAAAGTGGGTGTTAAGGAAGGATGAGTGAAGCCCTCCAGAGCAAAGGTAAGTGTAGCATGTTCAGTGGGTCATCTAACTCAACTTGTCTTTGACTCTTCCCCACAGAGCATTAGGTGATGTTCTGGGTGGTAAATTGCTTCTCTTTTTGTAAGCTATGTGTTTAAGGGCATAGAGTGGTGGGATATACACAGGCTGGTGAAGGAGAGCTCAGAAATTTCCTTTAGAAAGCAAACAGTTTCATGATTTCCCTTGTTGCCATTAGTCTTCCTCATGGGGAAGTAAACGACTTTATTTGAACATTTCTGAGTGGTCAAAACTGTAAATACGATGCTTTGCAACTGCAAGGTTGTTCATGAGTGTGCCCATACGCTACACACTCAAAGGGATATGTTTGCCCCCAAATTGAATTATTGTTCCCATATGCAGATTATCATCTTCCTTGAGGGTCTCATTAAACTTCTCCTACAATACTGTTGGGCATTCAACATCAAGCATAAACCTGACAATGTTTTCTTGTCCATATGGTCCAGCCTGCCCCTGCATCCAGCAGAAGATTCATACCCAGGGAACTGAATATACTTTATGCATATGTATTGAGTGCTCATATGTGTGAGATGTCTTGCTCAGCTCTCTAGAGAAGTTTGCCAAATTCATCTGATGTTAAGAATCATCCAGGACACTTATTTTTTCAAGAAGTTCTGGAGGCCCAATCCAAACATACTGAACCAGAATTTCCAAGTAACAAAAAGCTGTGTTATTCTGATCTCCAAGGGGGTTGGAGAAAAGTTTATAGGGGATGGAAAAGTGAGCAAAAAGTCCAGTTCAAGGATGGGGAGAATGAGGTACGTCTGAAAGAGGAAGGTAAGACACAGGAAGAAGATCACCTTCTTGGGGGACAACTGGTTATGATGATGCATCACAGACGGGTTGACAGATTTCACGTGGCAGATACTCCAGGATTTCACTAGGAATGTGCAGGCAGTTCAGTCCTAAAGAAGATCAGTCCTGAATATTCATTGGAAGGACTGCTGCTGAAGCGGAAACTCAATACTTCGGCCACCTGATGTGAAGAACCGACTCACTGAAAAAGTCCCTGATGCTGGGAAAGACTGAAGGCAGGAGAAGGAGATGACAGAGGATGAGATGGTTGGATGGCATCACCTACTCAATGGACATGAGTTTGAGTAAACTCTGGGAGTTAGTGATGGACAGGGAGGCCTGGCGTGCTGCAGTCCATGGGATCGCAAAAAGTTGGACACGACTGAGCAACTGAACTGAACTGAACTATTCATGCAGCAGCAGACATGCACATAGGAATGTGTGGGATTTGCTTGGAAAATAGGGAAGTGGTCCAGCCTAACCAGACTACAGGATGTGAGTTTGGCATAGAGTGGGCACACAAACAGTATGGAGGATACTGACACGTTACAGAAGGTCTGGGGTTCCCAGGGAAAGGGTCCCTTTTTGTGCAGGGGCATAACCTGATAAAATCTGTTCCTTAGAAGACTAATCTGCCAGAGGTAATTAGAATAGTCTAAAGTCATTCAAGGCAGTAAATCCAGAAGCCCCAGAAGGATGTCCTCCCAAAGGACCAAAGGACAGGGAGGTAATAAAGGGCAGTGAGGAAGGACTGGAAAGACCATCATTTATGTGAAGTCCTTGGGGCAATGCTGGTACTTCATCCTCACTGCTCTATTTCTTATTTAGTGCAAATTTATTCAGTATTCATTCCAGAAATATTTAGTGAGCCAGACATGTGGTGAGGCTCTGGGGCCCCCTCTCTGGGAGTTTCCTGGGGCAGATGGAGGAAAACACGGCCATCACGGGGCACAGAGGAGAGCAGGGGCAGTGGTCAGGAGGGTGTAAACAACACCTGAAATATTCCTGCTGGGGATGCACCCCCTGCGCGTTTCCTCCACTCTGAGCTGCAGCAAGGAAGACGCTTCTCCTCCTTTCCACCAATCATACTCATCTCAATCCACTGATGCTCAAAATTAAAGAGAAGACTCCCCATACCAAACCCCGGGGAAGGCCTCCGTGACTCGTGGTGTTCCAAGCCTGGACTTCACCATCCTCAGACGTGAATTTAAGGGCTGCTGCTTCCCTGGCCCCTCCACGCTGGGCTGGTGTCACCGACAGTTGGGTTTCCTTCCCACGATCCCGACACCTATCTGAACCACACACGAAAAGGTTTTTCATCCCAGTCTTAAAAACAATAAACAAAAAAGGTGATGACTGGGAACTGATTGAAGTCTACTTGTCACAGAAAAGGTTAAATGCCTTGAAAGTCTGTATGAAGTGAAGTCGCTCAGTCGTGTCTGACTCTTTGCGACCCCATGGACTGTAGCCTACCACACTCCTCTGTCCATGGGATTTTCCAGGCAAGAGTACTAGAGTGGATTGCCATTTCCTTCTCCAGGGGATCTTCCTGACCCAGGGATCGAATCCAGGTCTCCTGCATTGTAGACAGATGCTTTACCGTCTGAGCCACCAGGGAAGTCCAAAAGTGTGTATGTGTAGGTATAAATGCACACACAGAGTAACTGCATCCAGTGTTCAAACATATTCACCCAGGAGCGAGGTAGAACTTACCAGTCCCTCCATCAGAGCGCTAGCAAAGTCCCAAGCTTGCGGTACCTCTGAGCTTGCAGAAACACACTAGGGATGCCATCGGGTCAGTGTTGTTTTTTTCCGCTCTTGTGCACAGCACACCAGGGATCCATCTCCACAACACGCAGACATACATCCCTGTGTTCTTTCGTTGGAACAGACAGGCTAACTGCACACAACTGTTCAGATCTCCGTGTTTCTGGACTTGATTTCTGCCAGGGAGAATGGACATTTCAAAAGGAGCCCGTCAAGACTTGCTGCATAATGCTTAACAGTGTCTTCCACATCCCTCTCCTGCCACAGTTTGTGTCAGAAAATAAGAGACTACAGCCCTGGAAGCCCCCTCCTTCTGCATCACCATGAGAAACGCCTCCCACCACAGCGGCCACAGTGAAGAGCAGGTCCACTGGAACCTGGCCAGTCCTTGTGAATACCTGGACTAGACGTACAGAGTAGTTAAAGGGGACCTAATAATTCCATCAGGTGGAAGAAAACATCCTCCAAGTTTTCTAAAGAATTGTTTAGATATTAGAATTTTTTTCTTTCTACTTTCCTACGTGGTTGAAATTTTTAATAAGCCTTACATCTTTATAATGAATATGCTGTTTTCAAGAACCAGATTCTGTTAAAGGCATCTCTATTGATTTTTGCTTGAATATGTGCTAAATTGATGGAAGAAGATGCAAGAAACCAATAACGTGACTGCCAGTGGAGAGAGGAGCTGGGTAGATGGAACACAGGAGTAGGCAATGGGGACGGCAGAGGATGTCGCTGCATACTCTCGTGTCTTTCGGGTTTTGAACCATGCAAATATACTAATTAGTCCAAAAAATTAAATTAAAACCCAAATCATTAGATAAGTAGGGAGATAATGAGGGGAGAACTCATGCATTTGGACATTCATTCCGCACACACCATTCCCCACCTCCCCCCACCCCTGGTGCTGGATGCCAGGGACATAAAGATAAATTCAATGGTGACCGTCCCCACAGATTGAGTCAGAAAGTAAGTGACAGCTTAAAGTGACTCTGACTTGGATATGAAACTTCCATAGCATGATTTTTATCACTTTTTGAAGACCAGTAAAGAAAAAGCCTCAGATACCAGTGGTAGAAACAGAATCATCCATACGTTCCCTTCAAAGTTAGACTCCGTGGTTAAAGGCAACTTGGCCTTCCAAAATTAGGGAAGTCTCTTCACGATCAAAGAAGCAGCTAAGACTGTACTTAAGAGCCTGGTTTTTAGAATCAGTTGAGATTTGATTTGGACACTCTACCCTGTCCCTCTTTACTCCCTTTGTGAACTTGGGTAAGTTACTCAACATTTCTAAGCCTCATATGTCTTCAGTTCAGTTCAGTCGCTCAGTCGTGTCTGACTCTTTGTGACCATGGACCACAGTACACCAGGCCTCCCTGTCCATCACCAACTCCTGGAGTTTCCCCAAACCCATGTCCATCGAGTCGGTGATGCCATCCAACCATCTCATCCTCTGTCATCCCCTTCTCCTCCTGCCCTCAATCTTTCCCAGCATCAGGGTCTTTTCAAATGAGTCAGCTCTCCACATCAGGTGACCAAAGTATTGGAGTTTCAGCTTCAACATCAGTCCTTCCAATGAACACCCAGGACTGATCTCCTTTAGGATGGACTGGTTGGATCTCCTTGTAGTCCAAGGGACTCTCAAGAGTCTTCTCCAACACCACAGTTGAAAAACATCAATTCTTCTGTGCTCAGCTTTGTTTATTGTCTCATATGTCTGCAGAATGACAATTATTATGGTAACCAGCTCATAAAGTAGTGGTGATCATTAAACTTCCAATGTATGCAAAGCACTTTTCATAGATAGCATTACTATTATCTGGAGAGGAATCTTGGCTTTTCAACAATAAAATGAGTCTACTGCAAACCTCTCACAAAGGTTTTTGTTAAAGAAAATAGGATTCCCTTTCTGCTGGCAGATTCCTCTCCAAGCTGCTTAATTATTTCCTCCTGTGTCTTTTGCTCCCCAAAATGAACATTTGGCTGAGAGTTTAGCCAGAAGACAGAATGACTCCCAGGGAGATGGGTGCACCTTCCAAAGATCCATGATAAATATCTCTTGGCTTTCTAACTCCAAGGGCTTAAATCCTACTTTGTAGCCAGGGCCTGGGGCATTAACCTTCTTGGCAACTTCAAAGCAAGTTGTGTAGAAATCAATTTCTTTGGGGAAAATATAATACACATTGGAGCGCATTAAAATTCATGATTTTTCTGCATCTTCTGCACAGGTATTTTTTCACTTTTTAACTTTACATTAAAAGAAGTCCACAGTGCCATGAAATAAAAGATTGATACATTTTACTATACATACCCAAAAGGAGCCCATCTGCATAACAAAAGAAATAAGTGGAGAGAAATAGTTGCACTGATATAACAAAGCTATGGTTTTTCCCGTAGTTATGTACGAATGTGAAAATTGGACCATAAAGAAGGCTGAGCACCAAAGAATTGATGCTTTCAAGTTGTGGTGTTGGAGAAGACTCTTGAGAGTTCCTTGGACTGCTAGGAGATCAGACCAGTCCATCCTAAGGGAAATCAATCCTGTATATTCATTGGAAGAACTGATACTGAAGCTGAAGCTCCAATACTTTGGCCACCCAATGCAAAGAGCTTACTCATTGGAGAAAACTCTGATGCTGGGAAAGATTGAAGGTAAAAGAAGAGGGTGGAAGAGGATGAGATGGTTAGATAGCATCACCAAGTCAATAGACATGAATTTGAGCAAATTCCTGGAGATAGTAAAGGACAGGGAAGCCTGGCATGCTGCAGTCCATGGGATTACAAAGAGTCAGATATGACTTAGCGACTGAACAACAACAACCATATAACATACAAAGCTAATACAAAGCTCCAATAAATTGAGAAGAAACTCTCTATGGAAAGCAATTTTGTTCCAGGAAGGGGGACCCCTTCCAGGGCCCGATACTGGGCTCTTGCCTAACACTTGGAAATAAATTGTCCAAGGAGACACATGTGCTGGCAAAGCAAGAGATTTTATTGGGAAAGGGCACCCGGGTGGAGAGCAGTAGGGTAAGGGAACCCAGGAGAACTGCTCTGTCACATGGCTTGCAGTCTCGGGTTTTATGGTGATGGGATTAGTCTCCGGGTTGTCTTTAGCCAGTCATTCTGACTCAGAGTCCTTCCTGGTGGTGTACGCCTTGTTCAGCCAAGATGGATGCCAGAGAGAAGGATTCTGGGAGGTGGTCGGACAGGTGGTGTCTCCTTTTGACCTTTCCTGAACTCTTCTGGTTGGTGGAGGCTTATTAGTTCCCTGCTCCTTACCAGGACCTCCTGTCATAAAACAACTCATGCAAATGGTTACTATGGTGCCTGACCAGGGTGGGTGGTTTCAATCAGCGTGCTTCCCCTAACAATTTGGCAATATCTACCCAAATAAAATTGAATTGCCTTTGACACAGCAACTCTGCTTTTGGGAACCTACCCTACAAATATATTTGAACAACACCAAAATTATGTGCATACAGTGTTATTCATTCATTATTGTGTGTAATACAAAAGATTAGAAACAATCCAGATGGCCATTAGTAGAGGATCAATGAAGGAAAGAAATTATGGTATATCTATACAATAGAAAGAATATTTGATGCTGTGTCAATAGACAGATCTAATTTTTAAAAGGAGAGTTCTCTATGTACCATTATGGGAAGAACTGCTACATATTTATTGGATGAAAACAGTGAAATTTAGTGGTTTGTCTTCTCTGACACATTTTGTGTAAAAAATGGGCAAGCCAATGTTAGTATTTGCTTGGAAGTTTCAACAAATTTCAAAGATAAAAATCTCTGAAAGAATTGATATTGCAATTGATATTGCGACTACAGCAATGACTAGGCAGAAGAAGGTAGGAAAAAAGCAGATCACGGCAAGGATGAGAGGAGGAAAAAATGAACATTCTTTCATACTTTTTGGCTTTTTAACCCACAGAAGCTAACTTGAATTGTAAACAAATAAAAGAAAATTTTTTAAAAATAAAAAAAAGCTTTAAATGCCTTAGCCTTTTCCCTCAGAACATTCTTTCATTCTTTTCACAAATTATATTCAAAGATGACCCCCATGTCCACTGTGAGTGCCTAGAAGGCAGAGAACCACTACAGTTACTCTCTTTGGGTCAAGGCTGGTCATCTTATTAGAGACACAAGTTCAGAAGAGGGGGCTGGATGCAGACACAGAAGACAGACTTATGGTTGCCAAGGAGCGAGGGAAAGAGGGATGGACTGGGAGACTGGAATTAGCAGATGCAAACTATTACATAGAGGATAGATAAACAACAAGGTCCCACCGTATAAACCATAATGGAAAAGAATATGAAAAAGAATGTACATATTAACATATGTAAAATGGAGTAAATTTGTTGTACAGCAGAAATGAACACAACATTGAAAATCAACTGTACTTCAATAAAATAAATTGAAAAGAAAGGAAGAGGGAGCCAGAGAGATCAGCCTTTCCCCACCGCTGGCTCCTGCAACCCCACTGAAGCCCGTCTCCATTTCCTTGTGATGAGAACTGTTTCAGGCTGGCGGTTTAGGTCGGAGCACCCTGAACCTGGTCGGAGTACCAGGAAAGGCATCGCATGACCACAAGTGTGTCATCTGTAGACAATGTCACTGGAAACAAGAGGTGTGGCATTCTTTAAAAGATTCTGCAACATTCTAAATATCCTTTCATAACCCTCCAATTTTAGTGTTGAGTGGAGTTGACATCAGTTCTTTCTCATGATTAAAGACTTTTTTTTAACCTTAGCAGTTTATCAGGGAAACATGAGTAAGAGAACGACATGAGAAGAAATTAAGAATCTGAACTCTGGGAGCCAGACTGTGCTGTGCTGTGCTTAGTCACTCAGTCTGTACGACTCTTTGTGACCCCATGGACTGTAGCCCGCCAGGCTCCTATGTTCATGAGGATTCTCCAGGCAAGAATACTGGAGTGGGTTGCCATGCCTTCCTCCAGGGAATCTTCCCAACTCAGGGATTAAATCCAGGTCTCCCACATTTCAGGCAGATTCTTTACCAGTTGAGCTAGCAGGGAAGCCCACAGCCTGGGGCCAAAACCTGGCTTGAATTCTCACTGTTGGTGTGACTTTCAGTAAGTTGCATTGCTTCTCTGGACCTCAATTTCCTCTTATCTATCACAGGGATCACAGTGGCATGTATCACATAAGATTACTGGGAGGATTTATCAAAAGGCTCAGAAAGGAATATGTACATTGGGAGCCACATTCAGCACTTTCTGTGCAGGACAGGATTCAAATCCAGCCCTGAGTCCAGAGCTGACATGACTAGAGCAGAAAATTCAACCTTGAAGGGACACAGAGTTCTAATTAAATGTCCATACACCCTCCTCTATTTCAGTGCAAAAAAAATAGAGGGAAACAATAGAATGGAAAAGACTAAGATCTCTTCAAGAAAATTGGAAATATCAAGGGAACATTTCATGCAAGAATAGGTGAGATAAAGGACAGAAATGGTATGGACCTAACATAAGCAGAAGATATTAAGAAGAGGTAGCAAGAATACACAGAAGAACTACACAAAAAAGATCTTCACTACCCAGATAATCATGATGGATGATCACTCACCTAGAGCCAGACTGGTATGCGAAGTCAAGGGGGCCTTAGGAAGCATCACTACGAACAAAGCTAGTGGAGGTGATGGAATTCCAGTTGAGCTATTCCAAATCCTGAAAGATGATGCTGTGAAAGTACTGCACACAATATGCCAGCAAATTTGGGAAACTGCAGTGGCCACAGGAATGGGACAGGTCAGTTTTCATTCCAATCCCATAGACAGGCAATGCCAAGGAATGCCCAAACTACTGCACAATTGTACTTATCTCACATGCTAGTAAAGTAATGCTCAAAATTCTCCAAGCCAGGCTTCAACAGTACATGAACCATGAACTTCCAGATGTTTAAGCTGGATTTAGAAAAAGTGGAGGAACCAGAGATCAAATTGCCAACATCTGCTGGATCATCGAGAAAGAGAGTTCCAGAAAAACATCTACTTCTTCTTTATTGACTACACCAAAGCCTTTTACTGTGTGGATCACAACAAACTGTGGAAAATTCTTAAACAGATGGGAATACCAGACCACCTGACCTGCCTCCTGAGAAATCTGTATGCAGGTCAAGAAACAACAGTTAGAAAAAGACATGGAACAATAGACTGGTTCCAAATTGGGAAAGAAGTACGTCAAGGCTGTATATTGTCACTCTGCTTATTTAATGTATACGCAGAGTACATCATGTGACATGCTGGGCTTGAAGAAGCATAAGCTGGAATCAAGGTTGCCAGGAGAATATCAATAACCTCAGATATGCAGATGACACCACCCTTATGGCAGAAAGCAAAGAAGAACTAAAGAGCCTCTTGATGAAAGTGAAAGATGAAAAAGTTGGCTTAAAGCTCAACATTCAGAAAACTAAGACCATGGTATGTGGTCCCATCACTTCATGGCAAATAGATGGGGAAACAGTGACAGACTTTTTTTTTGGGGGGGGGTGGTCCAAAATCACTGAAGATAGTGACTGCAGCCATGAAATTAAAAAACGCTTGCTCCTTGGAAGAAAAGTTATGATCAACCTACACAGCATATTAAAAAGCAGAGACATTCCTTTGCCAACAAAGGTCCATCTAGTCAAGACTATGGTTTTTCCAGTAGTCATGTATGGATGTGAAAGTTGGATTATAAAGAAAGCTCAGTGCCAAAGAATTGATGAAATTCTTCAAGAATTTTGAATTGTGTTGTTGGAAAAGACTCTTGAGAGTCCCTTGGACTGCAAGGAGAGCCAACCAGACCATCCTAAAGGAAATCAGTCCCGAATATTTATTGGAAGGACTGATGCTGAAGCTGAAACTCCAATACTTTGGCCACCTGATCAAAGAACTGACACATTGGAAAAGACCCTGATGCTGGGAAATATTGAAGGCAGGAGGATGAGACAATGGAGGATGAGATGGTTGGGTGGTATCACTGATTCAATGGACATGAGTTTGAGTAAACTCTGGGAGTTGGTGGTGGACATGGAGGCCTGGCGTGCTGCAGTCCATGGGGTTGCAAAGAGTTGGACACAGTTGAGCGACTGAACTGAACTTAACTGAACACCCTGCTTGTGTTCAATGATTAAAGCATCTGTTCACTTCCTAAAGAAATGCTACGTGTTGATAGATGAACATTTATGATGTTCTGCCAGATTCGTTGTCTCCAAAGAAGATTTAACTCCAGGACCAAAGACAGACTGTCACTCAGAGTTTTGTGCAGTAGAAACTTTGTTAAAGTGATAGCGACCAAAAAAAAGCTTCTGATGTAGACTTCAGAAGGGGGTAAAAAGATTGCCCTCCTTGCTAATTTTAAGCAGGGTGTTATATACTTTTCTTCTAGCTGCTGAGAATAGGAAAAAAATACCTCAAGGCTGTGAAAATTTCGTCCAGACCCCTTCCTGTAACATACATCCTGGGATGACATCAGCATGAGATCAACCAGAAGGAGCGGGTTAACCCAGAGCTCAAGGCTGTGGAAGTTTTACCCAGACCTTCTCCCATAACATACACTCTGAGCTCAAAAAAAGGCATGTCCTTGAACAAGAGATACTGCTGCCTATGAGGCCTACTTGTCTAAGGCAAAAGAAGGTGAAAAAGAAAGAACGTTCACCTCCTCTTTAAAGGGGCTTTAGGCTTGGACTCCTTGTCAACATGCCTAAGCTAACTCTCTTAATATGATCAGAATTTCCCACTCAAAGAAAAACCATTGACCCTTCCTAAGGGCTGCCGTCTATGGGGTCAAACAGAGTCGGACACAACTGAAGGGACTTAACAGCAGCAGCAGCAGCAGCAGCAAAGCATTATGGCTTTCTCCATTCTAGAGAGGCCACCGCTGCTCATGGTTGGACTGGAGAGAACAAGGACAAATCTACTTTTCAACCATGTGCCTCAGTACATGGAGCCTGAATGGGGGACCTAAGACAGCGTCCCACTTTGGACTTAGAGGAACAAAAAAGAGAATCTAGTTGCTCGAGTGGGGAAATGCTCAGGCGGCCTGCCTTCTTCTCTGTGGTGAGCCCTGTCAGCTTGGTTCTCAGCACGACCAGCATCCGGAGTTGTCAGCACTGCAGGCTGGGGACCCATACAGCTTGCTGGCTTTCCATAAGAATAGATGCAAGGCCATATTTTCTCAAGTCTTCAAAAATGCACAAAATCCTGAGTTCAGGTTTTTTGAGCATGAGCCACCCATTCTTCTTGCTTGGCCCTACAACAAACGTTTCTCTGCTCAAAAAACAAACACGCAAACAAAAACCCTACAAAATCCTGCCTACTTATTCTGAAATGCCATCTATAATTTTTACTGTTACAATGTTCTATAAGTTATATTATGAGATAGGAATCATAACAAAGATCTAGCCAAACTATTATACTAAAATTGCTATACTAACAATGAGTAATGATGTATTCATACCAATATATAGAGTTGCAAACATAAGCTGTAAACTAGTTAGGATATCACTTGTAAATGCATTCCAGCAGCTGCGGCTTCCAGATACACTTCAGAGACTCACGTCTGGGGTGAACCCTGGCACTTTACACTATGCTAATGGAAAGTCATGTTCATGAGTCCATATCTTGTTATGTATTGAGGTCAATAATCAGAGACAACATCGAAAGCAAGTAAGTGGTTTTTAAATTATTGTGTAGGAAGATAGTATTTAGATTTACTCTACTTAGATTTTCTGATCAATTAGCAGGTCACGACCAAGCAGAGCTTACATTATTCCAAGTGCTGCAGTGAATGGTTTCCCTCATTAATAAAATGCAACCATCCTAAGTTCACTCAAGCAGCTGTTGCATTTATCATATTTATATTTACAAATGACTATAATGATTGCATAATGTTGTTTTTATCACTTTTTGGAAATGATCCAGGATTTGTTTTCATAGAACTCCTGTGGGACCTTCCATTTCTGATGTAGAATACATAAAATATTTAGTATGTTTCAACTGAGGAGAGGAAACACATTTCACCAATTATTTAGATGTAATAAATATACAATAAACCAGACATAGAAACTCAGTCCTTTCAAGTCTCACTTATCACAATACCGTGTCATAGGAAAGATTAAGATACAAAGTTGGGGGAAATTGACTTGCTATTATACTTTCTAATAGCTGGGGTCAATATTTTCTGACAGTTGAGATAAATCCAAATCCCACAAGTGAATTTATATTCCATCATAGTTCTCAAACCAAAGTGTGCTTTACCGCTCCCCTGCACTTCCTCCCCCACCATCTAAGCCACCTTTGTTTTCATCTTGTTGACTAAGTCAGAGTCGGGTGATTCTAAGTATCTTGAGAATTTCAACCCCATCATAGTCAATTTTACTGGAAACTGGAAATTTACACCAACTAGAAACTGGAAGTGTATGCCAACACATTATACCTCATCATCATCAACTCACCCCTGCACTGACATCTCTGCAGCATGAAATAGCAGTTCCTCTTTAAACTAACTCAGAGAAACTGTGAAGGTAATGAGTGAATCAATATTCAAAGCATTCTTTCTATGTCTTGAATAACTACATCTTATGTAGCTTTAAACTATCTTGTGATATGCTTTTATACTTACAATGTAAAAAAAAAATAGCTTATCATAGAAATATATCAATTCAGAAAGAAGGAAATAAGCATTAAAGTATTTTATTTGGGCAAAACAGAGGGTGGTGATGAAAGAATCACAGAATTCCAAGGTTTAAACCCCCCCGGGGGTAGCCTATCTCTCTTCTCTGCTCTTTCTCCTCCCTTTCAGCCCCTCTACCACCAGCAGGG
Organism: Bos indicus; assembly: GCF_029378745.1. Lineage (NCBI taxonomy): Eukaryota > Metazoa > Chordata > Mammalia > Artiodactyla > Bovidae > Bos > Bos indicus. Next base: position 10,347,728 of record NC_091768.1, on the reverse strand, counting down.
TATTCTCTCATTTCTTCCATCTGTTCAGACAGCTGTTCAAGACAGACTATTTTGGATTTATTGATTTACTCATAAATTAATCACTTTGCAACAAGAATATAGCAGATTAAATTATCCTATCCATGTAGTCTACTGTGAAAGAAAATAAGTTACATATACACACATACATACACATAGACACATAACATATAGAGATACACATACATGTACACACATATATACAATACACACATATACATACACATGTGCACGTGCATGAATGCATTTACCCATGCACACATGTATACAAGACACACACATATGTGTGTGCATGTCACATGCATACATACATATATGCATACACACATGCTCATACATGCACGCATACATGCACGCATACATACACACACACGTACAAACACACAAAGAAGCATTCTTCTCTCTCCCTAAGGCTTACCTTCCATAGTATATAAATTATTTATGATTTTGCATCAGTTAAGAAACCTCAATAATGAAAATGCCTAAGCAATGATATTTACCAAAGTATTTACAGTCATCGTTTTCACTAAAATGATTTTATTAAGGAGGTTTTTGGCCTTTGTGTACATTCAGTTCAGTTCAGTCGCTCAGTCATGTCCGACTCTTTGCGACCCCAAGAATTGCAGCACGCCAGGCCTCCCTGTCCATCATCAACTCCCGGAATTTACCCAACCTCATGTCCATTGAGTCGGTGATGCCATCCAGCCATCTCATCCTCTGTCGTCCCCCTCTCCTCCTGCCCCCAATCCCTCCCAGCATCAAGGTCTCTTCCAATGACTTAACTCTTTGCATGAGGTGGCCAAAGTATTGGAGTTTCAGCTTCAGGATCAGTCCTTCCAATGAACACTCAGGACTGATCTCCTTTAGGATGGACTGGTTGGATCTCCTTGCAGTCTAAGGGACTCTCAAGAGTCTTCTCCAACACCACAGTTCAAAAGCATCAATTCTTCGGTGCTCAGCTTTACATTTCTTATTTATTTTTCCTCTATCAAACTCCCCAAATACATACACACATACATGTGCATTCACGTGCACACATACATACAAACACTCTACTACATTATTTTGTGTATGTAGCGCCCTCCAAAAACCTCTATTTCAAGATTTTCTAACTTGAGACACCAAATATGTATGTAGCTTTAACTTAACAAGACAATATATTTGGGAAACAGTCAGAGTATTTAACAGCATTTTCAGAAAACAACTCATTAAAGCTGATTTTTGAAAACCAAGGTACAAATGCAATTTGTTTATTCATCATTGATTCACAGTAGGGACATGATTTTAAGACTAATAATTAAGCAGTTACTTCTTCAGTGTGTGCACTGGATATTTTATTATTCAAATTTATTATTATTCTGTTTGTTAGAGTTACAAAAATAAAGGCTCCAAAACAAGTGAGCTGGCACCAGTGTAGAGGAACCAGATGCCCTTGGGACGCAGCAAGTGCAGGAAGCTACACCCCTTGTGTGAGAGAGCTGGGGTGAACAGGGGTAGGCAGCTGCTGTCATTATGGTGCCTCTGTGGACACTAACACATCTTTAAAAACTGCTCCCCCTGGAAAGGTTTCCCAGGTGGTGCTAGTGGTAAAGAATCCAGTCCAATCCAAAAAAGCAATGCAGGAGATGCAAAAGATGTGGGTTCAATCCCTGGGTCTGGAAGATCCCCTGGAGAAGGAAACGGCAATCCCCTTCAGTATTCTTTCTTGGAAAATTTCATGTACAGAGGAGCCTAGTGAGCTACAGTCCATGGGGCCACAAAGAGTCAGACATGACTGAGCGAATGAGCACACTCCAGGAAAAGTCTATCAATTATTATATTTTGTGATCATTTGGGGTCTGAGGAGTTGGGGGGAAAAAAGAATATATCTAGAAAAAGCAAATTTAGGTTTGTTTCATGTTGCTTCAGGACACAACTCAAAATGTGAAAAAGTGAAAAATCATATCATGATCATGGCATCTTATGTGCAGATGCATACTTTTTACTGATTTTATTCAATTATTGTTATCATTACTTTAAGTGCTGATCTGTTAATATTATCTCCTAAGACACTGCTGAGCTGTAGAAATCCAAATAACATTTTGGATTTATTTCTATAGCATCTCTATAATATTAGCAGTATTGGGAATAATACCTACACATGAATGAAAGCTATGAACAGAAGTTGCAAAACAAGTTCTCAAAATCATTTGAAGAGTTATTTTGCTGGCTATCTATGCCTACGTGTTGTTTGTTAATCCTTAAGAAGTAGTGCTCTTGGAAGGAAATTCAATAACCTATATGATGTTAATGGTACACATGAAAATTCCTAGACATAGCCCCTCCCTCTTTGTACCGCCAACCTATCTCTGCAAGCACACAAGAGAACATGGAGGTGTATACAGAGCATACACACACACAGAAACAGGGGGCCTCAGGCAGGTGGGTTGGTTTGTTGGTTGGTCAGTTGGTTGGTTGGTTGGTTGGATGGGTTTTAAATAGAATCTTTTTTGTCCTTCACAGAATCTTGTCAGTTAAGTATACTGATAGGAAATGATAATCCTTACATGAAAAAAAAAAGTCACCAACACTAGACATCCTCTCTGTGGCCTTGAGCAGGCCACCTAACTTCTTAGAGCCTTAGGTGCTTTTGTTTAAAATGAGGACTTTATAATCTATAAGTTTCCCTCCAGTTCTGTGGTTCTAACTCTAGATCTATTTCATCCTTAGCACAGTCCTAAAAGGTCTGAATCCTCTCCTAACTCAGATTTCTCATTTGACACTCAGCTGGGCTGCTGACCTGGGGACTAGGTAGCACCTGCTCGTGAGTGTCATAAGGAGCCGTTTGGGTCCTGGAAGTTACGACTGAGCTCTGCTTTCTAGATGAGCACAGGGGCCGACAAAAGACTCCCTTTAATTATCTGAGGCTGTGATCATTTCCAAAAACCTGCATTCATCAGTGCACATACTGGGAAGGAGGGCTTCCTACATTCCAGCTGGCGCAGAGGGTGGTGGGGGATAATTCCAGAGAATAATGCAAATTACACTCAAATGAAGCCCTTCCAAAGGAGGGGGCAAAGTAATATTTTCCCTCAATTATAGCTCTCTCTGCCAGTCCCCTTATTTTACACACCACAAGTATGCAAATGAGCCTTTGGGGAGAGATGTTGTCAAGCATATTGGAAGGAAAGGATGACAAAGCTGGGATGTGGATTAGCTATTTTAATAATACAGGGGGCCAATCACTTATTCTTTGGAGAGTGACTACAGCAAGTAATTAAATTTCTGAAGTGTCAATAAAACGAATGTTGATTACACCCAGTGTAAGAATCTGTAATAAAGCAGAAACAACTTTTTTCCCAGTATCTATTTTCAAGCTTGTGACATAGGTATTTTTGTTATTGTTGTTTAGTCACTAACTTGTTTCCAGCTCTTTGCAACCTCATGCACTGCACCACACCAGGCTCCTTTGTCCTCCACTACCTCCTGGAATTTGCTCAAATTCATGTACGTTGAGTCAGTCATACTGTCTAATCATCTCATCCTCTGCCACACCCTTTTGCTTTTGCCTTCAATCTTTCCCACCTCAGAGTCTTTTCCAATGAGTCAGCTCTTCCTCTGAGGTGGTCAAATTATTGGAGTTTCAACTTCAGCATCAGTCCTTCCAGTGAATATTCAGGGTTGATTTCCTTTAGGATTGACTGGTTTGATCTCCTTGCTGTCCAAGGGACTCTCAAGAGTCTTCTTCAGCACCACAATTCAAAAGCATCAGTTCTTTGGCACTCAGCCTTCTCTGTGGTCCAACTCTTACCTCCACACATGACTACTGGAAAAACTAACTTTGACTATGCAGACTTTGTTGGTAAAGTGATGTCTCTGCTTTTTAATATGCTGTCTAGTTTGTCAGAGCTTTCTTTCCAAGGAGCAAGCATCTTTTAATTTCATGGCTGCAGTCACTATCCACAGTGATTTTGGAGCCCAAGAAAATGAAATCTGTCAGTGTTTTTCCCCCCTATTTGCCACGTAATGGGACTGGATGCCACGATCCTAGTTTTTTGAATGTTGAATTTTAAGCCAGCATTTTCACTCTTTTCTTTCACACTCATCAAAAGACTCTTAAGTTCCTCTTCACTTCTTACTATTAGAGTGGTATCATCTGCATATCTGAGGTTACTGGTATTTCTCTGGGCAATCTTGATTCCAGCTTGTGATTCATTCAGTCCAGCATTTCATATGATGTACTCTGCATATAAGTTAAATAAGCAGGGTGACAATATACAGCCTTGTCATACTCCTTTCCCAATTTTGAACCGGTCCTTGTTTCATGTCCAGTTCTAACTGTTGTTTCTTGACCTGTATATAAGTTTCTCAGGAGGCAGGTAAGGTGGTCTGGTATTCCCATCTCCAAGAATTTTCCAGTTTGTTGTCATCCACACAGTCAAAGCCTTTAGCATAGTCAATGAAGCAAAAGTAGATGTTTTTCTGGAGTTCTCTTGCTTTCTCCATGATCCAACAAATGTTGAAATTTGATCTCTGGCTCCTCTACCTCTTCAAAACCCAGCTTGTACATCTGGAAGTTCTCAGTTCATATACTGCTGAAGCCTAGCCTGAAGGATTTTGAGCATAACCTCTTTATCCTGTGAAATGACCACAATTGTATGGTAGTTTGAACATTCTTTGACATTGCCCTTCTTTGGAATTGGAATGAAAACTGACCTTTTCCAGTCCAGTGATTACTGCTGAGTTCTCCAAATTTGTTGGCATATTGAGTGCAACACTTTCACAGCATGATCTTTTAGGATTTTAAATGGTTCAGCTGGAATTCCATCACCTTCACTAGCTTTGTTTGTAGTGATGCTTCTTAATGCCCACTTGATTTCACACTCCAAGATATCTGGCTCTAGGTGAGTGGCCACCTTTTCTGTATAGTTCTTCTGTGTATTCTTGCCACCTCTTCTTAATCTCTTTTTTTTTTTCTGTAAAGTCCTTACAATTTCTATCCTTTATCATGCCCATCCTTGCATGAAATGTTCCCTTGATATTTTCAGTTTTTAAGAGATCTCTAGTCTTTCCCACTCTTTGTTTTTCTCTATTTCTTTGCATTGTTCACTTAAGAAGGCCTTCTTATCTCTCCCTGCTCTTCTCTGGAACTCTGCATTCATTTGGGTATATCTTTCCCTTTTTCCTTTGCCTTTCACTTCTCTTCTTTTCTCTGCTGTTTGTAAAGCCTCCTCAGACAACCACTTTGCCTTCTTGCACATCTTTTTCTTGGGGGATGCTTTTGGTCACCACTTCCTGTCCAATGTTAAGAACCTCCATCCCTGGTTCACACTCTATCAGATTTAATCCCTTGAATTTATTTGTCACCCACTATGGGGTCGCACAGAGTTGGACACGACTGAAGTGACTTAGCAGCAGTAGCAGCAGCAGCAGTATAACCATAAGCGCTTTGACTTAGGTCATACATGAATGGCCTAGTGGTTTTCCCTACTTTCTTCAATTTAAGCCTGAATTTTGCAATAAGGAGCTCAAGATCTGAGCTACAGTGAGTTTCAGGTCTTGTTTTTGCTGACAGTATAGAGCTTCTCCATCTTCAGCTGCAAAGAATATAATCAATCTGATTTTAATATTGACCGTCTGGTGATGTCCGTTGTAGAATCATCTCTTGGGTTGTTGTAAAATGGTGTTTGCTATGATCAGCATGTTCTCTTGACAAAACTGTTAGCCTTTGCTCTGCTTCATTTTGTACTCCAAGGCCAAACTTGCCTGTTAATCCAGTTATCTCTTGACTTCCTATTTTTGCATTCCATACCCTGTGATGAAAAAGACATCTTTTTTGGTATTAGTTCTAAAAGGTGTTGTAGGTCGTCATAGAAGCAGTCAACTTCAGCTTCTCTGGCATCACGGTTGGGGCATAGACTTGGATTACTGTGATAGTGAGTGGTTTGCCTTGGAAACAAACAGATCATTCTGTCATTCTTGAGACTGCACCCAATCTCAAAACCCAGATTCTTTTGTTGCCTATGAGAGCCACTCCATTTCTTCTAAGGAATTCTTGCCCACAGTAGTAGATATAATGGTCTTCTGAATTAAATTCACCCATTCACATTCATTTTAGTTCATTGATTCCTAAGATGTCGATATTCAGTCTTGCCATCTCTTGCCTGACCGCATCCAATTTACCTTGATTCGTGGACCTAGATTCCAGGTTTCTATGCAATATTGTTCTTTACAGTGTCAGACTCTACTTTCACCACCAGATGCATCCACCACTGGGCATTGTTTCTTCTTGGCCCAGCAGCTTTGTTCTTACTGGAGCTGTTAGTAACTGCCCTCTGTTCTTCTGCTGCGGCATATTGGATGCCACACCCAAGCTGTGGGTATCCAAGCTGAGGGTGCTCATCTTCCAGTTTCTTATATTTCTTCCCCTTCATACTGTCCATGGGGTTCTCATGGCAAGAATACTGGAGTAGTTTGCCATTCCCTCTTCTAGGGGACCACATTTTGTCAGAACTCTTCACTGTGACTCATCCATCTTGGGTGGCCCTGCACGGCATGGCTCATGGCTTCATTGAGTTACACAAGCCCCTTTGCTACAACTAGGCTGTGATCCGTGAAGGAGGCATAGGTATGGTACGTGCTTGTTTTCTATTCTTAAATAATAAGACCTGCTTTCAATTATTAGCAAGAAAAAATAAAATTCCAGCTTCAAGAGAATTATCTTAAAAAGATGGTAAATTTCCTTCCTCTGAAATGGTTGTAGTTTTGTTTTCTATCATCCAAGTATTAATTTTCTCAAAATATGGCCAGGACTTTTATTTTATCCAATGTTCCAAGTCATAATTTCCACACTTAGTTGCTAAAACAGGAGCATAGGAAATTTAACTTAGGTTGCAGAGATCTAAGCATGTCACAAAGGTTCCCTGGCTCAAGAGTATATTAAAATAAAATGCATTATATTTTATGCTGTTGTTTCCAAAAATATATTTTTTGTGTAAGGTTCCAAATTAGACCTTGGAAATATGTAATTTGGAAAATGAAAACAAGATTTGTGAGACCAGATTTTATAGATAAAGAACAATTATTAGAATCCTGAGAAATCCTAAGAAGCCAGAAACAGTTTTCTACTAACTCATCAACGGGGATTGAAGAGAACATTTGCCTGCTAAATCTCCAATCTCAGTGCCCAAAATCTGGACACATGAAGGAGAAGCTTGAATGTGCCCTGAGTAGCACTGAATGTAGAGAATGCCCCCACAAGGAGACTCAGTCACCTGGAAGTTTGGAAAAAGGCAAGGAAAAGTTTTGGTTCAATGTGAGCATTTATTAATGTCAACACAGTCTCTCTGAGTGCTGATTTCAGCATCTGGATATGATCTTTTAAGAATCTTTTGCTGAGCAACACAAAAATGTGATCATGCACAAATGACTTTACAGTATTAATAGTATCACAATTTGTCTTGTTACTCTTTAGGGTTGTAGGGAAGGGTGTTCAAAGACTTTTATATATGTATGATCTTTTCAATTTTCAAAACTCTATGAGATGGATCCTTAGAGGTAAGGATGCTGAGATGCACAAAGATTAAGAAACCAGTAAGAGACAGGGTTGGTGATGAGTTGAACAAAAGGCCCATTCAAGTCTCCTGTTCCCATTCCCCAAATGCTTTCATCCCTCTTCTCCACTGCAGAGTTTCTCAAAAGGATCATTCTCATCTCCCTCCCTCAGCAAACAGAAGGCTCCCAAATAATCCATGTATCCAGTGGGCAAAGATCTGAGACGGGAACATTCAAGATTCTGAGTCCCTTTCACATTCAGACCATTTGCCTGAGCAGTAACTTGGGCTGTCTCCCCAGTGACCTGATTCCACATAACACGAGAATGACAGTTCTGTTTCACTGCATCATGGTTTATAATTTTTCACTTGGAAAGCTTTTTCCAGTCAGGTACAAGCCACAGTGGTTAAAAAAAAAAGATTATGTATTTGTCAATGTCTTCTTAAAAGTGGACCGTTTCAATGCATTTCCCAGTAGCTCATTACCCAAGAGAAACTGGAGGGCTGGTGGCTCACATGACCTCATTTTCTGGATGCACTGCAATCCGGCTCACCCATTAGCTATCTAAGCTCTTTGTGAAACTAACTTGGAGCCTGAGGTTTGGGGAAAACTGGCTGTATTAGGAGCTGCATCCTACCCAGACCTGTGTGGATCAGGAAGCCAACAGGTCAATGCTGGGCATCTCTGAGCAGATGGCGTCTTCAGCAGAGTTAATGCCTGGTAATTCATTCCAGCAGCATTTTCTGGGGTAGGTGGGTAAGGATTGAAATAGCCAAGGCTTTCATATCTCTCTGCTGGTTCCAGCAAGAGCCAGCCCTGTCAGAATCAAAGCTTGCTCTGTATCAAAAGGTGCTCTGTCTTTTAGGAGCTTATTTTTATCACTTGACATCAGTTTTCAAAGAGTGATTCCTTTCACTGTCACCCTTCACATTCCTCCTTTGCTCTTGAAACCTGTTATGCTTGATACCTGAGGACAAAGCAGACATAAAACAGGGGAAAACAGAGGTGGGGGAAAGGCTCTGTGAGTGAATTGTTGCTGCAGAAATTTAATGGAGATGATTCCCCTGATCATAATTATAACAACACAAATGTGGATGTGATGGCAGGCAAGCATGCACAAACACATTCTGCTACAAAAGCCTGTGACCTCCAAGGAATGTCCTCTGAAGTCACGAAATCAGTGACCAGTAGATCACAGGTCACTTTTTCAAGGAGAAGAAAACAGCCTTTTTTTAAATACAGCACTTTTCAAAGCTCTTTGGCACCTCTGAGGCAGATGTTGTCAAAAATACAGGAGTCAACCTGAAAGCCCCACTCTACATGCACACACACTGCACAAGCCCTGCTTGTTGTATGGCATTTATTTTCTTGCATAATCAGGAAAAGCATGGTTGTCCTACTTTGGGGAATTTTCCTAGCTTCATTAATCCCCGCATGTCAGAGCTGGAAGGGAACAGGTCTGCCATCTTGTTTTTCAAGACCCCTGCCCAGGAAACCACAGCCTGGGTGCCATGACTTTGCCAAGACCCCATGAAGTTGGCTACTGGACTTTGCATCTCGGTCCACCCTCCTCCTTGGGCAACTAAGTCTGAAATATTTCATTCCTTCCACAGACACTTAGCAGCCGGTACTGTGTGGTCCTAGTGAAGGACATGGGTAAGATAAGAAAAGAATAGGATAAGAACTAGTCTTCGAGGGCCGCTTAGTTCTTAGTGATTTTGTTTTTAAGGAGAGACACTAAGTAATAAAGATTTTGTGGAAGATGAAAATCTTCCACAAAAAAGTTATATTTTTTCCTGTTTGGTGATGTTAGAGAAAACTAATATTTAATATTCGTATAGATATCACCCACAGTGTAGACACTCTTGAAACAAAATGAATGTCTTTGAAAGCTAGAAAAGAATAAGTTGACAGCACCTTAGAGACTTTTCAGAAATTAGAAAAAAAATAGCGTTGTACCATTTGCAGCAGTATGGGTGGATCTAGAGATGACCATACTACTGAAGTAGTCAGGAGATGACCATACTACTGAAGTAGTCAGGAGATGACCATACTACTGAAGTAGTCAGACAAAGACAAGTGCCGTATGGTGCCACTTAGCTGTGGGATCTAAAATATGACACAAGCGAACTTGTTCACAAAACAGAAAACACTCACAGACATAGAAAGCAAACTCATCGTTACCAAGGGGGAAAAGAAGGAGGGGTAAATTAGAAATCTGTGATTAACATATGCATTCTGTGCTGTGCTCTGCTGTGCTTAGTTGCTTAGTCATGTCCGGCTCTTTGCGACCCCATGGACTGTAGCCCACCAGGCTCCTCTGTCCATGAGGAGTCTCCAGGCAAGAATACTGGAGTGGTTGCCATGCCCTCCTCCAGGGCATCTTCCCAACCCAGGGATCAAACCTGGGTTTCCCTCTTGGCAGGCAAATTCTTTACCATCTGAGCCACCGGAAAAACCCCATATGCATACTACTATATAAAAAACAGATAAATAACAGAGACCCTTTGTATCACATAGGGAACTATACTCAACATGTTGTAATAGCCTAGAATGGAAAAGAATCTGAAAAGGTACATATATATATATATACATGTATATATAGATAGAGAGAGAGAGAGAGAGAGAGAGATAACTGAATCACTTTACCATACACCTGAAAGTAACACAACATTGTCAGTCAATTATATTTTAATTAAAAAAAAAGTTGTACACATTCTATTTGTACACATTTTTATATGTTAATGATTTCATGTTAAATTCATATATTATATATGCTTATGAATTTAGTGCTAAAATTAACACTAAATTCATAAACATTCAAGTATCTTCCATTTTATAACCAACTCTATGAGAAATACATGGCCATCAAATATTAATGTGTTTGACTTCACCCTGTTGTTCCCTATTCCAGTGTTTGGAAAGCAGAGTATACTGGGCTTATTAAATTTGTAGGGGGGGAGGGTGGAAACTGTAGGTACCAAGTCTTTGCTTCCTCTTCTCCTCTTGCATTTCTGAACTCCTGTATGAATAGAGAGACAGGCTCTCACTGTTAGAGGTGATGCCCAGAGCCTCTGAAACAAAGCTCTTGTTCCTCCTCCGCCAGCGGGGTCAGGTTGGAAAGCCACATCTTGTGACTCGCGTCCCATCCTTCTGTGCCCTCCGTTTCTTCATCACCGGTAGTTTCAGCTTCACTTTTGAGCGGCCTGGGGTTCAGCCAGATAGACAGAAAGTTAAATTCAAAACAGGAACGGAATCTGAATAGACCTCAGGCGGCTGACACGTAACCCAGGGATGCAATCTATTTTCATTCGCTCTATCTCCAGGCTCTTTGAAGGTTTTCCCATGAATAAAATCTGGTTGCTGAGTACCTGTGAGAGCTGGTGACCCACAGCAAAGGCTGGCTGATAGATGCATTTTGCCCTGGATGTGCTTTGCTTTTTTTCGTCCTTTTTGCTGGCACAGTCCTTTAACAATCCCCACCACTTTTCCTTCTAAATTAGAACAATATTAGTGACCACTATTAAATATTTACTATATGCTGCTGCTGCTGCTGCTGCTGCTAAGTCGCTTCAGTCGTGTCCGACTCTGTGCGACCCCATAGATGGCAGCCAACCAGGCTCCCCCGTCCCTGGGATTCTCCAGGCAAGAACATTGGAGTGGGTTGCCATTTCCTTCTCCAATGCATGAAAGTGAAAAGTGAAAGTCAAGTCGCTCAGTCGTGTCTGACTCTTCGTGACCCCATGGACTGCAGCCTACCAGGCTCCTCCATCCATGGGATTTTCCAGGCAAGAGTACTATATGCTGGCACTGTGCTAAACACTGCATTGCACTAAAACTACACAAGTATACAAGGTAAATATTCGTATCCCAACTTAGACAAGGGCTTTAGTAACTTAACCAACGTCCCACAAATAAATAGCAGGATGAGGGAGTCCAGACTCCAATGTCCTTGCACATGATCACTATGCTTATTCTATGCTGTGTGTTTAGTCGCTCAGTCATGTCCTACTCTTTGCGTCCCCATGACAGTAGCCCTCCAGGCCCCTCTGTCCATGGGGATTCTCCAGGCAAGAATACTGGAGTGGGTGGCCATGCCCTCCTCCAGGGGATCTTGCCAACCCAGGGATGGAACCCAGGTGTCCCGCACTGCAGGCAGATTCTTTACCATCTGAGCCACCAGGGAAGACAGCTAAATTTTTTCTAGGTTTTTCACACCAATTTTCAGTGGCACGTTGGCTTCTCACTGTTGATGAGCCCTGCTTTGAGGCTGCCCCATCCATCTAGTGGTCTCAGAGTACTCTTAAGTGGACCTAAGGAAAGCCCAATTGATTTCAGAGAATGCCTGGAGCACAGTTGTGTTCCTTTTCTATGGCTGTGTAGTAAGTTACCACAAATTTAGCTGCTTGCAACAATACAGGCACATTATCTCGCCATTCCCAGGGGTCAGTAGTCTGGAACCATTTAGTTGGGTTCCCTGCTTAGGGTCTCCTAAGGCTGAAATCAAGATTTCAGCTAGGCATATAATCTAGAACCTAGACTTGGAATAATTTCTGCCAAGTTCCCTCAGATTACTGGCAGAACTGAAGTCTTAGTGGCTGTGGGACTGAGGTGCCCTTGTCTTGTTGACTGTCAACCGGGAGTGCCTTCAGCTCCTGGAGGGTGCCCTCAGCTCCTTGCCACATGCCTCCTCCTTCCCCACAACAGAGCTCACCGCTCGTAGGAATTCCACCTGCCATGGAAATCACAGCTTATTTCTCTTAAAAACACACACTGGAAAAGAGCTTTATATCCTGTGTATCCCCCTGTGTTGGTATCATGGATGCACTTACACAGGGTACTAAGCTTGACTTAAATTCCTTATTCAGTTGTATATTTTTTGCACTACTTCAGTTGTATCATGTGCAATCTCTTGACCAAGCCTATTTTTAAACTCTGGTAGAGTATCATTTTATACATATTCCCAGCTGCAGAATTGGTATTGCTTATCTCAGCAAGAGAGATTGCTTGCATGGAAAGATTAATAGCACTGATTAGCTTTCTAATATTTTGCACTTTCTGAAATGTTTGTTTTTTTATGTGATTATATTTAAAACTTTAGTAAATAATGAAATGAAACCAAAAAAATTAAAAAAAATAAACACACACACACATTTACTTACTTATTTGGCTGCTCTGTGTCTTAGTTGAGGCACTCAAGATTTTTGAACTTAATTGAAGCATGAGGGATCTGTAGTTGCAGCATGCAGGTTCTAGTTCCCCAACGAGGGATCAAACCAGGGACCCCTGCATTAGCATTGTAGAGTCTTTGCCACTGGACTGCCCGGGAAGTTCCAACACAGCTTGTTTCATAATTTAATCCACTGCTCTCTTCCTTCATTTGAATAAGAGATAAATATTAATGAATGAAATTCCATGATAATGGAACTTTTTATCCATAGATGAAAAAAAGGGATGGATTTGAGCCTATGTGTGGGTGGGAAGAAGCTCTTCTTCTCCGACTCTACAGTCACCACCTAACCATGTACAACATCCAGCAGGATCTGACCTTCCTGAACCTATCTCCAGACCCTCTACAAGGAGCAGCCTCAGATGAACCTGAGGCTCCTCCTGTGAAAGGCAGCAAGGAAACACCTGTGTTGGGATCTCTGTCAGCCCCCATCACTCGTCACTGGTCCACGTTTTATATCAATCCCAGGACACACCTGCTGACAAAGTCATTCTCACTCCCATTTGCTAATGGAAGTGTTTTGTGGATGACTATGAGGCAATGGCAACCCACTCCAGTACTCTTGCCTGGAAAATCCCATGGGCAGAGGAGCCTGGTAGGCTGCAGTCCATGCGGTCGCAAAGAGTCAGACACGACTGAGCAACTTCACTTTCACTTTTCACTTTCATGCATTGGAGAAGGAAATGGCAACCCACTCCAGTACTCTTGCCTGGAGAATCCCAGGGACGGGGGAGCCTGGTGGGGGGGTCGCACAGAGTCGGACACGACTGAAGCGACTTAGCAGCAGCAGCAGCAGCATCTTGCCAAAAGTGCAAGATTTCAGAATAAAATAACAAATTATTATGTCTGTATTTACTTGGGTGTTTTTATTTCAAGCTGAATTTCAAATAATGGGTTCTAAGGGGCTATTCTATTAATGTTCTTTGTAAGTTCAAATATTGGTATCATTGTCCCCATCTAGTCAAAATGCCAGTGATGCCAAAATCTATACCAACACATCATCTTTACTGTTCTCCACAATCTTTGAATATCGCCGTTTGCTTTTTCTACATAGCATGAGATAAATTGGTAAGATGTCCCTAAATAAATTCCCTTAAATAAGGAAGAATTGGAAAATGCTTTGAAGACCCAAAGTTCCAAATGCTTGTAGTGTGTTTGATGGACATATGTTCAATTAAAGAACACGTTAGCAAAATTTAACTCAAAAATAGCAAGTGTATAGACTAGAAGGGGGGAATCTGGGTTTTAGTTCTAGTTCCTATTGCTTACTTCAACTGTAAACTAAAAGATTTAATTACCCAGGCTCCAGGAGGAAAGTGGAAATTATTTATTTAGGGTGATGGAGTGTTGCTACTGGACACCAAACTTCAGCTCCCAAAACTCTCTGCTCTTGTCTTCTCTGTCAATGGAAGCTATCCTTTGCTAATAAGATAGGACATTGTTAATGGGAGCTGGGGTCCTGACAAAGGCATGGAGACTATTAGACAGCTTCTAGCTTCTCTCAGTGGGCTTAAATCTTGGGTATTGATGAACTATGTCCCAAACACAGGAAGACCTACAGAGGTCCCTGACCCCCCGCCTGAGCTCGATGCCTGAAGATGGGCAAAAACTGTTTATTGTTGCCAAAACTAGAAATTCTATAAACCATAGACATTCATCTGATAAACTGCAACTGGATTCTCAGATTAATAATTCTCAAAAGGATGGTTTGGGAAGGTTGAGGAAAAGACGCCAGGATCCTTAGAACCAGTGTAGATTATCAGTAAGAACAAGTATTGATGGGCTAATCATATTCCTGTGCAGAGTGGGTCACTAGATGAAGAAGGAAAGAAGACAGAGAAATCTTGTGTCCGAGTAAGGACACAACTCTGGGAGTTCCCAGAGGGAGGGTGGATGAATCTAGATGGTGGGCAAGGGGGAGGGTAACGGGCAGAAAGACAAAAAAGAAGAAATAGGCTTAGAGACCCAGGAATGTGCCCTTTACACCTTTATGTCCAGTCCCCTGCCCCAGGAGCTCCCTTGAGAACAAGCTGCTCTCTTTCCAACATCCCACATGCCTGTGCTCAGAACACAGGTGGCATTTTCTTTGCTCCAGCCTCTTTGCCAGACCACGATTCTTCTCTCCTGAATACAGTTCTTCAGAGCTTCCTCTGAGGGGCCTGCCTTTCTGCTCTACCACCCGGAACTCTCTCCATCCTCCCGCCCTGACTTGCTACCTCCCTTCACTGTCTCTTGATTCCCTGAGGACTTTGGAGCCCGATACTGTCTTCCACCTTCCTCACAGCCTGCCATTACCCTGAGTTATTGCAGGGAGCATGCGCGCCCAGTCAGAACCCTGGACTCACTTCCTCTACCTTCTCCCATGCATCTCAGAGCATCTTCCGCTAATAGGACCACAGGGACTGCCACCACGAGGCTGCGGGGCTCCCTCCCTGAAATGTAGACGCTTCTCGACTACAACCATCTCTCCTCACCCCGGGGCCCACTAAGACCTCCATCTTCTCCACTAGAGCACATCTCCTTGTCTGCACCATCCCCTCTACCTCACCCAGGCTTCACACTCCCTACTTTAACCACTGTCTCACGGTATCAGATTCCTGTTGCCACTGCAACAAAATACCACAAAGATGGAGGCTAAGGACAGAAACTTATTCTCTCGTGGGTCTGGAAGCAACAGTCTGAATCCAGGCACCCCAGGGCCACACCCCCTTGAGGGACCTGAGACAGAATGACTCAGAGCCCCTTGCTGATGGTCAGGAGGTGCCAGGCCTCCTTGGCTTGTGGTCACATCACTCCAGTCTCAGCCTCCATCTCCACACTGCCTTCTCCCTCTGTGTGTTTCAGGTCTCCTCAACCCCTCTCTTAAAAGGATATGTGTGAAGACACTCAGGGCCCACCTGGATAAGCCAGGATAAGCATCTCCTTTCAAAACTGTTAATGTAACCACACCTTTCAACATATATGGTAACATTCATGAGTTTCAGGGGTTGGGAAGTGAGTAGGTCTCTACAGAGCTGGTTTTTTTCAACCACTACCCTTGCTGTGGGCTTCCTGGGTAGCTCAGCTGGTAAGGAATCTGCCTGCAATGCAGGAGACCCTGGTTCAATTCCTGGGTCAGGAAGTTCGCCTGGAGAAGGGATAGGCTACCCATTCCATTATTCTTGGGCTTCCCTGGTGGCTCAGATGGTAAAGAATCCACCTGCAATGTGGGAGACCTGGGTTCGATCTCTGGTCGGGAAGGTCCCCTGGAGGAGAATATGGCAACCCACTCCAGTATTCTTGCCTGGAGAATCCCCATGGACAGAAGAGCCTGGCGGGCTACAATCCATGAGCTGCAGAGTCGGACATGACTGGTTGACTAAGCACACACATTCATCAATATTCTCTACTGCTTTGCTCCCCTGATCCTTCCCTGCCATCCAGAAACCCTCAACATTCTTCCCACCTACACCTGGGCCACTGCTTGCTGCTGGACAATAACACACTCTCATGGAGAGACGCCACTGCCAATTCCCAGCCTCCAGCCCAGGAAATTCAGATGTCACCTCCCTTCTGCATTAGGCTACACTAGAGAGTCAAGTCAGAGCCGTAAACAGGCAAGAATGAGGACTTGTATTCAGGTCAAAATTGCTTATGTCTCCTTTGATTTATTTCAACAAGCAAGGCAAACAAAATAGATGATATCCCTTGAATGTGGGTGGACACAGTCTCTACCACTTGCCTTTTATCTGGTGGAGGTAGACCAGAAGTATCACGTCTTAGCAGCTCTTGTAAGGAGAAAACCACAGGGCTCCAGGACCACAGAGCTGTGGGCCCATGCCCCTCATTTTTTTATTGGAGTTTAGTTGCTTTACAATGTTGTGTTAGTTTCTGCTGTACGGCAAAGTGAATCAGCTACACATGTACATGTACCCTTCTTTGTCACCAAGAGCACTGAGCAGAGTTCCCTGTGCTGTACAATATGTTCTCACTGGTTATCTGTTTCACACCAAGCACTGTATATATGTCAATCCCAAACTGCCAGTCTTTCCCACCTCCACTTCTCCCCTTGGTATCCATGTAATTGTTCTCTACATCTGTGTCTCTGTTTCTGCCTTGCAAATAGATTCATCAGTGCCATTTTTCTAAACTCCACATATATGCATTCATGTACAATATTTGTTTTTCTCTTTCTGGCTTCACTGTGTATGACAGTCTGTAGGTCCAACCTAAGTGTCCATCAACAGATGAGTGAACAAAGACGATGTGGTCCACATATGCAATTGAATGTCTTTGTTGTTATTGAGTAGCGAAATCATGTTCATCTCTTTGTGATCCCATGGACTGTAGCCTGCCAGGCTCCTCTGTCCACGGGATTTCCCAGGCAAGAATACTGGAATGGGCTGCCATTTCCTTCCCCGAGGGGATCTTCCCGACCCCAGAGATCCACCCAGGTATTGATCCAGCATCTCCTGCATTGGCAGGTGAGTTCTTTACTGCTGAGCCACCAGGGAAGCCCTGGAATACAACTCTGACCAAAAAAAAAGGAATGAAATTGTGCCATTTGCAGACACATGGATGGACCCAGAGACAGTCACACCCTTTCATGTGCCCAGCAGACTCAGCACCCAAAGCAACCTGTATTACCATATAGAGCTGTGTAGAGGCTCCTCGGCAGCCACTCACTCAGGCCCAAGTCTGCCTTTGGTATCCTGTGGTCCCTGCCGGGCAGGTGCCGGGGTCTGGCAGGTCTCCATCCCTGCTCCCCTGGAGGTTCCCACACCTGGTCAGCAGAGTGCCCAGCGCTTTCCCTTTGCACTCAGAGCAAAACCCAAAGCCTCTGGCAAGGATAGCATCAGGCTCCCCTCAGCCCCCTCCTTCCACCTCCATCGCCAGACCCCCAATGCCCAACGCCCAGGTGCTCGGAGGTGTTCACTTTTCTCTCCTGCCTGCTAGTCCCCCGCCTCCCACCACCCACCAGCAGCCAGACTCGCTGCGTCTTCCCTGAAGCCGCCCCGCCGTCCTCCTCAAGCCCATCACCCCATCACCACTGCCACCGCAGCCCGAGGTGCCGCTCCTCTGTCTGAATCCAGCCCTGGATTCCCTCTGCCACACGCGTTCTCATGCCAGTTCCCAACGAGCCACATTTAGTGTCATCTGCTCTCTCATACCGCAGAATTCTGCCAGGCAGATGTATGTGCGCCCAGCACTGCTCCTGACACATATGAGACCTCAACAAATACTGAGAAAATCAGTGTCATTTCATCAGTCATCACCTGTAGGCTTTGTTTTTTAATTTTTATTGAAATATAGTTATTGTCTTATTTTTTATTTGAAAAAATATCTTTCAAAGGGCAATTTTAAATTACCCTTTTCACTTTTAAAGGGAAATTTTGCTGAATATGTAAATCTAGGTTAGCAAGATTTTTTTTTTCTTTTAATATTTAAAGATCCCACTCCAAGCTTTTCTTGCTTCCTTGTTTTTGACAAGAGTTCCATTATAATTCTTTCTCTTAATTTCTTTCTTTAGTGAAGTATAATTGATTTGCAATGCTGTGTTAACTTCTACTGTATAGAAAAGTGACTCAGTTATACACGTATATACCTTCTTTTTATATTTTTTTCATTATAGTTTATCTCAGGATATTTAATATGGCTCCCTGTGCTGTACAGTAGGCCCAAAATAGAGTTGTTTTGCAATGATGTGTTAATTGCAGCTGTACAGCAAAGTGAGATATACAAATATCTTCTTTTTCAGATTCTTTTCTATTGTAGGTTATTATAAGATAGCTTTAGACCCTGAAGTTGTTCATTGTCCACACAAAATGAAATACCAGGAATGAGAAAGTTGCTAGTCCCACCGCACTCTGTACAAGTCAGGCTGACGACGATATTCCACACTGGCTGCCAGCCTTCCAGGAGTGGGGGGTTGGAAACCGTGAAAGCTCACGAACAGCTGGAGAACCTAAGGAGACTCACCTCAAAGAAGACGACCTTCAAATTCTTGAGACTCCGCCACATGGTTGCAATGAGGCTCAACCACAAGCCAAAAATTCTGACCGGTCAGACAGGGAAGGGAGAGAGGGACTCGAGGGTCTGAGCGTGGGGTGTCCCTGGGAGAGGCAAGAGGGCTATGGGCACTCATCATGAGGACGCTTGGACCAGAGATTTCCTACAGACTCTGCAACCCTGCCACCCCCAGAGCCAAGTTAATTAGCACGTCAGGCACTTGCCCTGCAGCAGCTCTGGCCCAGCCTGCGCTCTGTCAAGCTGCCGGGGTGCCCTCGGCGTTGAGTAAGGCTCCCCAGCGAGACCCATCTCTGCTACCCGAGTGGAGACAATTTCAGCCAAACCTTTCAGCATGACTGGATTTCTTCTCCCTTCCAACTGTCTGTCAGTGATTACAGAATTGCATATTTTGTTAGACTGTGACAAACCGCTTCAAAAGTAATGGAAAAAAAAAAAAGCAAACAGCAACTACTTTATTAATATTTTCCTAAGAAACCTTAGAATGAGAACCTGGCCACTTCCTCAACTGATATTGTGCTTTCTCATTTACACAGAAAGCTATCATTATTTTCCAGCTGACATGTTTGATTTATGGTTCCTAATATCTTTCAAGTAATGTACTTGGTAATTGTAGTCACTCTATTGATTTTCATAAAACTTCTTTGTTCTCTGTGAAGCCACATCTGAAGCTGGTGATTTACATGCCCTCCATCCCCAGCTGCTGTTGAGGGCGTGGGTAAAGTAAATATTCGAACAGGGCTTCCCCCCAGCTCTGGACATCATTTGCCCTGGGACCAAATCTTTCAATTCCCTAATGAATCTATCCATTCACAACTGTGTATTGCTAACCAATTCACACAGCCTTGTGTGTTCAAACAAAGAGGTGCACCAATAAAAATAATCAAGTGGAGCCAAGAAGGAATTAACTTACCTTCAGAGCAATACAGGTAGTTATTAACTGTTATTTTGGGAAAGAAAGGTCAAAACTGCTAAGGAAGAGAATACTAGGAACAGACCCTGATGTTTCATCTCTCTCTGCTAGAAGCCATAGTCCTTCTCGAGATGAGTTTTCTTGGTTGACTTCAAAGGTGTTCAGCTGCCAGGCTGGGTCTCTTTTCATAAATGCATGTGTTTCCCTGTAAGGCCCATCCCATAGACAAATTTAAAGGTGCTCATTTCCTCAAGGCTAAATGGGCCTGGCAAACCTACTGCTCTCACCTTACAATGCGCTCAGCTTGCCACCATCCATACTCAGAACATAGGTCTGAGGACTGGGCAGAGTGGTCATCCACTGGTACCACTACAGAAAGGAGACGGAAGCTGCATGCTGATGGTGTGGAGCCAGTTCAGGTCCAGCAGGCTCCAGTCTCTGCAACTTTGATGGGTGCTCCCTGGTCTGTTTTGCAACTGATGTCCCCAGAATAGCCCTGCACCAGGAGCCAGAGGGAAAGGGCTCTGCTTCCTGCTCCTCCATGGACCGGCTGGGTAATAGCAGTCAAGCTTCCCTCAGCCTCTGCCTCCTCTCTGTAAACAAATGACTAATCCTTCTCTCCACTTCACCAGATCGATCTGAGAATCCAGTACTACAGATAAGCAAAAGCATTTGATAAGGAATAAGTCACAGACTGAACATACATACGGTCATGGCATTTGTCACCCAAGATGCTGTGGGGAGATATTCCCCGCTGTGCCTGGGAAGAAAAGATGGTGCTGTGCAAGGCAAGTGTCACAAGTGAGCACATTTGGGCCTGTTTTAAGTCCACAGGATTTTGATGCAATTTAAACATTGAGTCAGTTGAATACGGGGCTTCCCTGGTGGCTCAGACAGTAAACAATCCGCCTGCAATGCAGGAGACCCAAGTTCAATCCCTGGGTCAGGAAGATCCCCTGGAGAAGGGAACAGCAACCTACTCCAGTATTCTTGCCTGGAGAATCCCATGGACAGAGGAGCCTGGTGGGCCACAGCCTATGGGGTTGCAAAGAGTCGGACACGACCAAGCAACTGACACAGTCGAACAGAGAACTTTCATAAGCACAGAATCAGATGTCTCCCCAGACTGTGCTGATGATAAATAAGGGGATATGTACAAGCTGCATGCAAGCAAAACCACAGAAGGGGCAGGATGGGGGTGCCAGCCTGGTGACACGGCGGCAGGGGATTGTCCCCCAAAAGCACTGACTGTGTCTGTCTTACTCACCCCATCTTAAGGGAATGGTAGCCAAATGTAGTTCAGTTCAGATGGGGCCTGGAAGATGCTGACAGATCCCTTGCTCTAAGAGGCTGGCAAGCTCTCAGCTCCTTCCTGACCTCAGATCTCCAGCTATGGGTCTAGGAATCCATATGTTGACGGTCCTGTTGTTCATTCTTACAGAGCCTGAGATTTGAGGAGCTTGCTGGAAATTCTGTTTGAGAGACTGTTGTGGCCAATCTCCAGATACCTCCACGGCCAAGACTTGGGTCTGAGTATGGCTTCTGCATCTCCACAGGGGCATAACCATGGATGAGTCATTTAGCTGAGGTCTCATGAAGTGGGAATGACAACCTATCCTCACAGCGTTGTTAAAGCGGCAAAGAGGAAAGTGCACATCAAAGTGCTGCATGAACTACAAGAGTCACGCCAGTGATGGTGCAGCTGCATTTTTTGTTGCTGGGGTGGCAGCTGCCTGAGCCCCCAGACACTGGCCAGCGTAGAGAGATGAGCCCTGACCACAGCCAGGGGACATGATATGCAGCTGCCGTGCCTGCCCCTGAAAGTCCTCTCACCTGCAGTCAGCTCTAGGGTCTCAGTATTAAGAATCGACCCTTCTGGGGACTTCCCTGGTGGTCCAGTGGCTAAGAATCTGCCATACAATGCAGGGGATGTGGGTTTGATCTCTGGTCGGGGAGCTGGGATCCCAAGTGCCGTGAGGCAACTAAGCCCACGTGCTACAGCTACTGAACCCACGCAGCACAACTAGAGAGCCCGTGTGCCGCAAGCAAGACCTGACCCTTCCCACTGGGGTTTCATTAAAAAGTAACATCCTGCTCTGTAATGAGATTAACATTGTGTATGCACTACATATTACTTGACAGACACTTTTTATACATTACCTACTTTACTCCTCAGAACACCTGATGAGGTAGTATTATTATCTTTATTCCCTTTTTTGCAGAAGAAGAAAGCAAGGTACAGAAGAGTTGTGTGTGTGCTCAGTCACTCAACTGTGGTCCGACTCTTTGCAATCCCATGGAAGGTAGCCCACCAGGCTCCTCCACCCATGGAATTTCCAGGCAAGAATATTGGAGCGGGTTGCCATTTCTACTCCACAGAAGAATTAAGAACTTGCTCCCAAATCACACTTTTATTGCTGACTGTGTCAGGGCTAGAAGCCAGGCATCCTGACCCCAGAGCCTAAGATCGCTGCATCGTGCCCTCCTCCATGTGCAAGAAGTACCCTGGCTCTTTCCTGTCCTGTCTCCTCTAAGACATGCAGACCACCAAGGCACAAAGAAACAGGGACTACAGTCCTATCAGCCTGGCAACATCCCTCCCACAGCACAGAGCTGACAGCACCCCTGTGCAACACTCCTTTTCTTTCTTTTTTCACTTAGACTTTGGTTATATACAGAAAGAGTAAAACTAGTCTTGATTGTATTAGTCTCAGTTTAGGAAACCACTGCTGTGCATTCACATAAGAAAATTACTAAAGAACCACTATGAGTCTTGCAGCCAGAATGTCATACCTGAGAGCAGGAAATGCCTGAAGAGCTTCTAGATGAAGTGAGCCCAGAATTGAACATTGATTTGCCATTTCTCAAGGATACAGTGGCAAACTCTTCTGTTGTTAATATAAAAATACAGAGCTTTCAGATCCCATAGGACTAGTTTCAAGATCTAATTAGATTTCTCAAGAGTGACTAAAAGTACTGACACATTTTCCTTTCTTTTAAAGGGCAAAGTTCCGCCCGTCATTAGTGATTAATACCCGCAGGCACTCTTCAGAGCCTCATCCAGCAAGCAGTATCGGCTACCCAGGTGGCAAGGGGCTGAGCGTGCGTCTTTCCTGAACCACAACAACGGAGGCCAGCCTGGAAGGTGGGGTGGAGTGGGAGACGGGCCGGGATGAAGCCATCCAATAGCAAAATAGCAAAATAAGAAGCCTGTAAACAGTTTTAGATAGCCGAGTCAGGGCAGCAGTTCTTCTCTAAATTATCATGTAGAAGCAACAAGGAGGATAAGAGACAGAAATGCACATTCTTTTTTCAAACTTTTTATTTTGTATTGGGGTATAGGGTTTGCCTCATAGCTCAGTCAGTAAAAATCTGTCTGCAATGCAGGAGACCCGGGTTCAATTCCTGGGTCGGGAAGATCCCCAGAGAAGGCAGTGGCAACCCACTCCAGTATTCCCCCCTGGAGAATCCCATGGACGGAGGAGCCTGGCAGGCTACAGTCTATGGGTCGAAAGAGTCGGACACGACTGAGCGACTAAGCATACACACACATTGGGGTATAGCCGGTTAACAATGCTGTGATAGTTTCAGACGGATAGCAGAGGGACTCAGCCATACATGTACATGTACATGTACATGTACCTGCTCTCCCCCAAACTCCCCTCCCACCCAGGCTGCCACACAATATTGGCCAGAGTTCCCTCTGTTGCATAATAAGACCTAGCTGGTTATCCATTTTAAATATAGCAGTGTGTACATGCAGATCTCAAACTCCTTAACTCTCCCTTCTCTCCACCCTTCCCCCTCTCCTCCCCGGGCAACCATAAGTTTGTTCTCTAAGTCAGAAATGTAAATTCAGTCTTCACAGAAACTCTAGTGTTGAAGAGCAGTCAGATGCATGAGAGTCAGGATGGGTTCTGGAGGATGCTGAGAGAGGAGAGCCGTGGCCACAGAGCTCAAAGCCTAGCAGAAAGCATGATTTTGTCAAGTGGTACCATTTGATGGGCACTGTCAGCAGGAAGGGTGTGCCTGTGAGAGTGGCGGGAGCTTCCCTGGACCTGATTCGGCACAAGGGAAAATTAGAGAAGGCGGGAATGAGTAAACACTCATATAAATGGTCTGCAAGTGTAAGACATAGCAAGTCAGTGAGACAGGACAGGGGTGTGACACCCCAGCAGAGGAGATTGCAGCTGCCAGTATCAATCAGGAAGAGAGAAATCAAAATCAAAATAATTCACACTTATAAAGCTGTAACATAAGGAGAGCTCCCAAAGCATGGCACCATGAAAATGTCGCCATGAGACAGATGAGGTTGTGAGCCAATATATCAACATGAATTCATAAATGTATTGAGAAGCAGCTGCCAGGATAAAAGTGAAGCTCAGAGTAGAGGCAGGACTCCAATGAAGCCTGGAAACACGACACCAGGAGTAGCAGTATCTGGGAAAGACGAGAAAAACAAAATCATTACCAAAGTGAAGGCCACACTGAGAGCAGTCCCAAAGATAACAGACACCAGGAAAATCAGCAAAAGGGACACAGAAGACAGGACTGAGAAACACAACAAGTAAAATGATAATAAAGAGCCAAAAATAATAGTAGCTAAAATAATAAACATGAAGTGAAAGTTGCTCAGTCATGTCCGACTCTTTGCAACCCCATGGACTATTCCATAGTCCATGGAATTCTCCAGGCCAGAATACTGGAGTGAGTAGCCTTTCCCTTCTCCAGCAAATCTTCCCAACCCAGGGATCGAACCCAGGTCCCCTGCATTGCAGGAGGATTCTTTACCAGCTGAGCCACCTGGGGAATCCCAAGAATACTGGAATGGGTAGCCTATCCCTTCTCCAGGGTATCTTCCCCACCCAGGAATCAAACCAGGGTCTCCTGCATTGCAGGTGGATTCTTTACCAGCTGAGCTACCAGGGAAGCCCATAATTTATTTAGTCACCTTATAAGGAAACTACTTTCTATTAGTGTCACCATTTGATAAAAAATAAAACCCAGGTCCCCCACATTGCAGGCATATTCTTTACTATCTGAGCTACCAGGGATAAAGATTTTAAAAGGAGAACATAGTTATCTCTTGCCCACCACCACCAAAACCAAAATTTAACTGAAATAATAGAACAGAGGGCTTAGGTGTTGCAAGTGGTAAAGAACCCACCTGCCAATGCAGGACGGAACACATGTTCCATCCCTGGGTGGAAAAGATCCCCTGGAGAATCCCACGGACAGAGAAGCCTGGAGGGCTACAGTCCACGGGATTGAAAAGAGTCAGACACAACTGAAGCAAGTTAGCACGCCCACACACAATAGAACAGGAAAGATATAATTCACGACATTTTTCAAAAACAAAAGCTAGATTTGAACCTGCACCTGAAACGCTGTGCCATGTTCCTTGAACTAAAAAAAAATGAAACAAACCCATTAACACTGTGACATTTCCTGAAACTGTGATTGAACTTCAGAAATAATGAAAGAGTTATGTGGACCTCCAGGCAAAACATTCATCTACTAAAGGAAAAAAAAATCCTTTGACCTGGGACCCTAAAAAATAGTACAATAGTCCAAAGTCCAAAAAGAAAGAATATATGGACCTAAGAAAAGGATATATGACCTAAGAATTTATACCCAGCAAATTTTATTCAAGTATAAACTGAAAACTATCCCAGAGAATATTGCTGCCGTGAACATCTCTTGAAGAAATTTTTAGAGGACATCTTTTAGCCAAGCAAAAGAGGATAACAAAACTACAAAGGACAGACTAGCAGTAAATCCTGACTCTAACTCTAGGAATCAAACTAAAACAAATGTAGGCATTATAGTTGAAGAACAGAATCTAAATGCTATAGACAATATGGCCATGATGTAATTAATAACATTTAGGAAGAACAGAAATGAACAGTGAGAGATAAAGTGGTACATTGAACTCCTTATCTTTCACAGAAATGGATAAAAATAGCAATTAAATATATAAATCCAATAGGAAAATGCATGTGTGTTTTATATAAAGGTAGACATATTATCATATAAAGGGTGGTGGAGCAAAAGAAAAAATAATGGAGAAGATGCAAATACAGTTATTTCATTTTTCACAAGATAAAAATTAAAGATTAAAAATAAACCCCTTTTCCAAACTAGGAGTAGAAGGGAACTTCCCTAATCTCATTAAAAGTGTATATAGAAAAAGAAACATAGAAAATATACTTTATCCTGAAATGCTGAAAACGCTGTTTTGGGAATTAAGAACAAGAGATTCTGGGACTTCCATAGAGGTTCAGTGGTTAAGTCCCCATGAACTGCAGCATGCCAGGCCTCCCTGTCCATCACCTTCTCCTGGAGTTTACTCAAACTCATGTCCATTGAGTCAGTGATGCCATCCAACCATGTCATCCTCTGTCATCCCCTTCTCCTCCTGCCTTCAATCTTTCCCAACATCAGGGTCTTTTCAAATGAATCAGCTCTTCACCTCAGGTGGCCAAAGTATTGGAGTTTCAGCTTCAACATCAGTCCTTCCAATGAACACTCAAGACTGATCTCCTTTAGGATGGACTGGTCGGATCTCCTTGCGGTCCAAGGGACTCTGCCCCTTAAAACCCCAACTCCGGAACCCTTCTGAGAGTCGCTTTTTCAGCAAAGCATTTTCAAGGGTCAGGTGAGGGAGGACCCTGGTTGGTTGTTGCAAACTTCTTGGCACAAGAATCCTTTGTTCTTAGGCTGGCCACATAGATTAGCTCAGGATGTTTCTGTAAACTTCCAAGACAAATGTCAGTCTCTGTTCTGCAACTTTGTATCTCTATATGAATGAGAAACTGTTATACTTTTAAAGGTCAGAGCCTTCAGAATGGACTACCCTGTATATTTCAGGCTGTAGGCAATATTCTTAACTTGTAGCAAAAGCAATAAAAGGCAAAAGTTAAAGATAAAGAAACAGATTCAATATGGAGTCAAATTTGTTCTTTGTGATTAGACTTTCATGTTTCCAGTGCCACAGTGCAAGTCTCCACCTATAGAGAGCCAGGGACAAGCTAGTAGAGAAAGGTAAAAATGGCCAGCTGAACAGGAAACTGGCCATTTTCTGAAGGCTGCAGAGAGGGCTCATCCAGGCAGGGCCCAGTGCAAAATGAAAATGAGGGTCCCTTGTTCAAAAAGCACGGGTAATGTGTCGTGAAATGTACTAAAACATAAAGCTTTTTCCCTCTGGCATGTTCTCTTGATTTTTCATGGTGTTTTATATAAGCTGTGTAATGTCACTGTAAGTAAAGAAAATTAAGTTTTTTAAATTACTGGCATATGTTTTGCTATTTATCTTTATATCATACGATGCCCTTTTAAATGCAAATAGAAAAGCATTTAACTCAAATGCTGAATCACTGAAAGTACACAACTCATATTTTGTAGCTCATGCATGCATATGTATTTTGTTCTTACCAAAACAGTGGAAATGCCACACAAAAGTTAACTGTGTTGTTTCACTTCTTAATATGCATATATTCTACCAACACTCTCTACCTTTAGCTGGCTGTTGAGTAAGGACACCGAAAGGAAAGGAAGTGTGGGTTGCCCAGTCTTTCCTTTTCCGTTATGTCACTGGTATCACCGTGGGTGGTTGGCTAACATAAGGAAGTGACGTGAGGGGAAAAGGATGTGCTTGGGTTTATTGGTCATCCACATACTCATGAGACAAGTCTGCGCCTTGGGATCTTCTGCTCAGTGCTTGCACCTGGACACACCTCTTCTTGAGACACCAAATGCAAAAGAAATTGTATGGGGCCAAAAGCAACTGCGTGCACGCACAGTTAGGGCAAATTCTGGACAAAAGCTACAAAGAGGGGGAAAAAAGCTGCCTGCCACTTTCGAGGAGCCTGGAGCAAATGTAGGGTGTCAGGAACAAAAGCAGCGTACTGAGCATGCCCCCTGGACACACCACCACCTACGCGGTGGGCAAAACACATAAGCCACCCCTCCGGCTCAACCTCTGGACACCTCCCTACCCTCACCCCATGCAAGGAACAAGCTTGCCCTACCTAAGGGAGCAAGGAAGTAATGGAACCTGTTGCTTGTTCTTGCTCCTCCCTGCTGTAGCAGAGGTCCCAAAAGACCCTTGCCTGAATTTCTTGTCTGACCTCTAATCAATTTCTGTTAATTGGGGAAGGTCAAGAACCCTGGATGGTAACATTTATAATGCTAGCGCCTCCCTTCTGGGCTTGAAGCAAGTTCTGGCTCACACAGAAATGCAGCATCTCCATCTCCATATGGGCAGCATCTCCATGTGCTCAGCCCCATGCATACCAGGTCCTCCTCCAACTCCCAACGCCCCACGTACTTGAATTCCATGCTCCCTGGAATTCCATGTTCCTGGGCATCATCAATACTGCATGTGGGTGGGCCCAGACCCACCTGAAAAAAACAAGCTCAGGGATAAAAGTATTAAGAATTTCCTGATGATGACAGCAGAACATTAAAGTTTGGGGACCACTGAAGTTTGGGGTCTGATGCAATCACTGGCACCGTGAAGCCAGCCCTCCATTCTGGAGTCCGCTGTTAAAGGAGAAAACTGGAGCACATAGACTGGCTCTTCCTCACCAGCATCTCTCTTGTCTATTTAATGTCATAATAAATGTTTAGGAGATACATCGTTAGAGTCATCATATCAAAAATGTTTGAATGACAAGATTTATGCTGCAATTTTTTATTTTCCAAGGTCCTATTTTTCAGTTCATTATCAACTTGTCTCTATATGAGAGAACAGAATAATCTTCTAAGGGTTCTTAGTGACACTGCTACTGAATTTCTATGATTATTAATGCAGGATATGGAAATTTCCCCTCCAGAATAAGAATGAATTCTGAAGCCTGGAGTTACTCTTCAGGGAATAAATTCAAACTGATGGACTCTGAGATTAGCATGCAGCGAGTTTGGAGATGCGCCTGCTCTTCATCCATCAATTGGCAGCTGGTGGGGAAAACCCTGGGTTTCTCTGCATCCTGTATTTTGCAGTGCAACTGATGCCACACAAGCTGAAGAAGATTCTTCAATCATCATGATGCTTGTTCTATTGAATATTCTATATTTTCAAAATATACTGAGTTCCAGTTGCCCCAGAACCAATGTCGGCTCTAATACAGAAAGTGACCAGATGCCTAGGAAGGGGAGGAAAGTCTCTTCCTTTTGATGAACTGTATTGGGTGCAAATTATGTATTCTATGGTCTTTCCAGTAGTCATGTACAGATGTGAGAGCTGGACCATAAGGAAGACTGAATGCCAAAGAATTGATACTTTTGAACTGTGGTGCTGGAGAAGACTCTTGAGAGTCACTTGAACTGCAAGGAGATCCAACCAGTCCATCCTAAAGGAAATCAGTTCTGAATATTCATTGGAAGGACTGATGCTGAAGCTGAAGCTCCAATACTGTGGCTACCTGATGCGAAGAGCCAGCTCATTAGAAAAGACCCTGATGCTGGGAAAGATTGAAGGCAGAAGGAGAAGGGGACAACAGCGGATGGCATCACCATTTCAATGAACAAGAACTTGGGCAAACTCTGGGAGATGGTGAGGGACAGTGAGGCCTGGCATACTCCAGTCCATGGGGTTGCAAAGAGTTGAACACAACTTGGCAACTGAACAGACAAACAAATTGGATGCAAACATACCTGCAATGTGTGCGTAAGTGCATGCTCAGTCGCTCAGTCGTGTCCACGTCTTTGTGAACCCATGGACTGTAGCCCACCAGGTTCCTCTGTGCATGGGATTATCCCGGCATATGGAAAGCCCATGTCTGTTGAAGGGGTCCTTATAAGACCTGAGGCAAGTCACTGAATTTCTAAGTGTAAAGAGACTGATAACAACAGGATTTAGTTATGGGCTATGTGTGATTTAAGTAAGATATGGATGACTTAGCCCAGCCCCTGTGCATAGAAAGGGCTAGTAACTGTTAGCTCTCATTCTTGGCTGTTGTTGGTAGCCTGCTCGTGACAGTCATGTAGAGGAAGAGATGGTGACAGAGACCCACTGCTCCTATCCTGTTGAAATTCTCACAAGTGTTTATAGCAGAACCCTCCAGCAAGTCTACCACCCTCAGAGAACTGTTTCCTGGACTTCTCAGATGACAGAGGCCCAGGGGCCCATATGACACAGAGGCTGAGCATCCTGCCTTCTGGCCTCTGGATCCACAGCTGGACACAGAAGCTCACTCTCCCACTGGCGGTCCTAGGGGGCAGCTAGGGACTCTACTTTGTCTTTGACTTGGATCAGAATTTCTGTCCCTTGAGGAAATGAAGGTAAAGACTTGGGCCCTTCAACATATTAGAACATGGCTCACCACATAGTAAAAATAACACTAGAGACCAACAGTGTGCCAACAATATGGACCATGGAAATACCTTCTCAGAGAAAGATGCAGGTGTCTTCAGCCCTAGAAACCAGAAACATTTACAATCGAGGCTCCAGGAACATATTCTCTACCTCTCACTGGGAGGTTAGCCCCAGAAGTTTTTGGTAAGGAAGATCACAGAGCAACATCTAGCCAACAATACTTCGCTTGGATCGACTAATCAGTTTAATAATTATCCTCAGAGCAACAGCCTTTCCTCACCTTCTTTTATTTTAGGGTTCAATAGAGTTCTTTTTCTACTTGATATTTGTACATATTGCAAAATTATCACCATAATAAATCCAATTAACAGCTGTCACTATATGTAGTTACAAAACTCTTTTTCTTGTGATGAGTACTTTCAAGATTCACTCTCCCAGCCACTTTCAAATATGAAATACAATATCATTAACTAGTCATCATGCTGAGAACTACATCCCAGGACTTAATCATTTCATAACTGGAAGGTTGTACTTTTTCACCACCTACATCTGCTTCCCCCACTCATCCCTACTCATCTCATATAAGCACAAGTAACTGGAAGTACAGTAGACAGGAAGACTGCCCAGAAAGCAAAGTAAGAGCCCACAGGAAACACAAGAATCAGAAAACAGGCTATTAAATGACCCACAGATCCAAGAAATCACAATACATATTAGGAAATGTTTTGAACTGAACAAAAACTAAAACAAAACATATGAAAATGTGTGAAATGCAGCTAAAACAGTTCTGAGAGGGAAATTTATAGCTTAATTTGCTTATACTTGAAACACAAAATGCCTAAAAGTCAATGATTTCAACTTGCAACTTAAACACCTAGGAAAAGAAAGGCACCGTAAGCCCAAAGTAAATAAAAGGAAGGAAATTAATAAGGATAAAATAGACATTACTACACCAATGAAGTAGATAAGTAATAGAGAAAATAGACGAAGGGAAACTTGGTTCTCTTTCTAATTTTTGTTGGAGTATATTTGCTTTACACTGTTGTGTTGGTTTCTGCTCTACAGCAAACTGAATCAGCTATAAATACACATATATCCACTCTTTTTTAGATTCCCTTTCAACTTGTGTGTGCTCAGTCATTCAGTCATGTCCAGCTCTTTGTGATCCCATGGACTGGAGTCCGACAGGCTCCTCTGCCCATGGAATTTCCCAGGCAAGAATACTGCAGTGGGGGCTGTCATTTCCTACTCCAGAGGATCTTCCTGATCCAGGGATCAAGCCTGCATCTCTTGCTTCTCCTGCATTGACAGGCAGATTCTACCATTAGCACCACTTGGGAAGCCCAGAGTTCCTTGTTTTGTTGTTTTGTTTTTTTAAAGATAGCAAGATTTGTAAACTCCTAGTGAGGCCAGTCAAGAAGAAGGAAACACAAAACACAAATTACCAATACTCAGAATGGTGCCTAACTACTATTAAAAAAAAAAAAAATTTAGTAATACAAGCCTCAAATAGAGTCCCAGGTGGCACTAGTGGTAAAGAGCTTGCCTGCCAATGCAGGAGACATGAGAGACACATATTCGATCCCTGGGTCGGGAAGATTCCCTGGAGGAAGAAATGGAAACCCACTCCAATATTCTTGCCTGGAAAATCCCGTGGACAGAGGACCCTGACGGACTGCTGTCCATGGGGTAAAAGGCTGGGACTGAGCGACGGAGCACATACAAACAGAGCTGGGAAACCAGCAGGGGGAGCTCTTGTTCCAAATCGGGAAAGCATCCTCACCCTGCTTAACTTATACGCAGAGTACATCATGAGAAACGCTGGGCTGGATGGAGCACAAGCTGGAATCAAGATTGCTGGAAGAAATAGCAATAACCTCAGATATGCAGACGACACTACCCTGATGGCAGAAAGTGAAGAAGAACTAAAGAGCCTCTTGATGACAGTGAAAGAGGAGAGTGAAAAAGTTGGCATAAAGCTCAACATTCAAAAAACTAAGATCATGGCATCTGGTCCCATCATTTCATGGCAAATAGATGGGGAAACAAGGACAGACTTTATTTTTCTGGGCTCCAAAATCACTGCAGATGGTGACTGCAGCCATGAAATTAAAAGATGCTTGCTCCTTGGAAGAAAAGTTATGACCAACCTAGACAGCATATTAGCCAGAAAGAAAAACACCAATACAGTATACTAATGCATATATATGGAATTTAGAAAGATGGTAACAATAACCCTGTGTACGAGACAGCAAAAGAGACACTGATGTATAGAACAGTCTTATGGACTGTGGGAGAGGGAGAGGGTGGGAAGATTTGGGAGAATGGCATTAAAACATGTAAAATATCATGTATGAAATGAGTTGCCAGTCCAGGTTCAATGCATGATACTGGATGCTTGGGGCTAGTGCACTGGGACAACCCAGAGGGATGGTATGGGGAGGAGGGAGGAGGGTTCAGGATGGGGAACACATGTATACCTGTGGCGGATTCATTTTGATATTTGCCAAAACTAATACAATTTTGTAAAGTTTAAAAATAAAAAAATAAAAAAAAAGAGCTTACCAGGGCCAAGCATGAAATGAGCCAGGCTGCAGGGCAATCGCCTGCAAACAGCTCCTCTGCCTCGTGACTAAACACCACCAGGGGGCACCCCAGTGCTACCCGACCTTTCTGTTTTCTAGAAAAAGCAAGAAATCTGCATTTTATTGTGAAATTTATTACTTTTAGATGTTGACAACAATTTTAAAAAATTAAAACACGGTGTGAGCCAAAAAAAAAAAAAGGCAGAAACATTCCTTTCCAACAAAGGTCCATCCAGTCAAAGCTATAATTTTTCCAGTAGTCATGTATGGATGTGAGAGTTGAAAGAAAGCTGAGCAGAGTTGGTGATGGACAGGGAGGCCTGGCGTGCTGCAGTTCATGGGGTTGCAAAGAGTCGGACACGACTGAGCAACTGAACTGAACTAAGCGTCGCAGAATTGATGCTTTTGAACTGTGGTGTTGGAGAAGACTCTTGAGAGTTCCTTGGACTGCAAGGAGATACAACCAGTCCATCCTAAAGGAGATCAGTCCTAGGTGTTCATTGGAAGGACTGATGCTGACACTGAAACTGCAATACTTTGGCCACCTGATGCAAAGAACTGACTCATCTGAAAAGACCCTGATGCTGGGAAAGATTGAAGGCAGGAGGAGAAGGGGACGACAGAGGATGAGATGGTTGGATGGTATCACGGACTCAATGGACATGAGTTTGAGTAAACTCCAGGAGTTGGCTATGGACAGGGAGG
Source organism: Bos indicus (assembly GCF_029378745.1). Classification (NCBI taxonomy): domain Eukaryota; kingdom Metazoa; phylum Chordata; class Mammalia; order Artiodactyla; family Bovidae; genus Bos; species Bos indicus. The sequence continues at coordinate 10,314,420 of NC_091768.1, read as the reverse complement.
CCTGGCGTGCTGCAGTCCATGGGGTCGCAAAGAGTCGGACACGACTGAGCAACTGAACTGAACTGAGCTGAACTGATGATGGTGCCACAGCCCAGCAGGAAGGAGAAAAACTCTTGTCTTTCCTGGCAAGGACTCAGCCGTGAAAAGCCAGGGGACTTTTTGTTTGCAGCCCTCCCAGCTTCATTTCCCCTCTGTAAAGATCTTCTCCTTCCCTTACTGGGGGTGGAAGGAGTGAGGGGTGACTTGTAGGCTGCTCACATGGTTGCAGACCCCAAACTGCAGTTCTCTGCTGATCCCTGGATAAACGCACCTTCACTAGAGATACATCTGGCAGTCTATTTCAGGTCAACACTACAAAAACTATGTTTTTCAAAAGGATGATGAGAATTGTTGTAAAAAGTTTTATGACAATAAATGTGACAACCCATATTAAGTGGAAAAAATATTAGAAAGATTCAAATTACCAAAACTGACACAATAAGAAAATTTTTAAAAAACATGAATAGCCCAATATCTGTTAAAGAAATTGAATTTAAAATCAAAAGCCTCCCTACAATGAAAACATCAGGTCCAGATAGCTTCACTAATGAACAGCCAAAACAGCTTCAAAAAAGGACATTGGAGAATTCATACAACCTGATTTCAAGACTTAATATCAAGCTACAAAAATCCAGGCAGGATGGTATTGGTCTGAAAATAGATAAATCAATAAAATGAAAAGAGAATTCAAAAAATAAACTCATATTTAAAAGATCAGTCACTTTTAACATATACTAACAAGTTTGCAGTGAAAGTGAAAGTCAGTGGTGTTCGAGAACACTGGAATGGGTAGCCTTTTCTTTCTCCAGGGGATCTTCCGGACCCAGGGATCTAACCCAGGTCTCCCACACTGCAGGCAGATTCTTTACTAGCTGAGCCACAGGGGAAGCCCAAGAATACTAGGGGTAGCCTATCCCTTCTCCAGGGGATCTTCCCAACCCAGGAATCAAACTGAGGTCTACTGCATTGCAGGTGGATTCTTTACCAGCTGAGCTACCAGGGAAGCCCAGAACTACTTGCTATTAGTATCGCCGTTTTATAAAAGACAAAACAGAGAGGTTATATAACCAGCCCAGGGTCACACAGTTAATAACAGCAGAGCCAAGCTTCAAAGCCAGGCAGTCTGCACCAAGATTCTATAATCATAACTCACTACACTGTTCTGTTACTATGACGTGTTTCACTATTGGGTCAGCCTTATAAGATCCTGGGAAATTTTGTAAGTAACCGTATAAATGGTGATATAAATCAGAACTATGGTATTAATACTCTGAGCAATGTTGAGGGGGAAAGTTACTGAATATCTGATATTTTAATTATTTATAATATTTAATGGCATAGTAATCAATACGTAAGCCTAGGGAAACTAGATTTATTTTCCACTGAAAAGCAAAAGAGAATTTGTCTAAGATTTTAAGTAGTTTGGGAACACTAGAGAGAAATTAAGATGAGGATAGATACACCAAGAGGCACAGAGAGTAGGTGTGGTCCAGCCCAGCCCAGAGGGGTGTTTCATCACAGTTACTGTTAGCATGCCATCACAGGGGCAATAAAAAGAAGGCTAATAAACATTTTATTGGTTTTATTATTGTTTTTAATTCTCTATGGATAATGCACCTCTTTGTTGCCTGTACCCAGAGCAGACTACACTTACCAGCCCCCACAGATACACCACTGCTTAAGACTCTCCATATTTATAAGCTTAATGTTTTAGATTTATGAGATATATTTAGGTGCTTGATATGGTTTGTTGTATAGATAAATGAATTCCTTAAAGAAAATAAAGAAATCCTGGACTTAGAAATGCAATTGAGAGCATATACAGTAAATTAAGCTGTTGTGATGCTGAGGTTTATAATAAGAAGCATATATATTTGATCTGGTCTTCATTTCTAAGTTTGGTATAAAGGCGCCATCTTTCATGTTAATGAGGTGACTTTTGGAATGTCCATAGGTCTCCTAAGGCTGGGGTTAGTCAACAGAGGAGCCAACCATGTGGTTAGAGGGTTTAAATTTTTTATCCTACATTTGACCTCCCAGGAAAGGGGCATGCGAGCATCCTAAGTTGCTTCAATCATGTCTGACTCTTTGCAACCCCATGGACTGTAGCCCTCTGGGCTCCTCTAGCCACAGACTTCTCCAGGCAAGAATACTGGAGTGGGTTGCCATGCCCTCCTCTGGATCTTCCCAACCCAGGGATTGAACTCGCATCTCTTACGTCTCTTGCACTGGCAGTCAGGTTCTTTACCATTAGCGCCAGCTGGGAAGCTAAGAGGAAGGAAAGAGGTGCTTGAGTTCAATTAGCACATAGGCTTCCTCCCCACCCCCACCCCACCTCACCCCTACCCCCGCCATCCCATGGCTCAGAGGGTAAAGCATCCACCTGCAATGCAGGAGATGCAGGCTCGATCCCTGGGTCAGGAAGATCCACTGGAGAAGGAAATGGCAACCCACTCTAGTACTCTTGTCTGGAAAATTCCATGGACGGAGGAGCCTGGTGGGCTACAGTCCATGGGATTGCAAAGAGTCACACATGACTGAGCAACTTCACTACTCATGAATGATTTGATGAATCCTGCCTGTTTAACATTGGCTTTCTAGGTAGCTCAGTGGTAAAGAATCCGCCTGCCAATGCAGGAGATGTGGGTTCAATCCCTGAGTTGGGAAGATCCCCTGGAGAAGGAAATGGCAACCCACTCCAGTATTCTTGCCTGGGAAAACCCATGGTAAGAGGAGCCTGGCGGGCTACAGTCCACGGGGTCACAAAGAGTCAGACACAACTGAGCACCCACGCATGACTGTAACAAAGCCTCCATAAAAGCACAAGAGGAGGAGGTTTGGAGAGCTACCAGGTCAGTAAGTGTGTGAAGACTGGCTCTCCTGGGGAGGGCATGGACGCCAGTGCCTCTGCTGTGCTACTCCTCCATCAGCTGTTCTTGATTAGTCGCTCAGTTGTGTCTGATTCTTTGCGACCCCGTGGATTGTAGCCCTCCAGGCTCCTCTGTCCATGGGGATTCTCCAGGCAAGAATACCGGAGTGGGTTGGCATGCCCTCCTCCAGGGGAATCGTCCTGATCCAGGGAATAAAGCAGGGTCTCCCACATTGCAGGCAGATTCTTTACCATCTGAGCTACCAGGGAAGCCCCAGGCTGTTCTTGGGTTGTATCTTTTTATACTACACTGGTAATCTAGTAAGTAAAACATTTCTCTTAGTTCTGTGAGCTCCTCTAACAAATCAATCAAACCCAAGGAGGGGCTCATAGGAACCTCTGATCTATTAGTCAGAAGGTGATAACTCAGACTTCTGACTAGCATCTGAAGGGGGTGAGCAATCTTGTGAAAGTGAACCCTTAACCTGTGAGATCTGATGCTATCTCCAGGGAGATAGTGTCAGAACTGAGTAAATCACTGGACACCTGCCTGTGTGGGAGCATGGCTCGGGAGTAAGGGGGAAGCTCCTAATCCATGGGCAACACCACATCTAGGTATTTGACAAACAATTGTTAAACTTTCTGGGCTTATAAACAGAAAGCTAAGACTTATGAGTTGAACCCAAGGGCTTAAGGAACAGAGCTTGTGCAAGCTTTCTCACATGCCAAGAATTCTCTGGGTGCTTTTCAAACATGAACTCACAACCACCCAGTTAGTATTCCAGTTTAAAGGTGTGGAAACTGAGACCCAGCTGCGGTGATGATATCATCTACACAGGGTTGTGGTAGTGATTGAATAATGAGTTGCTATCTATGAGGACAGGTCAGTAGTCCACGGATGGAGCTACTAAGTGGTACAGCTCAGACTCAAAGCACAGCCTCTGCCTCCTGGGTCCAAGCTCCTAAAGTTCTGAATTCACAACTCTAATTAACTTAAATATTAGTTTGTAATACCAAACAGTCCCTGAAAACTCTTACTTGTATATTAAAGTCATTCTCAAAGATGCCGGCAAACATGTGGATAATGACAACCCTGAAGTAAGATGCTACTGTTACAGAAGAAACCTCTCAACTGAGGTTAAATAACTTATCCAAGGTCACGCATGCGTGCTAAGTCACTTCAGTTGTGACTTCATGCAACCTCATGGACTGTGGCCCACCAGATTCTCTGTCCATGGGATTTTCCAGGCAAGAATACTGGAATGGATTGCCATGCCCTTCTCTAGGGGATCTTCCCGACCTGGGAATCGAACTCGTGTCTGCCTGTGTGTCCTGCATTGCAGGCACATTCTTTCCCACTGAGCCATCTGGGAAGCCCAGGTGGGGTTGACCGTCCAAGGTCAACTGCCTAATAACTGACAGGCTCGATATTCCACCTCAAGCCCATCTCAGTCTAAAGCCAGTCATTTACACCAGCCTGACAGTGCCCTGGCACTTGCTGGCAGTGTGGTCTACAGGCCAGCAACACTGAAGCATCAGGAGAGATGCAGGGCGTCGGCCCTAGAGAGAATCAGAATCTGCATTTTAACAAGATCCCCGGGTGATTCCTGTGCACTGTGAACACAGAGGCTCTGCTCTCATCAACCTGACCTCCAGCTTCTAGCTGCTTAGAATTTTCTGGGCTTCTGAACACAGTTGGGTTATGTCCCAATGATATTTTCTGCTCAGACACACGAGCCAAAGGATAAGAACAAAGGAGGGGGTAAAACAGCTGACTGTTGAGTGTCAAAGAATAAAGGCAGCTAATAAAGCAGCAGGAGGAGGAGATTTTGCAGTTTCTATGAATATTTCAATTAGAAATCTCCCCTTTATCTAAATCACTCATTGGATATGTAGTTAGAGTCTAACTTTATTATCATTTCAAGAGCCCTCGCCTATTCCCCCCAAACATATTTTAAGCATATTGTAAGTAGTAAGTCTGTGAGTAGTAAGATGAGTCATTTCTTTAAAGAAGCCCTGATTACATGAACTTCCGACCTCCACTAGGTCTGTTGAAATAAAAGGGAAAAGGAAATCCATCTTCTTTGGTTTAATATTAGCTTCTTCTTTTTAATTGAAGTATAGTTGATTTACAAGGTGGTGTTGATTTCTGCTACACAACAAAGTGATTCAGTTATACATATACACGTATATATACATATATATATATGCATTCTTTTTCAAACTCTTTTCCATCATGATTTATCACAGGATAAATATAGTTTATCCTGTTCCCTGTGCTATACAGCACAGCTGTGTTGTTTACCCATCCTGTTTATAATACCTTGCATCTACTAATCCCAGCCTCCCAATCCAACTCTCATCCACTCCTCTCCCCCTTAGCAACCACAAGTCTGATCTCTATATAGTGAGTCTGTTTTTGTTTTATAAGCATGTTTGTTTGTGTAGCTTTAGATTCTACATATAAGTGATGTCATTTGTCTTTCTCCTTCTGAGTTACTTCACTTACTATGATAATCCCTACATGCCCAGGATAGGCTTGCCGGGTCATACGGTAGCTCCACTCTTAGTTTTTTAAGGAAGTTCCATATGGTTCTCCACAGTGGCTGCACCAACTTGCACTCCCAGTAACAGTGTAGGAGTTACTATTTACTATTTGTAGACTCTTTGATGATGACCATTCTGACTGGTATGAGGTAACAGCTCATTGTAGTTCTGTTTTGCATTTCTCTAATAATCAGTAATGTTGAGCAACTTCTCATGTGCTTTTTGGCCATCTGCCTGTCTTCTTTGGAGAAATGTCTACTTAGTAGGTCTTCTGTCCATTTTTTGATTGGGTTGTTTTTTGTCATTGACTTGTAGAAGCTATTTTTGTATTTTGAAATTAAGCCCTTGTTGACTGCATGTTAGCAAATATTTTCTCCCAGTCTGTAGTTTGTCTTTTTATTTATGGTTTCCTTTGCTATACAAAAGCTTGTAAGCCTGATTTTGCCCCATTTTTTCATTTTTGCTTATATTTCTATTGTTTTGGAAGACTGCTCTAAGAAAATATTGGTACAATTTATGGCAGAGAATGCTTTGCGTATGTTCTCTCAGGAATTTTATGGTGTCTTGTTTTATATTTAAGTCTTTAAGCCATTTTGACTTTATTTTTATGTATGATGTGAGGGTGCATTCTAACTTTATTGATTTATATGCAGTTGTCCAGCTTTCTGAACACCACTTGGAGAGGAGACTGTCTTTTCTCCACTGCATATTTTTGCCTACTTTATCAAAGATTAATTGACAATGGGTGTGTGATTTATCTCTGGGCTCTCTGTTCCATTCCATTGGCCCATATGTCTGTTTATGTGCCAATATCATGCGGTTTTGATTAGTGTAGCTTTGTAGTATAGTCTGAAGTTTGGGAGGGTTATGTCAATGGCTTAATATGTAAAGCATGCATGTAAATATCAGTCTTGCCACCAAGCGTTAGTTTCATTCAGTTGAACACAGGTACTGTGTTAGACTCTGTTGGGGGCCAGAGTGAGGTACTCCGCCCGTGACAAAGGTCATGAGGAAGGAGGCTCGATATATGCAAAGGCGGGATCGAGCCTCAGGAGTCCCCCTGGAACTCCTCGAGCATCTACCCCCATAACCAGAGCCTGCCTACTTTACTACTTTGTGCTCTCACCTACATCTCTGACTTTACGGGGGGCTGTCCCCCACCACCTCTTTCAGAGAAGGAGGTAACTTAGAGCTCCAGTTAATAATAATTCCTGGGCGTGATAGGAGTGTTTCAACTTACAAACTCCTCTGAAGGTTCTCTAGCCTGCCTGACAGGCTTGTCCGGCCACATGTGATTGCTCACAGCCTCCCAACCGTGAGAGGTACGAGATGCTTTAAATCTTCTAAAAACAGGTTCCTTAGAAAAGTTAGAAAACTATTAGGATAAGTATAATGGGCTGATTAGAAATTGTATTGGTGAAGGGTTTTTCATTTGTTGAGCCAATGTTTGTTGCTAAGTCTCCACATCCCCTGCCCTTACACACATTAATGAATATATAGAAGAAATAAGTATTAACCTTTGATATTAATCACGTTAGACCTTAGGCTAAGTAAATTCTTTCCTTAACTAAAACCCACTACACCCTCACCCTATAGGAATGTAACTTTATTTGGGTGGTGTCTGTTTTAAGAATAATCACCCCTGGAGAAATAAGTGTCCTGGTTTACTGACCGTTGTCACAAGGAGAGGGTCATAAATTGTCAGCAGGCCCCCCTGGCCAGAAGATGATGTAACACCCCTAGGACCTCTGTATACATTTGTATGAAGCACCTGACTTTGATAAAAGTCAGGACTGCTGACCCCGCGTGACTTTTGCATAACATCTCAGTGTATAAAAGTAGACCATGGAAAATAAAGAATTGGGATCAGTCTCTCGAAATACTGGTCTCCCCATGTCGCTCTCTCTCTCTGGTTGAGTCTCCATCTGGAGCGCGGAACACGCCATGCTTACTAATTATGCCTGGGCTTCTAAGATCCGACCGGGGAGGCCTCAGTGTCTCCTCTCCTTCGGGAGAACGGAAGGACGCCTGCGGCCTACGTAAGTGGTGCAAACTTCTTGTTTTGAAGTTTTATTGGTCTCCCGCGTAAACCAAGCTACTCAGCCTCTTTTCTCCACTGAATTTTCCTACTGAGCTATCCTTATTCTATTACTCTTTATATCTTTAATTAATATCTAATTGAAGCTATTGTATCCTGACCCTCGCCGACGCCGTCCCCGCTTTGAATACCCTGGATCAACGGGGGCAGGACCCCGGCAAGACTCATTCATTTTTATTTTCTTTCTCTCTCTTCTATTGGCAGTGCTTCATGTTTAATCTTTCCAAAATTGGATTAAAACATTTTCCTTGAAATACTGCTCTTTATCTTACAGCATCTCCACTCACACCAAGCTCTTCCACACCTGGTCCCCAGTGGTGCCTTACAAACCATCCCCAGCTCCTCCTTCTCCACCTCTTAAATGCAGCACTGTCCTAGCTGTTTCTAATCATGATGGGTTCTGCCCCGCCCCACAGACCTTTCTCATTTGCTGCTACCTTTTCACCCCAATAGTCCTGACCTCAGTGAAGGCCCTTACTGTCCATATCCTGGACCACTGAAGCAGCTTTCTAGTTGCTTCTCCTGCCTCTGGTTCTCTCTTCAAATGGTAGACAATTTCCTTTCTAAGAAACAAGTCTAATCGTGCCACTTTCCTGAAGACCCGATGATGGCTCCACTGCTCAGAGTCCAGGCTCTGTACCCAGCACCCGAGACCCTTCAGAACTGGCCAGCCTGCCTCCTGGGCCTCACTCCTAACCACTTGCCATGTACCCAGGGCCCTAGAGACCCCGAAGTGTTGACCACCCCCCAGTGTGCTTTCTCACACCATCTCTGCCTTGGCTGCTCAGAACCATCCCCATCAACCAAACTTCCAACACCGATCACACGTCCCAGCAGAGATGCCACAACCTGAAGCATTTCCTGCTTCTCCGCCTCTTAAATAGCGGTCCCCAGACAGGATTGCATCACCAGGAAACCTTTTGGAAATGCAAATTCTCAGAACCCACCACAGACCTTCTGAGGCAGAACCTCTGGCCACAGAGCAAAACAATCTGTAGTTTAACTGGCTGATTCAGATACATATCCAAGTACACGTTCAAAGCACCACGGTCATGCCACCAGCCTACCACCCAACACGTTGTAACTACCTGTGGTTCCTCCTCCTCACTGCTTGACAAGGAGAGCCTCACATGCAAGGAATCTCATCCTTATTTCTTCAGTGTCCAGAGCACACAAGTCTATCAACTTCTTCTGCAAATTCAGCAAGAAGTAAGTCATATTCCTGACTTTTTATACTCCTATTCATGACATTATTTTTTAAAAGACCACCGTAACTTTCCTCCTGACACTGTTCATCCAGCCCTCCCTTAATTGCCAGATCTACATGGGTGTCAACCCTGAGAAGGTTGGCTGGACAACTGCTTTTGTATCCAAAGAACAGACTGTGAAATCCTGCTCACCTAGCCAGGCAGCCTGAGCACCAACTTCTTTTCCTTGGCGATGGACCTAGTGAGCAAGTGTTTAGGGAACTGGCCTTTGTCCAACAGCTTGCGGACTAGATAGTCATTTATCTATAATTGGCCCCAGACTGGTTTCAGAGGATAATTGTCACAAGGAAACCTTCAGGCCCAAACATTTCATGTTCTCAGTAAGGATAATCTCATGAAAGATAGACGTAGGGGAAAAACGAGACAGCAAAACTGAATGTGCTTGGTTATTGTTTCTCTTTAGAGACACATATCTCACACCATAATGCTATTTTAATATACCTTTGAAACATGTTTATACGAAATGAGAGAAACACTGAAAATAGTGGTGGCACCCTGGCGTCTATATCACCCAACCCAGAGTATTAAATACTAATAAATAAGAAAGGGCAGGGATGGCATCGTCTGTTCCCTAGCGGAGTATCCGGACCTGGGTAGGCACTAGATAAATATCTGCTGATGACTGGTGTTTTTCCCCTTCATCATAGTAATTCCATTTTTAGCTAAGTAAGAGAACCCACATGCCATAAATATGCAGTTTTCACTTTCTTTTTTTATGTAAAGAGAATGAATAACCAGCCCCATTAGAACTACAGAATGCAAATTCGTTCTGTGTTTTGTTTAGAATGCCTCAGCCTCCCCCAGTCATCACTCTGGAGACTCGGGATCCCCTACCCTTAATGACCTGCTGACCGAAGCCTGGGGCACAGAAGCTCTCGGGCAACTTCCCAGCACACTGGCTGTTAATAGGAACAGCAGATACACTGCTTCCTGGCTGGGAAATCAATAGTTCTTTGTTGATTAATAACTGATTTCTCCACTGATCAAGCGCACAGATCAATGCACCGCCCCATCTCCCAGGCCTTCCAAGGAGCCAAGCTGCAGCAGGGGCTCCTGCCATCCTTCTCAGGTTTCATCCTGCTCGGAGAATGGCCAAGACACTCCAAAAGGAATAGGAAGACCGGGCCACACCCAGAACCCTGCTTTCACATTTTAGAACCGGGTGTCTGTGCGCCATCACCCCCCACTTCCTGTCCACTAGATGGCGCTGGAGACCCGTATTTGTAACAGTTCTCTGGGCCTGAAGAGTGAAAAGTAACAGGCGGAACGACGTGGAACGCTGAAAATTTATGAAAGTCAATCCTTTCACCATCCTGGCCTTGCATGCGTCTTGGCAGGCCCTTGAACAGAAGGTCCATCCAAATGAATGGAAATATAAAACTTGCGCATTTATTTATGACACTGCCAACCTGAGCACCCACAGCTGCCAAACAAGTACCTCCTGGCACTTCTTTATTCTAAAATAAAGCAGCTGTTTACACGCTGCCTAACAATAAATGTACCCCCTAAAGAGCATAATTTCTGACACTGAATATGGAAGAGAAAGTCTGCGATGTTCCGAGACACTGCTCAGTAAAATCAACCCATTGTCAGACCTCACACTCACTGTTAGCATCCTAACACCCAGTAGAAAATTAGCAGGAATTTAGTCAGAGGTGAGCCTCTGTGTTCCCAGTGATCACCTTCTCCTTAGGACTGAAGGGCAAATTCAGGTCAAAATCCAAGTAATTCAAGGCTATCCTGGCATTTCTTAGACTGTGATGGCACTCCCCCTCTGACTATTGCTTCTCACATTTTGCTGGGGGGATGTGGGGGGGCGGGGATTGGCCAGTAAATGTGGCTTATTTGGAGAGCAATCTGTGTCTTCTGTAAATAGGCGAATCGTGTCGTTCGTTGTGTGCTTTCCTTTGGGGGCCTGAGAGCCTATCTCTGCAGCAACATAAATACACTGGGCTTGGCTGGGGGCAGCCACCAACCTCCCGTCCACAGGATGGACGGGGTTAACCTCATTTGAGATGGACCACCCCCTTCTTATATGCAGAGTACATCATGAGAAACGCTGGGCTGGAAGAAGCACAAGCTGGAATCAAGATTGCCGGGAGAAATATCAATAACCTCAGATATGCAGATGACACCACCCTTATGGCAGAAAGTGAAGAGGAACTAAAAAGCCTCTTGATGAAAGTGAAAGTGGAGAATGAAAAAGTTGGCTTAAAGCTCAACATTCAGAAGACAAAGATCATGGCATCTGGTCCCATCACTTCATGGAAATAGATGGGGAAACAGTGGAAACAGTGTCAGACTTTATTTTGGGGGGCTCCAAAATCACTGCAGATGGTGAGTGCAGCCATGAAATTAAAAGACGCTTACTCCTTGGAAGGAAAGTTATGACCAACCTAGATAGCATAGTGAAAAGCAGAGATGTTACTTTGCTAACAAAGGTCCATCTAGTCAAGGCTATGGTTTTTCCAGTGGTCATGTATGGATGTGAGAGTTGGACTGTGAAGAAAGCTGAGCACTGAAGAATTGATGCTTTTGAACTGTGGTGTTGGAGAAGACTCTTGAGAGTCCCTTGGACTGCAAGGACATCCAACCAGTTCATTCTGAAGGAGATCAGCCCTGGGTGTTCTTTGGAAGGAATGATGCTAAAGCTGAAACTCCAGTACTTTGGCCACCTCAGGCGAAGAGTTGACTCATTGGAAAAGACTCTGATGCTGGGAGGGATTGGAGGCAGGAGGAGAAGGGGACGACAGAGGATGAGATGGCTGGATGGCATCACTGACTCGATGAACGTGAGTCTGAGTGAATTCTGGGAGTTGGTGATGGACAGGGAGGCCTGGCATGCTACGATTCATGGGGTCACAAAGAGTCGGACACGACTGAGCGACTGAACTGAACTGACCCCCTTCTCACCTGTTTTGAACTGTCTGGTTAACTCGCTTTGGAAAGGAGTATCAATAATTCAGCAGCCCGTTGGCATGTCACCCTGACAAATGGAAACAGCTACAGGGCCATTGACTGCGTAGCTGAAGAGACGCCCCCTCTGCAGCCCACCTTCTGCCATGGGATCAGTGAGAAGAGGAAAGCCTGCTGAGACTGATACACCTGTGGGGAAACCCAAGCACCTGAGGGCCGGCCGAAGGCCTCGGTGCAAAGATGCGCAAGGCGAGTGTTGGGTTCATGAGTATGGCTGAGGCAATCCGTTCCTTGCTCTGTGTTTCGGCTGTCTTTGGAGTCATATGAATTAACAACTCCATAGAGAACTCTGATCACGCCACCTAATGTTTTTATTCCTCCTTCTCCAAAACAGTGCCTCTGAAAGTGATTAGAAACATATTTCTGTATTTCTGTAAAGGAAAAAAAAAAAGCTGTCATTTGGCCAAAGTGTTGTCCATCCTGGGCACCTGAACCCCCTACCTCTGCTCAGCTCCTCTGGGTATTTTTGCTGGGTCTCCCTAGGGCCCTCGCCCCGGGGGCCTGGGCTCCAGAAGCACCTCCGTTTCTGTTTCCATGGGGTCTGTCTGCCAGGATCAGTCGATGAGCAGCACCGATTGTGCAGGAGTCTCGGGCCCCCACACCCCCAGCCACTGCACACGCACAGTCCCAGGCTACCCACCTCCCCCAGACTCTCCGTGCTGAATTGGGACCCCACCCTCCAGTGTGACTTCACTCCCTGACACCCTTTGTCTCAGGGAAGGGTCTCTAGAGGCTTTACAGGTGGCACTGATGAAACTGCTGAAGATGTTTAAAAGAACAAGTGTGTCCATGTCTTAGGAGTGAGAACAAGAGGGTATAATGAGTGTTAAGCCGTGTCTTTTCCTCTCAGCTAGAAGCATCTCCTAGGCTCCCAAAGGCATGATCAATTTTACTAACGATTTGCTCTGACCTACTGAACAGTCTTCTGCTTAATACTAATAATGCACATTTGCAGAAGGTTTTTAACTTTGCAAAAACTCCTTGGTTCCTGTTACTCATTTAATCATTGCAAACCCACTTGATAGCACATTGCTTTTTAAAAATCACAAAAACGGGGATTCTGTGGAATTAGTGACTTAACTAAAGTTTGGGGCCGATCAGTGACAGGGCCAGGTCTTTGGAGCCTGTATTTTTTTTCCCTGCCTCTGTCTTAAAAAAGAAATTCACTGGCTTACCAGTGCTGAGTTCATTACCTGAATCTGTTAGAATAATATTGGAAATAAATTTCAAAATGCTGCAAAAATATTTATAGCTCTCGAATCTATGGAGATGCCACAAGAATAAAGTGGGATCATAGCAGAGTGGAAATATTAATAGCATGAGATTTAGGATCTGACAGACCTGTGCCAATCCTTACTACTGTGTCCAAAGTATTCAACAACCCGAGACTGCTTTCTCTTTTTTAAATAAATGTATTTATTTTGGTTGTGTCAGGTCTTCATCGTGCTGCACGGGCTTTTCTCTGGCTGCTGTGAGTGGGGGCTTCTCTACTTGCTGCATGTGGACAGCATGTGGGGTCTTAGTTCCCTAACCAAGGATCGAACCCATGTCCCCTGAATTGCAAGGCAGATTCTCAACCACTGGACCCCCAGGGAAGTTCCCTGCTTTCTCGTATGTAAAATGGAGGTAATTTCTACTGAATATGAGTGGGAGGATTAGAAATCTAACAGATGTAAAAGAATGCCTGTTAGATTTATTGGCACCTAATAAATACTACCTTTTACCAGCTATTTGGATTTATTTTTATTAACATCAACATCATTATAATTGAAAACTATGGAATTAATACAATTCCAGGATAATCTGTGAGCTCATGATGATGATGTTAGTAGGTGAAACTGTACAAAATACGAGAAAACTGGCCTTTAATCTGGACATGTGGTCCAGATTGGCTGACTGGCTCTTAGTAACAGCTTAATGTTTTTCCATCCTCTGGATACTGCAAACTATTTTATTGTCTGTAAAAGTAAGTTTGGCCAGAGAAACAATTATTCCCAGAACTCTGGAAACTCTAGAAGACACGGGCAATTTGTTTTGTTAACAATCTGCCAGTGATACACCGAACTCTGCCTCTGTTTTTCCCCCTTGTCCCTGTCATTGTCAATTACTTTGCACGATATCAGGATCCGGAAAACAGTTAATCAGGTTAGATTGCTAGGCAGCCTTGAGTTGGCTTTGCTTTAATCACAAAACATGCTGCTGCATCCATCAATTTCCCTTTTATGTAAGCTTCTTCATTATTGTGACATTTCACCATTGTCCATGGCAAACGTGTTTGCCGACTTCCATGTCACGGAAAAGAAACGTGGTATGAACAGAAGAACCCATGGGGAAGGGCAGCCAAGACAAAGGTGTGGAGTGAATTTGAAGATGTAACTTAGTGAAAAGCCCAACTAGTCCAAATCCGTGAAGCCCGTGTAAGGAAATGTGACCTGTCACGAGACGGTAACAGCAACGCTTGCATTCCACCAGAGCAGAAGTCTGATGACGACATCAGGAAGCACCTCAGAGCTGGGCTGGAGGCATTGATCAAAGAGCATTGCGGGCCCTGCAGGGAGAAAAATAGACCCTGTGCATCGCAGATGTGGTGCTCTTACCACAAGAAAGTACAGAGACAAAAAAACTTTTGGAAGGTGATGGATATGTTTGTTACTTGATTATCACCTGTGTGATGGTAATATGAGGTCTACATACATCCAGACTCACCAAATTATATTATGTGCAGCTTTTTATACCAATTATATCTCAATAAATCTAAAGGGAAGGCATTTATTGAGAACACAAAAGAAAGGAATTGCACGCAGACCCTGAAGGTAAGAAGATCGTGGCAATATTCTTTTTTTAAGACTATGGTCTAGTTTTTTTTTTTTTTAATTAAGGGCTATTCTATTTGTTTAGGGTCTTCCCAGGTGGCACTACTGATAAAAAAAAACCCACCTGCCAATACAGGAGACACAAGAGACATGGGTTCAACCCCTGGGTCAGGAAGATCCCCTAGAGGAGGAAATGGCAACCCCCTCCAGTATTCTTGTCTGGAGAATCCCATGGACAGAGGAGCCTGGTGGGCTAAAGTCCACAGAATCCCAAAGAGTTGGACGGAAGTGAAGCAACTTAGCATATATACTATTTGTTTATAAGTAAATTTAGTGACAGCATCTTTGAGAACACCTGTGTATGAGCCAGGGAGACCCACCCTCGCCCACCCTTGCTGGGCCATGGCCGCTCCAGCTGGGAAAGAGCGAGTGTGAAGGCTGTGTTCCCGTCATCAGCGTGGCAACTGCCCTGGTATCCCTGATCCTTTTCTGGGGCTCACCTCTGTTTACAGCAGGGAGCTGAGACTTCAAAAGCCCTTCTCAGTCCACTCTTCACAAATGTCTACAGTGTCGGAGCACTTTCTATGAACTTACTGATTCTCTCTCTTGGGACTCGCATTTAACCTTCTGGGGTAGGCCAGCAAGGTGCAAGTGTGTCTACGTGACCCACAGAAGAGTCTGTTTCCAGAAACCACTGTTGTGCTTCCCTGGGTTGTGCTGGTGAGCCCTGGCCCCTGGGCCTGCTCACCCTGGGGAGACAGGAGGTGCTGTGGGAGCTCAAACAATCTTGGAAGAGCCTTCGGACAAAATGTTAAGACAGGGATCTGTCTCATTACGGTCAATCGGTGCGTACAAAGGAGTGTGGGCTCACACATGCCCGTGTGTGAGTGTGTGTGTGTGAGAGAGAAAGTGTGTGTGTGTGTGATGTGATCAAAACACATTGACCCAAGCTTGATCGCTGTATTCACAAGAAGTGACTCTGGGGATTCTGCGCTGCTGCCGCTGCTGCTGCTACTAAGTCGCTTCAGTCGTGTCCGACTCTGTGCAACCCCACAGACGGCAGCCCACTAGGCTCCTCCATCCCTGGGATTTTCCAGGCAAGAACACTGGAGTGGGTTGCCATTTCCTTCTCCAATGCATGAAAGTGAAAAATGAAAGTGAAGTCGCTCAGTCGTGTCCGACTCTTCGCGACCTCATGGACTGTCTCCGCTGGGGATTCTGGAAGTATTGAAAACTCAAACCCATACTTAAAATTAAAGTGCGATATTCAAAGGAAACTGTTTTCAGTCGGTGCTGATTGCTAAGTCACCCAGTCGTGTCCAACTCTTTGCGACCCCATGGACTCTACCCTGCCAGGCTCCTCTATCCATGGAATGTTTCAGGCAAGAATGCTGGAGTAAGGTGCCATACCCTCCGCCAGGGGATCTTCTCGACCCAGGGATTGAACCCGCATCTCGTATCTCCTGCGTTGGCAGCCAGGTTCTTGACCACTAGCGCCACCACATGGTTAAGTGAGGTAAATGGGAGACAGGCTAGGAGGCGGTTACCAAATTCTCTCCTGCTCTCGCTGTCACGCTTTGAGCCATCCCATCTCAGGCAGAAGAGGAGCAGAGAGCTAGTGTTTGTGGACATTGGAGCATAGTCACTGGGTCCTTGGTGCCGGAGAAGGAGCCGCATCACTGACGCCTGAGGACACGGAGGCCTGGACGTGGCCTGGGGGCGCGTGGGGAGCCAGAATAATGACCTTCCTATACGGGCTTAAAGGTCACTCTTCTCTGGACCACACTGCCACAGTTCTGAGAGCGGCAAAGTCAACTTTGGAGGCGTATTTTTTTTACACATATATGTATATGCATGAATACATTTATTTTTTTATATAGGTATTCAGAAAAAGAATATATATGAATTCTATATAGGTTCTGAATACATATATATGTGTTCAGAAAAGAATCTGAAAAAGAATATATATGTGTATACATATATACATAGGCTATTATATAACTTATAGGCTATTATAAAACACTGAGTATAGTTCCCTGGGGTGTATAGTAGGTCCTTGCTGGTTACGTGTTTTATATATAGTAATGTGTGTCTGTCTGTTAATTCCAAACTCCTAATTTATGCCTCTCTCCTTTCCTCTTTGGTAACCATATGTTTATTTTCTATGTATGTGGGTCTGTTTCTGTTTTGCATAGATTCATTGTATCATTTTTTTAGATTCCACATATAAGGATATGGTATGATATTTGTCTTTCTCTGTCTGGCTTATTTCACTTAGTATTATAATCTCTACTTCATCCATGTTGCTACAAATGGCATTATTTCATTCTTTTTTATGGCTAATATTGCATGAGTATGTGTGTGTGTGTCACATCTTCTTCATCCGTTCATCTGTCAATTATTATTTAGGTTGTCTCCATGGCTTGACTATTGTGAATACCAGTGCAACATTGGAGTGCATGTATCATTTTGAATTATGGTTTTCTCTGGATATATACCTGGGAGTGGGATTGCTGGATCACATGTTGGCTCTATTTGTAGCTTTTTAAGGAACCTCCACACTTCATAGTGGCTTCGCCCATTTACATTCCCACCAGCAGTGTAGGAGAGTGCCCTTTTCTCCATTCCTTCTCCAGCTTTTGTTGTTTGTAGACATTTTGATGATGACCATTCTGACAAGTATGAGGTGATACCTCTGTGTAGTTTTGATTTGCATTTCTCTAATAATCAGTGATGTTGAGCATCTTTTCATGTGTCTTCTGTCTGTCTTGTTTGGATAGAGGTCTAAGTGTTAACACTATACATTTTTTAAACAAATTGAATTCCTTTATAATCATAACATATCTCAGAGACCTCATTTTTTATGGGGACTTTGGTATATATATAGTTCAATGTCATTTCTTTTCACAACAATACTCTCTTGGTTTCCATTTATTTTGTGTGGCTTATACAGTGTTATTTCTCTCCTTTCATCTGAATTAGCTAACAGGAAAATCCAAAGCGAGTCTTAGCGATCCAAGTGATGTTTGTCATAAAAAATGCAAGCTGTCAAAAACCACCTCCAAATCTGAGCAGAGTCAACTAACTTCACTGTTTCTCTATCTCCTAAGTTGCCACAGTACATTCATCCCATTAGGTTTTCCCAGTGGGTGAAGATAAAGGGAGAACCTGATCTTTTTTTTTTTTTTTGCAATTATTAATGTTTCATTACCTAAAACGAAAATATCGAACAGATTGGGTAGAATAGTCACTTTTATAAAAGGAAGTAGGGCACACAGCTTATCAGGCAGAAGAAAGAACTTTAACAAAGGCAGAGGATTTGGTGAACAAAGAATGCATTCTGATTAAACACACATTATTCACCAGCTCAGCTCAAGTCTGTCATTTAACCCCCACAAAGGCCTTTCAAATGACACACCTGGAAATGAGTGAAAAGAAACATTCTCGAAAGATGACATCCATTTTTTCTATGAAGGTGAAGGTTTAAAATAAAATATTAAATTGTGCCAGGCATCAATCAGTGCTTTTTTCAGTGCTTACTTACTCGCGTTACTGTCCAGGTGGAATGTGAATATTGCAGCACCTTTTGGAGGGAAACTATGAAAAAAATTTTGGCCTGGTTCGATAATTTGCTGCAAACACAGACATAGAGGTAGTCAGCTACAGAATTTACAAAATGTTTAGGCATACTTTCGTGCAGATTTTCTTCTTCCTTAAACATTAGAACAGTAGTAAACCTTCTTTTCAGAGACCTTACCTCAGGTATAGCAAACCTAATTTTTCCATAAAGGCAAGAAACAATAATACCCTTACAACATATGTACCACTTATCTTGAAAACTATATAAATAATGTGTTTATCATCAGTAGGAATGTTATGCTTGGATAAATAACATTTTATGGAATGAAGACTATAGCTGAGGTGATGAGACTTAAGGACACAGACAGCACATACAGGCAAACTCACCCTAGAAAGAGATCTGCACATCTATCCAGAGGAAACTCTACGCTGAAAAGATACACGCTCACCCATGTTTACTGCAGCACCGTTTACAGAAGCCATGACGTGGAAGCAACCTACATGTCCATCAACGGATGAATGGATAAGGAAAACGTGGTGCATATACACAGTGCAATATTATTCAGCCATAAAAAGGATGAAATAATTCCCTTTGCAATAACATGGATGGACATACATCTTATCATGCTAAGTGAAGTCAGACAGAGAAAGACAAATACCATATGATGTCACTTATATGTGGAATCTAAAATATGATAGAAGTGAACTTATTTACAAAACAGAAATAGACTCACAGACATAGAAAACAAACTTATTGTTACCAAAGGGGAAAGTGAGGGAGGGGGGTAAATTGGGAATTTGGAATTAATTTATATATAGTACTATATATAAAACAGAAAATCATCAAGGACCTACTATATTTTGTTCAGTCACTCAGTCATGTCTGACTCTTTGAGACACCATGGACTACATTTCCCAGAGCTTGTTCAAACTCATATCAATTGAGTTAGTGATGCCATCCAACCATCTCATCCTCTGTCATCCCCTTCTCCCACCTTCAATCTTTCCCAGCATCAGGGTCTTTTCCAAAGAGTCAGTTCTTCACATCAGGTGGCCAAAGTATTGGAGTTTCAGCATCAGTCCTTCCAATGAGTATTCAGGATTGATTTCCTTTTGGATTGATTGGTTTGACCTATTTGCAGTCCAAGGAACTCTCAAGAGTCTTCTCCAACACCACAGTCCAAAAGCATCAATTCTTTGGCGCTCAGCTTTCTTCCAATCCAACTCTCATATCCATACATGACCACTGGAAAAACCATAGCCTTGACTAGACGGACCTTTGTTGGCAAAGTAATGTCTCTACTTTTGAATATGCTGTCTAGGTTTGTCATAGCTTTTCTTCCACGCAGCAAGTGTCTTTTAATTTCATGGCTACAGTCACCATCTGCAGTGATTTTGGAAACCAAGAAAATAGTATTTGGTAATAACTTGTAAAAGAAAACACTCTAAATCACCTTACTATACAGCTGAAATTAACACAACATTGTAAATCAAATATAACCCAACAAAAAATTTTTAAAAGAAAGAAAGCAATTATGACTAAGCCATCAACCTCAACTAAGAGTATTTTTACTTTAAATGTGAATGATTTAATAAAAAGTTATGAAACAATAAAAAGTTATGAAACATTCAAAAATGAATAAATAAGAAAGATATCCACCCAACACATGTGTGGTTCTCTGCTTTGGGGAATCTATGCTTGATGTCCTTATAGACTTTGCTCTCCTTATATTGCTGTGTTTCCCAGCAGTGCCAGAGATCAAATCAACAACATCCATTGGATCACAGAAATAACAAGAGAGTTCCAGAAAAACAGCTACTTCTGCTTTATTGACTACACGAAAGCCTTTGGCTATGTTGATCACAACAAACTGTGGAAAATTCTTTAAGAGATGGGAATATCAGACCACCTTACCTACCTCCTGAGAAATCTGTATGCAGGTCAAGAAGCAACAGTTAGCACTGGGACGACCCAGAGGGATGGTACATGGAGGGAGGAAGGAGGAGGGGTCAGGATGGGGAACACATGTATACCTGTGGCGGATTCATTTTGATATATGGCAAAACCAATACAATATTGTAAAGTTAAAAAATAAAATTAAATTTAAAAAAATAAATAAAAATAAAATGTCATATGTGTTAAGAACTGGACATGGAACAGCAGACTAGTTCCAAATCAGCAAAGGAGTATGTCAAGGCTGTATATTGTCACCCTGCTATTTAACTTATATGCAGAGTACATTATGGGAAATGCCGGGCTGGATGAAGCACAAGCTGAAATCAAGATTGCTGGGAGAAATACCAATAACCTCAGATATGCAGATGATACCACCCTTATGGCAGAAAGAGAAGAACTAAAGAGCCTCTTGATGAAGGTGAAAGAGGAGAGTGAGAAAGTTGGCTTAAAACTCAACATTCAGAAAACTAAGGTCATGGCATCTGGCCCCATCACTTCGTGGCAAATAGATGGGGAAACAATGACAGACTTTATTTTGGGGGGCTCCAAAATCACTGCAGATGGTGACTTCAGCCATGAAATTAAAAGATGCTTGCTCCTTGGAAGAAAAGCTATGACCAACCTAGACAGCATATTGAAAAACAGAGACATTACTTTGCCGACAAAGGTCCATCTAGTCAAGGCTAGGGTTTTTGTTTTTGTTTTTTTTAATTTTATTTTATTTTTAATCTTTACATAATTGTATTAGTTTTGCCAAATATCAAAATGAATCCACCACGGGTTTTTCCAGTAGTCATGTATGGATGTGAGAATTGAACCATAAAGAAAGCTGAGTGCTGAAGAATTGATGCTTTTGAACTGTAGTGTTGGAGAAGACTCTTGAGAGTCCCTTGGACTGCAAGGAGATCCAACCAGTCCAACCTAAAGGATATCAGTCCTGAATATTCATTGGAAGGACTGATGCTGAAGCTGCAATTCCAATACTTTGGCCACCTAATGTGAAGAACTGACTCACTGAAAAAGACCCTGATGCTGGGAAAGATTGAAGGTGGGAGGAGAAGGGGATGACAGAGGATGAGATGGTTGGATGACATCACTGACTCAATGGACATGAGTTTGAGCAAGCTCTGGGAGTTGGTGATGGACAGGGAGGCCTGGCGTGCTGCAGTCCATGGGGGCACAAAAAGTCAGACACAACTGAGCAACTGAACTGAACTCCCAGCAGTGACCTACCATGCTGTATGGTATTATTCTTAGCTTTCTGTGTATTAGGATGTCTTTGCATCTTAAAGAATCCCTGTGGCTGGGGAGAGTCTGCCCTCCCAGGGCGGCCAGCATTAAGAGACAGGAAAGGGTACAGCTGGGAGCAGGCCTTTGACAAGCAAAGTAAGCAACCCAAAGCCCATGTCCCTAGGAGCCCTGCGAGGCAATAGTCCTGTGTCTTCATCATCCCAGGGCAAGTACTAAGCAACTAGACACACCCCTATAGCCCAAAGCCACCGAAGTTTGAATAAACTAGCCATTCCTAACCTATTTTTTCTGCCTGCCTTGACCTTCTTCAGGAAACCTCAGTAAAGGTCCCAGGGTAATGTGCCCCCCACCCTGGTCATCCATTTCTTGACCACCCGGTGTCTCTGCCACACGGCCCGAGACGTGTGTGCCTCCTGCCTCAGGACCTGAGTGTGTCATCCCCTTGGTTCTCCTGAGCGCTCTTCCACTGCTCCTGTGGCCACACTGACCAAGCACCTCACTTAAAAACAACAGACAAGTGCTGATAACAGACATACGTAAAATTCCCTAAGCGAGGGTATTTGTACAATTGGAGATTCCATTTTGCTGTCTGTCACAGTGGTGCCCACTCCTCAGGATGCTCAACCCCAGGCGTCGTGCACTCATGAAATCTCACATTCACATGAAAGATGCATCATCTCTCTCCGTCTCTCTCTCCCTCACTCCATCTAATGGCCTGCTTTCTGAACCCTAGGAAGTGCTGAAGGTCACCAAAAGGCTGAGGAACCAAACACTAAAACTTGCTAAATCACGTCTTAAGATAGTTCAGAGTGCATTCTGAGATGGGTTCAAATCCACCTTGTAGAACATCCTCAGCTCTCAGAAGACCTTCCTACTTAAACTGCAACGTGTGGGGGAATGGAACATCATTCAGAATGGCAGGTAACCACCTCATGACAGAGATGACTTTTTATCTCCATCCAGTTATTGAGTTGAAATGTCCTTCCTTATTAGAAACCAGCTGTCCTCACTGGGAATCTAATTATCCTGTTCATTGGCCAAAAAGAGTCCTTTTTCTAAAAAAAAAAAAAAAAAAAACAATTCTCTTTTGCACAAAAATACATGATTTGCTTAATTTGATTACCGAGTTACCACAGACAAATTGAGTATAAGAGAGCCATTCCAAGTTTTCCACTCCACTTTAGGAAGGTGTGATCTCATCCCCAATGGTACCGCCAACAGCCCCAAACCAGTGAATAATAGTCTCAGTCAAAATAACCAATGAATCAAACAAAGTGACCTCAACAAGGAAGTCTTTAATTAAATATCTGTTTTTCCTTGCAATGGAGGGGTGAGGGGATTTGATTTCCTGTCAGTCACTATGAGGAAAAAGAAGTGAGTGGCTAACAAACAAACTGAAAGAAGAAATTTAAGTTTTTTTAATCAACTTATGATGTGTCCTGGGGTCAGTAGAACTTCAGCCTCATCTTTTAACATGTAGACAACTCTGATTGTCAGTCAGTTCAATCGCTCAGTTGTGTCCGATTCTTTGTGACCCCACGTACTGCGGCACACCAGGCTTCCCTGTCCATCACCAACTCCCAGAGCTTGCTCAAACTCATGTCCATCGAGTCAGTGATGCCATCCAACCATCTCATCCTCTGTCGTCCCCTTCTTCTCCCACCTTCAATCTTCCCCAGCATCAGGGTCTTTTTCAATGAGTCAGTTCTTCACATCAAGTGGCCAAAGTAGTGCAGTTTCAGCTTCACTCCTTCCAATGAACATTCAGGGCTGATCTCCTTTAGGATGGACTGGTTGGATCTCCTTGCAGTCCAAGGGACTCTCAAGAGTCTTCTCCAACACTACAGTTCAAAAGCATCAATTCTTCAGCTCTCAGCTTTCTTTATGGTCCAACTCTCACGTCCACACATGACTACTGGAAAACTCATAGCTTTAACTAGATGGACCTTTGTCGGCAAAGTAATGTCTCTGCTTTTCAATATGCTGTCTAGGTTGGTCATAGCTTTTCTTTCAAGGAGCAAGCATCTTTTAATTTCATGGCTGCAGTCACCATCTGCAGTGATTTTGAAGTCCAATAAAATAAACTCTGTCACTGTTTCCATTGTTTCCCCATCTATTTGCCATGAAGTGATGGGATTGGATGCCATGATATTAGTTTGTTGAATGTTGAGTTTTAAGACAACTTTTTCACTCTCCTCTTTCACCTTCATCAAGAGGCTCTTTAGTTCTTCTTCACTTTCTACCATAAGGGCAATGTCATCTGCATATCTGAAGTTATTGATGTTTCTCCCAGCAATCTTGATTCCAGCTTGTGATTCATTCAGTCCAGCATTTCCCATGATGTACTCTGCATATAAGTTAAATAAGCAGGGTGACAATATGCAGCCTTGATGTACTCCTTTGCCAATTTGGAACCAGTCTGCTATTCCATGTCCAGTTCTAACTTGACCTGTATACAGATTTCTCAGGAGGCAAGTCAGGTGGTCTGGTATTCCCATCTCTTTCAGAATTTTCCACAGTTTGTTGTGATCAACACAGTCAAAGGCTTTGGTGTAGTCAATAAAGCAGAAATAGATGTTTTTCTGGAACTCTTGCTTTTTATATGATCCAACAGATTTTGGCAATTTGATCTCTGATTCCTCTGCTTTTCTAAATCCAGCTTGAGCATTTGGAAATTCTCGGTTCACATACTACTGAAGCCTGGCTTAGAGAATTTTGAGCATTACTTTGGTAGCATGTGAGATGAGTGCAGTTGTGTGGTAGTTTGATCATTCTTTGGCATTGCCTTTCTTTGGGATTGGAATTCAAACTGACCTTTTCCAGTCCTGTGGCCACTGCTGAGTTTTCTAAATTTGCTGGCACATTGAGTGCAGCACTTGCACAGCATCATCTTTCAAGATTTGAAATAGCTCAACTGGAATTCCATCACCTCCACTAGCTTGTTCTTAGTAATGCTTCCTAAAGCCCACTTAACTTTGCACTCCAAGATGTCTGGCTCTAGGTGAGTGATTACACCATCGTGGTTATCTGGGTCATGAAGATCTTCTTTGTATAGTTCTTCTGTGTATTCTTGCCATCTCTTCTTAATATCTTCTGCTTCTGTTAGGTCCATACCATTTCTGTCCTTTATTGTGCCCATCTCTGCATGAAATTTTCCCTTGGTATCCCTAATTTTCTTGAAGAGATCTTAGTCTTTCCTGTTCTATTGTTTTCCTCCATTTCTTTGCATTAATTATTTAGGAAGGCTTTTTTTGTCCCCTTGCTATTCTTTAGAACTCTGCATTCAAATGGGAATATCTTTCCTTTTCTCCTTTGTCTTTCATGTGTTTTCTTTTCTCAGCTATTTGTAAGGCCTCCTCAGACAACCATTTTGCCTTTTTGCATTTCCTTTTCTTGGGGATGGTCTTGATCCCTGCCTCCTGTACAATGTCATGAACCTCTGTCCATAGTTCTTCAGGTGCTCTGTCTATCAGATCTAATCCCTTGAATCTATTTCTCACTTCCACTATGTAATCTTAAGGGATTTGATTTAGTCATACCTGAATGGTCTAGTGGTTTTCACTACTTTCTTCAATTAAAGTCTGAATTTGGCAATAAGGAGTTCATGATCTGAGCCACAGTCAGCTCCCAGTCTTGTTTTTGCTGACTGTATAGAGCTTCTCCATCTTCAGCTGCAAAGAATATAATCAATCTGATTTTGGTGTTGACCATCTGGTGATGTCCATGTGTACAGTCTTCTCTTGTGTTGTTGGAAGAGGGTGTTTGTTATGACCAGTGCGTTCTCTTGGGAAAACTGTGTTAGCTTTTGCCCTGGTTCATTCCGTATTCCAAGGCCAAGTTTGCCTGTTACTCCAGGTATCTCTTGACTTGCTACTTTTGCATTCCAGTCCCCTATGATGAAAAGGACATTTTTTTTGGGTACTAGTTTTAGAAGGTCTTGTAGGTAGTCATAGAACTATTCAACTTCAGCTTCTTCAGCATTACTGGTTGGGGTATGGACTTGGATTACTGTGATATTGAATGGTTTGCCTTGGAAATGAACAGAGATCATTCTGTCATTTTTAAGATTGCACCCAAGTACTGCATTTCACACTCTTTTCCTGACTATGAGGGCTACTCCATTTCTTCTAAGGGATTCTTGCCCACAGTAGTAAATATAATGGTCATCTGAATTAAATTCACCCATTCCAGTCCATTTTAGTTCACTGAATCCTAGAATATTGATGTTCACTCTTGCCATCTCCTATTTGACCACTTCTGATTTGCCTTGATTCATGGACCTAACATTCCAGGTTCCTATGCAATATTGCTCTTTGCAGCCCCAGAGTTTACTTCCATCATGAGTCACATCCACAACTGGGTGTTGTTTTTGCTTTGGCTCCATCTTTTCATTCTTTCTGGAGTTATTTCCCCATTGATCTCCAGTAGCAAATTGGGCACCTACTGACCTGGGGAGTTCATCTTTCAGTGTCATATCTTTTTGCCTTTTCATGCTGTCCATGGGGTTCTCAAGACAAGAATACTGAAGTGGTTTGTCGTTCTCCAGTGGACCGTTTTGTCAGAACTCTCCACCATGACCTGTCTGTCTTGGGTGGCCCTACATGGCATGGCTCATAGTTTCATTGTTAGACAAGGCTGTGGTCCATGTGATCAGTTAGATTTGTTTTCTGTGATTGTGGTTTCCATTCTGTCTGCCCTCTGGCGGATAAGGATAAGAGGCTTATGGAAGCTTCCTGATGGGAGAGACTGATGGTGGGGGAAACCGGGTCTTGTTCTGATGGGTGCTCAGTAAATCTTTAATCCAATTTTCTGTTGATGGGAGGGGCTGTGTTCCCTCCTGTTGTTTGACCTGAGACCAAACTGTGGAAGGGGTAATGAAGATAATGGCCACGGTCTCCAGCTGTGGCCCAGTTCAAATGGATATTCACAGTGACATCCTCTGTGAGAGCCTTAGTCACCTAGGAAAAAATCAATTATGTTCAATACTTTCCACTGATTGGGGTCAGAGAGCAGCATGGTAACTTCAAGAAGTTTCTTAGCAATGGTTGAATCACAAGGGTCTTCTGATTTCCTCTGACTTAATCTTGGGGTACATTTGACCAGAATTACCTCTTTATCAAGTTAGAATCAGTCAAAATCTTATCAGTTTATTCTCTCTTGAAAATATTTTCATGTGGTTCTTCAAATGTCAAATCTATTATATATGTGCTTTCTGAAATTTGTTTATGATAACCATCTTGTAGCAGAAAAGACTTGACTACTTACAAAATTCAAGTAATACAACCAAGTAAAATACATTCAGATAGGTTTTAAAAAACCAAGGCATAGATATGATAAAAGTAAAAAAAAAAAAGTTAAACTGGAACCAGAAGTGACGTAGGCACAAAAAGTTAGGCTATAAAAACCTTCATATTTGGAAGTATAAACTATAATTTTGTCTTCAACCCTTTAGAAACCAAGTATTTGCTCTAGAATTCTTCAGTTTCATAGAAAACCAAATAGAGCTCAAGGTAGCAAGCACCCATAAAAACTAGCTAAAACCCAGCCTTTGAGATTCCAACAGGAAAATTAAACAGGACAAAACTTTCCTACAGTCTTTACAGATCAACATGCCCCAGAAGCATAGTGTGAGGGGTAGGGAGTGGGGTCTCACAGAGGGGATTTGTGTCTCCTGAATCCAGTCAGTTCCAACCCACAGAGACACCAGTCTTAGCAAATCAGACAGCCCGAGAAAGAGGCACCTGCGCCTGACTGCCCACTGGGCAAACTTCCTCCTTCCTCTGTCACTGTGAAACACTCTCATTGAGAAGATTCTATTTTGTCTGCTTTTCATACAGTCTAAAAAGAGCCTCAAAGGTAAAAACCTAACCAGCAGAAACTCAACCAGTACAAAGTACAAAATAATAAGACCCACGTATGGAAATCCACTTCAGTAGTTTTTCAAAGAATATTATGAATATTGAGAAAGTAATATTATTAATTCCAAATAATGAATCCCATTCCTATTACTTTGTTGTTGTCGATCAGTCACCCAGTCGTGTCCAACTCTTTGTGACCCCATGAAATGCAGCAAGCCAGGCTTCCCTGGCCCTCACCATCTCCTGGGGGTTGCCCAAGTTCATGTCCATTGCATCAGTGATGCCATCCAGCCATCTCATCCTCTGACACCCTCTTCTCCTTCTGCCCTCAATCTTTCCCAGTGTCAGGGGAAGGAAACATTATAATATCCCATTACTTAGAATATCATTTGAGATTCCCTCCCTGCTAAAGAAGTGTTGGGCTCTGGAGAGCGACAGAGGGAATCCTGGCTGTCTGAAGTCCCTTTCCGACCCTAAATGGTGCAAGGCAGGGGAGGGGAGTACGCAGGTACAAGAAGAGGAGGTACAAGGAGGGGAGGGGAGGACGCAGAGTCCTGGAAGGCAGGAGAGGGCCCTTCACACTGCAGTCTCTCCACTCTCAAGGCCACTGATAAGGACCAAACAAGAGCAGTTAGAAGGTGCAAGCATGAGTGTTAAGAGGCTCCACATGGTACCTAATGGTATCTCTCTCTCTCTCTCTCTCTCTCTCTCTCTCTCTCTGTGTGTGTCTCACACACACGCATGCACGCACGCACATTCAACCAGACCCAGTGGGCTCACAGACAGTAATGTTACAGAACCAAACTTGGATCCAGTCGCCCGAGTGCAGTAATGCTAATCTAGCCATCATCTCGTGATGGTTTGGTGTTACACGTTTTCCTGTCAACTTGAACGTCGTACAAATTGCGATGTATAATCTGGTCAACAATTTTGACCACCTTCTAGGTGCAGAGCCTTGGCCTCAGTGCTGTGGGAGTGACAAAAATACACAAACACCCCCCCCCCCCCGCCGCCCCCAGTAACTCATGGAAGTTGGGGAGTTCGGAGGAGTTTGCAAGAAAATGGCAAACACATATAAAGTACTGAGCAGAACATGCCAATGCACGCTGTCGCCAAAGAGTGCCCAGGAGGAGAGATCGCCACGCAGGAAGCAGAGACGAGCCCTCGATTGTCCACGCAGGATCCAGACGTGGAACCCGGATTAGGACTCCAACAGGAGGGCACAAGGTGGCAGAGGAGGGCATCTCAAGGAGGCAGGGGCAGACTCGACAAGGCAGGAAAGTGAGTGGGAAGTCTGTGGTGAGAACAGTGACTGAATGTGTCCTCTTGGTTATTACAGTCACGTGACTGCTGTCAGATTTTGTTTGTAAAAGACTTAATTGTCTTGCAACTTACCCCAAAAGGTCAGTAAAACCTTAAGTAATTAATTCTAATCTTTATGCTAAGGCCATGAAAGATTCAGTGCTTCACATATAAATTTTCGTGGGCTGGTTTGAGGTCACCTTTCCCCACTCTAGGGGAAGGTGGAGTGGTGTGTTATTTACAAGCCACCCGAGACTCTCTTAATTTGGCTTCCCTAGTGGCTCAGACAGCAGAGAAGGCAATGGCACCCCTCTCCAGTACTCTTGCCTGGAAAATCCCATGGACAGAGGAGCCTGGTAGGCTGCCGTCTATGGGGTCACACAGAGTCAGACAAGACTGAAGTGACTTAGCAGAAGCAGCAGTGGCTCAGACGGTAAAGAATCTGCCTGCAATGTGGGAGACTTGGGTACAATCTCCGGGTTGGGAAGATCCCTTGGTGGAGGGCATGGCAACCCACTCCAGTATTCTTGCCTGGAGAATCCCATGGACAGAGGAGCCTGGTGGGCTACAGTCCATGGGGTCACAAAAAGTTGGACACGACTGAGCGACTAAGCATTGAGAACATTAACTTGCCTTTTTTGCAGCATTCTGGTGTGGTAAATTTCCAGATGCCTTGAAGAATGTCCATGAGAAACAATCACAAAGCTGTTAAATTAATGCCTTTCACAGAAGAGTCACATGTTAGCTTCCCAGTTTAGGTGTGTCCAAATTGGCAATTGCAGCATCTGTTATGGTACATTTTGCATTTAATAGTTACAGTGGCTACCTCTTCATTGAAATAATCAATTTATGTACAGAGGAGAAAATTGGTTTTGCAGCCCAGAAGTAGTGCAGTAAGCAAATGAAGCAGAATGAAACGTGATTATAACAAAACTGATATGGTAGATGACATATTTAATAAAACTCATGGCTTTTCATAGATAAGGAATTGTTAATATAGATGCATCAAATAAAATGTTAATTGTACCACAGGAGAATTATACAGTATCTCATCGTTAGTGGAAAAGATAGGAAGATGACATAATTGCTTCATTGAAAAATTAAATAGTGTTATCTTCTTTGTAAAAAGTAATGCCAGGAATCTTAATAAGTTCTTAGCTTTTCAGGAAAAAAATATATTTTATTTTTAAGTGGTGCAATATAAAGCATTTTAAGTAGATGATGTAAGTATCACAGAAGCATTTGAGATTCATATTTCCAAACTGCAGAACAATTAGGAAATGAATTCACCTATTTAACATAATCCCCAGTGTGACAAATCAAAATCATTCCATTGTAGGGCTTAAGAAATTGAAAAAGTTGAATTACTCTCCTGGGCTTCCATCCTAAAACAATGTAAGTTAAGGATAAAGCTTAGATGACAGAGAATATTTGTTGGGATTTGATTCCTGAATTTCATGCTCTTATTTTCTAGTTAATTTGGTACTGAGAAATTCCTCCCCCTGCCCGGTCCATTTTAGTTCATTTGTATCTAGTCTTCCCCCTAAATTATTTGCAGTGATTCAGAAAGATGCATAAAATGTTGCAAGATAAAAGTTGATGAGGAGGAAAGGAAAACAAGGAGAGAAAAGCCATGTGAAATAAAAATTTATATTTTATGTCAACACAAGAAATATCTAAACATAAAAAATTCTTCACTGCCCTGTGGCCTCCTCTCCCCCTAACCATGCATCATATATATGCATTATGCCTCGATCAAACCTCCCCATCATCAGGAATACCTGTGTGCTGTGCTTAGTCGCTCAGCTGTATCTGACTCTTTGCAACTCCATGGACTGTAGCCCACCAGGCTCCTCTGTCCATGGGAATCTCCAGACAAGAATGCTGGAGTAGGTTACCATGCCCCCCTCCAGGGGATCTTCCCAACCCAGAGAACAAACCCAGGTCTCCCACATTGCAGGCATATTCTTTACCGTCTGAGCCACCAGGGAAACCCAAGAATACTGGAGTGGGTAGCCTATCCCTTCTCCTGGGGATCTTCCTGACCCAGGAATCGAACTGGGGTCTCCTACATTGCAGGCAGATTCTTTACCAGCTGAGCTACCAGGGAAGCCCCCAGGAATACCTGATCAACCACAAAAAGCAATATTCTCCTAACATCAACAAGACAACTCCTTTAACAGATAATGTCCTTTCTTGACCTTGTGAGGGGCCACGATGATGTTTAGATCTGCATTGGGTAAACTATCAGTAATACATCATTTAGTCTCACAAACTTGTCTAACCGTGTCTTGACTTCTAACGGGCACAAGCAGTTCTCAGAGCTTTTGACAGCCCCCCGCCCCCCCGCCCCACCCCATGCAGGTTGTACTCCTCAATTTGGCACAAATGAAATTTTCCGTTTCTTTTTTAGATCCACTGATGAATTTTTCATGGACAGCAGTGAGGTGGCTGTGTATCAGGCAGACATGATGTCCTGTCCACAGATTTGCCTCTATGGCTTCTGAGTGGTTTAGTAAAGAGAGTGGACCACACGTCAGAGTCCTTGTGGCTCATCAAACTTTCCCAAAATGGTCACAGCAGCATTTCCTCACTCCCAGTCAGGAGGCGGGCTCTCTTCCCCTCCCCTTGAGCCTGGGAATGACTCTCTAGCCAGCTGCCCCAGCACGTGTAAGGCAATAGAAGTGATGCTATGGGGTGTCTGTGGCTAGATCATTAAAGCCGATACATCCCCTCCCAGCAATCTCTTTGTCTCCCTAGGGATTCTCTCACACTAAGGACCCAGCCACCACGTGTGCGGAATCCCAGGCCACAGGGAGAAGCCACATACAAGGGTTCCAGCCGACAGCACCAACCAAGGTCGCAGCCAAAGCCAGCATCAAAGGGATGAGCTCACAGAGGGTTCCAACACCCAGCTGAGACCCCAGACACGGTGAGTGGAGACAAGACACCCCACTGTGCCCTGGCGGATTTCCTGGCTCGCAAACTTCCTGAGCATCATAAATGATCATTTTACACCATTGAGCTTGAGAGTAATGTCTTATGTGGGCATCGCCACTGCCACAGCCCTTTAGAGGAAAATGAATCTGGAGAAGCTCAACCGTTCCCAGCTCTGAGACTAGAGACAAATTTCTCTCATGTGTCTTCACTGAGAAAGCACTGGGAGGTAAGGAACTAGGTTCTCAGTGATGTTCGGATGGTGAAAATGGGCAAGAATTATAATAAAGATAAATAATAATAATATAATATATAAATAATAAATATAATATTAAACAATAAATATAAATAAATATAATATTATAAATAAACTTATATAATATATAAATAAACTTATTATAATAAATAAATAATAATAAAGAGAATTATAATAATTCTCTGCTTGTTAGGCTGATTGCATCAGGGCAAAGGGCAGTGTGGCCAAAGCAAATACAAGAAGGAAGCATCAGTGCAGTTCACATCTCTAGCTCTCAGTTGGCCCAGCCTGCTGTAAAGGTGGGTTACAGTGGGGAAAGTATGCACTTGAATGACACTCAAAGATGCTAGTGCCAGAGGGGCCAGAACTCAGCACAGAGGGGAGGACAGGCTGGTGGCCAGAGAGCCCACATGAACGTGGAGCGACAAGGAGCCTCTGGGACTCCCTGATGCTCCGGTGGTTAAGCCTTCCGCTTCCAGTGCAAGGGTTTCAGGTTCAATCCCTGCTCTGGGAGCTAAGACCCAACATGCCTTGGGGCCAAAAGACACAAACAAATACTAAAAAGTAAACAATATTGTAGCAAATTCACTAACGACTTTTTAAAAATGGTCCACATCAAAAAAAATAATAATAATTTGACAAAGAAAATGTATTTCCTACTCTTCATTCTGTTTGAAAATTTGACCCTAACCATGTCCTTACTTAAAAAAAGAAAAGACTTAAGAGTTAATGAGGCTTTGCATCTTATATGAGAAATTTATAGTCTTCTAAATTTCTCTCTTTTTTTATTATTATTTTAACAAGCTTTATATTAATAATATATTTTGTCCTTGTCAAGTTCTTTCCCAAATACAGATATTTGGGGATATATACAATCTTATTTTTCTGTATTTGTCCCAACCACGGGCACTTTTTAGTTTAATTCACATTTTAGTTGACCCGTGTTGCTTATCTAGTGCTATATTCATTACCATTGTCCTTTAGTGACTGAATTCTGAGAGCTGACATCTGTGTGATGACCAAGGCATAATCAGGGCATTGTGGCTTCTGATTGGCTGAATTCCCTGGAGTTCCAATTAGTCAGAACCTCAATCTGTGGTGTATCTTCCCAAACAAGCACTTCCAGTGACACGATGTTGAGTTCATTTTCGATTTTAAATGGCACATACAGTGTTTATTTGTTCTAAGTAGCTGGCAACAGCTAGTTGCACAAATCTGAAAGATTAGGTATCTCCCTACAAGACAGTGAGACTCTGTCCTCATGTGTATATTAGAATGTGTGCACTCGTGTGCCTGAGCTAGAAGCGTGCCTGGGTGAGACCCCCACCCAGGCAAAGCTTCGGAGGTGGCCTGCTTGCTTCACAGTTTGTGTGAGCTCTGCATCCATTTGGCCATCGCCATAAACATCCTTTCTCTCAGCAGAACTGTTGATTCATAGAAAGTCTGAGATTATACCCCTTGAGAGGCGGTATCTCTATGCTGCCAGTTAAGTTCAGAGACTTAGTGGGGATGAGTTTTACTAATACAGCTTCTTCCAGAGGTTCGGATAGGATGGGATGGAGTGCAAACTACGCGACCTGCCTCTCCAAACCCTGCCACTCTGGGTGGCACACCATAACCAGACTGGTCTCAGTAGTTGTGTCAATAAAGGATTTCTCCTTGTCCATGGAGATGTTTTGGGTTGCCCCTGGTGGCTCAGAGGGTAAAGAATCTGCAGTGCAGGAGACCCGGGTTCAATCCCTGGGTCAGGAAGATCCCCTGGAGAAGGGGATGGCAACCCACTCTAGTACCCCTGCCTGGAGAATTCCAAGGAAGAAGAGCCTGGTGGGCTACAGTCCATGGAGTCACAAAAAGTCTTCACGACTAATTGACTAAGTACATAAGGAGATGTTTGGCCTTTGCCCGTGGACCCTGGAGGTAATCTCTAAACCCTTGGAATGTCCTGCCTCATGAAACTGTGTTTATCAGGAAGCTCTGAGTCACCCCAGCAATGTGATTTAGAGGGCAGGGGCTTTCTGTCAGTGGTATCAGCTCAACCTCCCAGAGGACTAGAGGTTGAGGTCAGCCTTGTGGGTGAATAGCCAGCTGAGCCCCTGTAAGGACTCTGGACACAAAGACATCAGTGAGCTTCCTAGTGGGCAGTTCGCTATGTCTGTGTCCCTCACTAACGCCAGGAAAGTGATGCTGTCCACAAGGAGACAACAGTTGGACACTCTGAACTTGGATCTTTCCAAGCTCTGCCCCAAAAGCTTCTTCCCTGGTTGATTTTAATCTGTATCCTTTAGATCTGATAAACCAGGACCATGAGTCTAACTTTCAGTGAGTTCTGTGGGTCCTTCTTGTGAAGTATCGGATCTAAGGATGGTCTTGGACTCCCAAGTTTGCAACTGATGTGGGAAGCGGGGGCAGTTTTATGGACTGAGATCCTTCTAATGTGGCAACCACAGCGAATCCTATAACCTTCTTGAACATTAACAACAGATGTTATCAAGGATTGTAGAGAAAATAAAGTAGGAGGAGGTAGTGGACACATGTGAACTGAGGAGCAGTTCCTCAGCCACAGTTGATGGGCTTTCCTGAGGCTGGGTGGGAGGTTTAACAACCAGGTCAAACAGAACGCAGTCAGACACAGCCCACCAGTGCAAGGGTCTTGGGAAAAGATCCACATACCCACCAGGAGAAAATGCCCAAGTTGGAGACTTGGTCCAACCTTCAGGGGCTGTACCCTTCAGCAGGCTACCAAAAGGTTGGAAAAATCCAGACTCGGATGCCTCCTGGAACCCAAATACCTTCCCTACAAGTGCCAGAGCCCCAGGATTAGACCTTCCTCTCCTTTTCTTTTGGAGAAGGAAATGGCAACCCACTCCAGTATTCTTGCCTGGAGAATCCCATGGACGGAGGAGCCTGGTGGGCTACAGTCCACAGGGTCACAAAGAGTCGGACACGACTGAGTGACTTCACTTGTCCTTTTCTTTATACCTGGGTCTTCTGAGGTTTGCAGAGGCCCACAACTAAATCCTAATTAGTTAAGAAAACCAATCAGCATAGGCAGAACGGAGCTAGTTATTCAGATTTAACACTTGCTTAAGTCAGTTTCCTATGAGGGAGCCATATACCAAGACTATCTATGATGGCTCTGCCATTGGAGAGAGTGGCCAACATGGAACCAGGCCACCGAGAGGCAGGAACACTATCGTAACTCCTGAGCTGACTCTCTGCCATATCTCCTGGGTCCAGAACCAACTGGTCATTGAGGTCAGACCAGAGTCTGTACACGGAAGTTTGACCTCTCCCCTGCCCATGTGACTTTGCATTCTGGTTCACACCATCGTGGGCCCAATTTGTCCAGATACCAAAGAGTTTAGGTACTAGAGATCACGGGTTCTAAGACACACAACTGAGATGACTTTCAGGAGCCATCATCTAAGAATGATACCCGTGCATTAACACCTCACCCATGGCTGACTCATGTGAGTGTATGGCAAAAACCACCACAATACTGTAAAGTAATTAGCCTCCAATTAAAATAAATAAATAAATAAGAAAGAAAAATAAATAAATAAAATTAAAGATTAACAACTGTGGGTCTTGTGAGACTTGCTGGAGGTATTTTAGGGAAATTCCTCTGAGCATGGGGCTTCCCTGGTGGCTCAGCAGTAGAGAATCCACCTGCAATACAGAAGACACAAGATACACAAGTTCAGTCCCTGACTTAGAAAGATCCCCTGGAGGAGGGCATGGCAACCCACTCCAATATGCTTGCCTGGAGAATCCTGTGGACAGAGAAGCCTGGTGGGCAAAGAATCAGACACGACTGAAGCGACAGAGCATGCGCTCTCTGAGCATAATGGGAACCCCATGGAGCGATGCTACCTGAACCATGGACCCTGGATCAGTGGCTGTATCACTTGGGAACTACTGAGAAACACAAATCCCCACGGCAGACCTGCTGAATCAGGAGCTCTGGACATGGGGACTCTGGACACTGTGCTCTAGCAAGCCCTGTGGTTGGCTGTTTCTGATGCTTGCTCACGTCTGAGCACCATCGCCATGGAGGGAAGGAGAGGCCACTGCTGGAGCCAGGGGAGGGGTGGCTGTACGGCTTCACCTGTGTCACCCCTCTGTATTTATCCCACTGATCATTAAAGGCTGCTTTAAACAATCAAGAGAAGTAACAGTGTGGGAGGAAGGAAAAATGTTAACCAAGACAATAAAGAGAAGGTAAATTTAGCAGAGGAATAAACAAAGAATTGAAGACAAAAGGAAGGAAGGAAAACAGAAAGGGAGCAAGCTTTTTAAGAAGAAAGTAAAATTAGACTATGCTTCGGCCCCCTGATGCGAAGAACTGACTCACTGGAAAAGACCCTGATGTTGGGAAAGATTGAAGGCAGGAGGAGAAGGGAAAGACAGGATGAGATGGCTGGATGACATCACCAACTCAATGGACATGAGATTGAGTAAACTCAGGGTGTTGGCGATGGACAGGGAGGCCTGGCGTGCTGCAGTCCATGGGGTCACAAAGTGTCAGACACAAGTTAGCGACTGAACTGAACTGAAAAGACAATGCGGATGCAGGAAGCGTGAACTGGAGAGATACAGGCAGCACTGCAGGAGTTTCAAATCACGTGCAGGATTCAGGCAGGCTGTGCTCATGCGGCCGCTCCACCATCTGCAGTGCAACGGCCTCTCAGGGCCTCAGTTTCCCTATCTGTAAAGTAGGTAGGGTCGCTCTGAGAATTAATGTGTGCATGTGCTCAGTCTCTCAGCTGTGCCCAGCTCTTTGCAACCCCGTGTCCTATGCATCCTCTGTCCATGGACGTTTCCAGGCAAGAATACTGGAGTGGGCCGCCCTCTCCTACTCCAGGGGATCTTCCCAACCCAAGGGATCAAACTAGTGTCTCTTGCACCTCTTACAATGGCAGGCAGCTTCTTTACCACTGCACCATCTGGGAAGCCCCATCAATGACATCAGTTCAGTGCAGTTCAGTCCCTCAGTCGTGTCTGACTCTTTGCGACCCCATGAACTGCAGCACACCAGGCCTCCCTGTCCATCACCATCAGTATCCTATCATTTTGTCTTTTCATACTGTTCATGGGGTTCTCAAGGCAAGAATACTGAAGTGGTTTGCTATTTCCTTCTCCAGTGGACCACATTCTGTCAGATCTCTCCACCATGACCCGCCTATCTTGGGTTGCCCCACGGGCATGGCTTAGTTTCATTGAGTTAGACAAGGCTGTGGTCCTAGTGTGATTAGATTGACTAGTTTTCTGTGATTATGGTTTCAATGACATAAGACACATTTAAAGTGCTTACCACTGTGACTGATACATAATAACTACTCAAACTGGTTCTCTCTCTCTCTCTCTCTCTTTTTTTTTTTTTGGTTGCTAAAGAATAGTTTATTTACAAGAAGCCTAAAAATGTTGTCAAAGGATCAATTTTTAAACATTCATAAAGGACCAGAAATTTATGTTCTACTCCTAAAGAAAATATAAATACATCCACCTCTGAATGCATACATAAAAATGTGATTTTCATAGCCCATGTGCATACTTTTAAAGGAAAAATAGAATTTGCAGCCTCATAGGTGCTTAAACTTTAGCTAGTCTACCAGTTTATTTTTCAAAAAATAAAACTGAAGCTTAAGGATGTTTTATTTATTAACCTTGTTTTTTTTTTTAGAAATAAAAATCTATCACTAAAACAATGGCATCACTAAGCCACAGTAAATTCTGAGCTATAGAAATGTGTATTTGTAAGGAAACAAGTAAAAAGCAGCAGGGAGAGAGGGAGAGGGAAAGACAAACACAAAAGCGAGGAAACCATTAAACCCAGTGGAACCAAATGATTGCGACCCTCATGGAGTCTTGGGAGGAGCTGGCTTCTGGTACCTGCCTCCCATGGCTGGGCTGGATCCAGGCTCTTTTCCGAGCACCCTGGGGAGGCGACCAACATCCCTTCGGCTGTATTTTGCCTCCTGACTTGTTCCAGAAGAGAAACTTCATCCACACTTGTGCCAGCCGGGGCCTTGGCTCTCGATCCAGCTGACCCTGGCTGAGCAGCTGTGATCTGATTGGTCTGAGACCCAAGCCTTGCAGGGCTCCTGTAACCTCAGGGGCACCCTGAGGCACTGCACCCACCTCTCCTGGTTCTCTTCCTTCCTCCAGAGGGGATCTAGGTGGCCAGGAAGCCAGGCAGGTCAGGTAAGCCATGAGCTTACCTCTCTTGGGCACGCATATAGGATGGAAGTGACCGTGCTTTCTAGGAATACAGATAGGTGGTCTCCTTTTTCCCAGTGTGCCCTTTGGCCATGCCTATCCTGAAGGTCCCCAGGTTTACACAGATGAGGTGAAGGCCCCTTTTCAAAACTCCCAACCCAGCTGTGTATCAGAGCTCAGCTATGGAGTACCAGTGGTTGTCCAGACAGCAGTACATGTGTGTTTTCATTCTGTTGCTTCTGTGTGTGGGGTTCCCTTGGTAATCACTGAGGTAGGCAGGGGTCAAGATTTTGGGGATCCCTTGCCAAAGGCAATGGCAACCCACTCCAGTACTCTTGCCTAGAAAATCCCATGGGCGGAGGGGCCTGGTGGGCTGCAGTCCATGGGGTCGCTAGGAGTCGGACACGACTGAGTGACTTTACTTTCACTTTTCACTTTCATGCATTGGAGAAGGAAATGGCAACCCACTCCAGTGTTCTTGCCTGGAGAATCCCAGGGACAGGGAGCCTGGGGTCACACAGAGTCGGACACGACTGAAGCCACTTAGCAGGAGCAGCAGCCATAACATGGACAAAATTTCATCCATAAGCCTAACAGCAGAGATTAGCCCCTTTTTAGGGGAAGACAGGAGGGATACCCGCTATGGAGGAAGGCCCCACCACCTTCAGTAAACCTCTGTGAAACCTTGCAGGCCAGGAGTCAAAGCAGCAGGAGCTGGTCAATTGTGCTCCTGGGAACTTGGGTCATTCATGAGTGCTTGGACTTAAGACTTTCATTGCTAATACTCACAGAATGCATTGATATAGTGGCTGAGTTCATTGTTTCAGGGTTTCCAAATATTCATTCAAGCACTGAACAGACATTTAAGGGCCACCTACAAAAATACATAGCAGGCATGCTGATTGCCATCACAGCACTGGATCATGGGGACAGAGGCTTTAAAAAAAAAAAAAATTCACTGAAGTACAGTTGATTTACAATGTTGCGCTAGTTCCAGGTATACAGCAAAGCCAGTCAGTTATCCATGAAAGTGAAAGTCGCCCGGTCATGTCCAACTTCTTGCGACCCCATGGACTTTACAGCCCCTGGAATTCTCCAGGCCAGAATACTGGAGTGGGTAGCCTTTCCCTTCTCCAGGGCATCTTCCCAACCCAGGGATCAAGCCCAGGTCTCTCGCATTACAGACAGATTTTTTACCAGCTGAGCCACAAGGAAAGGCCAAGAATACTGGAGTAGTTAGCCTATCCATTCTCCAGTGGATCTTCCTGACCCAGGAATCAAAACCCGTGTCTCCTGCATTTCGGGTGGACTCTTTACCAACTGAGCTATCTTGGAAGCCCCAGTTATACGTATATCCACTCTTTCCTTTTTTTTTTAGATTCTTTTCCCACATAGGCCATTATAGAATATTGAGTCAAGTTCCTTGTGCTAGTAGAGGGCCTTTTCAAAATTATTTTGAGTGGGTATAGTATGATTCACAGAGTCCTTGGGCAAGGGGGTGGGGGGGGTGTTAATGAGAGACAAACGTAAGAATTTAATTTCAAGTTTCAGGAATTATTCAGAAGTTCTGACTCATGGGCCAGAGTTGATGACCTGATTTCACTTCATCCAGCTCCAGGCAGGTTGGCAGCAGTCCTGCTGGTGCCTGCACTGGGGGTCCTAAAACCTGGGTGCCTGGCTCTGTGGATCCTGGGACCCACGTGTGTCCAGGACTGTGACTGTGACTCCATCCCTCGCCCATGTCTGTTCATGTGCCCTTCCCACACTCCCTTTTCTTTAGCCCAGTGCTGCCCTCCCAGCCCATAGCAGCATAATGTGAGCAGTGGATGTTTGTTTTTTATTGAAGTAGAGTTGATTTAGAATGTTGTGTTAGTTTTGGGGTGTACAGCAAAGTCATTGTTATATATAAGTGTATATGTATTATGTGTGTGTGTGTATATATATATATATATATATATATATATATATATATATATATATACACACATACTTTTTCAGACTCTTTTCCCAGAAGGGTTATTGCAAAATATTGAGTATCATTCCCTGTGCTACACAGTAGGTCCTTGTTTCTCTTTTATATATACAGTGTGTATCCGATAATCTCAAATTCCTAGTTTATTCCTCCTCTCCTTTCCCCTTTGGTAAACATAAGTTTGTTTTCTATGTCTGTTGGCCTACTTCTGTTTTGTAAATAAGTTCATTTGTATCATTTGTTAAGATTCCACATACAAATGATATCATATGATATCATTTTCTGTCTGATTTACTTCACCGAGTATGATAATATCTAGGATCCTGGCTGTATTTCAAATTTCCTAAACAATTAAAAAAGTAGAAAGGAACAAGTAAAACTAACTTTAAAAATACATTTTATTTACTCCAGTCCATCCAAAATAGGATCACATCAACCCACCATCAAGATAATAATTAATGCAATATTTCACATTCTGATTTTGCACTAAGACTGTGAATCTATGCGTCATTTTACACTGACAGCAGGTCTCCGTCCAAACGAGGGCATTCCAGGTGCTCACTGGCCATGTGTGCCGGCCAGTGGCTACCCTGCTGGATGCACAGCCTTGGCCACTCTTTCTCCAGTTTTCTCCTTTCTTCAACACCCGAACTGTCTCTCTCCCGTGGCTGCTTCTCTTGTATAACTTATAAACATCCGTCCATAGTGTTCAAAACTTGTACAAAGGCACGGTCCTCATTGTGTCCAAAACGCACAGTTGCTCATTACCCATCACCCTGTGTGATGGGTCTTGCACATTCACGAGTGTCACCATCACAAGAGTCTCTGGAGCAGGCAGAGCTGGCTAGGATTATTTGCTTCTGTCTTGTCCATTTGAACTGCTTTAACAAAATACTGTAAAATGAGTGGCTTACCAACCACAGACACTTATTTCTCCCAGTCATGGAGATTCAGTGTCTAAGATCAAGTGCACCATGGTCAGGGTTGAGTTCTCTCCAGGTTGTGAACAGCTGGCTTCTCCTTGTATCCTCACATGTTGAAACAAGCTCTCAGTTCTTCATCCCCTGGTAAGGGCACCATCCCATCATGAGGGCTCTTCCCCTAATGTGTCATCCAAATTGAATCACTTCCCCAAAGTCCCACCTCCAAATAGTATCATGCTGGGGATTAGCTTCAACATATGTCTTTGAAGGAGGACAAAACAGTGTAAAGCATCCCTCCTGGTCAATTTCTCTAAAAGTAGCATGAATAACACTAGCTAACACACAGCTCTTATCAAGCACAAGCATTATTTGAAGAACTCCACCGTATCAACAAACAACATGCTAAACGAATTTTAAATATGTATTACTGGAGGTTGTCCACTAATAATCAAATGCCCTTGTTAAACTGGAAAAAAGGAACTAATTTTTTTAAACCCAAGCCTTGTATGCCACATTACCTGAGTTACAGACAGTGTGTAAATACCCCTTCTTCTGCTGGCAGCAACAAAGAGAAAGCAGTATCAATAAACCCTTAGGCCCCAAAGAGATTACTTTCTCTAAACATTGACCGGCATTATTAAATTGTTGTTCCAATTACAAATAGAATCTCACATGTAGTTGAAAATCCTCATGAAGACCCCCAGGTAGTTCTTGTTTTGAGTGACAAAATGCAAGAGGTCAAAACTGGGACCCTGATCATCTGACCTTGAATTTATCATCTGACCTCAAACCCAGGTCTCTTTCTCTCTCCAACTTGTGCTTTTGTATAACAATGACCACTTGATAACTGATTTTTTTTAATGTGTGTAATCGATTCTAACTGTCACTGACACTGCATATTCAGAAGCCAAGAGTGAACCTTACATGATGATTATTATCATCAATATCATAGCTGCAGCCACACTTACAGAACAATGACTATGTTATTGTTCCAAGGGTTTGACACCTATCAACTCAATCACAAAGACTTTAAATGCTAAAATAACTTACACTTCAGTTCAGTTCAGTTCAGTTGCTGAGTCGTGTCCAACTCTTTGCGACCCCGTGAATCACAGCATGCCAGGCCTCCCTGTCCATCACCAACTCCCGGAGTTCACTCAAACTCATGTCCATCGAGTCAGTGATGCCATCCAGCCATCTCATCCTCTGTCATCCCCTTCTCCTCCTGCCCCCCAATCCCTCCCAGCATCAGAGTCTTTTCCAATGAGTCAACTCTTCACATGAGGTGGCCAAAGTACTGGAGTTTCAGCTTTAGCATCATTCCTTCCAAAGAAATCCCAGGCAAACTTACACTTACAGATTCTTATTATCCATTCAACCCTTTTTACATCTGTGGAGAACAGCTATCTAAAAAAGAGTGTTAGCTGTGGAATTAAAAAAAGGAATTGGGTAAAAATTCAGTCCACTTTTACTGGCTGTATGACTTTCAAAAAGTTTCTCACTCTCTGTTCTGACCTTGTAGGGTTGTTGTGTGGAGTATGTTTAGTGCACTGAACAGAACCTGGTTTGTGATAATCCCTACATAGCATCTCTTAGTTTTAGGAGCAATAGCAGGAGGTGAGTGATGGTGTCAAATTCATCATGTAGGTAACCAGTGCGTGGGTATCCAGGATGTCAACTCAAGTCTCCTTGCTCTGAAGTGAAGTGA
This sequence comes from Bos indicus, assembly GCF_029378745.1. Lineage (NCBI taxonomy): Eukaryota > Metazoa > Chordata > Mammalia > Artiodactyla > Bovidae > Bos > Bos indicus. Next base: position 10,271,848 of record NC_091768.1, on the reverse strand, counting down.
AAGGAAATGAAGTGAAAGTTGCTCAGTTATGTCTGACTCTTTGTGACTCCATTGACTGTATTGTCCATGGAATTCTCCAGGCCAGACTACTGGAGTGGGCAGCCTGTCCCTTCTCCAGGAGAATCTTCCCAACCCAGGAATCTAACCCAGGTCTCCTACATTGCGGGCAGATCCTTTACCAGCTGAGCCACAAGGGAAGCCCAAGAATACGGGAGTGGGTAGCCTATCCCTGCTCCAGAGGATCTTCCCAACCCAGGAATCAAACCAGGGTTTCCTGCATTGCAGGTGGATTCTTTGCAACTGAGCTATTAGGGAAGCCCTTGCTCTGAAGCGGTTCTTTATCCTGAGTGCCATGTGCCACCCACTTGGCAAGGTTGACCTGGGTTTCAGGTAACTTCTAAACTCTGTGGCCAGCAGGGCTGGCAGACAGCATCCCCAGACTTAGGTTTCTGTGTTTTATTACTGCCACTTTCTAAATAATCAAGTGCTACAGAGTGACAGCACCTTGACTGCAACAGCCCTGACACCTAGGTGATTGAAGATTATATCAGAATGTGGATTTCATTTGGAATTTGAGGGGTTTTGTTTTTTTTTTTTTTTTTAGTTAGTTAAAGAGAGACTCTAAGCAACTATACGATAGTTTGGGAACAATAATTGCACAGGCTTAATTGCATTCTATTCAAATAGAATTCTAAGCACTTTCCTTGAAAAATAATGGACTCAACTTTGCAGCCCTTAATTCTATTTCTGCTTCAGAATCAAGAGCTTTTAATGAGCGTCTTTTCGGACTAAATCTGTGTGGGTAAATTCCTAGACTGAGACTATAAACTTCTGATGAGCAGAGGAATAAAAGCATAAACCCCCTGTTCATTGTGTTTAAAGGATTCATATTTCATTTAAAACCCTGAATACACATCCAAGCCAAGTCATATTGTTTTTGGCACTTCAAAAACAGAAACTAATGTAGACATTTCAGGTGTCCAACTGCAGGCTCATAAATTCACTTTTTTATGAAAATAGAGGCAACTAATTCAAGCTAATGGGCCACCATATTTAGAAGAAATTGTACTTGAAACATTGACAATGTTCTATTATTTTAATTCTTATATTTGGGAGGTGGCATGCTTATATAACATGTTTTTACCTATAGGAACAAAATTTACCTTTAAAACATACAGGAGATATTTTCTTACTTAAGAAGATGCTAAAAATCCTCTTTAACCTTGTGCAGTGTACTAAATGTTTGTGTCCCTCTAAAATTTATATTATGAAATCCAGCCTCCCAATGTGATGGTATTCACTAGTGAGATCTTTGGGAGGAAATCAGGTCATAAGAGTAGAGATCTCAAGAACAGGATTAGTTTAAATCTTAGAAGATCTCATCACATACACAAAAAAATTGTAACTTATATGGTGATAAATGTTAACTAAACTTATTGTCATTATCATTGCACAATATATGCATATATTGAATCATTATGTTGTATATCTGAAACATATAATGTATATGTCAATCATACCTCAACTAAAAAAAAAAATGTGGCATTAGTATCCTCGTAAAAGGGACCCCAGAGAGCTCTCCCACTCTCTTTCTGCCCTACAAGGATACAATGAGAAGTCAGAAGTCAGCAACCCAGAAGAGGGCTCTCACCAAACACCAAATCTGCTGGCACCAGCCTTCAGAATCATGACAAATAAATTTTATTATTTAAATCACCCACTATTGGTTACTCTGGTGTAGTAGTCTAAAGGGTGGCAAAATATGCCACCTAAAAATATATCACTTATATAAGGATTATTTCAATCTAAAGGCCCTTGAAAGCCGGCAGGTAGAAGGGAGACCCTCTAATCTGCCCCCTTTCTTCCTGAAAGAAGGAGATAAATCTCCCCTGTGAAAGATGTATTCCCTATACCAGTAGAAAGGAGACATTCTTATTACCAGAGATGAGGAGCTGAGGTTGAGGAAATTTGTACAAACAGACCTTGGGAAAATAATTGGGATCTTCCGTTATCATCCCCACATATAAGCCTCTCTGTTCAAGCTAGTATAAAAGCTTCGTTTTGCCACTTCTTTGAGATCATCATGGGCTGCCATGTCACATAAAACTTACACATAACTTTGTTTTTTCCCTCTTTTCCTGTTAACTTTGTTTCTTTCCAATCAGTTTTACACCTATTTAATTCTCAGGGTCAGCCAGAGACCCTACATTTTGCCTTCCCCACAGTTTCTGGACAATGAGGGTGTTGCCTTCAGAGCCTGGGATGCCCCATGTTAACTGTCTCAAGGGATTGTGGGGAGGGGTCCTGGGAGAACTGACAAAAGCTGGCAGAACATAAAAATTCTTAAAAAGTCAGCTCTCCTGAGTCTCTAGCACTGATCAAGAGGGAAGAATTTTCTTCTTGTCCTTTCTGTTCCATGGACAAATTGGCAGGAGAAAAACATTTGTAAAAATAATTAATTCTCTGCATTGCAACTCTTGTGAGTTTGTTTTGGGTGCCCAGAGACGACTAATCCTTTCCCTCTCAGGGACATTTTCCTCCATGTGTGTTTATGTACTAAAAGCTTGATGGGCTTTGCACTTGCCAACGGTCAGAGTGGAGGCCCCAAGAATGGGCAGGGCAGAATGTGGCTGCACTGCATTGGCCGCTGGCATCCTACTGCAGTTAGGAGTTCTCTGGGAGCTTTGCCAAAGTCTTTGTTTTGGCTGCCAGTGGGAGTAGCTCTGAACCTTGAGAGGGCTGCAGCTTTTGCATCATCTTTGGGGTTGGCTCACGGGACCATAGGGAAGCCATTGAAAGTCTTATTGGTTTTAAGCCATAAAAAGGTTTCTTGGCCTGGAGTGACATTGAAATAGATATATATCACAAGATTTGAACTTTTATATCTAAAACAACTTTTTAGAGGGCTGCCATCTGAAACAAGGGGCTTCTCAGGTGGTGCTAGTGTTAAAGAACCTGCCTGCCAATGCAAGAAACATAAGAGACACCTGTTCAATCCCTGAGTCTGGAAGATCCCCTGGAGGAGGGCATGGGCAACCCACTCCAGTATTCTTGTCTGAAGAATCCCACAGACAGAGGAGGCTGGTGGGCTACAGTCCACAGGGTGGCACAGCATGCATATCCGAAACAAATGTCCTATTGTTACTTATGGGAAGATCAGACTGAAAGGGAAAAAAACAAGGCAAAGATGAGAATCAACTCTTATATAAATTAGTAAATGTGTTTCTCTGTTTATACCTAACTCATGAGTTCATGTTCAGCCACTCAGGCTTGTCCAACTCTTTGCAACCCCATAGACTATAGCTTGTCAGGCTTCTGTCTCCAGGGGATTATCCCAGCAAAACTACTGCAGCGGGTTCCCATTTCCTCCTCTGGGGGATCTTCCTAACCCAGGGATAGACCCCACATCTCCTGTAGCTCCTGCCCTGGCAGGTGGATTCTTAACCACTGAGCCACCTGAGAAGCCCTAAGAAAAATAAGAGCTATACAAATTAAGTATTCATATAAATCTCAGAAGCATAGAAATAAATCCCAATGTTTTTCAAGTTCGTGTGGTCTGGGATAATTTTCAATAAAGACTAGTTTAGGTTGGGATCAAGATGGCAAAGGAGTAGGAAGCAGAGCTCACCTTCCTCCACAGAAACATTGAAAATAAATCTACAAGTGGAATGGTTTACACGGAACAGCTACTGAATGCTGACAGAAGACCTCAGATGTATAAAAAGACAAGAAAACCTCTATGTAACTAAAGGGTAACTAAAACCTCTATGTAACAAAAGGGAAAAGAAAAAGAAGTCAGGATAAGGTCTATGCCCTGGGGAGGAGCTACAAAAAAAGGAAAGATACCCACTCCCTGGGAAGGCCCCTCACCAGTGTTGAAATTAGACTGGACAGAGGGGGAGCTCAGAGTCTAAGAAGGGAGAGCAGCAACTGGTTTGTGAACAGCAAAACATAGAAGGGATCAACAGCAAAGAAGGAAGCAATAGCAAAATAACTGAGGCAGAAGAATGGATAAATGACTTGGAAGATAGAATGGTGTAAATCTCTGCATGGAAAAGAATAAAGGAAAAATAATGAAAAGAAATGAGGACAGTCTCAGAGACTTCTGGGACAAAATGAGATGAACCAACATTTAAATTATAGGGATCCCAGAAGAAGAAGAAGAGAAAGGGCCTGAGAAAATAGTTAAGTTGATCATAGAAACTTCCCAAATATGGGAAAAGAAATAGTCAGCCAGGTCCAGGAAGTATAGAGATTTCCATACAGGATAAACCAAGGAAGAAAATGCTGAAACAAATATTAATCAGATTAACAAAAATTAAATACAAAGACAAAACATTAAAAGCAACAAGATTCATAAAAATAATAAGTAAAATAAATAAATGCAACAAGAGAAAAGCAATAAATAACATACAAGGGAATCTTCATAAGGTTATCGGCTGATTTTTCAACAGGAGTTCTGCAGGCCAGAAGGGAGTGGCAGGATATATTTAAAGTGATGAAAGGGAAAAATCTACAACCAAGAATACTCTACCCAGTGAGGCTTTCGCCCAGATTTCACAGATAAATCTAAAGCTTTACAGACAAGCAAAAGCTAAGAGAATTTAGCAATACCAAATCACCTTTACAACAATTGCTAAAGTAACTTCTCCAGGCAAGAAACAAAACAGAACAAGAGAAGAAGGGAAGAAAACAGGCCTCCCAAAACAATTAAGAAAATGGCAATAGGAACATATACACCAATAATACCTTAAATGTAAATGGATTAAATGCTCCATCCAGAACACATAGGTTGGCTGCGTGGATACAAAAACAAGTCCCCTATATGTGCTGTCTACAAGAGACCCACTTCAGAAATAGGAGCACATACAGACTGAAAGTGAGGGGATGGGGAAAGATATTTCATGTAAATAGAAATCAAAAGGAAGTTGGAGTAGTAATACTCATATCAGACAAAATAGTCTTTAAAATACAGACTGTTACAAGAGACAAGGAAGGACACTACATAATGATTAAGGGATCAATCAACGAAGAAAATATAACAATTGAATTATTTATGCACCCAACATAGAAGCACCTCAATACAAAAGATCAGAGAAGGCAATGGCACCCCACTCCAATACTCTTGCCTGGAAAACCCCAGGGGCGGAGGAGCCTGGTAGGCCGCAGTCCATAGGGTCATGAAGAGTCGGACACTACTGAGAGACTTCATTTTCACTTTTCACTTTTATGAATTGGAGGAGGAAATGGCAACCCACTCCAGTATTCTTGCCTGGAGAATCCCAGAGATGGGGGAGCTGCCGTCTATGGGATCACACAGAGTCAGACACAACTGAAGCGACTTAGAAGCAGCAGCAGCAGCAATATAAAAGATAAATGCTAACAGCCATAAAAGGGGAAATCAACAGTAACAAAATTATAGTGGAGCACTTTAACACTCCACTTACACCAGTGAACAAATCATCCAAACAGAAACTTAATAAGAAAATACAAGCTTTAAATGGCACATTAGACCATATAGACTTAACTAATATTTATAGGACAATCTATCCAAAAGCAGGAGAATAAACTTTCTACTCAAGTGCAACATGGAGCATTCTCCAAGATAGATCACATCTTGGGTCACAGATCAAGTCTCAATAAATTTAAGAAAATCGATATTGTAATCCAGCATCTTTTCTGACCACAACGCGATGGGATTAGTCATCAATTACAGGGGGGAAACTGAAAGAAACATAAACACACGGAAGCTAAACAATATACTACTAAATACCAATGGGTCGCGGAAGAAATCAAAGAGGAAATAAAAAACACCTAGAGACAAATGAGAATGAAAATGCAATGACCCAAAACCTCTGGGATGCAGCAAAAAGTAGTTCTAAGAGGGAAGTTTATATCAATATAATCTTACCTCAAGAGTTAAGAAAAATCTCAAACAACCCAACCTTATGCCTAAAGCAACAAGAGAAAGAAGAACAAAGCCCAAATTTAGCAGAAGGAAAGAAATCATAAAGTCAGAGCAGAAATGAATGAAAAAGAAACAAAGAAATGATAACAAAGATCAATGAAACTAAAAGCTCGTTCTCTGAGAAGATAAATTTGATAAACCTTTGGCCAGGCTCATTGAGGAAAAAAAGAGGACTCAAATCAACAAAATTAGAAATGAAAAAGGAGAAGTTGAAACTGACACCACAGAAGTGTAAAGGATCATAAGAGACTACTACAAGCAACTGTATCGTAATAAAATGGACACATGGAAGCAATGGCCAAATTCTTAGAAAGATACAATCTTCTCTAAACTGAACCAGGAAGAAAGAGTAAATATTAAAAGACCTATCACAAGTAGCCACTATGGAGAACAGTGTGGAGATTCCTTAAAAAACTGGAAATAGAACTGCCATATGACCCAGCAATCCCACTGCTGGGCATACACACCAAGGAAACCAAAATTGAAAGAGACACATGTACCCCACTGTTCATCACAGCACTGTTTATAATAGCCAGGACATGGAAGCAACTTAGATGTCCATCAGCAGATGAATGGATAAGAAAGCTGTGGTACATATACACAATGGAATATTGCTCAGCCATTAAAAAGAATACATTTGAATCAGTTCTAATGAGGTGGATGAAACTGGAGCCTATTATACAGAGTGAAGTAAGCCAGAAAGAAAAACACCAATACAGTATACTAATGCATATATATGGAATTTAGAAAGATGGTAACGACAACCCTGTATGCGAGACAGCAAAAGAGACACAGATGTATAGAACATTCTTTTGAACTCTGTGGGAGAGGGAGGGGGGGAATGATTTGGGAGAATGGCATTAAAACATGTTTAAAAAATAAAATAAAATAAAAAATGTAATCAGGAAAAAAAATAAATAAATAAAAGACCTATCACAAGTAATGAAATTGAAACTGTGACTGACAATCTTCCAACAAACAAATGTCCAGGAAAAGATGGCTTCACAGGCAAATTCCATCAAACATTTAGATAAGGATTAACACTCATTCTTTTCAAATTCTTCCAAAAGATTGCAGAAGAAGGAACACTCCCGAGCTCATTCTATGAATCCACCAACCAAAACTAGACAAAAATATCCACCAAAAAAAAAAAAAATTACAGGCCATTATTACTGTTGAACTTAGATGCAAAAATTCTCAACAAAATCCTAGAAAACAGAATCCAAGAGTACATCAAGAGGATTATACACCATCATCAAGTAGGGTTTATCCCAGGGATGCAAGGATTCTTCAATATATACAAATAAATCAATGTGATTACCATATTATGAAACTGAGGGGAAAACCCCATATGATCATCTCAACAGATACAGAAAAACCTTTGACAAAATTCAACACACTTTTATGATAAAAGCTCTCCAGAAAGTATGCATACAGGGAATATACTTCAACATGATAGAGGCCATATATGACAAACCCACAGCAAACATCGTTTTCAATGGTGAAAAACTGAAAGCATTTCCTCTAAAATCAGTAGTAAGACAAAGATGTACACTCTCACCACTATTATTCAATATAGTTTTGGAAGTCCTAGCCACAGAAATCAGAGAAAAAAATTAAAGTAATACAAATTGTGAGAGAGGAAGTAAAACTATCACTGTTTGCAGATGACATGATACTACACATAGAAAACCCTAAAGATGCTACTGAAAACTACTAGAGCTCATCAATGAGTTTGGTAAAATTATAGGATACAAAATTAACACACAAAAATCTCTTGCACTCCTATACACTAAAAACAAAAGATCAGAAAGACAAATTAAAGAAACAATCCCATTTACCATCACAACAAAAAGAATAAAATACCTAGGAATAAATCTACCTATGGAGGCAAAAGACCTGTACTCAGAAAACTAAAAGATACTGATGAAAGGAATCAAAGACAACATAAACAGATGAAGAGATATACCATGTTGATTCACCCTAGTCAAAAATAAACTCAAAATGGAATAAAGCCCTAAATGTAAGAATGAACACTATGAAACTCAGGAAAACATAAGCAGAACACTCCTTGACAGAAATCACAGTGAGATCTTTTCTAAACCACATTCTAGAGTAATGAAGATAAAAACAAGAATAAACAAATAGGATCAAATTAAACTTAAAAGCTTTTGCACAGCAAAGGAAACTATAAACAAAATAAAAAGACAGTCCTCAGAATGGAAGAAAATATTTGCAAACAAAACTACCGACAAGATTAATCTCCAAAATATACAAACAACTCATGCAGCTCAACATCAAAAACAAACAAACCTAAGAAAAAATGTCCAAATAGACATTTCTCCAATGAAGACATGCAGATGGCCAACAAACACATGAAACAATGCTCAACATCACTAATTATTAGAGAAATGCAAGTCAAAATTATAATGAGGTACCAACTCACAGCAGTCAAAATGACCATCATCAAAAAATCCATAAACAATAAATGCTGGAGAGGGTGTAGAGAAAAGGGTACCCTCCTACACTGTTGGTGGAAATGTAAACTGGTACATCCACTATGGAGAATAGTATGGAATTTCCTTCAAAAGCTAAAAATAGAACAATCATGTGACCTAGCAATCCCACTACTGGGCATACATCCTGAGAAAACCATAATTCAAAAAGATACATACACCCTGATGTTCATTGCAGCACTATTTACAATAGCCAAGACATGGAAGCAACCTCAATGTCCATCAACAGAAGAAAGAATAAAGAAGATGTGATACATATGTGTGTGTGTGTGTTTACACAATGGAATATGACTCAGCCATAAAAAAGAACAAATAATGCCATTTGCAGCAACATGGATGAGCCAAAGATTGTCATACTGAAGTCAGTCAGACACAGAAAGACAAATATCATATGATATCTCATATGCTGAATCTTAAAAAAAAAAAAAAACTGTACAAATGAACTTATTTACAAGACAGAAGTAGAGTCACAGATGTAGAAAACAAACTTATGGTTACCAGAGAATAAGGGAGGTAGGGATAAATTGGGAGCACAGAGAACCTACTGTAAAGCACAGGAACTGAACTCAATACTTGGTAATGGTCTATATGGGAAAAGAATCTTTTTAAAAAAAAAGTAGTATATGTACATATAACTGATTCATTTTGCTATACACCTGATACTAACAAAACATTGTAAATCAACTATACACCAATAAAATTTTTTTAAAAGGCCAGCTTAAGTTTGTTGGCTTAATAAAAATAGGCATGACTTCAGATCTGTCCTCATTAAACATACTGCAGTCATGCAAATTTTTCTACCTAGGTTTACTAATCAAACAAGCTTATGTTATCCCTATTAGATGTTGAAGATTGTGAAATTATAAATTCAACGTAAGACTTAAACACAAAATAAAAAGTAAATTATGAATGTATTTCAAGCAAGGCAATAAAAAAAAGTTTAAGAAGAGCCATATGTTCCAACTTTTAGATTTTTTGCTTCTGTGTGGGTTTTTTCATACTTTTCTGATTTGTCTACAAGAAAAGTAACTCAAGATGATGGATAGCTTTCCTTAATGTCTCATGAAATTTTGATGAGCAATTCAAGCACAGTTTGCTAAAAAACAAATGAATTAAATGGATGTAAATGGGATAAAAGTATATAAATGAACTTTCTCAATAATAACTTTTTATAAAATATGTTAAAAATAATTTCAAAACCTTTTTTGGTATCTTAAAGCCTCAAAGTTACACTAACTTAAGTTAAATGATGGATATTCATTGAATATCAAGGCCCTTTCCAAATACCAGAAAATACTGAAACACTAATTTCTAAACCTAAGTTTATCTATTCTTGACTTCTTAAGTTTTACAGAGCCAAAGGATATTTGAGTCTGCTGATATATATATTTCTTTTGTCACATGGAAAATTTGTATTATGAAAAATATGTACCTACAAATTATGAAATGATATATTCATAAAATGTATTCATTTGCTATAGAATGCTAGTATTATGATAGGCAATTAAAAATATAAAGGAAACTACTAGAAACTAGAAAGGTGAAAGGAAAGTAGTATGTGTTTTTAATTAAAAAATGGGGGGAGGGAGGAAGGCATGAGATATGAATGCCTTGTTTCTGTTAAAGGGAAAAAAAGGACTAATTTTGTCCTAAAATAAAGTGACTGGTTGTTCCAGGCCTGAGAAACAAGAAATGAAAATGATTAGCACAAAATCTAAATGGATATATTTAGGAATTTGCAGAAGATCTATGGGAGAAAAGTTTTTTATGTTGCAAGGTCAAAGATGACTCAGATGAAGTGGATTTATTTATGAGTTTTCTAAATGAGCTCAATAATATACTGATAAAAAGCTAGTATCTCATTTGCTCTCAGTTAAAACGAAAAAGATGCAGCTCTGCTTGGTGGGGGATCAAGACAATGGGGTAGGAAGACCCTGAACTCACCTTCTCCATGGTAACACCAAAACTGCAACTACTTACAGAGCGACTGTCCACTCCCTGAACACTAGAAGAAAAGGTGCAGAGGAGCCAGAAGACAGGCAGGAGGAGTGCAGATACAGTTTTTTGGGTCAGCAACCCACAAGTGGAGGGAAACCACAAACATCAACATCCTTACCGAGAGTGAGGAGCCTGGGGCTCCCAACATGCAGAATGAGCCCCCAGAAAGTCCAGCTTTGAAAACACGTAGGATTTGGGTTTGGGGGAGCAGAAGGACAGTAGGCAACAGACTGTGCTCTTAAAGGGCATGTGCAAAAGCTCACATGCCCCAAGTCCCAGCGCAGACGCAATGGTTTGACAGGAGCCTGGGTCATTCTCACTTACTGACCTTGGAGACAGTCCTGCAGAGGCCAGAAGCATGTGGAGTCCCCGTAGGAAATGAGATGCTGGCAGCAGCCATTTGGGGGATCTCATTCAACCGTGATAGCACCAGCACTGGTTAGAGCTATTTCTTATTTTGTTTTTTTCTTATTGTTTTGGCTGTCATGCACAGGATGCAGCTATCTTTGTTCCCTGACCAGAAACTGAACCTACACTCCCTGCACTGGAAGCAGGGAGTCATAACCACTGGACAACTAGGAAATTCCTCATTTTATTTTTAATTGAAGTATAGTTCATTTATAATATTGTGTTATTTTCAGATATATAGCACAGAGATTTAGCTATATATATATATGTAGATAGATAGATAGATATGGTGAAACTAATGTTGAATTAGTTTCAAGTAGACATCACAGTAATTTTGTCATATATATATAACATAAAATATTTAAAATATAAAATATTTTATATAAAAGAATCTGAAAAGAATATATATATACATATATAGATAGATTATTTTTAGATTATTTTCCCTTTTGGGTTATTCAAAATATTGGCTATACTTTCTTGGGCTATACTGTAGGTTCTTGTCCATTTATTTTTTTAATTAATTTATTTTTTAATTGAAGGATAATAACTTTACAGAATTTTGTTGTCTTCTGTCAAACTTCAACATGAATCAACCATAGGTATACATATATCCCCACTCTTTTGAACCTCCCTCCCATCTCCCTCCCCATCCCACCCCTCTAGGTTGATACACAGCCCCTGTTTGAGTTTCCTAAAACATACAGAAAATTCTCATTGGCTATCTATTTTACATATTGTAATGTAAGTTTCCATGTTACTCTTTCCATATATCTCACCCTCTTCTCCCCTCTCCCCATGTCCATATGTCTATTCTCTATGTCTGTTTCTCCATTCAATTAAGTTCAGTCGCTCAATCGTGTCTGACTCTGCGACCCCATGAACAGCAGCATGTCAGGCCTCCCTGTCCATCACCAACTCCCAGAGTTTACTCAAACTCATGTCCATCGAGTCAGTGATGCCATCCAGCCCTCTCATCCTCTGTCGTCCCCTTCTCCTCCTGCCCCCAATCCCTCCCAACATCAGGATCTTTTCCAATGACTGAACTCTTCACATGAGGTGGCCAAATTATTGGAGTTTCAGCTTCAGCATCAGTCCTTCCAATGAACACCCAGGACTGGTCTCCTTTAGGATGGACTGCTAGGATCTCTTTGCAGTCCAAGGGCCTCTCAAGAGTCTTCTCCAACACCACAGTTCAAAAGCATCAATTCTTCGGCGCTCAGCTTTCTTCACATTCCACCTCTCACATCCATTCATGATCACTGGAAAAACCATAGCCTTGACTAGATGGACCTTTTTTGGTAAAGTAATGTCTCTGCTTTTGAATATGCTATCTAGGTTGGTCATAACTTTTCTTCCAAGCAATAAGTGTCTTTTAATTTCATGGCTGCAATCACCATCTGCAGTGATTTTGGAGCTCAAAAATATAAAGTCTGACACTGTTTCCACTGTTTCCCCATCTATTTCCCATGACGTGATGGGACCAGATGCCATGATCTAAGTTTTATGAATGTTGAGCTTTAAGCCAGCATTTTCACTCTCCTCTTTCACTTTCATCAAGAGGCTTTTTAGTTCCTCTTCACTTTCTGCCATAAGGGTGGTGTCATCTGTATATCTGAGGTTATTGATATTTCTCCCGGAAATCTTGATTCCAGCTTGTGCTTCTTCCAGCCCAGCATTTCTCATGATGTACTCTGCATATAAGTTAAATAAGCAGGGTGACAATATACAGCCTTGACGTACTCCTTTTCCTATTTGGAACCCGTCTGTTGTTCCATGTCCAGTTCTGACTATTGCTTCCTGACCTGAATATAAGTTTCTCAAGAGGCAGATCAGGTGGTCTGGTATTCCCATCTCTTTCAGAGTTTTCCACAGTTTATTGTGATCCACACAGTCAAAGGCTTTGACATACTCAATAAAGCAGAAATAGATGTTTTTGTGGAACTCTCTTGATTTTTCAATGAGCCACCGAATGTTGGCAATTTGATCCCTGGTTCCTCTGCCTTTTCTAAAACCAGCTTGAACATCTGAAAGTTCACAGTTCACATATTGCTGAAGCCTGGCTTGGAGAATTTTGAGCATTATTTTAATAGTGTGTGAGATAAGTGCAATTGTGCGGTAGTTTGAGCATTCTTTGGCATTGCCTTTCTTCAGGATTGGAATGAAAACTGACCTTTTCCAGTCCTGTGGCCATTGCTGAGTTTTCCAAATTTGCTGGCATATTAATTGCAGCACTTTCACAGCATCATCTTTCAGGATTTGGAATAGCTCAACTGGAATTCCATCTCCACTAGCTTTGTTCATGGTGATGCTTTCTAAGGCCCACTTGATTTCACATTCCAGGATGTCTGGTTCTAGGTGAGTGATCACACCATCATGATTATCTTGGTCATGAAGATCTTTTTTGTACAGTTCTTCTGTGTATTCTTGCCATCTCTTCTTAATATCTTCTGCTTCTGTTAGGTCTATACAGTTTCTGTCCTTTATCAAGCCCATCTTTGCATGAAATGTTCCCTTGGTATCTCTAATTTTCTTGAAGAGATCTCTAGTCTTTCCCATTCTGTTGTTTTCCTCTATTTCTTTGCATCGATCACTGAAGAAGGCTTTCTTATCTCTCCTCGCTATTCTTTGGAACTCTGTATTCAGATGCTTATATCTTTCCTTTTCTCCTTTGCTTTTCACTTCTCTTCACTTCACAGCTATTTGTAAGGCCTCCTCAGACAGCCATTTTGCTTTTTTGCATTTCTTTTCCATGGGGATGGTCTTGATCCCTGTCTCCTGTACAATGTCAGGAACCTCTGTCCATAATTCATCAGGCACTCTGTCTATCAGATCTAGTCCCTTAAATCTATTTCTCACTTCCACTGTATAATCATAAGGGATTTGATTTAGGTCATACCTGAATGGTCTACTGGTTTTCCCTACTTTCTTCAATTTAAGTCTGAATTTGGCAATAAGGTGTTCATGATCTGAGCCACAGTCAGCTCCCCGGTCTTGTTTTTGCTGACTGTATAGAGCTTCTCCGTCTTTGGCTGCAAAGAATATAATCAATCTGATTTCAGTGTTGACCATCTGGTGATGTCCATGTGTAGAGTCATCTCTTGTGTTGTTGGAAGAGGATGTTTGTTATGACCAGTGTGTTCTCTTGGCAAAACTCTATTAGTCTTTGCCCTGCTTCATTCTGTACTCCAAAGCCAAATTTGCGTGTTACTCCAGGTGTTTCTGACTTCCTACTTTTGCATTCCAGTCCCCTATAATGAAAAGGACATCTTTTTTGGGGTGTTAGTTCTAAAAGGTCTTGTAGGTCTTCACAGAACCATTCAACTTCAGCTTCTTCAGTGTTACTGGTTGGGGCATGGGCTTGGATTACCATGATATTGAGTGGTTTGCCTTGGATACAAACAGAGATCATTCTGTCATTTTTGAGGTTGCATCCAAGTACTGCATTTTGGACTCTTGTGTTGACTACGACGGCTACTCCATTTCTTCTAAGGGATTCCTGCCCACAGTAGTACATATAATGGTCATATGAGTTAAATTCACCCATTCCAGTCCATTTTAGTTTGCTGATTCCTAGAATGTCAACGTTCACTCTTGCCATCTCCTATTTGACCACTTCCAATTTGCCTTCATTCATGGGCCTCACATTCCAGGTTCCTATACTATATGGCTTTTTACAGCATTGGACTTTGCTTCTATCACCAATCACATCCACAACTTGGTATTGTTTTTGCTTTGGCTCCATCCTTTCATTCTTTCTGGAGTTATTTCTCCACTGATCTCCAGTAGCATATTGGGCACTTACCAACCTGGAGAGTTCTTCTTTCAGTATCCTATCATTTCGACTTTTCATACTTTTCATACTTTTCATGGGGTTGTCAAGGCAAGAATACTGAAGTGGTTTGCCATTCCCTTCTCCAGTGGACCACATTCTGTCAGACCTCTCCACCATGACCCGTCCTTCTTGGGTGGGCTCACGGCATGGCTTAGTTTCACTGAGTTAGACAAGGCTGGGGTCTGTGTGATCAGATTGGCTAGTTTTCTGTGATTATGGTTTCAGTGTGTCTGCCCTTCGATGCCCTCTCACAACACCTACCGTCTTACCTGGGTTTCTCTTATCTGGGACGTGGGGTATCTCTTCACAGCTGCTCCATTAATGCCCTGTAAATAAATTCTTCAGTACCATTTTTATAGATTCCATATATATGCATTAGAATACGATATTTATCTTTCTCTTTCTGACTTATTTCACTCTGTATAATAGGTTCTAGGTTCATCCACCTCATTAGAACTGATGTAAATGCTTCCTTTTTATGGCTGAGTAATATTCCATTATGTATATGTACCACAACTTCTTTATCCATTCATCTGTTGATGGACATCCAGGTTGCTTCCTGGATGTTCTAGCTATTGTAAATAGTGCTGCAATGAACAATGGGATATGTGTGTCTTTTTCAATATTGGTTTCCTCAGGGTGTATGCCCAGGAGTGGGGTTGCTGGGTCATATGGTGGTTTTTTATTCCAAGTTTTTTAAGGATCTCCATACAGCCTTCCACAGTGGCTGTGTCAATTTACACTCCCACCAACAGTGTAAGAGGGTTTCCTTCTCTCCACACCCTCTCCAGCATTTATTGTTTGTAGACTTTTTGATGATGGCCATTCTGACTGGTTTGAGGTGATATCTCACTGTAGTTTTGATTTGCATTTCTCTAATAATGAGAGATGTTGAGCATATTTTCATGCGCTTGCTAGGCATCTGTATGTCTTCTTTGGAGAAATGTCTGTTTAGGTCTTTTTTCCACTTTTTGACTGGGTTGTTTGTTTTTCTGGTATTGAGTTGTATGAGCTGCTTGTGTATTTTGGAAACTAATCCTTTGTCAGTTGTGTCATTTGCTATTATTTTCTCTCATTCTGAGGGTTGTCTTTTCACCTTGCCTATAGTTTCCTTTGCTGTGCAAAAGCTTTTAAGTTTAATCAGATCCCACTTGTTTACTTTTGTTTTTATTTCCATTACTCTAAGAGATGGATCATACAGGTCTGCTTTGATTTATGTCATTGACTGTTCTGCCTATGTTTTCCTCTAACAGTAAGACAGTTTCTGGTCTTACATTTAGGTTTTTAATCAATTTCGAGCTTATGTTTGTGTATGGTGTTAGGAAGTATTCTAATTTCCATCTTTTACATGTGGCTGTCAAGTTTTCCAAGCACCACTTATTGAAGAGGCTCTTTCCCCCATTGTATATTCTTGCCTTCTTTGTCAAAAATAAGGTAACCATATTTCTAGATTTCTATCCTATTCCAGTGATCTGTATTTCTGTTTTTGTGCCAGTACCATACTGTCTTGATGACTGTAGTTTTGTAGTATAATCTGAAGTCAGGAAGATTGATTCCTCCAGCTCCATTCTTCTTTCTCAAGGCTACTTTGGCTATTCAAGGTCTTTTGTGTTTCCATATGAATTGTGAAGCTTTTTGTTCTAGTTCTGTGAAAAATATCATTGGTAATTTGATAGGGACCACATTGAATCTGTAGACTGCATTTGGTAGTATAGTTATTTTCACAATATTGATTCTTCCTACCCAGGAACATGGAATATCTCTCCATCTGTTTATGTCATCTTTGATTTTTTTCATCAGTGTCTCATAATTTTCTGAATACAGTTTTTTTGTCTCCTTAGGTAGGTTTATTCCTAGATATGTAATTCTTTTTGTTGCAATGGTGAATAGGATTGATTCTTTAATTTCTCTTTCTTATTTTTCATTGTCAGTATATGGAAATGCAAGTGATTTCTGTGTAATTATTTTGTATCCTGCAACTTTCTTAAATTCACTTATTAGCTCTAGTAAATTTCTGATACTATCTTTAGGATTTTCTACATGTAGCATCAGTTCAGTTCAGTTCAGTCGCTCAGTTGTGTCAAAGTTTTTGTGACCCCATGAACCACAGCACACCAAGCCTCCCTGTCCATCACCAACTCCTGAAGTTTACTCAAACTCATGTCCATTGAGTCGGTGATGCCATCCAACCATCTTATCCTCTGTCATCCCCTTCTCCTCATGCCTTCAACCTTTCCCAATGTCAGGGTCTTTTCAAATGAGTCAGCTATTTGCATCAGGTGGCTAAAATATTGGAGTTTCAGCTTCAATATCAGTCCTTCCAATGAATACCCGGGACTGATTTCCTTGAGGATGGACTGCTTGGATCTCCTTTCAGTCCAAGGCACTCTCAAGAATCTTCTCCAACACCACAGTTCAAAAGCATCAATTCTTCAGTGCTCGGCTTTCTTTATACTCTAACTCTCACATCCATACGTGACTACTGGAAAAACCATAGCCTTGACTAGATGGACCTTTATTGACAAAGTAATGACTCTGCTTTTTAATATGCTGTCTGGGTTCATCATAAATTTCCTTCCAAGGAGTAAGTGTCTTTTAATTTCATGGCTGCAATCACCATCTGCAGTGATTTTGGAGACCAGAAAACTAAAGTCAGCCACTGTTTCCCCATCTATTTGCCACGATGGGATGGGATTGGATGCCATGATCTTAGTTTTCTGAATGTTGAGCTTTAAGCCAACTTTTTCACTCTCCTCTTTCACTTTCATCAAGAGGCTCTTTAGTTCTTCTTCACTTTCTGCCATAAGGGTGGTGTCATCTGCATATCTGAGGTTATTGATATTTCTCCCAGCAATCTTGATTCCAGCTTGTGCTTCATCCAGCCCAGTATTTTTCATGATGTATTCTGCACAGAAGTTAAGTAAGCAGGATGGCAATATACAGCCTTAACGTACTCCTTTTCCTATTTGGAGCCAGTCTGTTGTTCCACGTCCAGTTCTAACTGTTGCTTCCTGACATGCATACAAATTTCTCAAGAGGCAGGTCAGGTGGTCTGGTATATCACAGTTTATTGTGATCCATACAGTCAAAGACTTTGATATAGTCGATAAAGCAGAAACAGATGTTTTTATGGAACTCTCTTGATTTTTTGATGACCCACAAAATGTTGGCAATTTGATCTCTGGTTCCTCTGCCTCTTCTAAAACCAGCTTGAACATCTGAAAGTTCACAGTTCACATATTGCTGAAGCCTGGCTGGGAGAATTTTGAGCATTATTTTACTAGTGTATGAGATAAGTGCAATTGTGCGGTAGTTTGAGCATTCTTTGGCATTGCCTTTCTTCAGGATTGGAATGAAAACTGTCCTTTTCCAGTCCTGTGGCCACTGCTGAGTTTTCCAAATTTGCTGACATATTGAATGAAGCACTTTCACAGCATCATCTTTTAGGATTTTAAATAGCTCAACTGGAATTCCATCACCTCCACTAGCTTTGTTCATGGTGATGCTTTCTAAGGCCCACTTGACTTCACATTCCAGGATGTCTGGCTCTAGGTGAGGATCACACCATCATGATTATCTGGATCATGAAGATCTTTTTTGTATAGTTCTTCTGTGTATTCTTGCCACCTCTTCTTAATATCTTCTTCTCTTAGGTCCATACCATTTCTCTCCTGTATTAAGTCCATCTTTGCATGAAATGTTCCCTTGGTATCTCTGATTTTCTTGAAGAGATCTCTAGTTTTTCCTACTCTAATGTTTCCTCTATTTCTTTGCATTGATTACTGAGGAAGGCTTTCTTATCTCTCCTTGCTATTCTTTGGAACTCTGCATTCAAATTGGTATATCTTTCCTTTTCTCCATTGCCTTTCACTTCTCTTCTTTTCACGGCTATTTGTAAGGCTTCCTCAGACAGCTATTTCATGTCATCTGCAAATAGTGAGAGCTTTATTTCTTTTCCAATCTGCATTTCTTTTATTTCTTTTTCTTCTCTGATTGCTATAGCTAGGACTTCTAAAACTATGTTGAATAATAGTGGTGAAAGTGGACACCCTTGTCTTGTTCCTGATCTTATAGGGAATGCTTTATTTTTTTCACCATTGAGAATGTTTACTGTGGGCTTATCATATATGGCCTTTACTATGTTGAGGTAGATTCCTTCTGTGCCCATTTGTTGAAGAATTTTAACCATAAACCGGTGCTAAATTTTGTCAAAGTTTTTTTTCTCCATCTGAGATTATCATATGGTTTTATCCTTCAATTTGTTAATATGGTGTATCACATTGATTGATTTGTCTATATTGAAGATTCCTTGCATCCCTGGAATAAACTAAACTTGATCATGCTGTATGGGCTTTTTGATGTGTTGCTGAATTTTGTTTGCTAAAATTTTGTTGAAGATTTTTTCATCTATGTTCATCAGTGATATTGGCCTGTAGTTTTCTTTTTTTGTGTTGTCTTTGTCTGGTTTTTATATCAGGGTGATGGTGGCATCATAGAATGGGTTTGGAAATGTTCCTTCCTCTGTAATTTTTTGAAAGCATTTTAAAAGGATAGCCATTAGCTCTTCTCCAAATGTTTGGTAGAATTTACCTGTGAAGCCATCTGGTCCTGGGCTTTTGTTTTTTGGGAGATTTTTGATCACAGCTTTGATTTCAGTGCTTGTAATTGGGTTGTTCATAATTTCTATTTCTTCCTGGTTCAGTCTTGGAAGATTGAACTTTTCTAAGAATCTGTCCATGGCTTCCAGGTTATCCATTATATTGTTATATACTTGTTCATAATGGTCTCTTATAATCCTTCGTATTTCTGCATTGTCATTTCTAATTTTGTTGATTTGATTCTTCTCTTTTTTACTTGATGAGTCTGGCTAAAGGCTTGACAATTTTGTTGATCTTTTCAAAGAACCAGCTTTTAGTTTTATTAATCTTTACTGTTGTTTCTTTCATTTCTTTTTCATTTATTTCTGCTCAGACCTTTATGATTTTTTTCCTTCTACTAATTTTGGGAGTTTTTTTGTTCTTCTTTTTCCAGTTGTTTTAGGTGTAAAGTTAGGTTGTCTGTTCAATGTTTTTCTTGTTTCTTGAGGTAGGATTTTATTGCTATAATCTTCCCTCTTAGAACTGCTTTTGCTGCCTCCCATAGGTTTTGAGTTGTCGTGTTTTCATTGTCAATTGTTTCTAGGATTTTTTTTCCCCCTTTGGATTTCTTCAGTAACCTGTTCATTATTTAGAAATGTATTGTTTAATCTCCATGTGTTTGTGTTTTTTACAGTTTTTTTTTTCTTGCAATTGATATCTAATCTCATAGCCTTGTGGTCAGAAAAGATGCTTGATATGATTTCAATTTTATCACTTTCAGTCTCTATGTATCTTAAGGTCTGAAGTGGGTTTCTTGTAGACAGCATATATATGGGTCTTATTTTTATGTCCATTCAGCCAGTCTGTGTCTTTTGGTTGGAGCATTTAATCCATTTACATTTAAAGTAATCGTTAATATATATGTTCCTTTGCCATTTTCTTAATTGTTTGGGGTTTGTTTATGTAGATCTTTATCTTCTATTGTATTTCCTGACTATATAAGTCCTTTAACATTTGTTGTAAAGCTGGTTTGGTGGTACTGAATTCACTTAACTTTTGCTTGTCTGAAAAGCTTTTGATTTCTCCATCAGTTTTGAATGTGATCCATGCCGAGTAAAGTAATCTTGGTTGTAGATTTTTCCCTTTCAATACTTAAACACATCCTGCCATTCCCTTCTGGCCTTCAGAGTTTCTGCTGAAAGATCAGCTGTTAAACTTAGGGGGTTTCCCTTGTATGTTACTTGTTTCTTTTCCCTTGCTGCTTTTAATATTCTTTCTTTCTGTTTAATCTTTTTCAGTTTTATTAGTATGTGTCCTGGCGTGTTTCTCCTTGGGTTTATCCTGTATGGGACTCTTCATACCTCTTGGACTTTATCGACTATTTCCTTTTCCATATTAGGAAAATTTTAAACTATAATCTCTTCAAAAATTTTTTCATAATAAAAAAATTTTATTTTTCTCTTCTTCTTCTGGGACCCCTATGATTCAAATGTTGGTGCATTTGATATTGTCCCAGAGGTCTCTGAGACTATCCTCAGTTCTTTTCATTCTTTTTAATTTATTCTGCTCTTCAGCAGTGATTGCTACCATGTACATTCCAGCTCACTGATCTGTTCTGCTGCATATATTCTGCTATTGATTCCTTATAGAGTATTTTTAATTTCACTAATTATGTTGTTTTTCTCTGTATATTTATTCTTTAATTCTTCTAGGTCTTTGTTGATTCTTGCATTTTCTCCATTCTATTTTCAAGGTTTTTTATCATCTTTCCTATCATTATTCTAAATTCTTTTTCAGGTAGTTTGCCTATTTCCTCTTCATTTGGACTTGTGTGTTTCTGGCTTGTTCCTTCATTTGTGCAGTACTTCTCTGCCTTTTCATAATTTTTTTTTTAAACTTATTGTGTTTGAGGTATCCTTTTCCCAGGCTTCAAGGCTGATTCTTTCTTCCTTTTGGTTTCTGCCCTCATAATGTTGCTCCAGTGGTTTGTGTAAGTTTCGAATAGGGTGAGATATGTGCGGAGTTTTGTTTTGTTTTGTTTTTTTCCTCTGATGGGCAGGGCTGAGTGAGGTGATAATCCATTCTGCTGATGACTGTGTTTGTATCTTTGCCTTGTTTGTTGTTTGGATGAGGCATCCTGCACAGGGTGCTGCTGGTGATTGGGTGATGCCAGGTCTTGTATTCAAGTGGCTTCCTACGTGGGAATTCTCACTATTTGATACTCCCTAGGGTTAGGAGTTCTCTGGTGGTCTAGGGTCTTGGAATGAGTGCTCCCACTCCAAAGGCTCAGGGCTTGATCTCTGTCTGAAGCGAGTAATGAAGCAAGCAACACCTCACTGTGTGCAGCATGTGCAGGAGCAGCCATCTATTTTTATACATAATATTCTCTGTCTGCTAATCCCAAACTCCTAATTTATCCCTTCCCCCACATCCCTTTCCCCTTTGGTAAAGATAAGTTCTTTTTTTCATGTCTGTGAGTTTCTGTTCTGTAAATAAGTTCATTTGTATCATTTTTTCAGATTCTACATATGTGTTATCATATGGTATTTATTTTTCTCTGTCTTATTTCACTTAGTATGATACTTTCTAGGTCTATGTTGTGGCAAATTGCATTATTTTATTCCTCTATAAGGTTGAGAAATATTCCACTGTATATATGTACCACACCTTTGTCCATTCCTCTGTTGATGGACACTTGGGTTTCTTCCATGTATTGGCTATTGTGAATAGTGCTGCAGTGAGCATTGGGGTGCAGGTATTCTCTTAATTATGGTTTTCTATGTATATATATGCCAAGGAGAGGGATTGCAAAGGCATATGCTAGCTCTATTTTTAGTTTGTTAAAGCAAATTCCATACTATTCTCCACAGTGGCTGTACAAATTTGCATCCCCACCAACAGAGTCAGAGGATTTCCTTTTCTCCACATGCTGTCCAGCATTCATTATTTGCAGATTGTTTTGATGATGGCCATTCTGACTGGTGTGAGGTGACACTTGATTGTAGTTTTGATTTGCATTTCTCTCATAATTATCAATGTTGAACATATTTTCATGTGTCTTTTGACCATCTGTATGTGCTCTTTGGAGAAGTATCTGTTTAGATCTTCTGCCTATTTTTTGATTACGTTCTTTGTTTTGTTGTTGTTTGTTTGTTTATTTTTACAGTGAACTGTATGAACTGTTTTGTATATTTTGGAGATTAATCCTTTGTCAGTTGCTTCATTTGCAAATATTTTCTCCCATTCTGAGGGTGGTCTTTTCATCCTGTATATGGTTTCCTTTTTAGTGAAAAGCTCTTAAGTTTAATTAGGTCCCATTCACTTATTTTTGCTTTTATGTCCATTACTATAGGAGAAGGAGCCAAAAAAATCTTGCTGATATCTATGTCAAAGACAGTCCTATGTTTTCCTGTATGAGTTTTAAAGAATCTAGTCTTACATTTAGGTCTTTAATCCATTTTGTGTTTATTTTTATGTATGTGTTAGGGAGTGTTCTAATTTCATTCTTTTATATCTAGTTGTCCAGTTTTCCCAGCACCACTTATTAAAGAGGCTGTCTTTTCTCCATTGTATATTCTTGCATTCTTTGTCATAGATTAATTGATCATAGATGCATGGGTTTATTTCTGGGCTTTCTATCCTCTTCCATTGATCTATATTTCTGTTTTTGTGCCAGTAGCATACTGTTATGATTATTCTAGCTCTACAGTGTAGTCTGAAGTCAAAGAGCCTGTTTCCTCTGGTTCCGTTTTTCTTTCTCAAGATTGCTTTGGCTATTCTGCATCTTTTGTGTTCCCATACAAATTGTAAAATTATCTTTTCTAGTTCTGTGAAAAATAAAATTGGTAAACTGATAGTGACTGCATTGTATCTGTATATTTCTTTGGAGAGTATAGTAATTTTGACAATATTGAAGACTTGAAGACAATATTGACTCTTCCCATCCAATTACATAGTACATCTTTGCATCTGTTTGTGTCATCTTCAACTGCTTTCATCAGCATCTTATAATTTTCAGAGTACAGGTCTTTTGCCTCCTCAGTTAGGTTTATTCCTAGGTATTTAATTCTTCTTGATGAGATACTAAATGGGATTTTTTTTCCCTACAATTTCTTTTCTCATAGTCAGTATATAGAAATACAACTAATTTCTACGTATTAATTTTGGAAATTTACTAAATTCATTAATGAGCTCTAGTAGTTTTCTGGTTGCAACTTTGTTGTTGTTCAGTCGCTCAGTCATGTCTGACTCTTTGCAACCCCATGAACTGCAGCACATCAGGCTTCCCTGTCCTGCATTATCTTCAGGAGTTTGCTCAAACTCATGTCCATTGAGACAGTGATGCCATCCAACTATCCCATCCTCTGTC
Organism: Bos indicus; assembly: GCF_029378745.1. NCBI lineage: Eukaryota > Metazoa > Chordata > Mammalia > Artiodactyla > Bovidae > Bos > Bos indicus. Next base: position 10,248,177 of record NC_091768.1, on the reverse strand, counting down.
ATCCCCTTCTCCTCCAACCCTCAATCTTTCCCAGCATCAGGGTCTTTTCCAATGAGTTGGCTCTCACATCAGGTGGCCAAAGTATTGGAGCTTCAGCATCAGCATCAGTCCTTCAAATGAATATTCAGAGATGATTTCCTTTAGGATTGACTGGTTTGATCTCCTAGCAGTCCAAGGGACTCTCAAGGTCTTCTCCAGCATCACAGTTCAAAAGCATCAATTCTGCAGCATTCAGCTTTCTTTATGGTCCAAGTCTCACATCTATACATGACTAAACTGGAAAAACCATAGTTTTTACTATACGAATCTTTGTCAGCAAAGTGATGTCCCTGCTTTTTAATATGCTGTCTAGGTTTATCATAGCTTTTCTTCCAAGTTTGCCTCTTTAGGAATTTCTAGGCATAGTATCACATCATCTGCAAACAGTGACGATTTTACTTCTTTTCCTATATGACTTTCTTTTCTTTTTCCTTCTCTGATCACTGTGGCTAAGACTGCTGAAACTTTATTGAATAAAACTGGCAAAAGTGTACATTTTTGTCTTGCTCCTGATCTTAGAGCAAATGCTTTCAGCTTTTCACCATCAAGTATGATATTAGCTGTGGGCTTGTCATATATGGCCTTTACTGTTTTGAGGCAGGCTCCCTCTGGGTTTCCCTGTTAGCTCAGCTAACAGGAGACCTGGTTTGATTCCTGGTCAGGAAGATCCCCTAGAGAAGGAATAGACTACCCACTCCAGTATTCTTGGGCTTCCTTGGTGGCCCAGTTGGTAAAGAATCTGCCTGCAATGCTGGAGACCTGGGTTTGATCCCTGGGTTGGGAAGATTCCCTGGAGAAGGGCATGGAACACACTCCAGTATTCTTGCCTGGAGAATCCCCATGGACAGAGGAGCCTGGTGGCATGCAGTCCATGGGGTCACAAAGAGTTGGACACAGTGAGTGACTAGGAAAAGCACAGCATAGGCTCCCTCTATGCCCTTTTTCTGGAGAGCTTTTATCATAAATGGATGTTGAGTTTTATCAAAAGCCTTTTTTATATCTATTGTGATGATCATTGGTTTTTATTCTTCAATTTGTTAATGTGATGTATCACACTAGTTGATTCACAGATACTGCAAACTCCTTGCATCCCTGGGATAAATAACATTTGATCATTGTATATGATCTTTTTAATCTATTTGCTAGTATTTTTTTGAGGATATTTGTGTGAACTTCAACAGTAGTAATGGCATGTGATTTTCTCCTTTTGGCAGTTATTTTGTCTTGTTATCAGGGTGATGGTGGCCCTACAGAATGAATTCTAAAGTGTTCCTTCCTCTGCAATTGTTAGAATAGTTTCCAAAGATAGGTGTTAACTACTCTTCTCTAAATGTTTGATAGAATTTGCCAGTGAGGCTATCTTGTTCTGGACTTTTGTTGTTGGGAGTTTTTAAATCACAGATTCAATTTCATTACTTGTGATTGGTCTGTTTGTGTTTTCTGTTTCCTATTGATCCAGTCTTCAGAGATTGTACCTTTCTAAAAATTTGTTCATTTTTTCTAGGTTCTTCATTTTATTTAAATATAGTATCCACCCAGCCACTCTATGTCTTTTGGTTGATATATTTAACCCATTTACATTTAAGGTAATTATCAATATGTATGTTCTAATTGCCATTTTATTAATATTTTTGGACATTCATTGCAGGTCTTTTCCCTCCCTTTATTCTTCTTTTGTCCTCTCCCCTTGTGATTTGATGACTGTCTTTAATGTTATGTTTGTATTTCTTTTACAGTTTTGTCTGTATATCAGTTATAGATTTGGGGTTTGCAGTTACTATGAGATTTTTATATCACCATCTATCTATTTATACTTGATTATTTTAAGTTGCCGATCTGTTCATTTCAAATGCATTAAAAAAAAAAAAAAACCTATGTTGTACTCTCCTCCCCTCAACATTACTGTTTTGGTATCATGTTTTACATATTAATTTTGTGTGTATCCCTTAACTGCTTATTGTAGATAAGTTGCTTTTACAACTTTTGTCGTTTAACCTCCCTACCAGTTTTGTATTTGGATGATTTCCTACCTTCTGCGTGTTTGCCTTTACTGTGAGTTTTTCCAGTTTTGTACATTCTAGTTGTGGCTTTTTCTTTTTGCCTAGAGAAGCTCCTTTAACATGTGGTGGTGCAGGACTCTTAGCTTTTGCTTGTCTGTAAATCTTTTGATTTCTCTGATGAATCTGAATGAGATCCTTGCTAGGTAGAGCAATCTTGTTTGTATTTTTTTTTTTTCCCATTTCACCTTAAACTTATCATGTCAATCCCTTCTGGTCTGCAGTGTTTCTGCTAAAAAATCAGTTGATATATTTGTGGGAGTTCTCTTGTCTATTTGTTGTGTTTTCTTGCTGCATTTAATAGTCCTTTATTTTTAATTTTTGTCATTTTGATTACAATGTGTCTTGGTGTGTTCCTCTGCAGGTTAATCTTATTAATCTTCCTTTCTTAGGTTAGTGAAGTTTTCAGCTACTATCTCTTCAACTATTTTTTCAAGTCTTTCCTCTCTCTCTCAACCTCCTCTTGGGATCTCTGTAATAAATATATTAAGTGTGTTGATCTTGTCCCTGGGCTGGGGAGGGGGGGGGAGTTGTCTCTTAAACTGTGCTAATTTCTTTTCATTCATTTTTCTGTTAAGCAGCAGTGATTTCCACTATTCTATTATCCCAGAAAGATAGCAGAGTAGAAGGACATGAGCTCATCTTCTCCCGTGAGAACTCCAAAACTACAACTCACTGCTGAACAACCATTGACTGGAGAATGTGGGATCCCACCAAAAAAAGATACCCCACGTCCAAGGGCAAAGGAGAAGCCCCAGCAAGATGGTAGGAGGGGCAAAACGGCGTTTAGAATCAAATCCTTTACCTTCCAGAGATGCTCAGAGGGCTCAAACAAACCTTGTGCCCACCATGACCCAGAGACCCCACAGAGACTGAGCCAGAATTGTGTTTGAGTGTCTCCTGTGAAGGTATGGGTCAGCAGTGGCCAGCCGCAGGGGCAGGGACTCTGGGTGTAGCAGACCTGGGCATAGCATAAGCCCTCTTTGAGGAAGTTGCCATTAACCCCACCATAGAGCTGCCAGAACTTACACAGGACTGGGGAAACAGACTCCTGAAGGGCAAAAACAGAACCTTGTGTGCACCAAGACCCAGAAGAAAGGAGCAGTGACCCAACAAGAGACTGACTCAAACTTGCCCATGAGTGTCCAGGAGTCTCTGAAGCAGGCAGGGGTCAGCGGTGGTCTGCTGCAGGGTTGGGGGCACTGAGTGTGGCACTGAGTGCATGGGATGTTTTGAAGGAGGTCGCCATTATCTTCATCACCTCCACCATAGTTTTGCCTCAGGTCAAACAACAGGGAGGGAACACAGCCCCACCCATCAATAGAAAATTGGATTAAAGATTTACTGAGCATGGCCCTACCCATCAGAATAAGACCCAGTTTCCCCCGCAGGCAGTCTCTCCCATCAGGAAGCTTCCATAAGCCTCTTATCTTTATTCATCAGAGGGCAGAGAGAATGAAAACCACAATCACAGAAAACTAACCAGTCTGATCACATGGACCACAGCCTTGTCTAACTCAATAAAACTATGAGCCATGCCATGTAGGGCCACCCAAGACGGACGGGTCATGTTGCAGAGTTCTGACAAAACATGGTCCACTGGAGAGGGAATGGCAAACCACTTCAGTATTCTTGCCTTAAGAACCCCATGAACAGTATTAAAAGGCAAAAAGATATGACACTGAAAGATGAACTCCCTAGGTTGGTAGGTGCCCAAAATGCTATGGGAGATCAGTGGAGAAATAACTCCAGAAAGAATGAAGAGATGGAGCAAAAGCAAAAACAACACCCAGTTGTGGATGTGGCTGGTGATGAAAGTAAAGTCCAATGCTGTAAAGAGTAATATTACATAGGAACCTGGAATGGTAGGTCCATGAATCAAGGTAAATTGGGAGTGGTCAAACAGGAGTTGGCAAGAGTGAACATTGACATTTGAGGAATCAGTGAACTAAAATGGACTGGAATGGGTGAATTTAACTCAGATAACCATTACATCTACTACTGTGGAGACGGAGTAGCCATCATGGTAAATGAAAGAGTCTGAAATGCAGTACTTGGATGCAACCTCAAAAATGACAGAATAGTCTCTGTTCGTTTCCAGGCAAACCATCCAATATCATAGTAATCCAAATCTATGCCCTGACCAGTAATACTAAAGAAGATGAAGTTGAACGCTTCTATGAAGACCTACAAGACCTTCTAGACTAGCACCCAAAAAAGATGTCCTTTTCACAATAGGGGACTGGAATGCAAAAGTAGGAAGTTAAGAGAAACCTGGAATAACAGCCAAATTTGGCCTTGGAGTACAAAATGAAGCAGAGCAAAGGCTAACAGAGTTTTGCCAAGAGAACACACTGGTCATAACAAACACCCTCTTCCAACAACACAAGAGAACACTCTACACATAGACGTCACCAGATGGTCAATACCAAAATCAGATGGATTGTATTCTTTGCAGCTGAAGATGGAGAAGCTCTATAGAGTCAGCAAAAACAAGAACTGGAGTTGACTGTAGCTCAGATCATGAAATCCTTATTGCAAAATTCAGAATTAAATTGAAGAAAGCAGGGGAACCACTAGACCATTCAAGTATGACCAATCCCTTATGATCATACAGTGGAAGTGAAAAATACATTCAAGGGATTAGATCTGATAGACAGAGTGCCTGATGAACTATGGACAGAGGTTCGTGACATTGTACAGGAGGCAGTGATCAAGACCATCCCTAAGAAAAAGAAATGCGAAAAGGCAAAATGGTTGTCTGAGCAGGCCTTACAAATAGCTGAGAAAGGAAGAGAAGCTTAAACCAAAGGAGAAAAGGAAAGATATATCCATTTGAATGCAGAGTTTCAAAGAAGAGCACAGAGAGATAAGAAAGCCTTCCTCAGCGATCAATGCAAAGAAATAGAGGAAAACAATAGAATAGGAAAGACTAGAGATCTCTTCAGGAAAATGAGAGATACCAAGGGAACATTTCATGCAAAGATGGGCTCAATAACGAACAGAAATGGTATGGACCTAACAGAAGCAGAAGATATTAAGAAGAGGTGGCAAGAATGCACAGAAGAATTATACAAAAAAAGATCTTCACAACCCGGATAATCATGATGGTGTGATCACTCACCTAGAGCCAGACATCCTGGAATGCAAAGTGGGCCTTAGGAGCATCACTATGAACAAAGCTAGTGGAGGTGATGGAATTCCAGTTGAGCTATTTCAAACCCTAAAAGATGATGCTGTGCAAGTGTTGTGCTCAATATGCCAGCAAATTTGGAAAACTCATCAGTGGCCACAGGCCTGGAAAAGGTCAATTTTCATTCCAATCCCATACAAAGGCAATGCCAAAGAATATTCAAACTACTGCACTCATCTCACATGCTAGTAAAGTAAGGCTCAAAATTCTCCAAGTCAGGCTTCAACAGTACATGAACCATGAATCCAGACGTTCAAGCTGGTTTTAGAAAAGGCAGACGAACTGGAGATCAAATTGCCAATCTCTGTTGGATCGTCAAAAAAGCAAGAGAGTTCCACAAAAACATCTACTTCTGCTTTATTGACTACACCAAAGCCTTTAACTGTGTGGATCACAACAAACTGTGGGAAATTCTGAAAGAGACGGGAATACCAGATCACCTGGCGTGCCTCTTGAGAAATCTGTATGCAGGTCAAGAAGCAACAGTTAGAACTGGACATGGAGCAACAGACTGGTTCCAAATTGGCAAAGGAGTACGTAAAAGCTATATATTGTCATCCTGCTTATTTAACTTCTATGCAGAATATGTCATACAAAATGCTGGGCTGGATGAAGCACAAGCTGGAATCAAGATTGCCGTGAGAAATATCAACAACTTCAGATATGCAGATGACATTGCCCTTATGGTAGAAATGAAGAAGAACTAAAGAGCCTCTTGATGAAAGTGAAAGAGGAGATTGAAAAACTTGGCTTAAAGCTCAACATTCAGAAAACTAAGATCACGGCATCTGGTCCCATCCAGTCATGGCATATAGATGGGGAAACAATGGAAACAGTGACAGACTTTTTTTTTTTTTTTTGGACTCCAAAATCACTGCACATGGTGACTACAGCCATGAAAGAGGCTTGCTCCTCAGAAGAAAAGCTATGACAAACCCAGACAACATATTAAAAAGCAGAGACATCACTTTGCCAACAAAGGTCTGTATAGTCAAAGCTATGGTTTTTCCAGTAGTCATGTATGGTTTTTCCAGTTGGACCATAAAGAAGACTGAATGCTGAAGAATTGATGTATTTGAACTGTGGTGCTGGAGAAGACTCTTGAGAGTCCCCTGGACTGCAAGGAGATCCAACCAGTCCATCCTAAAGGAAATCTATCCTGAATATTCATTGGAAGGACTGATGCTGAAACTGAAACTCCCAATACTTTGGCCACCTAATGCAAAGAACTGACTCATTGGAAAAGACCCTGATGCTGGGAAAGACTGAGGGTAGGAGATGAAGGGGATGACAGAGGATGAGATGGTTGGATGGCATCACTGACTCAATGGACATGAGTTTGAGAAACTCTGGGAGATAGTGAAGGACAGGGAAGCCTGACAAGCTATAATTCATAGGATGGCAGAATCAGACATGACTTAACAACTGAACAACAGATTTGGTGGGTGAAGCTGTTCTAGAAATTATGCAGGCTTCCTGGTAGCAGGGACTGGTGCCTGCCCTCTGGTGTTTGGAGCTGAGTGCTAGCTCTCTGGTGGGTAGAGCCATGTCTCGGGGCTGTGGGCTCAAGAAGTCTTTAAGGTGCCTGTCTGCTAATCGGTGGAGCTGTATCCCCGCCCAGAGAGTTGTTTCCCTCAAGCCTCCTAGCACTGGAGTTAACAGGCTTTTGAGCAGGGCTTAGCCTTGATGATAATGTGCCAAGATGGCAGCCGCCAGCAGCAGTGTTCTTGCAATAGTATGCCTATTTCCAGTATGTCTGCCACCAATGTCTTTGTCCCTAGGGTGAGCCACAGCTGCCCCACCACCACCCCACCTCTTCAGGATACTCTGCAGAACCATCAGGTAGGTGTGGCCCAGGCTCTTATTGAATAATTACTTCTTTTGTCCTGGGTCCTGCTGTCTGTGAGATGCTGTGTATGGCATTGAAGAGTGAAGTCTAATTCCTCCAGTCCTGTGGGTCTTCCAAAACTAAGCTCTATTGGTCTTCAAAGCCAAATGCTCTGTGGACCCACCCCCCACTTTCTGCTGAACGTCTGGTTGGAGAACCCCACCTGGGGCTCAGAACTCTCATTCCTGAGGGAGAGCCTCTGCAATGTAATTATTCTCCAGTTTGTGGGTTACCCACCTGGGGGTGTGGGACTTGACTGTACTGAGAGTCTGCCCCTCCTGCCTATCTCACTGTAGTTCCTTCTTTCTGTCTTTAGTTGTAGAACATCTTTTCTGGAGGTCTCAGTCTTTTTCACTGATAGTTGCCCTGTAGACAGCTGTAATTCTGTTGAGCTCCTCGAAGGAGCTCAGGGTCTTTTTCTTCGGCCCTCTTGGCCACTTTTTTGAGATTCCTTTTTAAAAGTTACAGCAAAACAGACTTTAAAAGAGCCTATATGATAAATCACTATTCTTTTGGCACGTGATGAAGCCAAGATTCACTAGAGTAGACTTGTTTTACAAATGAATTCATCTTCCTTCAATTATCTTTGATAAAAATGGGGGCGATACACTGGGGAAAATTATGTTTCAGTAAAAGCTGTAACACACCCTCTTGGTTGAACAGAGCCGTTTTCACTAACTGGGCCTTTTCTCCTCTTTGTTTCTGGTTCCTGTCATTTTGTGCATTTTGTCATTAATTAATATTTCTAAGTTTTCTCCCACCATCTCAACTTGACATCACTGTAAACTAAAATTGCCCTTTATCAGCCTGCAAGCTGAAGCTGGACGACTTGATATAAATTTCAAAGAAATCACCAAAACTGATCATGTATTGAATACAGTCTTCATGCCTGCTGTAGGCCACTCAGAAATTTCACCATGATATCACCTGATGCCATCACCAGAGATGGTCAACCTACAAAAAAAAATTTTAGATTGCCCTTCCCTATTCTCATTCTACCATCTAAAGATGCTTCAGGGGCTTCCCTGGTGATCCAGTGGCTAAGAATCGTCTTGCAATGCAAGGGAGGCCAGTTCAATCCCTGGTCCCACACGTCACAGAACTAAGCACATGCACCACAGCTCCTGAGCCCGTGCGCTAGAGCCTGAAGCCAGCACGACTGAAGCCTGCGAGCCTAGAGCCTCTGCTCCCCAACAAGAGAAACCACCCCAGTGAAGGCCCGCACACCGCAACCAAGATTAGCCGCTACTCTTCGCAACTAGAGACAACCCGTACTCATCAATGAAGACCCACCAGAGCCTAAATACATAAATACATCTTTTTTGAAAAAGTAAAATAAAGATGCTTCAAGCCCAACATCTAAAAAGTTCTCAACTGACTGCCCTGAGTCCTTTGATGGATTCAAACACTGAGTTTATTCTAATCATTAACCTTTGTTTGTTTCCATAGAAATGCCCATTATTAAATGACTGTTACCCACATTATGTAAAGGCCTAATTTAGATGTCCCCCACCCCACAACTTCCACCCACACCATTGCCTCCTGAAATAGGACATAACTGTTTAACTGACTAACCAATCTCAGGACTAAGAGACTGATTCATGTGATATAGAATAAACTACCCACCCAGCTTCTGGTCCAACAGTCCCATCTTGGTAAACAAATGGTGATATGCAATCACTAACGTAGTTTAACCTTTAATTATGGAAAATTTGGAACATGCATAAGTAGGTCCAATAATATTAGTAGCTCCCATGTGTAATATCCCAGTTTCAGCATCAACTCACGGCCAATCTTGTTTCACGTCTCTCTTCCATTTTACATGTATAAACGACTCTACAGTGTTTAAAATACTTTTATCAACATCATTTCCTTTGATTCTCATGAAAACTATGAAAGGTAGATTACGTAGTTTTACAGTAAAATCCTTTTTCTAACAAGTTAATATTTTAATGTAAATGCCAATATTTAAGATAGTGAGGGGAAGAGATATAAAGGATGATAATATGCCTTTATGCATTTTTTTGTGTGTGTGCATCCTAATTCACTAACAAAGAGAAAAGGAGGAACACTGGCATGTTTTATCTTCAGTTATTATTCAAACTAAATGAAATTTTTTTCAATAAAATTGTTAGGCTCAATTGCCAATTTCTAATTTTCAAGAAAACTTTTACTGAATAAACTTGATCCCAAACCAACCTATAAAAGTAGATTTTTACTGTCAAACTCCTCTAATGTCACATTTTGTATATAATAGCTCCAAATATCTAAAATTTTAAGGAAGCATTAAAGTTTAGAACAATTCTAAGACAAAATTGATGGTTGGAAAGGATCCAGATACATGAAAATAAAACAAATGAGCCATTTAATTTGTGGTTTGGGTATCATTTTTCTGACAGTTATCAATGAAATTGTCATGTATCCCTGGAATTTGGGACTATCTAAATTATTTATTTTGACATTGTTCTTCCACATAATTGTATCTGATATCATAACAGAAAATATTTACGTTCACATGAGGTGGGTATTGATTATCAATACATTCCCATTACATTATTCCTCCCACATGAGTTAGTTGATTCCTTTTACAATCTGCTTTGCATACCTATATTATCATACAGATATTGACAAGTATTTAATTGCATATAGATTTTTTTTTCTTGATCTCCTTCCCACTTAAGAATATCAAGGATGTACCCAAATGTTCTTGTGAAGGTTAATTTTTCACAGTAGCAGTATCATAGGCTCAAAAGTCAAATGGGATCAGCTCCATACAGAGCTCTAATCAGGTTGCAGTCTTTCTGGTGCCAAAGTAACAGTTGCATATTACTCATCAAAGCAAAATGTAAACGTTTAGTGATTCTGCAAATATGTTTTTTGTTAACTCCCCAGATGAGGTTTTTTTTTAACCTTTGTTTACTTGAGAACAACAGCTGAATGCTGAAACACAGCAGCTGATGCCAACGATCCAAGGCTTCATTAGTACAGATGAAGCAATGCTCACTTTGTTACACAAATAATTAGAGAGATTAGATGAAAATAAACACCAAGAGGTTGTACAGAAGCTCTGAGTTAGGTAATTATTTTCATTACTCTAGTGACTTTACCAACCTTCATTAGCAGCCACAGATCACGTTTAAACTGTTTTATGTAAGAGTATCATAAACATTATGCGAATGTACCATAGCTATCAGTGATTATGCTTCAGAAAAATATTTTGTTCATGCTTCCATTTAAAGAAGCTGTTTCCATTCTGGTGCCCTGATAAATTCTCTCAATATTTTTAAAGCATAATATATTTTTGCACGTAGTAGTATTCTATCCTGATTTTTGGCTTCAAATGGACATTCTTCATTTTTATATCTTTGTATCTTTGCCAACATTTGATCATGAAAGATGTAGGTCCACATTTTTGAGTCACTGAATGGCATTTTCACTTGAGATAAATGTCACTTGGAATCATGTCATTCTTACCGTGTGATAGGGGCATCCTGTACTGGGAGTTCACTTCCTCTTTCTTCCCCTCTCTACACCAATTGGAGAAGGCTCTACCACACACATTATTGTCTCCTCAGGTGGGGCCCTATTTTGAGGCATTGTTATGATGATCATGTAGATCCCCTGGTGTAAGACATTCCTTTGAGAAAGTGTTAACCTGTATTTAAATACCATTTACTGACTACTTATATGTTGCCAGCTGCTCTGCAAAATACTTTACCTAACATATCCTATTTAATCCTTACAAGATTTTGATGGAGTGTGTTCTACTAAGTCCATTTTTTTCCAGATGAGGACACAGACTCTGAAAAGCTCATTGACTTTCTAAAGTTGCCCAACCAACCCAGCTGGGGATAAAACCCGGGTCTACTCCAAGAACCATCATGTTCCCAGCAGATGAGTGAGTGAGGTACACCTGGGGGAAATGCTGACTAAGGGTAACAGAAAAGATGCACAGACCCCCTGTGTGCTGGTTAAGGGTTGTGTTGTACGACATCTGTGAATCCTGGGCCCCAGTCAAAATCTCAAAATAAATTCCAAAAGGTGATGATTTTGCAAGTGTTTCTTCTCTGAGCAGTCCTGGTTGCTGGAAAAGAAGCAATCAGGAAATAGGTTTCAAGGTTCAGAGGGAATAACCAAGGTCCCTACTCATGAAGTTTAGTGATGCTTTTAAGTTCAATTCTGTGACCACTTCAGTTTTACTCAGGTAACACACGAGGCGTTTCTCTTCAACTACATGTAAAAATTCCAACAGGATGAAAGAGACTTCAGTCATCTTTGCAGGGTGGGCAGGTGTGTGTGCTGCTTCGAGAAACGCCTCCACCGATTACCCTTCCCAACTGTCCTCCCTTGCCTCCCCCAAAATGCTGACCCTGACTTCCCCAGGCGCACCCCGGGGCGTGACTTGCCCGCTAAGCTATCGGCGACCATAGGAAGGAGTCTGAAGGATTCATTGTTTCCTATGTTTGGAGGCACTGATCTAAATTGTGATTTAAAGTATGAGCTAGTAGCTGATACTGGAAGGTGGAAGAGGTGATCCCTAGTGAGGGCGGCGTGTGGGGTTATTATTATACATTTCACTCTCGGGCTTCAGACTCTGGGCTGTAAATTAGGGAAATTCAGGACGCGCCAAGACCGGAAGCCAGGCTGGAGCAGCCAGGACAGAGCTGAGAAACCAGGAGCCTCAGAGCCGCTGGACACGCGAGCATCTGTCCCAGAGCATTCATTCCCCGTGCGGACACTCAGAGCGCGATCGCCGGGGTTTATTTGTGAAGACGACTGAGGAAGACAGACAGCGAGGGAAGATGGGCTCAGAAATTATTTATCACAGGCTGGGGAAAGTCTTTGCTGCCGCTCTGCGAGCACCTCCCTTGCACGTGCCCAGGGAGCACGATCCCGCTTTCATCTGCCCCATCGCAGGCAGCCAGAGGCTCAGCCAGCGGGTCCGCTAGATAGCAAACACCCAAACCAAGAGCCTGCGTCTACTCGCGTCTTCCAGACGCTGTCATGGTTCCACATGTCACCGAACACTCCGTTTGGTTCCGAATGCACCATGTTTACCGCCAGGAGGGCCGCCCGCCGTGGGGCTGTGCCGAGAGTGGCTTTTGCAGGCCGAAGCCACCGGCTAGACTCCGGGCACCTACGTCTCCTTTCCGCTGGGCCATCGCCACTGACCTCGGCGAGATCATTGCCAACTCTGAGTTCCAGCTTCCTCATCCAGAAAATGAAGGTGATTCTACTTCCCAGGCCTCATCGAAAGGATCGCCGAGAGGGTCAAACGAAATCATTCCGGTGGCAGCCGACTGTGAGAAACTGACCCAGAGTACAGAAGGAAAATAAGTTAAACCTGCTAACTCAGCTGGAGTTTTAGGAATTATCCCTCAATGATCTAACTGCAGCCAGGCAGCAAAGGTTCGGATAGATCCTTTCTTCTGGGCCATCTCACTAGTCAAACAGCCATAGGGGCACCCCTCTGTTTCTCGGGGATGTCCATGATCTCTGCCTTTCCGGGAAAGCGCTTCTTGTCTGCGCGGTGCGGTCCATCCCCAGCACACAAAGCCCGCGCCGGGCGCCAGAGAAGGTATCCTACGCCCTCTCCCGCCGCCCCTCTCCTCTCACTCCCCACCCGAAGTCTCCCGCGTTTTCGGCACGTGCCTGTGTTTTCCTGGCTGGTCTCCAAAGACCTTGCCGCATTTCAGAAAGCTAAAAGCGCGGAGGTCGGGGGAGCGAGCGAGCATCCAGCCCCTCCCCGAGGCCGCGGCGCCCGACGGGGACCCTCCTCCCGCTCCCACTCGGCGGTGCGGCAGCCGCCTCCGGAGTCGGCTCGCCCGGCCGCCTTCCCGCCTCCCCGCGCAGCCCCACGCCGCCAGTAGCAGCGCTGCTGTCTCCCCACAGGACTGGGGGCTGGGGGCGACGCTGGAGTCTGCAGCGCCCCCGCCCCCTCGCTTTTTCTTTCTTTCCAGGCTTTGGGATCTTGCTGCCGGAGCCCGGAGAGGTTCTACGGAGAGCAGCGCTGAGCGAAGAGACCCGGGCACAGGCTTCCGCGGCGGCGCGCGAACCGAGCTGGGCGCAAGACATCCCAAGCTTCGCTTCCGGTGCTCGTCGCCTCGGCTGGGATGTAACGAAGGAGAGCGCTCGTCGCGTGTCTCCCACGCCTGTCTCCTCACCCAGAGAGCGCACCAGGGACCCACGGCTGGAGTCCCTTTGCTTGTGGCGCCGCGGGACGGCTCCTAGCTCCCACGCTTCGGAAAGAGCGCGGTTGGATCACCACCTTCCCGGCGCCCCGCACAACTCCGGGGCCGGAGGCGCGCGCGGCTGGACCGAGTCCCGCTTCCCGCCGACTACCCGGAGTAGGGACCTCCCCGCCAGCCCGCCTGCCTGCACGCCTGCAAGCCCGAGCTCCCCGCCACCTGCGCGGACCCCGCACGCCCGGCTCCGCGCCCCCGCAGCGCCCCGCCGCCCCATGGAGTGCGCGCCGGCCGCGGCTTCCTGAGCGCGGACGCCAGCGCCGTCCAAACTGCGCGCTGGGGTCCCCCGGCTCAGCCCCGCTCGGGGCGTCGGAGAGGTCGGGGGAGAGCGCACCATGAAGTCTGTGCTGTTCAGCCGCTTCTTCATGCTCCTGCCCTGGATCCTGATCGTCATCATCATGCTCGACGTGGACACGCGCAGGCCCACGCCCCCGCTCACCCCGCGCCCCTACTTCGCGCCCTACTCCGGGGGCCGCGGGGGCGCCCGGCTCCCGCTACGCCGGGGCGGCCCGGGGCGCGGCCGGGAGCCACGCAACGAATCGTGGCCGCGGCCGCCGCCGCCGCCGCCCGAGCCGCCGCTGCCTACCATCTATGCCATCACGCCCACCTACAGCCGCCCGGTGCAGAAGGCCGAGCTGACCCGCCTGGCCAACACGTTCCGCCAGGTGGCGCAGCTGCACTGGATCCTGGTGGAGGACGCGGCGGCGCGCAGCGAGCTGGTGAGCCGCTTCCTGGCGCGCGCGGGGCTGCCCAGCACTCACCTGCACGTCCCCACGCCCCGGCGCTACAAGCGGCCCGGGCTGCCGCGCGCTACCGAGCAGCGCAACGCAGGCCTCGCCTGGCTGCGCCAGAGGCACGGGCACCAGCGCGCGCAGCCCGGCGTGCTCTTCTTCGCCGACGACGACAACACCTACAGTCTGGAGCTCTTCCAGGAGGTAGCGGCAGGCCCGGGCGGGCGGGAGGACACCCCTCGGGCTGGTCCTGCCACGGCTGCCCTTCCCCGCGCGTCCACTCGGGACTCCGGGCGCAGCGCCGCAGCTCTCGCTGATCCCCCGGGGTTGGAGGAGGGTGGGAGGACCTCCGGGACTCCTGGAGAGAGTCTGGCGGGAGCTTTGCTTCCCCCTCCTTCCCCCACAACACACAGACACACACACACACACTCACTCACTCACTCACTCACCGGCCCCGCTATTGGGCTGAAGCGGTGGTGCAGCTGTGAGGCTCCTGGAGGATTTCTAGAAACTGGGCTCTGGCCGGCCTGAGGATGGAGCCCCGAGAGGCTGGGCTGCAAGGAGAGGGGTTCTGCGTCCTGGGGGCAGGCTAGGTGGTCTCTGACGGCCTTTTCAGTGCACGCAGGTGTGATTCTGAGTCTAGAGCCATATCAGGAGGACGCTGAAGATGGTGACTAATAATCAGCCAGACACCCATTTCCCTGTTACAGTTTGGTGGGCTGGAAATGGTTACTAGTGAAAACACTGACTTCTAGGGAGTTCTTCCCCACCATCTCTCCCTGTACCCCACAAAGGCCCTTCTTGACTCTAAAGATGACCTCCTTTTCGAGGAATCCCTCTGCCAACTAAGTTTGGGACTGCCCTGTGGTTCTGTTTTTTCACAGCCCGAGGTTATCAGCAGGACTGCCGGGTTCCTTCTCCTGTCCCTTCTCGAGGCCCCTCTTTGGCCACTTTTGCACCGGCCATTGCTGCTTGGTCCTCTCCATGAGGTCCCCAGCGCAGCCTGGCCCGCTGGTGCTGGGATGGCACAGTGTCCCTGGAGCCCAGAGCTGCACAAAGCCAGCAGGCACCGGGTTGGAACAGGTGTTCGTCCCTGAGGCTGGTGCTTTGCAGCCTGAGTGTGTGCGCATGCGTGTGCGTTCTGCAAATGAGGCTGAGTTGCCTGGTTTTGACAGTTTTCTTGTTCCTCCTCCACAAATATAGCGGGAAATGACCTTGGACTTTTTGACATGCCTTGGGACTGTTGCCTTCCTCTTCCCCAAATCCCCGACATCCTGACTCTGAGACTCCATCATCCCTTCCCTTCCCCTAAGTAAACTGGGCGATCTGTATGTCTAGACATCCCCCGGTGGTGCTAGTGATAAAGATCCCGCCTGCCAATGCTGGAGGCATAAGAGAGGCGGATTTGATCCCTGGGCCAGGAAGATCCCCTGGAGGAGGGCATGGCAACCCACTCCAGTATTTTTGCCTGGAGCATCCCATGGACAGAGGAACCTGGCGGGCTACAGTCCACAGGATCGCACGGAGTCGGACAGGACTGAAGCGACTTAAAACACTCTTCACAGAAATCACAAACGTCCCATGCTTTCATCCTAATATCTCAATTTGGCTTTCATAACCTCAGGATAGAGCTATTCGGTGTCTCTCCAGCTTCATTTTTCTGCCTGTGTGGCTTTAAAAATCCATTTCTTGGGGCAATTGTTGCCTTCATTTCTGTCCATCCTCTCTTGCTTCTTGAATAAAAGGACCAGTAATTGCTCTCCTCTCTCTCTTCCATGCTTTCACGATGGAGGGCTTTCTTCCTGTATTTATTCTGAAGAAATCAATTAGCTTGTCATTGTATATTATGGTCTTCATAATATCCAAGATTCGAAATATCAGCTGATTTTTTAAGTTGGGTTTTATCTTGATTCTGCCTGCATATTCCTGCCCCCAAAAGACATGGTTTGTATTCTGAAGCCAAGACCCTTGTGTTTCAGAACACCGTCATTTTAACCCCCAAAGTCTTTTTTCTTCTTATACAACTTGGAAGTTGCTCTGCTTGTGAAAATGTGTAGTCTTGGGTAAGCAAAACAGTGCACATTTTTATTAATTAACCTTTTAGGCGAATGGGCTGTGAAGGGCCGTGAGTCTCAGTTGCTCCCCCCTTCCAGCCCGCTGGTGTGAGGCGCTGGACTGAAGGGAGGAGTTGGCCAGAGAAATGGCCCAGAACACAGCCTTTCTTTGATGCTTCCCAAACTGAAAGAAGTCTTGTTCGTGGTGGATATGAAGCAGCAAGAGGTTTTTTCATTGCTCCATTGGGGAAAAGAAAAAGAGAAGATAAAGAGGAGAGGATGGGGACAAAAAAAAAGTGTCAGCCGAGAGGAAACTATATAGGGGAAAAAAAATGCTAAACTTTTAAGATACTAATGTTTTGTATGGTTGGAAGTAATGAAATATTCAAAATAAACTTACGAACATGTGTGTCTCTTATTTATGGAGAGGTGCCAAGTATACTAAATACGCAACAGAAGGGATTTTTTTTTAAAGCATAATATGCATGATACACTTAGAATTTAAGTCCTGTAGCTTCTCGGGGTTCCTCCCAGGCAGGAATTTTAGTACTAATCCCTTCCTCGCCCACCACCCCTCCCCCAACATAACGTTTTTGAACCAAAAAAGGCATCTCTCTCTGTTCACCAGGCATGTATGTTGAGACATTAAGTTTTCTTTATTACAGCACACTCTTTTATTTGCATGGCAAGCAAGATTGAACTTTCCAAAAAGTCAGATTAGGGGAAATTATGCATCCTTAGTCTTGTATATTAATGGGATGTCCTACCCTCCACCAGTCCTAGATTAATGATTTCACATGTACTGCAGTCTAGACATTGCTGTCTTGGCCAAAAGGTAGGACCAGTTAAGACATCTAAACACTATAACTCCTTGGGGGAAGGGAAGATGCTGATCAGGGATGCTGGAGGGCCCGGCATACATCTCAGCCCTTTCTACGGTGCACACACAAATTAGTTTTTAAGTAATTCACAGTACCTCAGGAAAGAATGTCCCGAGGCAAGCTTCATCTTTTATTCATGGTGCTTCTCATTTCCATGGTTGATGTTAACGTAGATAAGATAAAAGGAGGAAAATGAACCAGGTACAAATTAGCTCTCTAAGCATTGGCTGCCAATGAAGGAAAGTAAAAGATGAAAGGTTTCCAAATTAAATTTAAGGCACAACAGGCACTCTGGAGCAATTAATCCTCCGTGGTAGCTTAGCTGGAATTGAGCTTTCTTCTCCCATCCAGCTAGCCAGCCAGCCAATTTTCAGGCTCCCCTTTCAACTGAGCTGTGCGGCCAGGAAAGAAATATTTGCATCAGACAACCCTACACTTAACAGCCAAATCCATTTGCAAAGGAAGCTGTGTGAATTGTGGCCAAAGCTGAGCTGCCCATCAGAGATGGAGGTGCTTGGAGTTATCTGGTTCCCAGTGGCCTCTTCTCGTGGCCTTGATAGGAGTTTGCACTGTGGCTCTCAGGTAATCCTAGCTGCCTGCGACCTGCACACCCCATCCATCTAGCTCTCCGGAAAAGCTTATTTGCTAAGGATTTGCCCGGCTTTCACAGAAGCAACAGCCACAAACAAATGGGACTGTAGCTGGTCACATTTTTTCAATAACACTATTGATCAGATTTCTGTCCTCTGCTAGAAAACCTTCCAGAGTTTCTTGAGTTTAAAGAGGCCGCTTTTCAGATGAAGTTGCTTTCCACCTTGGGGAAACCAGTTGAAACAAAAGGTTAAAAAGTATCACTTTCCAAGCAAGGAAAGAACTTTTAAAAATTTAACTTTCAGTTTAAGGAGATGAGGCTGGAAGACAAGCTGACTTCGAAACCGGTTACAGGCTCAGGAAAGGTCTCAGTTAATGAGATTGCATTTGGAAGATGTTTCTGGCAAGTAGTGAACTAGAGAGGTCCTTTGGATGTTGTCTTGAGTGCAGTTAAGCTGTTTGTGTGCTGGGCAGGGGCTGGGAGTGGGGGAGGTGAGTTTACCCTGCCCTTTTCTGATAATTTAGTTACACGTTCCACCCTTTACGTGCAGCTCATTGGAGCCATAATCCAAAGAATATTGAGATTTACAGAGTTTGGCACTTTCTCCCCTAAATAATAGATTACGAATGTATTTCCCGGAAGGAGACAGGAGAGATCCCTTTCCATTTCCCCTTGACACAGTTAGTGTAGAGTGATTATCTTTTCGAAGTGAAGAAACCTCAAAGATGCTTTTAGAGAGCACCATCCAAAGATGATTTTACCCGAAACACGCCCCTCATGTGTTATTTCTTCCCTCCTAAGAGCATGTTAATAGTCACGCTGTGAGTCTGATCAAATGTGAGAATTTGGTGAAATGGATGTCTAGAAGGATGGACAGCTTTCCTAGTCTATCAGTGTTAAATCTGTACATTTTCTTTACTTTCCCTGGATGTATGGTACTTGAACTGTGGCTCATTTTTGACAGAGTTTTCCTTGGACACCAGCAGTTTTCATCTGGATCTTGATATTTTAATGGATCAGAAATAACTCCTCAGGTTTCAAAGGCCTTTCTCCCTTCTTCCTGTTGTCTTTTTTCCATCTTCCTTCTTCCTCCAACCTGCTTTCCACTGATTATTCTTTCTCATGAATAGACATGAAGATAAGTCCAGGTTATTGTGTGTGGCAATGAATGTGTGTCTTTTAAGCATTTAGACTGTTGTCTACAGCTTCTTGGATCCTGGTGGGTGACTCCATTTTCTTCTGTCTACCCCACTTACCTCTAAATTGCAGGCTAGTAAATTTTCTCTTGTGTGAACAGTAATGGAATAGTAATTGCTTTGAAGGCGTGCTGCAAAAGCAGAATAGGAGAACCAAAGTCAACAGCCTTATTTATTAACTATTCCAGGTGCTACTCTAATAGTGGGTTTTTCAGGACAGAATTTAATAATATTCAGATATGTTTACTCAGACCTTCCGGACTCTGATGAACTATTTGCTTGGTCTGCATAAATTAAGATAACATTATTTGTATTTGATTTGTAGTGCTGTTGAAGCATGCAGTTTAGGTTTTACGTCGTTCTCAAGTTTTCCCCCTGAAACACAAAATTGTCATACCAATCCATTGGTAAGTAGGTAGGCTGGTAAGTAGGTAGGTTTACAATAGATTTCCAATTCATAGAAATACACTGAAATACTCCATTGTTCCTACCAGGTAATTTTTGTGTACAACTTGGAAATAAACATGTAAAATACTCCTTATCATGGATACAAGCAAAATGAGCACTTACTATGGCCCGAGGGCCACATTTAGGGTGTTACGTGATTCGCTCATTTGATCATCATGACGGCTGCTGGGTAGGTTCTAGTATGGCCCCCAGTGGCCCCCATTATAGTGCTGATATTTAGGTGTGAACACCATTCTTTGCTGAATACAGGGATTTTTAAAAATGCAACCTGAATCTAAGATGGTCATAACCCTGATCAGTGTAATCAGTATCTCCATTTTATAGGTGAGCTGCCATAGCAGGAAGTCACCTAAAGGGTCAAGGAGCTGTCTGAGACAAGATCTCCTGACTGGGTCTGGAGCCTGCCCTCTGGGTACCGTGCAGCCCATCTTACTAACCTGTACCATCCGATGGGTGCGTGTCATCCGTGGCTATGAGTAAAGCCTCTGACCGGCAGAAGTCTCTCATATTATTCTAGCTGCTGCCATACTTGAACTCGGGCAGATCTGTCTTCCTTTTATTAAATTTATTCTTTATTGAGGCAGAGTTGGTTTACAATGTTGTGTTCCTTTCAGGGGTACAGCAGAGTGACTCAGTTACACGTATAGGTCTGTCTTCTTGGCTGTATCAACTTGTGATTTTCTCTCTCGCCCTTTTCTTCCTGATGTAACTTGGATTTATGAAAACGTCATCTCCTCACTATTTCACTAAGGGACCATTTGACTTTTAGACTCTTTTTTCAAGTCAGCTGAAAACTGCTAAATAAGCATAATAACCTGAAGTCATTTATGTTTTTGAACTGTCCACTCCTGGGAACAAGTAAGAATTAACTTCTGGGAAACTTCCCTGGTGGTCCAGTGAGTGAGACTCCATGCTTCCAATGCAGGGGGCGTGGGTTTGATTCTTGGTCAGGGAGCTAAGATCCCACAAGCTGTGGGGCACAACCCAAAATAATAATAATAATTTTTTAAATAGTTAATTTCTGCAAGAAAATGCAGCATTAACTTTTTTCCTCGATTGATGTACATACATCAGCAATGGTAATCTGCTGAGCATGTCAGAGTGGACAGAGTGAAGGGAAGAATACATTTCAGGGTGGAATGGAAATGGGGGTGATACTGGATTGTTTCCAGTGGGCTGGGTGCCTTACCATCGGGGTGGAGGAGAGGAGCTGGGGACCTCAGCGAATCTGAGCTGACGCTGACATGGGTGGCGGGCGGAGGGGCGCTGGGGCAGCTGCCCCTGGAGCACAGGATGAGCTTGTTGGAGCCGTTGGTCTGGTTATGCTGGCCACACCGCCCGGCTCGCCTGCCTCCTCCCTTGTGGGTGGGAGGTTTGTTGATTGTCCTGTTTGGTTCTTTGGGGACTAGAACTTTCTCTGGATTAAACACAAAATTAGTAAATCGTGAATTTCTGCATGCTAGGAAAATCTTGAGGATGGCTGAGCTAAGGGAAGGGTGAACATGCTCCTTACCCCAAGTCAGATTATATGGTCTTTTCCCCCAAATAACTGAAAACTCAGTAGTTTTTTTTCTCCCTCTGTCCATCTCCTCTGTCAGTGGAGACAGTACCTGGTGGCTCAGTGGTAAAGAATCCACCTGCCATTGTAGGAGATGTGGGTTCGATCCCTGAGTTGGAAAGATCCCCTGGAGAAGGAAATGGCAACCCACTCCAGTATTCTTGCCTGGGGAATCCCATGGACAGAGGAGCCTGGTGGGCTACAGTCCACGGGGTTGCAAAAAAATCGGACCCAACTTGGTTACCAAACAACAAACAGCAACAAGTTACATACAGTATCTAAGACTGTCCTTACTGCAGTTTGCATGGTAGGTATTTGTCAATTGCATCTTCATCTGTCTAGTGAAAGCTGCACATGCTAAACGCCGAACATTCTCCACTGAGATCTCCCTGATCTAAATTATCCTCAATAGTGTATCACTCCACCAGATTCCTTGTGCCCAGCTCAGCTTAAACATGACCATGTTTAGAAGATGTTTGAAAGGAACAAATCAGTATCCTTCTCTCCTACTTAACAAGTGTTAGTTGCACACCTATGTGCCAGACTCTGTGTTAATTACAGCAGGATGGAGCCCTCCTGTGAACACAGAGTACCCCTGCCCTCTTCATTTAAGCCTCTGGACCTAATCTGTATGCTAATATCAGAGCCTGCTGAGAAAAGCACAGGTGCCTGGGCGTGTACAGCAGAAGCCCCTGATGCAGTCGTGAGTTGTACTTGTGGTTGTGGAGGAAGCGACATTTAAGCTGACATCTAAAGGATGGAGGGGGTCTGGCAGGGGAGGGGGCAGAGGGAACCGCGTTTGAACCCGTCTGTGAATTTGGAAGTGCTACACAGCAGGATGAGGGGCACGCCTTTACTTTTTCACGTGTGCTTTTTAGATCCCCCTGCAGGCAAATCTTTAATCTTTAATTTTTTAAGAAGAACTTGGGTAAGGTAGATACTAGATCAATAGAAAAATTGTAGATATATAATGCACTTCTGGTTGTACCAAGGAATCATTAATGTAGATGGTCATGATTCGTCTTAGCAGCTAACATCAGTGTTGAAGTTCACTGCTCTCCTACTAGAATTTAAACTCTGTCAAGGTAGGTAGTTTCTTCTGTTCACTGCTGTGTCTCTAGTGCCCAGCATATTGTAAGTGTTCATTCAATACCTACTGAATGAAGGAGTGGATTGTAGGAAACGTTGGAGCTAAGGGAGTCCGTCCCCAAAGGAAGCTATTTCTGGAAGCAGAGATTGCCGGACCACTGCCTTGAAGTTTGTTCGTGTGACTAGGGTTATACTGAGCCCTTCTAAGTAGTAACTGGAAGAAAAACTGGCTCCTGCTCTGATTCTGAGAGCTTTCAGTGCAAAGAAGGAGAGCTGGGGAGAGAGAACCAGGAACCTTAGTCTGTAGCCAGGCATCCCCGTGGATGCTCGAGAGCAAGGAGAGGGTGTGGGGGGTACTGCGAGCCCACACGGTGTCTGACCTACTTCTCACACATGAAAGGTGGGAGGCTGGTGAGGGGCTCAGGTGGGAGCTTGCGGCTTAAACGGCCCCAGGTTCAAGTCCAGCCTCATCACCTGGGGTCATGGGACATCTGAGAGGTTTGCCTGCCTCCTCCGATGGCTCCAAGAAATACTGAACAGAGGAGGGTTATAAATGTTCTTTTCCCTGCTTCTCTACTAGTGACTGCCCAGGTGATGGGTCCCCCAGGGAGCTGCGCTGTCTCGCTTGGGGAGATGCCTCTGAGTCCTCTGCTCCTGAAACCTAGACTGTGCTTCTGGAAGCCTGGAGAGGAGGATGGGGCAAAGGTACAGGACTTTCCCAAATTAGTCCATGCCAGGAGGAACCGGTAGATTGGCGATTTGAATTACACCACTGGGTTAGGACAATGAGAAAGACACAAGTTAAACAGGGCTTGTCTATAAGGAGCTTCCCTGGTGGCTCAGAGGTTAAAGCATCTGCCTGGAATTTGGGACACCTGGGTTCAATCCCTGGGTCGGGAAGATCCCACGGAGAAGGAAATGGCAACCCACTCCAGTACTCTTGCCTGGAGGATCCCATGGAGGGAGGAGCCTGGTAGGCTCAGTCCATGGGGTCGCAAAGAGTCAGACACAACTGAGCGTCTATAAGGAGTCCTGGAGGAAGCAAGATGTGATAAAGTAAAAAGCATCATAAGGAGGTTTTAGGCTAGAAGGAGGTAGCACAGTGTTCTTCGTGGGTGTGGAGCTGGTTAGGGACCGGGTGAGAGCTTGCAGGTTGGGTGCATGGGTCTCAGAGGAGGACATACATGCAGCTTCCTGCAGCTCTTGGGTGTGACTGTCTATAACCTTCGCAGCCCTTGCCCCTGGTGTGGACCTGAGATGCATCGCATAATAGATTCTTTCTAGCACCAATGAATGAATCAAGGAGATAGTCTGTTACAAAGAAGAGGGCAGCTTAGTAGGAATGAAATGAATCTATTTTTAAAATTTTTTTTACAGGAATATAGATGCTTTACTGCATTGTGTTAGTTTCCGCTGTTCAGCAAAGGGAATCAGTTATACATATACAAATACTGCACCCCCCTTTACTGATTTCCTTCCCATTTAGGTCGCCACAGAGCACTGAGCAGGTCCCCATTAGTTAATCTGTTTTATAAAGTAGTGTATATATATACCTATCCCAATCTCCCGGTTCATCCCGCCCCCCTCTCCCCTGTATTGTCCGTATGTTTGTTCTCTCTGTCTGGGTCTCAATTTCTGCTTTGCACGTGCGCTCTTCTGAACCATTTCCTAGATTCCACATATATGAATTAATATATGATATGTTTTTCTCTTTCTGGTCTACTTCACTCTGTATGACAGTCTCGAGGTCTGCCCACGTCTCTGCAAATGGTACCATTTTGTCCCTTTTTGTGGCTGAGTAATACCCCACTGCATATCTGGACCATAGCTTCACTATCCATTCCTCTGTCTATGGACATCCTGGTTGTTTCCATGTCTTGGCTGTTGTAAATAGTGCTGTTGTGAACACCGGGGTGCGTGTATCTTTTGGAATTATGGTTGTCTCTGTTAAAGCACATGATTAGAAGCAATCGCTTGATTTTTAAGGTCGCTTGCTGGATGGGAAGGTTCAGCGTATGGGTCTCTCCCACACCAGTTGGCCGAGGCAGCAGGGAGGCTCCAGTCTGACAGACTCTCCCGTGCTGGCCCCTCCAGCCTAGACTGGATCGCTGGGGCGTCTGCCGCCTGGCACCGACTGGGAGGTCCACCCTGAACTGCCTTCTTGTTTCTAAAATACTGCTTACATTTTCATAAATAAAAGCATTTTAAAGTCCATTTCCTGCCGTCTTGAGGAAGAGGCAGCAGTGGGAGAGAGAAAGCACGTGTGTGTGTGTGTCCGTGTGTCCTTCCATCCGCAAGTCCCTGGGCTGTTCGGAGGCACACAGTTCTTTCCTCTCCCTGTTCTTTCTCCACAGACCCTGAAGTGTGGCCACCCCCAGGGGTCCTTGGCATTTTCTGCTTATATAACGCCTAAAAGAATTTGATAAAACTGCATACCTTCTAGGATATTTTCAAGTTGATGACTACATTTTAAAAATCATGTAAAATTGTTGCAAAGCATGTGATTTCCATATTGAATCACTTTTCATATTGAATCACTATGTTGTACACTTGAAACTAGTATAGTGTTGTAAATCAACTATCAGTTCAGTTCAGTTCAGTCACTCAGTCGTGTCCGACTCTTTGCGACCCCATGAATCGCAGCACGCCAGGCCTCCCTGTCCATCACCAACTCCCAGAGTCCACCCAAACCCATGTCCATTGAGTCGGTGATGCCATCCAGCCATCTCATCCTCTGTCGTCCCTTGCTCCTCCTGCCCCCAATCCCTCCCAGCATCAGAGTCTTTTCCAATGAGTCAACTCTTCGCATGAGGTGGCCAAAGTGCTGGAGTTTCAGCTTTAGCCTCATTCCTTCCAAAGAAATCCCAGGGCTGATCTCCTTCAGAATGGACTGGTTGGATCTCCTACTTCAATTAAAAAACACGTTTATGTTTGAATTAACAGTATGCTTCCCTGATGGTTCAGACAGTAAAGAGTCTGCCTGTAATGTGGGAGACCCGGGTTTGATCCCTGGGTTGGGAAGATCCCCTGGAGAAGAGACTGGCTACCCATTCCAGTATTCTTGCCTGGAGAATTTCATGGACAGAGGAGCCTGGCAGGCTACAGTCGATGGAGTCACAAAGAGTCGGACATGACTGAGCAACTAACACTTTCACTTTCAACGGTATATTTAGTAGCAGTAATCAAGTTATCAAAACAACATAAATGTTGCAAAGTTGGATAATTAACTGTTAAGTATAAAAGCTACATTTCTTGGAACTTGATTTCTTACAGACATAGATGAAGCATTTTGTTGCTAAGGGTGCATACTCTGTGTCATCGAGAGTATTACTTTTTGCTGGAAAGAGATGAGGTTTAGCATAAGTTTGGTTCCCTTTAGGTCACACTTGTTTCCATAAAATAACTATGATGCAAAGCATTTTCTTCCCGCAGTGTTCTCCAATTTTTTGAACCCGCGAGCTCTAAGCCAAAGACACTATGTTGATCTCTTAGCAGAAATGATTTTAATAATCTATTGATAACATTAGTTCTTCAATTTTGTTGAAAAAGCTAATTAGGAATGTTCTGTCTTCTAAAAGGATGAGGTTACCCACTCATTAGAGAGAGGAACTTTCTTAATAAAGACAGCAGTATTTCTGATCATCTGTGTTTGGTCTTGGAGGTTTGATCACAGTGAGACAATATATTTAATATGATCTGGGATGGATATGGGGTTTCCCGGCTGGCACTGGTGGTAAAGAACCCTCTTGCAGTGCAGGAGATGTAAGAGAAGTGGGTTTGATCCCTAGGTCGGGAAGATCCCCTGGAGGAGGGCATGGAAACCCACTCCTGGAGAATCCCATGGACAGAGGAGCCTGGTGGGCTACAGTCTATAGGGTCGCAAAGAGTCCGACATGACTGAAGCTACTGAAGCTGGAGCAGGGCAGTTGGGACAAAGCAAGATGAAAGGCAGGACTGACCAGTCCATCCAAGAGGTCAGTTCGGGGGAGCATATGAAGAGTTGCCCAGAGGCTGAGATGTGTCCCCTTAAAGCTGTCTGTGCTCACATGGTCCATGAGAATCTTTATAGACATCCAGGGCCCAGGCACGCCCAGTCTGAAAATGGTTGTTCTGGTGAGAGGAGCATGAAGTTAGGAACTGGAAACTGTGGGCTCCACACCCAGCCGAGCCCAAGCCCTCCGGCCTTAACCTCGCAGGGGTGTTCATGCTTCTCTGTGTGCTGGGCGCCCCCTCTCGGTGTTGAGATGGTTCCTTCTCATTACATGTCTGAAGTTAGGAACCACAACGCCCTTTTTACAAACGAGGGTCAGCTGTATGGCGGCGGGTCTGGGCTGATGTGTCCAACTGTGAGGATTCGGTGAGGGAGATACCTGTGGGTCAGAAGGGCAGCTTCCCTGCCGGGCTGGACACCTGCTCTCCCTGGGGTCTGGTCCCAGGAGCGGGGAGAGGGGGCAGAAGACAGGATCCACCTGCCCCTGGCTGCCCCCGCTGTGTGGTCCAGCGGCCAGCCTCCAGGGTCCACGTGTGGACACGTGATCATCTAGATAAACTCGGTATTGCAAGACTAAAATGCCAGTGTCATTTTTAAAGGTCGGGCGACAGTTTGGGGATATTTTTGTAACTTTGGAAAGTTCTTCCATTGCATCTGTTCTCACTGGTGAAAGTGCTGTAGACGTCCTTGGGACATCTCTCTGCGGGGAGCTGCAGCCTTGCTTTGCTGGGATGCTCAGGCACCCCCGCCTCCCCGTTCCCCAGAGCTGGGGCTGGGCCTCATCCCCTGACCCTTGGCTTCGTGCCCGTGACCCCTGCTATACATACTGAAAAGACAGGGTTTGTGATTTTTTTTAAACCTGTTCCCGCCTTGCCTTTTCCCCTCTGTTGAGGGGTTTTAAAAAAAGATTTTAAAACAAAAACGTAATGAGAACCTACTGTATAGCACAGGGAACTCTATTCAGTGCTCAGTAACGCCTATACGGGAATAGAATCTAAACAAGACTGGGTATATGTAGAAAGAACTGTATAACTGATCCCCTTTGTTGTACAGCAGTAACTAGCACAACATGTAAATCAACTATACTCCAACAAAAATTAATTTTAAAAACACCCACAAAAAATTAAGATAAAATCAGACTGACAACGTTTGTGGTTTCTCCAGGTGATGATTTGGGGTTTTACAGCAGTCCAGTTTTCCTCTGAAAACCTGTTGTCTTTGGGTTAAATTCCAGTAAGATTTAAAAATAAATGCCTCTTCTCTGCTTCTTGTTAGGTCTTTCTTCCCTCTTTGTGAAGGGCTGCAGGGGAGAAACAAAAATTGAGTATACTTATTGTAATTTGTATTCTGGTAAAATATATATTCCATGAAATTTACCACTTTAACCATTTTTAAGTGTGCAGTTCAGGGGCATTTAAGTGTATCCACTCTGCTGTGCAACCATCTCCCTCTCCATCTCCAGAACTTTGTCTTCATCCAAGCTGAAACTCAGTACCCTTTAAACAGTGGCTTCCCGTCTGTTCCCTCCTCCAGTCCTTCATAACCTATAATCTACTTTCTGTCTCTATGAGTTACACTATTTCAGGTGCCTAGTGTAAGGGAGAATCATACACTATTTGTTCTTTTCTATCTCACTTCCTTCACTTAGTATCTCCAGAGTTGATTTACGTTGTATCAAAACTCCATTCTTCTTTAAGATTGAAAACTCTTCCACTATATGTATAGACTGTGTTTTGTTTATGCATTCCACCGCCAATGGATCCTGGGTTGTTTCGTCCTTTGGGCTGCTGTGAATGCTGCTTTGAACGTTGGTATGCAAATGTATGCTTGAGTGTCTGCTTTCAGTTCTTTGCTGCGTACATATACAGAAGTGGAATTGCTGGGTCACATGGTATTTCTGTGTTCAAAATTCTGAGAAGCTGCCAGACTGTTTTTCCAGCTATTGTTGTTTATTTTTTATAATAACCATCTAAGGGCTGTGAGGCAGTATCTCTGTGGTTTTGGTTTGCATTTCCAACTGGAGAAGGCAATGGCAACCCGCTACAGTGTTCTTGCCTGGAAAATCCCAGGGTTGGGGGAGCCTGGTGAGCTGCCGTCTATGGGGTCGCACAGAGTCGGACACGACTGAAGCGACTTAGCAGCAGCAGCAGTAATTAGTGATGCTGACCATCTTTTCTTATGCTTATACTATTTGTACACCTTTTTTGAAGAACTGTCTGTTCATGTCCTTTGCCCATTTTTCAGTTAGGTTGTTTGGTTTGGTTTTGTTTGTTTTTGTTGAGTTTTAGAAGTTCTTTATATATTCTGGATAGTAGTCTATATCAGATATGTGATTTGCAAATATGTTGTCCCATTTTGACGGGTGCTTTTTTATTTTTAATCAATTTATTTTAATTGGAGGCTAATTACTTTACAGTATTGTAGTGGGTTTGCCATACATTGACATGAATCAGCCATGGGTGTACATGTGTCCCCCCATCCTGAAGCCCCCTCCCACCTCCCTCCCCATCCCATCCCTCAGGGTCATCCCAGTGCACCAGCCCTGAGCATGAAGCGTGCTTTTTTAAATTTCATTGATAGTGCCCTGTGATGCCCCAAAGTTTTAAATTTTGATGGAGTTCAGTTTATCTATTTTTTCTTTTGTTGCCTGTGTTTTTGGTGTCCTGTCCAAGAGATTGTTGCCAAATTCAATGTCATGAGGTTTTCCCTAACAGTTGCATAATTTTAGCTGTTTTGTTTAGGTGATTAATGTTGATTTTGTTGTTGTTCAGTTGCCCAGTCATGTCCCAACTCTTTGAGACTCCATGGACTGCAGCATGCCTGCCCAATCTGTCCCTCACCATTTCCTGAAATTTGTCCAAGTTCATGTCCATTGCATCGTTGATGCCATCCAGCCATCTCATCCTCTGATGCCCTCTTCTCCTTCTGCCCTCAGTCTTTCCCAGCATCAAGGACTTTTCAGTGAGTCAGCTGTTTGTATCAGATGACCAAAATACTGGAGTTCCAACTTCAGCATCAGTCCTTCCAATGAGTATTCAGGATTGATTTCCCTCAAGATTGACTCGTTTGATCTCCTTGCTATCCTAGGGACTCTCAGGAGTCTTCAGCTCCACAGTTCAAAGGCATCAATTCTTCAGTGCTCAGCCTTCTTTATGGTCCAGCTCTCACATCCATACGTGACTACTGGGAAGACCATAGCCTTGACTATATGGACCTTTGTTAGCAGAGTAATGTCTCTGCTTTTCAACATGCTGTCTAGGCGTGTCATAGCTTTCCTGCCAAGAAACAAACGTCCTTAATTTTTGTACACAGTATTACATATTATCTTTTGCATGTGGATATCTAGCTTTCCCCAGCACCATTGCTGAAAGGACTGTCGTTTCCTCGTTGATGGTCCTGACACCCTTGTATAAGGTCATTTGACCATATATACGTGGCCATTTATTTCTAGGCTCTTTGTTCTACTCAGCTAGTCAGTATGTTTGTCTTTTGCCAGTTCTATTCTGTTTCAGTTATTGTTGATTTCTAGCAAGTGTTAAAATCAGGAAGTGTGGGTCCTTCAACTTTCTTTTTCAAGGTTTTTTTGGACTGTTTGGGTTCCCTTAAGATTCCATGTGAATTTTAGGATGGATCTTTCTATTTCTGCAAAAACCATTGGAGTTTTGATAGGGATGGTGTTGAATTTGCATATTGCCTTGGGTAGTATTGGTATCTTGACAATATTGTCTTTGAACCCATGAACACAGAATATCATTTCATTTTTTTATGCCTTCTCTAATTTCTTTCAGCAGGGTTTTATGGTTTTCAGTGTATAAATATTTTGCTTCCTTGGTTAGGTTTATTCTTAATAATTTTTTTCTTTTTGATGTTACCTGTTAGGGGTTTTAATAAGTTAGTTTGGGTTTCTGTCCCATCTCTGAAAAATATTATCATATGCTACTAGTAGAGCTAAAAAATCCAGGACTGAGAGACACTTTAGGTGCACAGAGCAGCGTAAGTAGATCTTAAAAATATGGTACAGCAGAGAGAAAATGATGGTACAGCAAAGAGAAAATGATGGAAAAAATCTATTCCATAACGCCATTCATGTATGTTTAAAAACAGCACACAAAGTATTACACATTTCATGAGGATACACACAGATAAAATAATTCAAGGTCTTCTGAGTTGTGTTCCATGGAAGAGTGGTTTCTGGTGAGGCCTGTCTGGTACGTGGGTGCTCAGTCTCTAAGTGGTGTCCAACTCTCTGTGACTCCATGGATTGTAGCCTGCCAGCCTCCTCTGTCCATGGGATTTTCCAGGCAAGAATACTGGACTGGGCTGCCAGTCCAGTATTGGACTGGTTGCTTCTCCAGGTCTGTCTAGATGTGATTTTAAATGCCTTGATTCTTGTTCATGTTCACATCCAAGGCTGACCTCAAACATCATCAGAGATGAAACTTGTCCTGAAACACAGAAGGAAGGGCATCCCTTATTCCAGGCCTGGACTTGTGAAATTTACTTGGTACAGTTTTTCCTAGAAACTAAATGTCTTTTGCTTCTTAAACATGTAAGCAAAGGATTTCTTTGTTGATGGGTCCCAGTGTCCAGGCTAAGGCTGGCGACTCTGTCCCTGAGCAGTATGGTGATAGCTACACCCTACGCTCCTCACCTACGTACTCACCTACGCTCCAGAGTCATAGCCCTATAAGATGCCACTAAAATGTTACCATATCTATTTAAATGGGTGGAAAGAAGCACAGAGAGCCGTACCTATGGCCTGAGGCCACACAGCTAACTCGTGCTGAAACAGATTTGAATGAGGAGGGGAGGCTTCACGGATCCACTTTTTCACTCTGCTTTTTCTCTTTCGCCTATCTCTAGTTCAGTTTTTTGTTGCTTTGGTTTCATTTTGCTCTCTTATTTCCTTCCTTCGGTTTTGATTTTTTCTTCTTTTAAAAAAATGTACTGAAATGAAAGCTTAGATCTTTAATTTTTCTATCTCCTTTTCTAATGTCTGCGTAAAGTTACACCCGTCACTCTAAGCACTGCATCCCACAAATTTTGCTGCTGTGCTTTCATATTGTTCATTTCAAATATTTTCTAGTTTCCACTGATTTATTTTTTCATATAGTTTCTATACTTTTACAAATAATTCAAAGCATGTTACTTAATTTCTGAATACTTAGGTTTGTTATAATCTTTGGTTCTGATTTCTAGTTCAATTCTTTGTGGTCTGAAAGCGTAGTCTAGTTTCACTCAACTGGAATGTATCGAGATTTGCTTTGTATTCAAGCTACAGCTGTTTTCATGCTTGTTCCACGTGTGCCTTAAAAGAATGTTTACTCTGATGTTGCTGGGCATAGAGTTTATACACATCAGTTTGTCAAGCGCTGTTTAAATTCTCTGTATCCCTACTGATAGTTAATGTTCTTGTTAACATTTCTGATTTTCATGGTGAATTTTTCTTTCTCCTTTTACATTTATTTTTCTTTCATCTATTTTGAAGCTATGTTATTTGGTGCCCACAACTTCAGATTTATTTTTTTCTTGATGAACTGACCCTTTCATCATTATGAACTGTCCCTCATTATTGCTGGTAATTTCTTTGTCTTGAAAGCTATTTTATCTGATACGAGTATAGCCACAATAGCTATCATATGCAGACTGTTTGCATGATATTCCTTTTTCCATCCTTCAATTTCATCCTGAATCTCTTCTTATGTTTGAAGTGTATCAGTTGTAAATAGCATAATGTTGCTTCTTGTTTCTTTATCCATTTGCTTTTCCAATACTCTTCTCTCAAGTTAAAGACTTAACAGTCAGTAAATAAAACCCTATTTAAATAACCCTTGCTGTGAATCTTGTGTGAGTAAACAGCCTGTGTATTTTGTTGTGTTTTAGACTTTCTGAATTAGGTTACCTTTCAAGACTCACCTATATTTTTACTTTCCACCAAAGTAAAGATTGGTCATGATAACTTTGTAAAATAACCTTTTACTGAGGCTACAAAGAGTCTACTTACTATTCTAGGGAATGTCTTATCATAATCTTCCTTTTTAATATTTTATGGGGGACTTCTCTGGTGGTCCAGTGGCCAAGAGTGGACCAGTTCCAGTCTTGTTCCCAGTTCAGGGGGCTTCCAGTTCAGGGGGCTCGGGTTCAATCCCTGGTCAGGGAACTAGCTCCTACATGCTGCAACTGAGTTCACATGCTTCAGCTAGAAACCCCACATAGCCAAATAAATAAAGTAAATATTTTCTGGGAGTCCTTAATTGCTTCTGTAAGATTAGAGACTTCCCTCCGTGTTTCTCTTTTATTTATTTGTCACATATTCTGAATATGCTTTCTACCAAGAGAATCAGCTATTTTTTTCTTTTCCTTAGATTCCAGGTACAGAGGTGGAGCTGATCTTACTTCTCAGGTCTGACCTGCTATCAGCATCTTCCTACGTGTCTCCCTGCTCTGTGTGTATTTCCTTTTGTCCTTATCTTCAGGCATCTCTTCTAGGATACGCGCTGTGGGTTGTTTCCTCCGTATGTGTCTTTATATATAGTGCTTTGTGTGCAGTATTTTAAATGGCATTATGGAATATATTTTTTTCTATTTTTCTGTGTTGTAACACAGAAAAAGATGTATTTTTAATTGCTATTCAGTTCAGTTCAGTATGCATCTCTAATCCACTGCTTCTAACTGTGAAGCTTTTTTAAAAATGGAAATTCTCATAAATACTCTTTATTTGGGAAATTACAATTTGTCATGAGGTACTTTGCTGTATTGATCATCATAGCACTCTAGTGCCTTATTAATTGGTGAAAAAAATTATAATCCCAAACCTGCTGCTAAGAGACCATTTTGTCAAAGACTTTGCCAAAAGCATGGTAAAGTTCCCACTTTCTGGTGAATTATGTCTGAGTGAATATGAATCTTGCACAGTGATGACCAGTACCTCCAGCTTCTGGGACTAACTCCCCAGGGAGGATGTCCCCTGGCCCTCCCCGACTCAAAGTCACGTATGGTGGATTTCCCCAGTTGTTTGTAAGGACCAGAGAAGGAACTGACTTACACAGCCAACGTGTAAGTCCATATCAGGAAGTCCAGATGGAGGGCAGGGTTCAGGCTGACTTAGAGATTCAGTGGTGTCATCAGGGGCCCAGGGCCCCATCTCTCTGCATGCTCAGAATGTCAGCTTTGTGTTCCAGCTCTTTTCCTACCAGTTATGACATGGCTGCTGCAGTTCCAGCCATCACATCCAGACATGGCTCTGTGCTGAATTCCCTAGGAGTGGGAAAACCTTGCCCACAAGCAGCCCAGCCCCCAGTGCCCTTCTGCTGATGACTGGAACTGCCAACATTCAGAGTAATCACTGATAAGTTAGGATTTATTCTTGCTCTTGGAAGAGGGTCGCCCTCTCCTCAGTCATGTTTGGCAAGGGGGTGGAGAAGACCAGTCCCTGCTGACTGTAAGTGGCTGCAAGCTCAGCCAGTAAGGAAGAGGAGAGAGTAGGCATTGAGCAGGCAGCCAGCAGTGTCTGCCGCAGCCTCTGCTGTCTTTCACATCATTTCTGACCCTTGGTAAAGGTTGTGATTTTCTTCATTTGGTTCCTGCTCTTTGCTCAGTGAGTTTACGCCTAGCATTAGTTACTTGATCTTGCTACAGCAATGTTATTTTCCATGGTATTTGCTGGTATATAGGGAAGCTATTAGTTATTAGTCACCTCTGTTCAATTGTCTTGTATCTGTGTATCTCTGTAAGTTTCCATGTTCCCTTTCTGGAATAACATTAGATGTTAATTAAATCCTGGGAAAGAAACCCAGAGGATGTTGAATAGAAAAGGGACAGGATTGAACAGTAAGAAGACAGACAGGATTTTATTATATTCCATTTCTGTGAAAAGAAAGTTTACATCTCATTGTCTAGGGGGAAAGGAGGATTGTGTGTCTATCTTAGAACTCACTTTAAGACACTGCTATATGTGACAGGGGAGCTCTTTAATGTCCCAGAATATTAAACCTGATGCTGAAACTGCTGCTGCTGCTGCTAAGTCGCTTCATTCGTGTCCGACTCTGTGCTACCCTATGGACAGCAGCCCTCCAGGCTCCTCTGTCCACAGGATTCTCCAGGCAAGAATACTGGAGTGAGTTGCCATTAACAACATCTTTTAAGAATATCTGAGTGTTTGGGGGACCTCTTTTCCCAATTTTTCTCTCTGAGAAAAATGGGAGATGGGTAGTTGGTTTTTATATAGAAAAATTAAGAAACAATGAAAGAATTTTAATTTCCTCACATACTCATAGTACTGAGGAAACCAGAATAGAGGTCTTTAGGGTCAGTGCTCGTTCAGGAAAATAGGTTGAGCCCAGCCAAGGGCACAGCCGTAGGGAACTTTGCGTCTCCCATGCAGTGACTGATGGAAGGGATTTAAAAATCCAGTATATGGCCCCCAGAATCCCCACCCTGCACACACACACACACACACACACACATGCATGCGCATGCATGCACGCACACAGCACCATAAGATGTATTCTGAGACTGTATTCATTTCTTTAATGCTTTCAGTTTGCAGTATTAGTTTATAACTTTTTCCTGAGTGTGGGTTAGCTTCTTTGTATCAAAGTCTGTCTGTTACAGGCAAAGGCTGGTGGACTACTGAGCGTAGCCATCAGGTGTGGGTTGGCGCTCCAGGTGCCCGAACTAAGTGAGCTGTGCAGTTGGACAAACACTTCCTTTATAGACTGGGCATACAGTGCAGAGGTGAGTGAGGTGTTGTCTGCCATTAAAGACCTCAGGACTCTTGAAATGCAAGCAAAAAGAGCAGATTTCAAAGGGGGAAACCACTTAGTACATTGAAATACATTAGCATGCTGATTTGTGAAAGTTTTCTGTAAACCTAACAATATATTTGATTTTTTTCATTTTTCAGTTACTATTGCCTTTAAAAAACTTTTATTACAATTTTTAAAGTGCATTTACAAAACTAAATGTACTCCATTTACAGTTATTAAAAATAGCTGTATTCTCCATGCTGTACATACGTTCTGTAGCCAGTCTTAGACCCTCCCACCCCCTCACCTCTATCCTGCCCCCCACGTCCCCCGCCCCACTGGGAACCACTAGCTCGTTCTCTGTATCTGTGGGTCTGCTTCTTTTTCTGTTAGTTTGTTGTATTTCTTAGATTCTACATTTAAGTGGTGTCATAGAGTATTTGTCTTCCTCAGTCTGACTTATTTCACTTAAGAGAGTATCCTCCAAGCCCATCCATGTTGCTGCAAATGGCAAGTTTCCACTCTTTTTTCTGGTTGAGTAGTATTCCATTGTGTTTATGTACCACATCTTTATCCAGTCATCTGTTGATGGGCACTTAGGTTGCTTCCACATCTTATACATTTGATTTTATATACACTTTTCCTTTTTGATATCCAAATAAGGATTAGCAGGGTTGTTAGCAATGAATTATATTTATGTTTTCAGTAAGCATTCAATTTTACTGAAGTATATAGGTCTATACAAGGAGTACTGGAATAGACGAGGTTTATTTTGAGTTTTTAGAAGGAACATCTCTTAACCTTGCTGGCAGGAGAGGGGACGGCTCAGGTTGTGGGGGGCACGCACCTCCAGAGGAGGGCCCTGTTCTCTTGCCCGGTGTTGTCACAGTAGCATTCTACCCTGAGGCTGGATTTCTTTTCTGCACCAGTGCGTCTGTTCCGGGAAGCCCGGCATGCATGTGTGCTAAGTAGCTTCAGTTGAGTCTGACTCTTTGTGACCCTGTAGACTGCAGCCCAACAGGCTCTTCTGTCCATGGGATTCTCCAGGCAAAAATAGTGGAGTGGGTTGCCATTTCCTTCCCCAGGGGATCTTCCACACCCAGGGATTGAACCCTTACATAAAAGACGTAAGGGTACTCTCTTACATCTACCTGTGTTGGCAGGCAGGTTCTTTTTTTTTTTTTAATTTTATTTAATTTTTAAACTTTACATAATTGTATTAGTTTTGCCAAATATCAACATGAATCCACCACAGGTACACATGTGTTCCCCATCCTGAACCCTCCTCCCTCCTCCCTCCCCATACCATCCCTCTGGGTCGTCCCAGTGCACTAGCCCCAAGCATCCAGTATCGTGCATCGAACCTGGACTGGCATCTCGTTTCATACATGATATTTTACATGTTTCAATGGGCAGGCAGGTTCTTTACCACTAGCACCACCTGTGAAGACTTCTAGAAGCCCCAAGGAAAACGGAAATTTAAATAGTCCTAGATTTGGCTATGATAAGTCCACACAGACAAAAAAAAAATTTCCCTGTGACTGGTTGGTCTCGCTGACACTCATCTGTTTCCTCATAAGTACATTCAGGCTAAACCTTTTTAGCAAGGATACCACAGATACAACATTCCCTCCTCTCCTGTGTCCTCTCACGTGGCACCAGCAGTCAGGTCATCTTATGGATGCTGAGGCCAAACTGGACCACTTGGTCAAGGGGGTGACTGCCAAGTCTCTCTGTGGTAGAGGCACATTTTTCTTTTATAATTTGTAAGTACCCCATAGATGGACACTCTGAAGCAGTGCGAGTATCTTCTTTCCGGAAAACTTTGACCCAAGAGTTTGAGCATCCAGTGACGATTCTTGCTTGAATTATTATTGCCACGCTTTGGGGGCACCCAGTGGAGCTTTTCTCTTTGTGTCCTTCGGCACTTCTTCGCTGGTATCCTTCTTAAAGGACGGCTTGTCTCTAACCAGCCCCCCGCCCAGTGTGTTTTAATCTGCCAGTGTCATTCATTCTGATGCTCGAATTGTTTACAGCTTGGCCAGCAGCCTGTCTTTATCATCTGTCATTGAGCAGTTCCTTTGCCTCTTTGATGCAAAACATCCTAAAGTCACACTTTGTCCCCGTGTGGGACCTGGAATCAGCCGCTTCTCCAAGGAGCCCTAGTCCCCTTTAGTGTAGAATGGTATTTACAAACCAAGATCTTGGTGTCAGGTGTGTTTATTGCTGCTGGGGTGTTAATAGTTCTACGACTTTTAATCATGAGTTCGTATTAAAACCTCCAAATGGATTTTGTTTTTAAAACCCCAGCTTCATTGAGGTGTAATTTACCGACAATAAAATGCATTCATTTTAAGAGTAAAGTTTGGCGCATTTTAACCCCCTTCCACAGGCTGCTGCACACCACCGGACATACCTGTTTGCAGGCAGCTGTGTGTGGTGGCCTAATCTGCTTTCGGACTCTACAGATGAGTCCGCCGATTCTAAAGCTTCATAGACGAGGAAGGATACAGTATGCAGCCTTCGTCTGCTCTCTTTCGCTCACCATTGTATTTTCGTGATTCATTCATGTTGTTATGAATATCAGTGGCTCATTGCCTTTCATTGCCGAGTAGTAATGCTGTATCCATTGTATGGATACATCACGATCTGTTTTTCTGTTTAAAAGCTGTATTGGGGCCGTTTACAGCTTATGGCTGCTATGAGTAAAACTGCTGTGGATATTAATGTACAAGTTTCGTGTGGACAGGTGCTTTCATTTCCCTTGGGTTGCTGCTAAGTCACTTCAGTTGTATCTGACTCTGTGCGACCCCATAGACGGCAGCCCACCAGGCTCCCCCGTCCCTGGGATTCTCCAGGCAAGAACACTGGAGTGGGTTGCCATTTCCTCCTCCAATGCATGAAAATGAAGTCGCTCAGTCTTGTCTGACCCTCAGCGACCCCATGGACTGCAGCCCACCAGGCTCCTCCGTCCATGGGATTTTCCAGGCAAGAGTACTGGAGTAAATACATAGAAATAGAATGAGTGGATCAAGATATTTGTTAACTTGGTAAGAAACTGCCAAAGGGTTTCCCAAACCATTTTTACACTCCTGTACTGAAACTCCAATACTTTGGCCACCTCATGCGAAGAGTTGACTCATTGGAAAAGACTCTGATGCTGGGAGGGATTGGGGGCAGGAGGAGAAGGGGACGACAGAGGATGAGATGGCTGGATGGCATCACAGACTCGATGGACGTGAGTCTCAGTGAACTCCGGGAGTTGGTGATGGACAGGGAGGCCTGGCGTGCTGCGATTCATGGGGTCACAAAGAGTCGGACACGACTGAGTGACTGATCTGATCTGAGGGACTGTTTCCCCACATTTGCACTGATACTTGGTGTTGGCAGTCCTTTAATTTTTGCCATCTAGTGAGGTGCCATAGTATGTTACTGCAGCTTTTATTTCTATAATGACTGACGGTATATGCTAACTGATTATTCATGTTTCTCGAATGAAATGTCTGTTCAAATCTTTGGCCAGTTTTTAAACCGTCTGTAGTGGCTATGCTTTAGGCTTTTTTATTGAGCTATGAGAATTCTGTGTGTTCTCAACACAAGTCTCTGTCACATACATGTATTGGGATATTTTCTCCCAGTTGGTGACTTACTTTAAAATTTGGTAAACAATATCTTTCAGAGAGTTAAAATTTTTAATTTTTATTAAATCCAATTTGTGAATTGTTTAGGGTTCATATTTGTAAGACCTTTCTGAGGAATCTTTGCCTATGTATATAAGAGTTTGCATCTGGTAATCCCAAATTCCCAATCCATCCTTCCCCCACCTCTCCATAAAGAGTTTCTTTTTTAAAAAATTAGTATTATTGAAGTATAGTTGATTTGCAATGTTGTATTAATTTCTGCTGTACAGCAAAGGGATTCAGTTATGCATATATATATATATATATACACACACACACACATATATATTATTTTCCATTATGGCTTATCACAGGATATGGAATACAGTTCCCTGTGCTAGGCAGTAGGATCTTGTTGTGTAAACACTAATTTGTATCTGCTAATCCCAAACTCCAAATCTATCCTTACCCCACCCCTCCACAAAAGGTTTCTTTTCTATTTTCTCTACAAGTTCTATAGCTTAAGTTTTCATGCTTATGTCCATGATTCCATTGAGTTAATCCTTATGAATATTGTGAGATACAGGGGTGGAGATGGTTCCCTCCCTTCCCTCACCGTGAAGGTCCTTTTGTTCCAGCACAGTGTGTTAAAGACTATCCCTTTCCCCACTGAGTCATCTTGGCATCTTAGGGAAAACAAGTCAGCCAGGCATATGTGGGAAGAGCTATTTCTGAATTCTGTCATCTCTTCCATTTACCTCCATGTCTGTCTTTACACTGACACCACGGTGTCTTCATATGTGATAAGCAGAGCTCAGCCAGCTCCTCCCAGGACTCACAGTTAAGTGCCCTCAAGCAAGTGACATAATTAAGTGTAGCTGGCTGTGTGTTGAGCAGTACTCTTTTTTTTTTTTTTTTGTATTAAAACTAAAGGACTAAAACTTCAGCCTGATTTATATTCATTTACTAATTTTTGTAATTACATCCCTTACCTATTATTTCTCATAGTTGTTATTGTTTCTAATGGGGTCTTTTATATATATATGAAAGCCTTCCTAAGTGGTCAATGCAAAGAAATAGAGGAAAACAATAGAATGGGAAACTATAGAGATCTCTTCAAGAAAATTAGAGATACCAAGGGAACATTTCATGCAAAGATGGGTACAATAAAGGAAAGAAATGGTATGGACCTAACAGAAACACAAGAGATTAAGAAGAAGTGGCAAGAATACACAGAAGAACTATACAAAAAAGATCTTCATGACCCAGATAACCATGATGGTGTGATCACTCACCTAGAGCCAGACATCCTGGAATGCGAA
This sequence comes from Bos indicus, assembly GCF_029378745.1. NCBI lineage: Eukaryota > Metazoa > Chordata > Mammalia > Artiodactyla > Bovidae > Bos > Bos indicus. The sequence goes on along the minus strand of NC_091768.1, from coordinate 10,208,506 downwards.
GTCAAGTGAATCTTATGAAGCATCATAATGAACAAAGCTAGTGGAGGTGATGGAATTGCATTTGAGCTATTTCAAATCGTAAAAGATGATGCTGTGAAAGTGCTGCACTCAATATGCCAGCAAATTTGGAAAACTCAGCAGTGGCCACAGGACTAGCAAAGGTCAGTTTTCATTCCAATCCCAAAGAAAGACAATGCCAGAGAATGATCAAACTACCGCACAATTGCCCTTATCTCACATACTAGCAAAGAACTGCTCAAAATTCTCCAAGTGAGGTTTCAACAGTACATGATCTGAGAATTTCCAGATGTTCAAGCTGGATTTAGAAAAGGCAGAGGAACCAGAGATCAAATTGCCAACATCTGTTGGATCATAGAAAAAGCAAGGGAATTCCAGAAAAACATTTACTTGTGCTTTATTGACTTCACCAAAGCCTTTGACTGTGTGGATCACAACAAACTCTGGAAAATTCTCAAAGAGATGGGAATACCAGAACATCTCATCTGCCTCCTGAGAAATCTGTATGCAAGTCAAGATGCAACAGTTAGAGCTGGACATGGAGCAACGGACTGGTTCCAAATTGGGAAAGGAGTACATCAAGGCTGTATATTGTTACCCTGCTTATTTAATTTCTATGCAGAGTACATCATGGGAAATGCTCAGCTGGATGAAGCACAAGCTGGAAACAAGATTGCTGGGAGAAATATCAATAATCTCAGATATGCAGATGACATCACCCTTATAGCAGAAAGTGAAGAAGAACTGAAGAGCCTCTTGATGAAAGTGAAAGAGAGGAATGAAAAAGTTGGCTTAAAACTCAACATTCAAAAAATGAAAATCATGGCATCAGGTCCATCATTTCATGGGAAGTAGATGGGGAAAAAATGGTAACAGTGACTGACTTTATTTTCTGGGCTCCAAAATCACTGCAGATGATGACTGCAGCCATGAAATTAAAAGACACTTGCTCCTGGGAAGAAAAGATATGACTAACCTAGATAGCATGTTAAAAAGCAGAGACATTACTTTGCCAACAAAGGTCCATCTAGTCAAAGCTGTGGTTTTTCCAGTAGTCACGTGTGGATGTGAGAGTTGGACCATTAAGAAAGCTGAACGCTGAACAATTGATGCTTTTGAACTGTGATGTTGGAGAAGACTCTTGCGAGTCCCTTGGACTGCAAGGAGATCAAACCAGTCAATCCTAAAGGAAATCAGTCCTGAATATTCATTAGAAGGACTGATGCTGCAGGTGAAACTCTAATACTTTGGCCACCTGATGTGAAGAACTAACTCTTTGGAAAAGACCCTGATGCTGGGAAAGACTGATGGCGGGAGGAGAAGGGGACGACAGAGGATGAGATGGTTGGATGGCATCACCGACTCAATGGACATGAGTTTGAGTAAGCTCCGGGGGTTGGTGATGGACAGGGAAACCTGGTGTGCTGCAGTCCATGGGGTGGCAGAGTCAGACACAACTGAGCGACTGAACTAACTGACTGATAACACTGTTTTTCATATTAAATATATAGGAACAGCCCTCTTTCTTATCTGTGCAACAGTGTTGCCTCCCTGTGTACAGTAAATCCCCTACATACAAACCTTCCGATTGTGAATTTCAATGATGTGAACCTGCATTTGCGTGTTCAATCACACAAGTAAGTTCTTGTGTCTGGTGTACATTGTCATGTGTGTGCATCCTCTACAAGCAGATGTACTTGTAGAGTACTAATAGAAGTACTAATAGTACTAGAAGTACTCTAGTACTCCTAGAGTGCTACTGTAGTCTAGGTAGTACTGTACAGGAAAGCACACAAAAGCAAACCACTTGTAGAGGATGCACACACATGACAAAGTAGATGTACTTGTAGAGTACTAGTAGAAGTACTACAAGTAGTACTTATACTACTAGAAGTACTCTAGTACTTCTAGAGTACTACTGTACTCTAGATAGTACTGTACAGGAAACCACACAAAAGCACAACCACTTGTACAGGATGCACATACATGACAACGTACACCAGAACCATGAACTTAGTTGTGTGATGGGACATGAAAATGCAGGTTCACATCATTGAAATTGTACAGTGTCTTTATTTCAAGCCCAGGATGTCACCTATGAAGAGAAGAAAAGGAGCTACTACCCAGATGTACCAGGCCATTTTTTCAAGAGGGTAGATAGAATTGAATCGAGTAAGGAACCTGTGCCATCGGTGTCAGGTGTGAGTGAAACCGCAGCTTGCCCTCCGTCTCCGATCGCTGACGACCCTTCAGCTCTACCATCTCCCACCTCCTCTCTCTCCCCCAGTCAGTCGCTCTTCTTACCTGTCCACTTGATGCCAGCCCCTGCAGGCCCTATACTTCTCAACGTACTGTACTGTAAAGGTGTTTTATTTTTTGTATCTGTTTGTGTAAAAAGTATTATATGTCTCCTAGAGTACAGTATTATATACACGATTATTAGTTGAATACCACAGCTAACTTTGTTGGACTCAGGAATTCATCTCACATGCTAGTGAAGTAATGCTCAAAATTCTCCAAGCCAGGCTTCAGCAATACGTGAACCGTGAACTTCCAGATGTTCAAGCTGGTTTTCGAAAAGGCAGAGGAACCAGAGATCAAATTGCCAACATCCGCTGGATCATCGAAAAAGCAAGAGAGTTCCAGAAAAACATCTATTTCTGCTTTATTGACTATGCCAAAGCCTTTGACTGTGTGGATCACAACAATCTGGAAAATTCTGAAAGAGATGGGAATGCCAGACCACCTGACCTGCCTCTTGAGAAGCCTATATGCAGGTCAGGAAGCAACAGTCAGAAATGGACATGGAACAACAGACTGGTTCCAAATAGGAAAAGGAGTACATCAAGGCTGTATATTGTCACCCTGCTTATTTAACTTATATGCAGAGTACATCATGAGAAACGCTGGGCTGGAGGAAGCACAAGCTGGAATCAAGATTGCCGGGAGAAATATCAATAACCTCAGATACGCAGATGACACCACCCTTATGGCACAAAGTGAAGAGGAACTAAAGAGCCTCTTGATGAAAGTGAAAGAGGAGAGTGAAAAAGTTGGCTTAAAGCTCAACATTCAGAAAACAAAGATCATGGCATCTGGTCCCATCATTTCATGGGAAATAGATGGGGAAACAGTTGAAACAATGTCAGACTTTATTTTGGGGGGCTCCAAAATCACTGCAGATGGTGATTGCAGCCATGAAATTAAAAGACGCTTATTCCTTGGAAGGAAAGTTATGACCAACCTAGACAGCATATTCAAAAGCAGAGACATTACTTTGCCAATAAAGGTCCGTCTAGTCAAGGCTATGTTTTTTCCAATGGTCATGTATGGATGTGAGAGTTGGACTGTGAAGAAAGCTGAGCACTGAAGAATTGATGCTTTTGAACTATGGTGTTGGAGAAGACTCTTGAGAGTCCCTTGGACTGCAAGGAGATCCAATCAGTCCATTCTGAAGGAGATCAGCCCTGGGATTTCTTTGGAGGGAATGATGCTGAAGCTGAAACTCCAGCACTTTGGCCACCTCATGTGAAGAGTTGACTCATTGGAAAAGACTCTGATGCTGGGAGGGATTGGGGGCAGGAGGAGAAGGGGACGACAGAGGATGAGATAGTTGGATGGTATCACCGACACGATGGACGTGGGTTTGGGTGGACTCTGGGAGTTGGTGATGGACAGGGAGGCCTGGCGTGCTGCGGTTCATGGGGTCGCAAAGAGTCGGACACGACTGAGCGACTGAACTGAACTGAACTGAACTGAGGAACAAATTGGACTTACGAACATGCTCTCAGAGTGGAACTCACTCTTATGTAGGGATTTACTGTACTTGTGGCTCATCTGGTCTGTTTTCCAGGTGCCCACTTTGCAGGGAGGACTGTCCCCCGTGAGTACAGACATGTAGGTTCAGCTTTGGGGGCTGTGGTAGGGGGTGGAGGGGGACCGGGGGGAGCAGGGAGGGCTAGCCTGGTGCTGCTGCAATCTAGCTGCTGTAACTATAAAGGACTCCAGCCCAGTGCATCAGATCGTCAAGGAGCCCAGACAGCTTGGGGCTTTACTACGTCTCCATTTAAAATGCAAAACCGCTGTACAGGCCAGTCCAGACTCTCCTCTCAGGCTATGTATGGCCAAATGCTCCGCTGTGATCTCTGGTCTACACGGTAACTGAGGGCAGAAAAAGTGAGTGAGAACTTGACTCTAGGCTGGAGAATAAGTCTACATCATACCCTACGCATCAGGGCCGGATAGAGAAGGAGTAGTCACTCCAGGTGCTCTGGAAAGAAAATTTTAAAACAGACTTCATATTTAACACAGTTTTGGAATTACAGAAGAACTGAGAAGATGTGAGAGAGTTCCCCCATATTACACACCCAGTTTCCCCTGTTGCTAATGTTATATATCAGTATGTTACCTGTGTTACATGTGTTGTAATGAATGGATCAAATTCGCTACAGTCTATTCTTTATTAAGATATCCTTAGTATCTACCAGGTATCCTTTTTCTGTTCCAGGAGCCTTTTCTGGGCACCACATTACATTCAGTCATGTCTCTGTAGGTTCCTCTTTGGCTGTGATAGTTTCGCTGATTTTCCTTGGTTTTGATGACCTTGACAGTTTGGAGGAGTGTAACTGAAAGTGTTAGTCTCTCAGTCCTGTCTAACTCTGTGCAACCACATGGACTGTAGCCCGCCAGGCTCCTCTGTCCATGCAGTTCTCCAGGCAGGAATACTGGAGTGGGTAGCCATTCATTTCTCCAGGAGTTCTTCCCGACCCAAGAATTGGACCTGGGTCTCCTGCAGTGCAGGCAGATTCTTTACCACCTCAGCCACCAGGGAAGCCGTGTTTTTAATGACTTTGACGCTTTGGGGGAGTACTGGTCAGGTATATTGTAGCATGCCACTCCACTGAAGTTTTTCTGAGGTTTTCCTCATGATTAGAATACGGTTATGGATTTGGGGGAAGAAAAGTGTCATTTCCATAATATCAGGTTAAGGGTACATGCTATCTACACTTTTGTATAGCTCGTTATTTTGCATTGTTTCTTCTCTAGTCACTGGGAGCTCTTTCAGCTGGCTGTGTTCTTCAGACAGACCCTCACAGATGTGGGTTCGTGTGGGATCTTTGCCTTTTAAACCCTTCCTTACTTTCTGGCACTGCAGGATGATTTAGGCTCATCTTTTGTATTTCCCATCTCTGTGCTGGAATTGGCCATTTCTCCAAGGAGCCCTGGTTTATCTTATTAGAAAGATCCACAGAAGTTAGAAAAGCCCATGGAGAGACAATGCTATTTGCAGCATATCAAGGGCACATGACTTAAAACTGTGGACGGTATCCTTGAGGTTTCTCCACTGTGAAGTTTCTTCCACACTGATCTCTCTAAAAGGAAGTTACTATGCAGCCCACACCAAAGAAGCTGGGAGTCAGCTCTACCTCCTTGGCTGGGAGGAGGGCCACCTACATTCAGAATTTGCAATTCTTCTGCGTGGGAATTTGGTATATTCCCCATGTGCTGATGTATTCAACCATTTGTTTATATACTTCGGTTATATTTGTGTTTAGTGTTTATTTTGTAGTTTGTAATCTAATTTTGTTGATCAAATTGTTCCACCTTTGGCCATTTGGTAGACTCCTGTGGGCCTTTTTATATGCCCCCATCAATGTGTACTTTTTGTTTGTTTTTGTCTTTTTTAATGTTCCCTTGCTTTCTGGCTCTGAAGATGCCCAGGATCATCATGGATATTTCTGCCCCAGCCCTGGAGTCAGCTGCTTCTCCAAGTAGCTCTGGTTCCCTTTATTAGAGCATGGTGTTAGGGACCATGATCTGGAGCCAGGTGGGCTCGGTGCTGCTGGGGAGGTCACTGCTTCCAGGCCCCTCAGCTGACAGAGCAAGGAACTGCGTGTGTACTAACCAGAGTGCACACGTGTCTATCTATTGCTGTTGTTTAGTCTCTAAGCTGGGTCTGACTCCTTTGCAATTCCATGGACAGTAGCCCACCAGGCTCCTCTGTCCATAGGATTTCCCAGCCAAGAGTATTGGAGTGGCTTGCCGTTTCCTTCTCCAGATCTTTCAGACCCATGGATCCTGCTTGGCAGGTGGACTCTTCACCACTGAGCCACCTGGGAAGCCCTATCTATAACCGTCTCTATAGTAAGCTATAACCATCTATAACCCTCTCTATATGAAGCTAAACATGAGTGCATACTGACATCTCCAGCTCTCATCCACAGCCACCTGGGTCATGCTGGTCTTCTCTTTTCCCATCTGTAAGTTCTCACTCCAGCAGTGGGAAACCTGGCTCCCAGCAGCCACTGTCCAAAATGATCTATTTTATTAAGGAAGGCAGGGGAACATTCCTGTCCGCGGCCTGAAGCACTTGAGTTGCCTTCTTCCTGCAAAGTCTTAGGCTTCGTGTCCATGGTGGCCAGTCTTCTCGTGCTGTGGGCTTAGCTCAGGTCGATGTCCCAGAGGAAGCCTCAGTGGGTCCCAGACCAGATCAGAGTCTCGGAAATGAACCTCACAGCACCATCTGCTCCCCTTAGAGCCATTATCAGCATCAGATTTAAGTAACTTGTTTTGCAGTTGATTGTGTTACTGATTTTTCTTTCCCGGAACATTGGCTTCATAGGCACGGACCTCATCTACCTCACTCAGGGACTGGCACTGGACGCATATGAGGTATGTGACTGATATTTAGTGGAAAGATACAGGAGGTGTGAAGAGATGTGACGTGTGGTCTTCTAGACTTTCTACCCAGTGACACAAGAGAAGGGTTGAATATATAACATTAGGGGCATTTCTGCTTCTAGAATTCTTAGCTCCTTTAAGTAATTAGCTTGTGCCCCTCAGAAGTTCGTGCTCTGTAAATGGTTGTGTATGGAAATAAAAATTTTCTGGAAAAAAAGAGAAAAGATCCTGGGCAATATCCAGTTATGTGAAGGACACGGTGTGGAGTGAATAGAGCTGAACCAAGGAACTGTTAGTTGAAAGAAATGGATGGTGAATCAGATGCAACAAAGAAAACAGACATGATGCTAATTTTCAGACTTGTTCCAAAGAAAATTTATGGATGTGTTGGATCATATAAACATAGCTTCTCTGTTGGAAAATACCGGGTGTTTATGCTCAATATTGGAAAGGACCCTGGGCTCCAGGTGCACACTTGCTGTGTCTTCATCATATTTGCAGCTCTCTTTCCTGTCTGTCTTTAGTTCTAAATGTGGATTCTGCTACACTGAGGGTGATTTTTTTATTGTGGATTTGGGGTGGCTTTTTTGCCACTGAAATTATTAGTTTAAAAAGAAGGATATGGGATGCAAAATTCTTTATTGTAATTCTACTCCTTGAGGTTGCCTATAGCATTTCATGTTTCGTAAGATCAAGGATTTTGCTCATTTCCCTTTGGAAAAAAATAAATACAACTTTCACTTACCAGTAGGTCTTAAAGGAAGCTACAGACACTTGTTTAACTTTCAGTTTCACTCTAAGGGCATTCTGATGATAATGGATGTGTGATCTGAAGTGTTCCAGTCCTGCAGCTGGCCGCTAGCTGTCTCCCAGACAGGGACCAAAGCCTTGTAGCTTAAAGCTGCAGGAACAAAGTTGGCTTAAAGAAACAGGGGCTGGTTGCTGGTAAGAGTCACCAGACGTGGAGTCAGGGCAGTTCCTTGCCTCCCTGCTCTCCTGGAGGAGATGCAGACAAACCAGCACCCCCTGCCCTGGGGAGTTTGAAGGCATTTAGACTGGAGGAGTGTGGAGATGTACCTAACACATCTTGTGGTCCTCCAGCCATTGGGTCTGCTCGTGATTTGGGCTGGTTGCTTGGGAGTCCTGTCCATTTCACTGGGAGTCACAGCGGGAGGAGTAAGTGATAGAGTGTGGCTCTGGTGTTGAATAAAGAGGACAAAAATGCCTTTGGGGGCCAGACCTGGTCTTAACGTTGTGAATCTTATTAATATGCAAAGTGCTTCCTCACTCTCTTAACATCTAGCGCTTTACTCCTCGATTTCAAACTGGAGCTCACACCAGGCACCTGGAATTGTGCTGTGACATAGCTGCTGCTTTGTGCTAAGAAAGTGGGAAAGCTTTTAAATATTGGAAATTATTTTAGTTATAGGAAAATTTTACTTATAATAGAAACAGTCATCATTACATCCCCCTCCCCTCAGAAAAGAACGTAGCTGCCAAGGACTCCTTAAGGAGCAGTGGTGGAATGAAAAGGGTGCAGAACAAAGATGGGTCCCTGGGGTGACCTGCAGATGCTCTGTAAATAGCTCTGCTATTTTCCTGTAAAATGCCTGGCACACTCTGTAATGCAATGGTCCTGTACTGCCAGGCTGTGTGATGCAGGATTCCACACTGAATCTCAGAGGCATACATACATGGCCAAAGCATCTGGATCTTTCTGAAGCTGTAGACTACAGGCATCCCTAGATACCCATGGGAGATTGGCTCCAGGACCCACTGCGGGTACCAAAATCTGAGGATGCTCAAGTGCCAACCTGGACCCGCCGTATCCACAGGTTCAGCATCTGTGGGCTCCACCAACTGTGGATATGATGTGCTGCCTGTATTTAAATGACTGACATTTTAAAATTTAGCATGCTTGGAAATATAATCCTACCACATCACCTGTGTTCAATAGTCATTGCTTCTCCTTTAGCACCCAATCCTCTGAAAAAATAAAACATGAACAGATGTTTGATCTGAGCTACTCTCGGGAATTTGGAGCATGCAAACAAACCCTGCATGTTCTAGCATGAAACTGGCACAGAAGTGTGAAGAGTCACTTCTGTGTTTCATCTTGTTACCCAGAACCCTAGGCCATTCTGGAATCTGTGGGCAAAATCCTTCACGTTTTTCATGGCCCTGTTTAAAGTGAAAAGCCAGGCATTGAACCCATCTGGCCGTGTTTCCTAGCCCCTGTAGGAGTGTTCCCAGTTACGTGTGTTCTACTCTTTAAGGAAATTTCTCTTTTCCTGTTTCCTGTCTCCTTCCATTCTTTTCCTGTCTGTCTGCCTCTTTGCCCGTGAGGTACCTCTTCATAGCACAGCTCATCCTGATCTCTTGCTACACATGACTCACATATCAGGTATCACGTGGTGCTTACATCCTTATCAAGAATGTTTCGGCCTTTGCTGTATGCAGGCACAGCCTATGTGTTGTCAGGAGGACACCCACCCAAGTCTGAGATGGGGTCTGCTTACCAGCTTTCCACATTTCAACATTTAGTGCTCCAGGAAAAAGAAGTTTAGGAGCTGAAAAATCACAGGCATTTTAAGGAAATATCAAAAAAAGGACACAGCACTATTTTCGTGCCTTGTTAGACACAAGGCCATTTTGTCACTGTAAGAAAAACGTATTAGATTTAATTTGGTTTTTCAGTATGCTTGGCATGTTTGAGATATCAAATGAAAAAATGGAAATGTCTCCGTTTTCTGCAGTGTGCAAGGAGATGGGTCTGAAGGTGGAGTGAATTGAGAAGAGGACTGTATTTTTGTGAACTTTGCGTCTTTCCCCTTAAAGAAATCTAGGAGATAACTTCTGGTTGAGGGCTGTCTTTGACCAGAGCCCCACCAAGCACAAGAGCGGGTACCTGGAGAGGACCAGAGATTCCAGCCACTGGCATGGGGCATTTGGCCAACTGCCTTTGAAAGGCAGTGAATTTAGGGTACATTTTTCTTTCTGTCAGTCCGGAGGGTGCCTGGTGTCTGTTCTGGATCTGGATCCCATTATGAGTGTTCCCAGACAAGACCTCTCTGTGTCTGTCACAATGCAAAATCAGAGCCAGCCAAGCCCTGTGACTTCTCTGAGCGGAACTCCTGCTGTTACTGGATGTGCGGTTCCCTGGGGGTCAGCCAGCCTCCTCACTTCTGGAGGTACGGAGTATTGTTGCAGATTCAGCTTCGAGACAAGTAGACAATATCTGATGGCCACAACTTAGCTTCCAAGGAGGTGAGCGATGTTCAGACACGGACCCATTTTATCTCTCAGCCCTGAGCCCCTGACTGAGCCCACGATGGCACAGGACAGTGGTCCCCAGCAGGGAATCAGGGAGCCGTCTACCAGCAGGAGGGCTCTGTTCAGAAACCTGCGCCTTTTGAACATCTCCACTCCCCTTTCCCCCTGTTTCTTCTGTGGCTCACATTCCTTTCCTCCTCTCAGGGTCTTTTCCCTAAGGAACCCTCAACCACATCTCTTTCCGCTTTTGTAGATGAGAACGACACGCAAGGTCTCAGTCTGGCCGGTGGGCCTCGTCGGTGGGCGGCGCTACGAACGTCCGCTGGTGGAGAATGGCAAAGTCGTGGGATGGTACACTGGCTGGAGAGCAGACAGGCCTTTCGCCATCGACATGGCAGGTGAGGCGTGTGGATGGCGGGGTTTGCTCCTGCAGGACTGTCCCCGCTGTCTCTCCAGTGTATAACTGCACCAGAGGAAGCCCGCTTTGAAAGACTGCTTCGGTTCAACTCTAGACTGTATTACGTTCAGCCGATGAACTATTTAACTAAACCCTCAAAGCAGGCTTTGCGGGTAATTCAAGGAGAAATCAATTTTGGGAGTGATTGGAAAACGCTCATTCCATTTTGTCGCCTGTCCATACAGCCATCAGCCATCCCTTTTCCAGGGGGGTGGGTTGGCGGGAGGAGAGCTGGTGGGGGCCAGACATGGCCCAGGCTTCACAGGCTCTGCAGCCTGTACCTCTCTGTGCTTTGTCTACAAGTCCAGCTGGTTATAATATATCACATGTGTACTGGTTATCATATAATCACATGTGTTATAATATATCCCATGTATAATATATATAATATATCCCATGTGTAACATATCCCGTGTACTGGTAAATGGAACAGGCATATGGTATAGGCAAACCAATCATTTTAATGATTATTGATACATTTAGGGCTTATTGATACATTTAGTAACTAAAATATAAAATTGGATGACTGGTTGTTCAAACATGGATTAACATTAAATATAACTGTCTTCTGAAGTTTTTGAAATGAAACTGTCTTTGACGTTGGTTGAAGACCAACCAACTAAATTGAATAAAACCTACAGTAGACCACAAATTCTAAAATGCTGCTTCATCACAAAGTGACTCATTTTCTAGGGGTTATATAAAATGATGCCTATGATTACTCTAGAAGGATGCAGTTTGAAACATAAGACTTAGAGGCAAAAAAAAAAAAAAAAAATCACTGACATCTATAACCTAGAAGATGAAGGCAGAGTTGCTTCAAAATTGATCTCATCCATCTTCAGGTCTGAAACAGAACTCTGTCTGTCAGCCTGGGCTTGGTCAATCTTTTGTGTGTTATTTCCCAGCTGTAGTCAGAATCACTACGTTCGGAATTGTGATGGGATGAAGGCTGTGTTCTGACTGGCTTCATCACTTTAATTCTGACAGTACTATAAATTTGAGGGAGTGAGACCATGAAGGGGACTAGGGATAAAGCTGCTGAGGAAAGCCTTGTGGATGGCTGTTCCACTGCCCTGAATCACGGGAAAAGACAAGCTAGGGCATCCTAACTCCACGTTTCCTGAGTGCACACATTTGGGGACCATGTGTCATGGTCTGTGACCCTTCCCTGATCCTCCTCTCCCAGACCCTTTCCCTGCATCCTGACCTCTCCATTGCTCTTCCAATCCAAGCCTTACTCCTCATCCCCCAGCTCTTACAGCCCCAGAGCTGAGCTGGCATCTCAACCAAAGCATCTTCCTGAAGGCAGACAGAGAGGCAGGTCAGCCATATTTGGAAAGTCTCAAGGATTCTCAAAAGAGTTATCTCCTCAATCCAGTCTGAGTTTGTGGCTCTGAAAGTATGACTGACTATAACTTATAACATGTCTTTTGAGAATCCAGGTTGTTTTTTTTTCTTCTGTTCAGAAGTGTCCCTTTGAGCAGAAGACTTGGGTACTATTAGGAAAAGTTTTGTGCTTCTCTGGGACTTGGCCTCCTCATGCAGAATGAGGGAGTGAGTGACCAGTCAGGTCTTCTCTAATGAATTCCTCCTTTCCCTGGCTTCCTACCTTGGAAGTCCAAAGAAAAGTCCAGGTCGCTGGATTCTAAGTGAGGGTGTGACTGCTAACACAGCCAGCTAGCAGATAGCTGGTCCTAATTGTCCCCAGAGCCTTGCCTGAACTTCCCAGGAGCATCTCTGCCCATCACCCTGCAAGGTAACTTCAAGGTGAAAATAACATGGATACCTCTTTCTGGATTTTGCTGTAAGAACTTTATGTAGATGATCAAGTATCCAGTAAACAGTAAGCCCATTGAGTGTTTTGCATTGCTTCCTCCAGAGTTTGGATACAAATAGATATATCCAAAATTCAAGAAAGGCACATGGGTTTTGTGATTTAGGCTGGCTAGTGATAAGATATTTGATGCTCTTTCACTGCCAAAATCTCTGGGAAACTTTTCTCCATGACATGACTTATAGTTGGATTTTTCTAAGCCCCTTATTATATTTCAAAGCATAAGAGCTATCATAAAAAATGAATGATTTGCTTATTTTTTATTAATTACCCTTATTTTAAAATAGGAATAAAATTTCTGTCTCAAAGAAAACAACTTTTGAAACACTAAATTCTTTTTTTCACACATGAATTTGCTTTGCAACTAGTTTTCGGCAAATTATTGATATTTTTGGACATCTTTATGTGACAGTGATTTGGTTGATAAGATAAAGATCTGACTTTGAGACAGTTTGTTCTCATTCTAAAACTTGAAATTCCACAGCTTTGTTTAGATTCCATATAATCCATTTATTCTTAGTGGGACAAGAGGAAGATCTTTTAGATGTTCTTGTACAAATGATACTTCCCACCTCATTTTCAAGGGACAGATACACACAGTCACTATCCCTAGAGAGAAGGAAGCAGAAAACCCACTTCCCTGCCATACCCAGGAAAGCCTGAGAAGCACTGCTTTAAAAAAGGTTGTAATAGTTGCACTGGGGGCCTGCATTGGAGCCTGGGCCTCGCTTGGATTGCCACAAACTGATTAAAAATGTAACTGACAGCTGCATGGGGACCTGGGTCCTTGGGCCAGCACCAGCCTGAAGGCCCACGTGGATTGTGGAGCCAGCCATGTGAGATTGTTACCCCGCCCTCCTTCAGCCCCACAGCCCCACAAGAGGAACATCCCTGTAGCCAGCCAGGCCAGGGTCCAGGCTCCCACCATCACACTCACAGGAGCCAGCCCAGCCACAGAAGAAGAAGGCACACAGCCCACAGAGGAGGCACCCCTAGAGCATATAGCTCTGGAGACCAGGGAAGAGCAGGTTGCGGGGCCCCATAGGACGTCTCCTGCATGAGGCCACTTCCCCAAGATCAAGAAACGTAACCAGCCCACCTAACACACAGAAATAAACAAAATTGGGCAAAATAAGGAGAGGGAAGAATATGTTCTAAATGAAAGAACAGGACAATCTCAGAAAGAGAACTAAACGAAGTGGAGATAATGAATTCAAAGCGATAATTATAAACAAGCTCATTAAACTCAGAAGAATGAATGAACATGGTGAGAATTTCAACAAAGAGCTAGAAAATATAAAGAAGAATGGATCAGAATTTAGGAATACAATAAATGAAATAAAAAATACACTAGAAGGAATCAACAGTAGATTAGATAATACAGAGGAACAGCTCAGTGATCTGGAAGACAGAGTAGTGGAAATCAAGCAGAACAGAAAAAAAAAAAAAAAATTTAAATGATGGTAGTTTAAGAGACCTCTGGGACAACGCCAAGTGTACTAACAATCACATTAGAGGGGTTCCAGAAGGAGAAGAGAGAGAGAAAGAGGTAGGTAAGTTATTTGGAGAAAAAAGTAGCTGAAAACCTTCTTAACCTGGGAAAGGATATCGACATCCAGGTCCAAGAAGCACAGAGTGTCCCCAAAAAGATGAACTCAATGAGGTCCACACCAAAATGTTACAATTAAAGTGGCAATTATTAAAGAGAGACTCTTAAAAACATCAAAAGAAAAGCAACTAGTCACATACAAGGGAACTTCCATGTGACAATCAGCTTTCTTTTTGGCAGGAACTTTGCCAGCCAGAAGAGAGTGGCACGATATATTCAAAGTGATAAAAGGGAAAAAAAAACAGGAATACTCTACCTAAGAATACTCTACCTAGCAAGGTTAGTATTCAGATTTGAGGAGAAAGGATTTTAAGGTAAGCAAAAGTTAAAGGAATTCAGTACCACTGGGCTTCCCTGGTGGCTCAGCTGGTAAAGAATCCACCTGCAATGCAAGAGACCTGGTTTTGATCCCTGGGTTGGGAAGATCCCCTGGAGAAGGGAAAGGCTACCCACTCCAGTATTCTGGCCTGGAGAATTCCATGGACTGTATAGTCCATGGGGTCACAAAGACTTGGACACGACTGAGCCACTTTCACTTTCTTTTCTTTCACTTTCAACCAGCTTTGCAAAATATGTTAAAGAGGCTACTTCAAAGAGAAAAGACCACAACTAAAAATATGAAAATTAGAGAAGGAAAAAAATCTCATTGGTTAAAAACAAATATATAGTAAAAGCAATAAATCAGCTGCTTAAAAAGCTAGTAGGAAGGTTAAAAGACAAAAGCATAAAATCATCTGTATCCACAATAAGAAGTAGTTAAGAAATACACAAACAAAAAGATGCAAAATAATTACACTAAATAGACTAAATGTTCCAATCAAAGGACATAGGGGAGCTGAATGGATAAAAAAACAAAATCCATGTATATGCTACCTATAAGAAATTCACCTCATCTCTAAAGACACATGAAAACTGAATGTGATGTCATGGAAAAAGGTATTCCACATAAATGGAATTGAATAGCAGGGAATAGCAATACTTACATCAGATGAAAGACTTTAAAACAAGAAATGAGACAAAGAAGAATATTATGTAATGATAAAAGGATCAACCCATCAAGAAGATATAACAATTATTAATGTATATGCACCCATTATAGGAGTACCTAAATACATAAAGCAAATATTAACAAACACAAAGGGAGAAAATAATGCAATACATTACAATATTAATAATAGAGACTTCAATGCCCTACTTATATCAGTGGACAGATCATCTAGACAGAAAATCAATAAGGAAAGTTGGCTTTAAATGACACATTAGAGCAAATGAAATTAATAGATTCAGAACATTTCATTAAAAAACACCAAAATATATACTCTTTTCAAGAGCACATAGAACATTTTCCAGGATAGATCACACAAAAAAAGTTCCAACAAATGTAAGAAAGTTGAAATGATATCAAATGTATTTTCTGATCATAACAGTATGAAAACAGAAATCAAATACAGGAAAAATAATGCAAAAAAAAAAAAAAACGAAATACTTGGAGACTAAACAACATACTACTAAACAACCAATGAGTCTTGAAGAACTCACAGAGGAGGTTTTAAAAAATACCCAGAGACAAATGAAATGGAAGCATAAAGTAACAAAATCTATGGGACACAGCAAAAGCAGTTCTTAGAGGGAAATTAGAGGCATAAAGGCCCACCTCAAGAAACACGAAAAAATCTCACATGAACAATCTAACATTACACCTAAATGAACTAGAAAAAGAAAAACAAAACCAGAAGGTAGTCAAAGGAATGAATCATAAAGATCAGGACACTAATAAATGAAACAGAGAGTAAGAAAAAACAAAAGAAAAGATCAGTGAAACTAAGAATGGTACTTTGAAAAGATATATTGCTAAAGCTTTAGCCAGACTCAGCACGAGGAAAAGAGGGGATCCAAATAAATAAAATCAGGACTGAAAGAGGAGACATTACAACCAACACCACAGAAACACAAAGGATTATAAGCCATTACTATATAATGTCTTTACTATATGTCATTACTATAAAAGTTTCCAATAAAATGGACAATATATTATAGAAGAAATGGATAAATTCCTAAAAATGTATAATCTCTCAAGACTGAATAAGGAAGAAATAGAAAATATGAGCAGACCCCATTACCATTAATAAACTGGAATTGGTAAGTTAAAAACTCTTAACAACTAAAAGTCCAGGACCAAACAGCATCATAGGTGATTTTTATCAAAATTTAAACAGGAGTTAATGCCTATTCTTCTCAAACTATTCCAAAATTACAAAGAGAAAGGAATGCTTCCAAACTCATTTTATGAGGCCAGCATCATTTTGATACCAGACACATCATAGACACCACAGAAAAAAGAAAGGGAAAACAAAGCAAAAATAAATTTATAGGACATCATTACTAATGGACATAGACGCAAAAGTCCTCAACAAAATATTAGCAAACTGAATTCAATAAAACATTAAAATACACCATGATCAGATGGATTTATTCAAAGGATGCAAGGATGGCTCACTATCCACAAATCAAGCAATGTAATACACCAGATTAACAAGCTGAAGAATAAAAATCATATCATATCAATAGATGCAGAAAAAGCTTTTGACAAATTCAACATTCATTTATGATAATAACTCATAAAAAGTTGGTATAGAAGGAACGGACCTCAATATAATGAAGCCCATATACAACAAAAATACAGCCAACAGTGAAAAGTTTAAAGAATGTCCTCTAAGATCAGGAGAAGACAAGACAGCCACACTTATCAATGTAGGAGCCAACTCCTAGCTGGAGGTCTTCTGGAACCTGAGACTGAGCTGTGTGAGCTTTCTGCCGAGTTTGTTTTTGCTGTCTTGGTTTCCAGCACGATGGATTTATTATCACTTCCACTGCACTGGGTTTCCTTTGCATTCAGCTTCCACCACATGAGCTTTCACCAAGTTGGGCTTCTGCTGTGCTTGGCCTCCGCCTCGCAGGGGCCAAGCCAAGGTTGTTTTGGCCAGGTTACATCCGAGTCATGGCCCCAGATATGTTGAGGGAGTGTAATTTCCTCGGTTCTGTCTTGCCACAGCAAAGATTTGAAATGGTGGGCCAGTGTTACAGCTTGGTTACAGCTCCGAGTTTTACTCAGCAAGCAAAGGAAAGTACACCCTCAAGGCGGGAGGGCAGGCCAACCCCAAGTGAGAGGCCTCAATCTTCTTGGCTTCCTTCTTTTATTCATTTGTCTCCTCCCTGCTGAGCCTACCCTATGCAAATTAGGCTAGCCAAGAAGAGGGAGTGTTTGTTTCCCCTGAAGTTCTCACTCCAGTCAGCAAGTTTTCTTTTGTTCCATTTTTGCGGGCTTTTCCCTTTCTTTGTCTTTAAGCCACCACCATTTTGGACTCCTTTTTCCTCTTCTAACTACTGAACAATTACTACTGACACAAGAACCAAGATACTCACCCATAGGATGGAAGGAATGCATGGGAGGCTGGCAGTGGGCTTTAGCAGCTGGTCAGTGGCCACCCTGCTCTGCCAAGCCAGCAAGACCTGGGATTACTTCTCCTGGTTTGTGCCTCAGGCTTTCATTCGCACCCCTCAGGCCTCTGGCCACTGGCTAGTTCTTAGTACCTAAAAGCAGGGCTATCCTCACAATGTTTTTAGCTCTGTTTTGAAGTCAGGGAGTTACTTTCAAGTGACTGACTCACTTTGGCTACTTCCAATGACGTGTCATAAGAACCACCGCTCCCCTCCAGAGTCTCTGCTCCAAGGCCAGCTCAGCAGGCAGACCTTTAAAAAAAGTGATTATAAATGATGACTGTTTGCTTGACAATGAATGGGGAATGACAGGTGGACCCACTGAAGCTCTTTCAGGGGGCTCAGTGGAAGCAACTGTTGAACAGCGCCTTCTTTTTCTTGACACCTGTTGACAAGGACTCTGGTCTGGGTTAATTTACTTGGCAGACCCTTTTTTAGTAGGTAATGCAGTAATATCAGGGCTTCCCCAGGTGGCGCTGGTGGTAACCCACCTGCCAGTGCAGGTAGATATAAGAGACACAGGTTCAATCCCAGGGTCAGGAAGATCCCTGGGAGGAGGGCATAGCAATCCACTCCAGTATTCTTGCCTGGAGAATCCCATTGGCAAATGAGCCTGGGATCCATAGGGTTGCAAAGAGTCAGACATGACTGAAGAGACTTAGCACGCATACATGCAGTAGTATCAGCCCAGATCAGATGATCATCAAAGCCAAATGAGCTGAGCCACAGTGGACGAAGGTTTTATTTACTTCGTGCGTATAAACTCTGCAAGAAAATGGGGAGAGTGACCTTGTTGCCACTTTGGAGCCATATGTAATTTGTGTTTGGTTTTCAGTCTGTGAGTGATTTTTATGAAACAGATAAAGTTATTGAATGAATGTTCTCCATAGAATAGCTTGATGTGTCCCATAGTACATTTCAGTACAGGATCTGGGGACTGACGTGGGACTCTGCCCCTGAGTCAGTGCAGCGTGGCTGACCCGGCAGTGGCCAGTCCTGACCTCAGGACTGAGGGGTGGTAGCTGGAGATTTCCAGAATTAGGTGTATATTCCAGAAACCCCCAGACATTTGCTGACTCTGGGGGCTTGTTCAGCACTTTTCACAGGCAGCCTGACCACCCTGGGTGAGGTGGGTGAGCAGGGTGAGGAGCAGCTGTGTGCCATAACCAGGGTCCCTTCCTGGCGGTAGCTGGGGATGGGATATCCACACTGGGGCTGGGCAGGGGGGAGGGGTGGGCAAGAGGGAGGGGTGAGGTAGGGGGCTGCAGGAAAGAGGACAGAGTGTTTTCAGGGCCCATTCCACTTCAAATAGAGCAGTTCTGCATTTATAGATTGTAACTTCCCTCAAGAGTTCAGTTGATGATTTCAGATTTCAATTGAAGATTTCCCTCAAGCTTTCATTTAGGACTAAGACTTTTGAAAACCATGTTTTCCCTGATAGCAGGGAAGTCCTCAGACTTAGTAATTAGTTTGCTGAGCATTTATGGGCAGCAGGTGTCCTCAGGAGCTCTGTGTGCTTTCTCATTGAATCCTCGCCCCACGAGGCTTGTATTATTGTCCTCATTTAAATATTAGGAAGTGGAGGCCCAGACAGGCTGAGTAACTTGTCAAAGGCTGCAGTGATTGGATGGTGGAACCAGGGTTCAAACTCAGGTCCAGAGATGGTCCTGATGCTGGGCTTTGAATCCCATCCCACTCACCTACAGCCAAGGGATGTGAGCCTGTCTTCTTCATCCACAAATCAGAGGCTGTGGGTTTCTTCCCAGAGTCAGACCTCACACACAGAACATGGGATACAGAACTTTAGACACCCACCTACTCAGATGACTGGTAACCAGGAAGCAGGATGCACTCAGCTGGGGGGTGTGGGACCGTCCACGGTGGGGGTCCCATCCCTGTGGGCAGCCGTGGGGGTGAGGCGCTGACTCCAGCCCCTCCTTGAGCATAGCAGGCTGTGTTTCTTGGTTTCCTCACCTGTGGTTTAGGGATCAGACCACCTGCCTTGGGAGTGATGCTGAAGGGAGAAGAGACATGTGCTGAGGGCCTGCTGTTCTGTGAACATTTGAGTCTGTACCCCTGTGTCTGTTTCAGGTCCATCCACCTGAAAGGTCAATACTGCAGTCCATGCAAAGCCCTTGCTGGGGGGTCTAGATGGACGTTTTTCCTCCCCCTGACTGGTGGACCTCCCTCCTCTTCATTCAGCAAATTGGCTCAGTGGGCAGGATGGCATGTGGAGATAACATTGGCCCCAACTTTAGGGAAAATACCCGCCAGAGAGAATGGTCAACAGGAGAAAAACAAACCAAAAAAAGATCAGTTAAGAATTCAGGAGCAGATACGCCCTCACTCTTGCAGTTTCCCAGCTGAAAAAACTAAACAAACAAAAATGCAGTTGCGCTTTCAAAAGCAAATGCCAGTTGTAACGTGTAGATTTGCAGGGTGTTCTGTGTGGCTGCCCCTCCTCCCCCACTGGTGCAAAGAGGGAGCATCTGTTTTCTGTACAAATACCATGGCTCCTGGGGAAGGTTAAGATGATTTTCTAATCAGGCTACAGGAGGTGGGGCAGAAATGTCCATTTTACTACTTTGACTTTCCCTGGAGCGCCCCAGGGGGACATCCATAGAAGTAATTTTCGTATGGAATCTATTAAAGAGGCAAACAGTTCGTTGGGGGGAATGATGAGAATTAAGGGCTGGCGCTCTGCCCGGCTAACCCGGGGCTGCTCGTTGAATCTGGCTTCAAGCAGTAAGGTCAGCCGGGTTTTCCCTCCACCCCAGACTCTCTGCACTAATCTCACCTTGGTGCAAATTCGCCCGGCGTTGCCTAAGCTAGTAACACCACGCAGAGCAGAATATGGGATGTCGCCGTCTTCTCACGTCTTCTCCCCCGCATTACTTTCTCCCGGGGAAGTTTGTCCAGATTTTCCTTCCTTAGCAGGTGCACATCCCACGCGCTCCCCAGAGCCCTGCCTTTCCGCGCTTGTCCTCACGGTGGCGCTCCAGTGGGACTCCCGCCACCCCGCCCCCTTTGCCAGGGGAGAGGGCCCCAGGGACACAGGTTCACTCCTGCCTCTCCAGGCCTCGCACTGTCGCTGACAGTCAATAGCTGCAATGTCTGCTGAAGTCATGAATATTAACTTGTCTTTCTTTTCTAGATTAAAGATTATCAAAATTATAAGTTTTATAGCTTCTTATTCCTTCTGAGACCATATCACCATTATCTCTTGTGAGATTTTTTTAAAGAGGGGATATTGAGCTGCACCCGCAGAGAGCTCCCTAAGGAGAGTCTTGCTTAGTGGTTCTCAGCCTGGCTACACATCAAAAATGACCTACAGAGCTTTGGAAAAGTACCCAGAAATGGGTTCCATCATTGATCAATTAAACTCTGGATAAGGGCCTGGTGTTGCGGTGTGTATATATTTATTTTAGGTCCTGAGGTGATTATAAACTTCAGCCAGAGACCAGAACGGCTGGTGTAGGTGGTCAGAAGCTTCAGGTTCCTTCCTCTGGTTCGTTCTAGTCCAGTCTGTAGGCTGGGCCCCTCCCGCGCCACCTGCTGAGTCACTCTAGGAGTTTCAGCAAGATAACCCCATGCTTTGGTTATCTTCACCACTGCCTTGTTATGGAGAAGGAGCTTGCATAACTCAATGAAGCTATGAGCCATGCTGTGGAGGGCCAACCCAGACGGATGAGTCACAGCGAGAGTTCTGACAAAACGTGATCCACTGGAGGAGGGGACGGCAAACCACCCCAGTGTACTTGCCATGAGGCCCTCATGAGCTGTATAAAAGAGCAAAAAGATATGACATCAAAGGATGAGTCCCCCAAGTCTGAAGTTGTCCAATATGCTACTGGGGAAGAGCAGGGGAGAACTAATAGCCCCAGAAAGAATGAAGCATCTGTGCCAAAGATGGAAACAACGCTCAGTTGTGGATGTGCCTGGTGATGAAAGTAAAATCCAGTACTGCAAAGAACAGCACTGCATAGGAACCTGGAATGTTAGCTCCATGAATCAAGGTAAATTGGACATGGTCAAGCAGGAGATGGTAAGAGAAAACATCAAAATCTTAGTAATCAGTGAACTAAAATGGATGGGAATGGATGGATTTAATTAATTATATATATAATTTATATTATATATTTAATTATATATATTTAATTAAATTTATATTATATATATTTAATTTATATATTTATATATAAATTTATTTTTATATATTTAATTTAATTATATATATGATGTTCATCTGAATTATATATATATATATATATATATAAATCTCTATTACATTATATTATATATCTACTACTGTGGGCAAGAATCCCTTAGAAGTGGGTAGCCCTCATAGTCAACAAGAGTCCAGAATGAAGTACTTGAGTGCAGTCTCAAAAATGATGGTATGATCTTGGTTCGTTTTCAAGGCAAGCCATTCAACATCACAGTACTTCAAGTCTGTGCCCCTACCACCGATGCTGAAGAAGGTGACCAGTTCTATGAAGATCAAGAACCTCCTAGAACTAAAACCAAAAAAAGATGTCCTATTCATCATAGGGGATTAGAATGCAAAAGTAGGAAGTCAAGAGATACCTGGAGTAACAGGCAAGTTTGGCCTTGGAGAACAAAATTCTCCAAGCAACAAAATGCCCTCCAAACAGGGTAAAGGCCAGCTGAATTCTGCCAAGAGAATGCACTGGTCATAGCAAACACCCTTTTCAACAACACAAGAAACAACTTTACACATGGACATCACCAAATAGTCAATAATGAATCAAATTGAATGCATTCTTTGTAGCCAAAGATGAAGAATCTCTATACAGTCAGCAAAAACAAGACCTGGAGCTGACTGTGGCTCAGATCATGAATGCCTTATTGCAAAATGCAGACTTACATTGAGGAAAGTAGGGAAAACCACTAGACCATTCGGGTATGACCTAAATCAAATCCCTTACAATTATACAGTGGAAGTGACAAGTAGATTCAAGGGATTAGATCTAAGATCATGGCATCCAGTCCAGTCAAATGGGCCTTAGGAAGCATTACTACCAGTAAAGCTAGTGGAGATGATGGAATTCCAGCTGAGCTATTTCAGATCCTAAAAGATGATGCTTTTAAAGTGTTGCATTCAATATGTCATCAAATCTGGAAGACCCAGCAGTGACCACAGGACTGGAAAAGGTCAATCCTCATCCTAAATCCCAAGAAGGGTAGTACTAAAGAATGTGCTAACCATCAGACAATTGCACCCATCTCCCATGCTAGTAAGGTCATGCCTAAAATCTTGCATGCTAGGCTTCAGCATTACATGAACCAAGAACTTCTAGATGTCCAAGCTGGGTTTAGAAAAGGAAGAGGAACCAGAGATCAAATTGCCAACATTTGCTGGATCAAAGAGAAGGTAAGGGAATTCCAGAAAAACTTCTACCTCTGTTTCAGCAGCTACGTCAATGCCTCTAACTGTGTGGATCACCATAAGCTGTGGAAAGCACTTAAAGAGATGGGAATACAAGACCATCTTACCTGTCTCCTGAGAAACCTGTGTGCAGGTCAAGAAACAGCAGTTAGAACCCTGCAGGAACAACTGATTGAGTCAAGATTGAGAAAGGAGTGTGACAGGACTGCCTGCTGTCACCCTATTTGTTTAACCTCTACACGGAGCACATCATGAGAAATACCAGGTTGGATGAGTTACAGGAGGAGAGTGAAAGAGCTGGTTTAAAACTAAATATTAAAGTAAGATCATAGCATCTGGCCCCATTGCTGCTACTGCTGCTAAGTCGCTTCAGTCGTGTCTGACTCTGTGCGACCCCATAGACAGCAGTCCACCAGGCTCCCCCGTCCCTGGGATTCTCCAGGCAAGAACACTGGAGCGGGTTGCCATTTCCTTCTCCAATGCATGAAAGTGAAAAGTGAAAGTGAAGTCGCTCAGTCGTGTCCGACTCTTCGCGACACCAAGGGGGAAAGGTGGAAGTAGCGACAAATTTCTTCTTGGGCTCTAAAATCACTGTGGATGGTGACTGCAGCCATGAAATCAGAAGACAATTGCTTCATGGCAGGAAAGCTATGACAAACCTAGAAAGTGTGCTGAAAAGCAGAGACATTACTCTGCCAACAAAGGTCCGTATAGTCAAGGCTATGGTCTTCCTGGTGGTCAGGTACACTTGTGAGAGCTGGACCATAAAGAAGGTGGAGTGCTGAAAAATTGATGTTTTAAAACTGTGATGCTGGAGCAGACTCCTTAGAGTCCCTTGGACGGCAAGGAGATCAAACCAGTCAATCTTGAGGGTAATCAACCCTGAATACTCACTGGAAGGACTGATGCTGACATTGAAACCCCAGTATTTTGGGTTTCTGATGCGAACAGCTGACTCACTGGGAAAGTTCCTGATGCTGGGAAAGAATGAGGGCAGAAGAGGGCCTCAGAGGATGAGATGGCTGGAAGGCATCACTGATGCAATGGACATGAACTTGGGGAAACTTTGGGAGATGGTGAGGGACAGGGAGGCCTGGTGTGCTGCAGTCCATGAGGTCGCAGAAAGTCAGACACAACTGGGTGACTCAACAACAACCCCATGCTACAAAAGGTTTGCTTCTGCGTGCTGCCCACTCAGTTGTGTCTGACTCTCTGTGACCCCATGGACTGTAGCCCGCCAGGCTCCTCTGTCCATGGAATTTTCCAGGCAAGAATTCTGGAGTAGGTCCCAATTTTCTACTCCAGAGGATCTTCCCGACCCAGGTATTGAACCTGTAGTTCTTGCACCCCCTGCATTGGCAGGCGGATTCTTTATCACTGGCTGCCTGAAATGACCATACTAAGGTTTGAGAACACTTAATAAAATGGAAAACACTACCAATGGCCAAGCAAGAAGAGACTTTGAGCACAGGAGAATCGTTCTTAAAATTATGACGACTGAAAAGCATCAGTAACAATATAAAGACTGCCTATATTCACTGGAAATGCAAGTTTAACCTGCTTTTTCAATTGTGGTATAATACACGTATAATTTACCATTTTAACTATGTGTAAGTGTACAGAGGGGTCAAGTACATTCACACTGTTGTGCAGTGTCCACCACTGTACATCTCCAGAACTTCTTATTCTCACAAGCTGAAACTCTGGACTCATTTGATGACTAGGAAAAAAAAAAAACCTAAAAGTTGAGAATTGTGGTTTATTTGAAGATATTACCAAGGACTTTGGCCCAGAGCCTCTCAGACAGCTCTGAGGGACTGTCCCAGAGGTTAGGGAGGAGCTAGGATACATTAGCATTTTTCAAAATGCCTGAAACAAACAAATAAAAAAATCCATAGTCAAACATCAAATATGCAAATAACCTCAGATATGCAGATGACACTACCCTTATGGCAGAAAGTGAAGGGGAGTTAAAGAGCCTCTTGATGAAAGTGAAAAAGGAGAGTGAAAAAGCTGGCTTAAAACTCAACATTCAAAAAATAAAGACCATGGCATCCGGTCCCATCACTTCATGGCAAATAGATGGGGAAACAATAGAAATAGTGACAAACTTTATTTTCTTGAACTCCAAAATCACTGTGAATGATGACTGCAGCCATAAAACTAAAAGATGTGTGCTCCTTGGAAGAATTGCAATGACAAACCTAGGCCGCATATTAAGAAGCAAAGACATTACTTTACCTACAAAGGTCCATTTAGTCAAAACTGTGGTTTTTCCAGTAGTCATGTATGGATGTGAGAGCTGGACAATAAAAAAGGCTGAGTGCCAAAGAATTGATGCCTTCAAACTGTGGTTCTGGAGAAGACTTTTGAGAGTCCCTTGGACTGCAAGGTGATCAAACCAGCTAATCCTAAAGGAAATCAGTCCTGAATATTCACTGGACGGACTGATGCTGAATCTGAAGCTCCAATACTTTGGCCACCTGATTCGAGGTGGACTCACTGGAAAAGATCCTGATGCTAGGACAGATTGAAGGTGGGAGGAGAAGGGGAGAACAGAGGATGAGATGGTTGGATGGCATCACCGACTCAATGGACATGGGTTTGAGCAAGCTCTGGGAGTTGCTGATGGACAGGGAAGCCTGTTGTGCTGCAGTCCATGGGGTTTCAGAGTCAGACACAACTGAATGACTGAACAACAACAGCAACAAGCATCAGAAGATTACTTCTAGGAATTCCCTGGTGGTGCAGTGGTTAGGACTCCATGCTTCTACTGTAGGAAACATGGATTCAATCCCTGGGTAAGGAACAAAGATCCCATATGCCATGCAGCACTACCAAAATAAATAAAAGACCTTAGTTAAAAAAAAAAAAAAAAAAAGATTACTGCTAGTCACAATACAACTTAATGAATTTAATGCTTTTCTATATCAGATCAGATCAGTCACTCAGTCATGTCCGACTCTTTGCGACCCCATGAATCACAGCACGCCAGGCCTCCCTGTCCATCACCAACTCCCGGAGTTCACTGAGACTCACGTCCAACGAGTCTGTGATGTCATCCAGCCATCTCATCCTCTGTCGTCCCCTTCTCCTCCTGCCCCCAATCCCTCCCAGCATCAGAGTCTTTCCCAATGAATCAACTCTTCGCATGAGGTGGCCAAAGTACTGGAGTTTCAGCTTTAGCATCATTCCTTCCAAATAAATCCCAGGGCTGATCTCCTTCAGAATAGACTGGTTGGATCTCCTTGCAGTCCAAGGGACTCTCAAGGGTCTTCTCCAACACCACAGTTCAAAAGCATCAATTCTTTAGCGCTCAGCCTTCTTCACAGTCCAACTCTCACATCCATACATGACCACAGGAAAAACCATAGCCTTGACTAGACGAACCTTTGTTGGCAAAGTAATGTCTCTGCTTTTGAATGTGCTATCTAGGTTGGTCATAACTTTCCTTCCAAGGAGTAAGTGTCTTTTAATTTCATGGCTGCAGTCACCATCTGTAGTGATTTTGGAGCCCAGAAAAATAAAGTCTGACACTGTTTCCACTGTTTCCCCATCTATTTCCCATGAAGTGATGGGACCAGATGTCATGATCTTCGTTTTCTGAATGTTGAGCTTCAAGCCAACCTTCTCACTCTCCACTTTCACCCTCATCAAGAGGCTTTTCAGTTCCTCTTCACTTTCTGCCATAAGGGTGGTGTCATCTGCATATCTGAGGTTATTGATATTTCTCCCGGCAACCTTGATTCCAGCTTGTGTTTCTTCCAGCCCAGCATTTCTCATGATGTACTCTGCACATAAGTTAAATAAAAAGGGTTACAATATACAGCCTTGACGTACTCCTTTTCCTATTTGGAACCAGTCTGTTGTTCCATGTCCACTTCTAACTGTTGCTTCCTGACCTGCATACAAATTTCTCAAGAGGCAGATCAGGTGGTCTGGTATTCCCATCTCTTTCAGAATTTTCCACAGTTTCTTGTGATCCACACAGTCAAAGGCTTTGGCATAGTCATTAAAGCAGAAATAGATGTTTTTCTGGAACTCTCTTGCTTTGTCCATGATCCAGTGGATGTTGGCAATTTGATCTCTGGTTCCTCTGCCTTTTCTAAAACCAGCTTGAACATTAGGAAGTTCATGGTTCACATATGGCTGAAGCCTGGCTTGGAGAATTTTGAGCATTACTTTACTAGCATGTGAGATGAGTGCAGTAGTTTGAGCATTCTTTGGCATTGCCTTTCTTTGGGATTGGAATGAAAACTGACTTTTTCCAGTCCTGTGGCCACTGCTGAGTTTTCCAAATTTGCTGGCATATTGAGTGCAGCACTTTCACAGCATCATCTTTCAGGATTTGGAATAGCTCAACTGGAATTCTGTCACCTCCACTAGCTTTGTTCATAGTGATGCTTTCTAAGGCCCACTTGACTTCATATTCCAGGATGTCTGGCTCTAGGTCAGTGATCACACCATCGTGATTATCTGGGTTGTGAAGCTCTTTTTTGTACAGTTCTTCTGTGTATTCTTGCCATCTCTTCTTAATATCTTCTGCTTCTGTTAGGTCCATACCATTTCTGTCCTTTATCGAGCCCATCTTTGCATGAAATGTTCCTTTGGTATCTCTGATTTTCTTGAAGAGATCTCTAGTCTTTCCCATTCTGTTGTTTTCCTCTATTTCTTTGCATTGATCACTGAGAAAGACTTTCTTATCTCTTCTTGCTATTCTTTGGAACTCTGCATTCAGATGCTTATATCTTTCCTTTTCTCCTTTGCTTTTCACTTCTCTTCACTTCACAGCTATTTATAAAGGCCTCCCCAGACAGCCATTTTGCTTTTTTGCATTTCTTTTCCATGGGGATGGTCTTGATCCCTGTCTCCTGTACAGTGTCACGAACCTCATTCCATAGTTCATCAGGCACTTTTTCTATCAGGTCTAGGCCCTTAAATCTATTTCTCACTTCCACTGTATAATCATAAGGGATTTGATTTAGGTCATACCTGAATGGTCTAGTGGTTTTCCCTACTTTCTTCGATTTAAGTCTGAATTTGGCAATAAGGAGTTCATGGTCTGAGCCACAGTCAGCTCCTGGTCTTGTTTTTGCTGACTGTATAGAGCTTCTCCATCTTTGGCTGCAAAGAATATAATCAATCTGATTTTGGTGTTGACCATCTGGTGATATCCATGTATAGAGTCTTCTCTTGTGTTGTTGGAAGAGAGTGTTTGTTATGACCAGTGCATTTTCTTGGCAAAACTCGATTAGTCTCTGCCCTGCTTCATTCCGTATTCCAAGGCCAAATTTTCCTGTTACTCCAGGTGTTTCTTGACTTCCTACTTTTGCATTCCAGTCCCCTATAATGAAAAGGACATCTTTTTGGGGTGTTAGTTCTAAAAGGTCTTGTAGGTCTTCATAGAACCGTTCAACTTCAGCTTCTTCAGCGTTCCTGGTTGGGGCATAGACTTGAATTACTGTGATATTGAATGGTTTGCCTTGGAAACGAACAGAGATCATTCTGTCGTTTTTGAGATTGCATCCAAGTACTGCATTTCTGACTCTTTTGTTGACCATGATGGCTACTCCATTTCTTCTGAGGGATTCCTGCCGTCAGTAGTAGATATAATGGTCATCTGAGTTAAATTCACCCATTCCAGTCCATTTCAGTTCTCTGATTCCTAGAATGTCGACATTCACTCTTGCCATCTCTTGTTTGACCACTTCCAATTTGCCTTGATTCATGGACCTGACATTCCATGTTCCTATGCAATATTGCTCTTTACAGCATCGGACCTTGCTTCTATCACCAGTCACATCCACAGCTGGGTATTGTTTTTGCTTTGGCTCCATCCTTTCATTCTTTCTGGAGTTATTTCTCCACTGATCTCCAGTAGCCTATTGGGCACCTACTGACCTGGGGAATTTCTCTTTCAGTATCCTATCATTTTGCCTTTTCATACTGTTCATGGGGTTCTCAAGGCAAGAATACTGAAGTGGTTTGCCATTCCCTTCTCCAGTGGACCACCTTCTGTCTGATCTCTCCACCATGACCTGCCCGTCTTGGGTTGCCCCATGGGCATGGCTTAGTTTCATTGAGTTAGACAAGGCTGTGGTCCTAGTGTGATTAGACTGACTGGTTTTCTGTGAGTATGGTTTCAGTGTGTTTGCCCTCTGATGCCCTCTTGCAACACCTACCATCTTACTTGGGTTTCTCTTACCTTGGGCGTGGGGTATCTCTTCACGGCTGCTCCAGCAAAGTGCAGCCATTGCTCCTTACCTTGGACGAGGGGTATCTCCTCACTGCCACCCTTCCTGACCTCAATGTGGGATAGCTCCTCTAGGCCCTCCTGCGCCCGTGCAACCACCACTCCTTGGAGGTGTAGAAGTCTTGTCTCAATGAAATCATTCCTTTGATATGCATCTTAACTATCAAGGGCCAGTACCCTGTTTGGGTCAGTATCCTATTTTTCTCCCTAAGGGTGCATGTCATCAGGGCAGCTGTAGTAGCTGATGGCTTGATGGCTAAAGCATTTGTTGTTTACTGAAATGGCCTGTGACTTTTTTTTGTCCACATGTTAAATAACTGCCCTCACTCACTCCCCTCCCCAGTCCCTGATAATCACCGCTCTCCTTTCTTATCTCTAAGTTTCTCATATAAGTTGTCTTATACATTGCTTGTCCTTTGTTGAACGAATAGAACCACTTTCCCCTCTACACATCTTTGATGTTAGTATGCCTTACTTCCTTGCCACCAACTTACTAGAAAATCATTCATGGAAATTTTTAGTATTCAATTAATTAAACCTCCTGAATTTATCTTTTACTCTGAGGATCAAGGTTTCCATCCTTATTCAGTATCCTGATTGCTTCCTCAGAAGATTTAGTTTTCTATGATGGTTTACTGTTTTCAGAGTAGAGATTTAAATGAATTGTTTATAGATTAAATAAAGAATACTTCTTAGAAATAAACCATGTTTGATGTTTTTTGCAAAGAACAATGGCTGCTAAAATGCTTTTGAGGAGTTTTAAAAACTACACAGTAATTAAAAAAAAAAAAAAAAAAGATTTACCCTGGAGCAATCTTAAATTTCAGTCAGTATTCTGGAGCAGATTAACAGACCTATTTAACAGGCAGGCCATGCTTTCTCATTCCTGTTCTGTGCTAGAAGAAAATCATCCTAAAGTATAATTGGAAGTAAATGTGAAAATCATAGTTCTGTCTGCCTGTTAAGAAGCAGAAATCTTTATCATGGTCATTAAAGAACACAGCCATGCATGCATTCGGTCTTAGAACCATGAAAATCTGTAGTTGAACATTTGCATGAAACAGTGGCAATTTAGAGATGATAGTAAATAGATAAAGGACACATTCCTGTTAGACAGTCCTTTTTGCTTTCTGAATCTGATTTAAGTCTAGTGAAAATGATTCTTGAAACACTATTGTTAACATATTTGCTTTTCAGTTGAATGTTTGAAGATGCCAAGACTAGAAGGAATAAGATTATGAAATAAAATACTTAAGTAAGAGTTTTCCATTTTTAATAGAGATGTAATTGACATATGACATTATACTACCATCAGGTATACAACATAAAGACTCAATATTTGTATATATTGCAAAATGACCACAACAATAAGTCTAGTTAACATCTATCACCTCAGATAGTTACAGTTTTTTTTTTTTTTTCTTCTGTGATGAGGACTTTTAAGATTAAGGTGCTACTCTGTTAGCAATTTTCAAATATATGATACAGTATTAACTATAGTCATCATGCTGTACATTACATCCTCAAGACTTATTTTGTAACTGGAATTTTCTACCTTTTGACCACCTTTATCCATCAAGCCCACCCTCCACCCCCTACCTCTGAACCAACAATCTGTTCCCATTTCTATGAGTTTGATTTTGGGTTTTGTTTTTTAGAATTCACATATATGAGAATCACGGGATCATATGTTGTATTTCGCAGACTTATTACATTAAGCGTGATGTCCTTAAAGTCCATGCATGTTGTTGCAAAAAGCAAGTTTCCTCCTTTTTAATGGTTGAATGATATTCCATTATATGTATGTACTTGGTGGTTCAGACAGTAAAGCGTCTGTCTATGATGTGGGAGACCCGGGTTCAATCCCTGGGTTGGGAAGATCCCTTGGAGAAGGAAATGGCAATCCACTCCAGTACTATTGCCTGGAAAATCCCATGGACAGAGGAGCCTGGTAGGCTACAGTCCATGGGGTCGCAAAGAGTCAGACACGACTGAGTGACTTCACATTCACATTTTATACCACATCTTGTTTATCCACTCATCTGTCAATGAACACTTAGGTGTCTTCCGTGTCTTCAATGCTATAAATAGTGCTGCTATGAACATTGGGATGCATGAATCTTTTTGAATTAATGCTTACATTTTCTTGTGATAAATACCAAGAAGTGGAGTTGCTATTTAAAAAATTTTAAGGAACCTTCATAACATTTTCCATACTGGTTGCAGCAGCATTTACATTCCTAGCAGCAGTGCACAATAACTCCCTTTTCTCCACATCCTCATCAATCACTTGTTATTTCTTTTCTTTCTGATAATAGAAATTCTAACAGGTGTAAGATGGTATCTCATTGTGGTTTTGATCTTCATTTCCCTGATGTTGAGTGATTTTGAGCACCTTTTCATGTACCTGTTCTTTATTGTATATCTTCTTTGGAGAAAATGTCTATTCAGATCCTTTGCATATTTTTAAAATGAGATTGTTTGTTTTTTGCTTTCAGTTTTATGATTCTTTATATATTTTGCATATTAACCCTGTATAGGATATATGATTTGTGTTTTCATTTTGCTGATGATTTCTTTGGCTGTGTAGAAGGTTCTTGGTTTGATGTCATCCCACTTGTTTATTTTTTGCTTCTGTTGCCTTGGCTTTTGGTATCAGATACAAACTATCACTGCCAAGACTGATGTCAGATAGCTTTCCACCTATGTGGAAAGTTTCATCGAGGGGTTTTATGGTTTAAGGCCTCATGTTAAAATCTTTAATCCATTTTGACTTAAGTTTCTGTGTATAAGAGAATGGTCCAATTTCATTCTTTTGCATGTGGCTGTCCATTTTTTCCAGCACAATTTATGTAAGAAACTGTCCTTTTCTCCTTGTATATTTTTGGCTCCTTGTCATAAATTAATTGACTATATATATATGTGTGTATGTATACATATATATATATATGAATTTATTTGAGGGCTCTCTGATCTGTTTCAACAATTTGTGTGTCTGTGCTTATGCCAATACCATACTGTTTTGATTACTATCGCTTTATAATATAGTTTGAAGTCAGGGAGTGTAATGCCTCTTGCTTTGTTCTTCTTTCTCAAGATTGTTTTGGCTGCTTGGGGTCTTGTGTGGTCTTATACAAATTTTAGGGTTGTTTTTCTGTTTTTGAGAAAAATGCCTTTAGGATTTTGATAGGGATGGTATTGACTGTAGACTGCTTTGAGTAGAATGGAAATTTTAACAGTATTAGTGCTTCTAATTCACAAGCATGGAATATCTTTCCATTTGTGTTCTCATTTCTTTCATGAAT
The DNA here is from genome assembly GCF_029378745.1 of Bos indicus. Classification (NCBI taxonomy): domain Eukaryota; kingdom Metazoa; phylum Chordata; class Mammalia; order Artiodactyla; family Bovidae; genus Bos; species Bos indicus. The sequence continues at coordinate 10,176,165 of NC_091768.1, read as the reverse complement.
GTCTCATGGTTTTCAGTATACAGATATTTAACCTTCTTGGCTAAGTTTCTTTTTTTAATTTAAATACAGTGTTGTGTTACAATTTACAGTGTTGTGTTAGTTTCAGGTGTACAGCAGAGTGATTCAGTTATACATGCATATATATCTAGTTTTCAGATTCTTTTCTTTTATAGGTTATTACAAAATATTGAGTTCCTTGTGCTGTACAATAGGTCTTTGTTGGTTACTTTATACATAGCAGTGTGTATATGTTAACCTCAAACCCCTAATCTATCTCTCTCCCCCTAACTTCTTGGTTAAATTTCTCCCTAGATATTTTATTCTTTTTGATGCAACTGTAACTGATATTGTTTTCTTAATTTCTATTTATGATAGTTTGTTATTAACATATAGAAATGCAACAGATTTATGTGTATTGATTTTGTATCCTTTGATTTATTGAATTTGTTTATTCTAACAATTTTTGGTGGTGTCTTTAGGAATTCAATGTATAATATCATGTCATCTGCAAATAGTGACAGTTTTACTTCTTCCTTTGTCATTTGCATGACTTTTCTTTCTTTTCCTTGCCTGATTTATCTGACTAGGACTTCTAATACCGTACTGAATAAAAGTGGTATCCTTCTTATTCCTGATCTTAGAGGAAAACTTTCAGCTTTTTACCATTGAGTATGATACTAGCTGTGAGCTTGTCATCAGTTCAGTTCAGTTCAGTTCAGTTCAGTCGCTCGGTCGTGTCTGACTCTTTGTGACCCCATGAACCACAGCGCGCCAGGCCTCCCTATCCATCACCAACTCCCAGAGTCCACCCAAACCCACGTCCGCTGAGTCGGTGATGCCCTCTAACCATCTCATTCTCTGTCATCCCCTTCTCCTCCTGCCCTCAATCTTTCCCAGCATCAGGCTCTTTTAAAATGAGTCAGCTCTTCCCATCAGGTGGCCAAAGTATTGGAGTTTCAGCTTCAAAATCAGTCCTATCAATGAACACCCAGGACTGATCTCCTTTAGAATGGACTGGTTGGATCTCCTTGCAGTCCAAGGGACTCTCAAGAGTCTTCTCCAACACCACAGTTCAAAAGCATCAATTCTTCAGCTCTCAGCTTTCTTTATAGTCCAATTCTCACATCCATACATGACCACTGGAAAAACCATAGCCTTGACTAGACAGAACTTTGTTGACAAAGTAATGTCTCTGCTTTTTAATATGCTGTCTAGGTTGGTCATATATACCCTTTATTATGTTGAGGTACATTCTCTCTATGTATACTTTATGTATACTTTGTTGAGAGTTTTTTTTTTTATCATGAATGGATGTTGAATTTTTGTCTAAAAAGCTTTCCCCTGCATTTATTGAGATGATCATAATTTTTATCTTTCATTTTATGTTTATATTTTAAAAATATAGTCATTTGAAGGTTGTTTATTCTCTTTAGTTTTCCACTTAAGTATCAAATTTAAAAATTTTTTAAAATTATTTATTTTAATTGGAGGCTAATTATTTTATAATATTGTAGTGGGTTTTGCCATACATTGACATGAATCAGCCATGGGTGTACATGTGTTCCCCATCCTGAAACCCCCCTCCCACCTCCCTCCCCATCCCATCCCTCAGGGTCATCCCAGTGCACCAGCCCTGAGCACCCTGTCTCATGCATCAACCTTGGACTGGTGATCTGTTTCACATATGGTAATATACATGTTTCAATGCTATTCTCTCAAATCATCCCACCATCACCTTCTCCCACAGAGTCCAGAAGTCTCTTCTTTACATCTGTGTTTCTTTTGCTGTCTTGCATATAGGGTCATCGTTACCATCTTTCTAAATTCCATACATATGCGTTAATATACTGTATTGGTGTTTTTCTTTCTGACTCACCTCACTTCATATAATAGGCTCCAGTTTCATGCACCTCATTAGAACTGATTCAAATGCATTATTTTTAATAGCTGAGTAATATTCTTTGTGTATATGTGCCACAGCTTTCTTATCCATTCATCTGCCAATGGACATCTAGATTGCTTCCATGTCCTGGCTATTGTAAACAGTGCTGCAGTGGGATTGCTGGGTCATATGAAGAAGGCACTGGTGACCCACTCCAGTACTCTTGCCTGGAAAATCCCATGGACAGAGGAGCCTGGTAGGCTGCAGTCTATGGGTCGCTAAGAGTCGGACACGACTGAACGACTTCACTTTCACTTTTCACTTTCATGCATTGGAGAAGGAAATGGCAACCCATTCCGGTGTTCTTGCCTGGAGAATCCCAGAGGCATGGGAGCCTGGTGGGCTGCCATCTATGGGGTCGGAGAGCAGCAGCAGCAGATGGCAGTTCTATTTCCAGTTTTTTAAGGAATTTCGACACTGTTCTCCATAGTGGCTGTACTAGTTTGCATACCCACCAATGGTGTAAGATGATTCCCTTTTCTCTGCACCTTCTCCAGCATTTATTATTTGTAGACTTTTTGATAGTAGCCATTCGACCAGTGTGAGACGGTACCTCATTGTGGTTTTGATTTGCATTTCTCTGATACTGAGTGATGTTGAGCATCTTTTCATGTGTTTGTTAGCCATCTGTATGTCTTCTTTGGAGAAATGTCTGTTAGTTCTTTGGCCCATTTTTTGATTGGGTCGTTTATTTTTTTGGAATTGAGCTGCAGGAGCTGCTTGTGTATTTTTGAGATTAATTCTTTGTCAGTTGCTTCATTTACTATTATTTTCTCCCATCCCGAAGGCTGTCTTTTCACCTTGCTCATAGTTTCCTTCGTTGTGCAAAGGCTTTTAAGTTTAATTAGGTCCTGTTTGTTTATTTTTGCTTTTATTTCCATTACCCTGGGAAGGGGGTCATAGAGGATCCTGCTGTGATTTATGTCAGAGAGTGTTTTGCCTATGTTTTCCTCTAGGAGTTTTATAGTTTCTGGTCTTACTTTAGATCTTTAATCCATTTTATTTTTGTGTATGGTGCTGGAAAGTGTTCTAGTTTCATTCTTTTACAAGTGGTTGACCAGTTTTCACAGTACCACTTGTTAAAGAAATTGTCTCTTTTAAAGTTTGTGTTTCCTTGCTAATTTTCTGTTTGGTTGATCTATCCATAGGTGTGAGTGGGGTATTAAAGTCTCCTACTATTATTGTGTTACTGTTAATTTCCCCTTTCATACTTATTAGCACTTGCCTTACATATTGCAGTGCCCTTATGTTGGGTGCATATATATTTATAATTGTTATATCTTCTTCTTGGATTGATCATTTGATCATTATGTAGTGTCCTTCTTTGTCTCTTTTTACAGCCTTTATTTCAAGGTCTATTTTATCTGATATGAGTATTGCTACTCCTGCTTTCGTTTGGTCTCCATTTGCATGAAATATCGTTTTCCAGCCCTTCACTTTCAGTCTGTATGGGTCCCTTGGTTTGAGGTGGGTCTCTTGTAGACAGTGTATATAGGGGTCTTATTTTTGTATCCATTCAGCCAGTCTTTGTCTTTTGGTTGGGGCATTCAACCCATTTACACTTAAGGTAACTATTGATAAGTATGATCCCGTTGCCATTTACTTTATTGTTTGGGGTTCAAGTTTATAAATCTTTTCTTTTCTGTGTTTCTTGTCTAGAGAAGATCCATTAGCATTTGTTGAAGAGCTGGTTTGGTAGTGCTGAATTCTCTCAGCTTTTGCTTGTCTGTAATGTTTAGATTTCTCCTTCATATTTGAATGAGATCCTTGCTGAGTATAGTAATCTGAGTTGTAGGTTTTTGTCTTTCATCACTTTAAGTATGTCCTGCCATTCCCTTCTGGCCTGAAGAGTTTCTATTGAAAGATCAGCTCTTATCCTTATGGGGATCCCCTTGTGTGTTATTTGTTGTTTTTCCCTGGCTGCTTTTTATATTTGCTCTTTGTGTTTCATCTTCATTAATTTGATTAATATGTGTCTTGGGGTGTTTCACATTGGGTTTATCCTGTTTGGGACCCTCTGGGTTTCTTGGACTTGGATGGCTATTTCCTTCCCCATTTTAAGGAGGTTTTCAACTATTGTCTCCTCAAGTATTTTCTCATGCCCTTTCTTTTTCTCTTCTTCTTCCGGGACTCCTATGATTTGAAGGTTGGGGCATTTGACATTGTCCCAGAGGTCTCTGAGGTTGTCCTCATTTCTTTTAATTCTTTTTTCTTTTTTCCTCTCTGCTTCATTTATTTCCACCATTCTATCTTCCACCTCACTTATCCTATCTTCTGCCTCAGTTATTCTACTGTTGGTTCCCTCCAGAGTGCTTTTGATCTCAGTTATTGCATTGTTCATTATTGATTGACTCTTTTATTTCTTCTAGGTCCTTGTTAACCATTTCTTGTATCTTCTCAATCATTGTCTCTAGTCTATTTATTTGTAACTCCATTTTGTTTTCAACATTTTGGACCATCTTTACTATCATTATTCTGAATTCTTTTTCAGGTAGATTCCCTATCTCCTCCTCTTTTGTTTGGTTTGGTGGGCATTTGTCATATTCTTTTACCTGCTGAATATTTCTCTGCCTTTTCATTTTGCTTAGATTGCTGTGTTTGGGTGCCCTTTCTGCAGGCTGGAAGTTTGTTGTTCCTTTTTATTGTGGAGCTTGCTCCCTGTGGGTGGGGTTGGACTAGTGGCTTGTCAAGGTTTCCTGGTTAGGGGAGCTTGTGTCTGTGTTCTGGTGGGTGGAGCTGGATCTCTTCTCTCTGGAGAGCAATGAAGTGTCTAGTAGTGAGTTTTGGGGTGTCTATGGGTTTGGCATGGCTTTGGGCAGCCTGTATTCTAATGCTCAGGGTTGTGTTTCTGCTTTGCTGGAGAATTAGCATGGTATGTCTTGCACTGGAACTTATTGGCTCTTTGGTGGAGCTTAGTTTCAGTGTAGGTATGGAGGCTTTTCGATGAGCTTTTTTCTATTAATGTTCCCTGGAGTCAGGAGTTTTCTGGTGTTCTCAAGTTTTGGATTTAAGCCTCCTGCCTCTGGTTTTCAGTCTCATTCTTAAAATAGCCTCAAGACTTCTCCATACATATAGCACAGATGATAACACATCTAGGTTAATGGTGAAAACATTCTCCACAGTGAGGGACACCAAGAGAGGTTCACAGAGTTACATGGAGAAGAGAAGAGAGAGGAGGGAGACAGGATGACCAGGGGAAGAGGGGGAGTCAGAAGGGGAGAGACCAATCATGGCAGTAATCACACCCCTAAGTGAAAATGGGTACTGAAGATTAGATTCTTAAAGGTACAAAATTGATAACAAATACTAAAAAGCAAAGATTAAAAATCTAGAGATTAGACTCTCAAAAATACAATATTGAAAATACAAAACAAAATCAATCACAAAAATTATAAACATATATATGAAATTTGCATTAAAAAATAGGGTCTTTTTTTGCAAGGTAATTTAGCATATTCAAAAGCACAGACATTACTTTGCCAACAAAGGTCTGTCTAGTCAAGGCTATGGTTTTTCCAGTAGTCATGTATGGATGTGAGAGTTGGACTGTGAAGAAAGCTGAGCACCAAAGAATTGATGCTTTTGAACTGTGGTGTTGGAGAAGACTCTTGAGAGTCCCTTGGACTGCAAAGAGATCCAACCAGTCCATCCTAAAGGAGATCAGTCCTGGGTGTTCTTTGGAAGGACTGATGCTAAAGCTGAAACTCCAATACTTTGGCCACCTCATGCGAAGATTTGACTCATTGGAAAAGACTCTGATGCTGGGAGGGATTGGGGGCAGGAGGAGAAGGGGACGACAGAGGATGAGATGGCTGGATGGCATCACCGACTCGATGGACGTGAGTCTGGGTGAACTCCGGGAGTTGGTGATGGACAGGGAGGCCTGGTGTGCTGTGATTCATGGGGTCGCAAAGAGTTGGACACAACTGAGCGACTGAACTGAACTGAACTTGCAAGGTAATCAGATCAGATCAGATCAGTTGCTCAGTCGTGTCCGACTCTTTGCGACCCCATGAATCACAGCACGCCAGGCCTCCCTGTCCATCACCAACTCCCGGAGTTCACTCAGACTCACATCCATCGAGTCGGTGATGCCATCCAGCCATCTCATCCTCTGTCGTCCCCTTCTCCTCCTGCCCCCAATCCCTCCCAGCATCAGAGTCTTTTCCAATGAGTCAACTCTTTGCATCAGGTGGCCAAAGTACTGGAGTTTCAGCTTTAGCATCATTCCTTCCAAAGAAATCCCAGGGCTGATCTCCTTCAGAATAGACTGGTTGGATCTCCTTGCAGTCCAAGGGACTCTCAAGAGTCTTCTCTAACACCACAGTTCAAAAGCATCAATTCTTCGGTGCTCAGCCTTCTTCACAGTCCAACTCTCACATCCATACATGACCACTGGAAAAACCATAGCCTTGACTAGACGATCGTTTGTTGGCAAAGTAATGTCTCTGCTTTTCAATATGCTTTCTAGGTTGGTCATAACTTTCCTTCCAAGGAGTAAGCGTCTTTTAATTTCATGGCTGCAGTCACCATCTGTAGTGATTTTGGAGCCCAGAAAAATAAAGTCTGACACTGTTTCCACTGTTTTCCCATCTATTTCCCATGAAGTGATGGGACCGGATGCCATGATCTTCGTTTTCTGAATGTTGAGCTTTAAGCCAACTTTTTCACTCTCCACTTTCACTTTCATCAAGAGGCTTTTGAGTTCCTCTTCACTTTCTGCCATAAGGGTGGTGTCATCTGCATATCTGAGGTTATTGATATTTCTCCCAGCAATCTTGATTCCAGCTTGTGTTTCTTCCAGTCTAGCGTTTCTCATGATGTACTCTGCACATTAGTTAAATAAAAAGGATTACAATATACAGCCTTGACGTACTCCTTTTCCTATTTGGAACCAGTCTGTTGTTCCATGTCCAGTTCTAACTGTTGCTTCCTGACCTGCATACAAATTTCTCAAGAGGCAGATCAGGTGGTCTGGTATTCCCATCTCTTTCAGAATTTTCCACAGTTTCTTGTGATCCACACAGTCAAAGGCTTTGGCATAGTCAGTAAAGCAGAAATAGATGTTTTTCTGAAACTCTCTTGCTTTGTCCATGATCCAGTGGATGTTGGCAATTTGATCTCTGGTTCCTCTGCCTTTTATAAAACCAGCTTGAACATCAGGAAGTTCACAGTTCACGTATTACTGAAGCCTGGCTTGGAGAATTTTGAGCATTACTTTACTAGCATGTGAGATGAGTGCAATTGTGCGGTAGTTTGAGTATTCTTTGGCATTGCCTTTCTTTGGGATGGAATGAAAACTGACCTTTTCCAGTCCTATGGCCACTGCTGAGTTTTCCAAATTTGCTGGCATATTGAGTGCAGCACTTTCACAGCATGTAGGTTATAAAAATGAAAATTAAAGGAGTAATAAACTTAAAATTTTTTAAAATTTAAATATGGTAATAGTAAGAATATATCTAGGAATTTCTCTGGAGCTGTTGAGGGCAGTGTGGGGTCAATTCAGTTCCAGATAGTTCCTTGTTCTGGCTTCTACTTGTTCCCAAGGTCTATAGGCCCCTCCAATGCTTAGTCAATGTTAACTGCAGGGTTTTAATCTGTTGCACCCGTCACTTCCAGAGCAGTTTCCTCTTCTTTGCTTATTTTGGCTTCCTCTGTTTGCAAGTCTCTTCACTGTCTAATTTCTGCCCTGACACAAGGGGATGAAGGTGGTCACTTATTTAGGCTTACTTGTTCACTTGCGCTGTGGGGAGGGAGGAACACTGCAAACAAATATCACTGACGTGTGTGAGGAGTGCTCACAGTGTATGGACCACACTGGGTTTGCCCCAGCTCACAGCATGTGTGCTTTCCCAGTCTACAACTGCTCCGGCTTCAGGCTGCTCTGTAGGGGTACTGTCCAAGGCGGGCCCTGCCTTTCGTGCACTTCCCAGGTCTAAGCTGCTCAGGTTCAGGTTCTCGGGTATTCCACAAAGGCACCTACTCAGTTGGGCGTGCACTTTGTTCCCTTCCCAAGTCCAAGCGGCTCAGGTGAGCAGGTGCTTGGCAAGCACACTCTTCCAGGTGGGCCGTGTATCTTAAATCACCTCCTCAGTCCCAGCCACTCAGTTCCAGGTACGCCATGAGAGCACCGTCTCAGGTGTGCCGTGTCTCCCCTCTGGGGAGCTGATCTCCGCCTATGACACTCCTCACAGATGTCAACCGTCCAGGATCCCAGGAAGACATGGTTAGGAACTGGGAGCCTGCTCACAGTTTGGTGGAGGATGCTGTCTCTGGGGCCGAGATTGCCCCTTGCCTTCTGGCTCTGGCTGTCGCCCGCCAGCCTCCCTGCCTCTGGTGGGGGGATGGGCTGGTCTGCCGCCAGCTAGCTCTCCTTTGGTATTCGCTTAGTCCTTTGTTCTGTGAGCAGGCCAGGCTGTGCATTAGCGCCTTTCCCAGGAAAGTGTTTTGTTTTTTTTTTTTTCCTCTCTGGCTATCCCACAGTTTGGGTTGCTATCTCACGTTAGCTCCCTCAGATCGCCCTCAGGGCATTCAGGCCTGGTACCTGAATACCTGGTACCTTCTTACCCTAAGGACCGATGATGCAGCCCATGCCTCCCTGTCCAGCCCCAGCTCGCTGGTGGTGGATGCAAGTGTCTGGGCTACTTATTTGCTGGGAGTTGTGGTTAGGCACCTATTTGTGGGTTTTTTTCCCCTTTTTCCTCCCAGGTATGTTGCCCTCTGAGACTCTAAAACTCCCCACAGACCCACCGGTGGGAAGGTTTCCTGCTCTCTGGAAACTTCTCCTCCTTCACGACTCCTTCCCCAAGGTGGCTCTCCATCCCTAACTCTTTTGTCTCTCTTTTTGTCTTTTATATTTTGTCCTACCTCATTTGGAAGAGAATGGGCTGCCTTTCTGGGTCCTTGGTGTCTGCCAGAGTTCAGAAGTTGTTTTGTGGAAGTTTCTCAGCATTCAAATGATCTTTTGATGAATTTATGGGGGAGAAAGTGATCTCCCAGTCCTATTCCTCCACCATTTTGGGATCGCCCCTCTATCTTTCATATTATTAATGTGGTGGATCCAGTTGATTTTCAGATGTTGAAACATCCTTGCATCCTTGGAATAAATCCCACTTGATTATGGTGTATAAATTTTTTAATGTATTGTTGAATTCAACTTGCTAATGTTTTGTTGAGGATTTTTGCATCTATGTTCATCAGGAATATTTACATATAATTTTCTTGCCTTGTGGTATCCTTGTCTGGTTATAGTATCAGGGTAATGTGTGTGTGTGTGTGTGTGTGTGCTCAGTCATGTCTCTCTGTGAACCTATGGACTGTAGCCCGCCAGGCTCCTCTGTCCATGGAATTTTCCAGGCAAGAATACTGGAGCAGGTTGCCATATCTTACTCCAGGGATCTTCCCAACCCAGGGATTGAGCCTGAATCTTTGTATCTCCTGCATTGGCAGGCATATTCTTTATCACTGCACCACCTGGGGAGCCCATCAAGGTAATCCTGGCCTCATAACCCTCATAAAATAAGCTTGGAAGTGGTCCCTTTTCTAGTTTTTAAAAGAGTTTGAGAAAGATTGGTATTAATCTTCGAAGATGTTTGCTCGAAGTTACCAGTGAAACTGGTCCTGGACTTTTGTTTGTTGGGAGGTTTGTTTACTATTCAATCTTCTACTAGCAACTGGTCTGTTCAGGTTTTATATTTCTTCATAATTCAGTTGTAGTAGATTGTATGTTTTTAGGAATTTACCCATTTCTTCTAGGTTGTCCAATTTGTTGGTATATATTTATTTGTGGTAGTCCCTTATAATCCTTTGTATTTCTGTGGTATCACTTACAGTATCTCCTCTATCATTTCTGATTTTATTTATTGAGTCCTTTCTCTTTTTTTTTTCCCTTGATGAGTCTAACTGTAAAGGTTTGTCAATTTTTTTTTTTATCTTTTCAAAAAACCAGATCTTAGTTTAATTTGTCTCTTCTGGGGTTTCTTTAAAGTCTATTTCATTGATTTTGCTTTGATCCTTGTTATTTCCATTCATCTACTAACTTTTGGCTTTATATGTTCTCTTTTAATTCTCTTGAGGTATAAAGTTAGATTGAGATCTTTTTATTTCTTGAGGTAGGCCTTTATATCTGTGAACTTTCTTCTTAGAACTTCTTTTGCTGCATCTTATAAGTTTTGGTATGTTGTATTTTCATTTGTCTAAGGAATTTTTTTATTTCTCAGCAGTTGTTCATTTTTAGCCTTCATGTTCCATGTTACTGTAGCTTCTTCTTCCATGCTTATTCACATCAAAGGATTATAATGGGACTTGGGGTTTGAAAAAATAAAGGCAGTAACATATTTGGTATTGGTAGATTAAAGATCTTTGAATAGTCTGTCCTATATAGAAGCAATGAGAATACTGCAACAATTGTCAAAATAAACTTTTTTAGTAATATGGAAATTAATCAAAGGTGTGCATTAATCTGGAGAGTGTTTATTCAAGAAAAATGGCTATTATTTTTGTAAGAACACTGAGTATTGAACTGTTTCAATTTTCCCTGTTCCTACCCATTCTCCCCAGTGCCATGATAACCTTGAAAAGTCAAGAGCTCCACAGTAAAGGCAAAAATCAATAGCTACTAATCCCAGCATTCACTAGGAGGAACAAACAAAAACACATCCAAAGCTCTGCTCTAAGAAAATTGCCATTATTTGACATAATAGTTCTCTAGAAAATTCTGTTCATAAAATTTGTCTTCCTCTGACCTCACTCAGAGCTCACCCAGAGCAAATGGCCTTTTCCTCAGGGGCATTTTTTTTTTTTTTTTTCAAAATCAAAAAACAAATACAAAAATTCCCAATAACAAAACCAAAACCAAACCAAAATAAACTAAAACAGAAATAAAAATATTGATTGTTAACCATCACAGCTCCCTGGGGTAAGCACTAACCTAAGCAAAACATTTAAAATAAAATGTTAGAGGAATATTTTATTCCATAAGAGGGTTTAAAAATCTCTTCCATAGTACTGGAATTCTAGAAGGCCATGTGTATGCTTAGATCTGTATGCATTTCCAGAGCTGTGCATCTGCTTAAGAAAACATTTCAAGGCCTTGAGTTCTCCTCTCCAGCTGATCAGACCTCTGAGCAAGCAGGAAGTGGTGAAAGGTAAAGCAGAGTGTAAACTGCTTGGCTAAGTGTTGAACACAGGCCCAAGCTGCACACAGAGCCCCTTGGCACACTAAGAGCCTCTTTGGTTCCAGTAATTTAAGGACACATATGTCCAATATTTAACTGGCTTCTAAGATGATTGAGCAGAGATTTCAGTGGCCACACACAGCAAAGAACACAAACTTTAGTTCAAGAAAGTCACAAACAGTAACATCAACAAAGAGTAACAACAACATATTTTAGAGAGGTGAGGATATCTGATGTCCAGAGTTGTCACATTCTATTGTTTAAGATGTTCAGTTTTCAATTAGCAATTACAAGACATGCAAAGAAACAAGCATAGCCAATATGCAAGTAAAAAAAAAAAAAAAAACATCCTTGAGAAAGTCCAGACACTGCACTTACTAGACAGGGACTTTCTCAAAGCTGTTTTAAATATATCCAGTACTCTTGTCTCGGAAATCCAATGGACGGAGGAGCCTGGTAGGCTACAGTCCATGGGGTCGTGAAGAGTTGGACACGACTAAGCGACTTCACTTTCACTTTTCACTTTCATGCACTGGAGAAGGAAATGGCAACCCACTCCATAGTCTTGCCTGGAGAATCCCAGGAATGGGAGCCTGGTGCGCTGCTGTCTATGGGGTCGCACAGAGTCGGACACGACTGAAGTGACTTAGCAGCAGCAGCAGTCAACCAAGAGAAACCATGTCTGAATAACTAAAGGAAAATATGAAAATGCTGTCTCATCAAATATGAGATATAAGAGATAAAAATAAAATTAATTAAATTTAAAAATGGAAAGGAACCAAGTAGAAATGCTAAGTTGAAAAGTTCAAAAACAGAAGTGAAAAATTCCTTAGGAAGGTCAAAGAAGATTTGAACAGACCAAAGAATCAGTGAACTCTAAAGATACGTCAATTGAGATGATTGAGGAACAGAAAAGATGAACACAAATGAACAGAGAGCCTAGGAGACTTATGGATCAAAAGTACAACTGTACAGATACTGTGAGTCCCAGAAAAAGAGAAAGAAAGGACTACATGGAACATTTAAAGAAAAATGGTCTCCCCAAATTTGTATGAAAAGCATTAATCTACATATTCAAGAAGCCTTAATGGACTCCTAGTAGGACAAACTCAAAGAGATCCATACCTAGATACAATAATCAAACAACTGAAAGACAGTGATGAAGAGAATCTTGAAAGCAACAAAAGAGAAGTGACCTATCATGTATAAGTGATCTTCAGTAAGATTAACCGCTGTTTTCTCACAGGAACCATGGAAGCTGGAAGGCAGTAGTTTGACATATTCAAAATATTGGTGGAAAAAACTGTTAAACAAGAAATCTATACCTGCCAAAATTACCCCTCAAAAATGAAAGTGAAATTAAGGTATTCCCAACATACAAATACCAAAAAAGAGAAAAAGTACTGCTAGCAAATATGTGCTGCAAGAAATACTAAAAAGAAGTCTTTAGGCCAAAATGAAAGGACACTCGGCTGTAACTCTAATCCATGTGAACAAGTAAAAGCGCCAGTATAAGTTACTCTAACTTTTAACTGTAACTTTTCTTTTCCTTCTCTGATTTAAAATACTGCTTAAAATGATAATTAGAAATCTGGGTTGAGAGGCACACAATGTTCATGGATGTAATTTGTGTGACAATAACAGTACAAAGGAGGAGGAAAAAGAATGCAGTTGGAGGAGGAAAAAGAATGGAAATATGTAGGAGTAAAATTTTTGTATACTAATGAAATTAAGTTTATATTAATCTGAACTAAATTGTTAGAGGTTAAGATGCCAATTGCAATCCCCAGGCCAATTCCTAAGTAAACATCTCCAAAAACTATTGTAAAAGAATGACAGCAAAATAATACACTGGGGAGTACCAGTTTAATGCAAAAGAAGATGGTAATGGAAAAATCGAGGAATAAAAATACATTAGACATACAGAAGACAAACTGCAAACTTGAAGATGTAAATCTTAATTTATCAGTCATAATATTACATGTGAATGGATTAAACAATCCAATCAAAAAACAGGTGGACAGAATAAATAGAAAAAATATGATATATTTGATATCTAAAATTATGATAACTAAATGCTATATACAAGGCAAGTATTTTAGATTCAAAGATACAAATAGGTTGAAAGCAAAGACATATCTAAATAGGAACCAAAAGAGAGAAAGCTGGAGTGGCTACCAGACAAGATATACTTTAAGAAAGAAGTTGCTACCAGACACAAAAAGGTTGTTTTATAATGATAAAAGTGTCAATCAAGAAGATAAAGCAGTTATAAATGTGTCAGTTCAGTTCAGTCGCTCAGTCGTGTCAGACTCTTTGCGACCCCATGAATCACAGCATGCCAGGCCTCCTTGTCCATCACAAACTCCCGGAGTTCACTCAAACTCATGTCCATCAAGTCGGTGATGCCATCCAGCCATCTCATCCTCTGTCGTCCCCTTCTCCTCCTGCCCCCAATCCCTCCCAGCATCAGAGTCTTTTCCAATGAGTCAACTCTTCGCATCAGGTGGCCAAAGTACTGGAGTTTCAGCTTTAGCATCATTCCTTCCAAAGAAATCCCAGGGCTGACTTCCTTCAGAATGGACTGGTTGGATCTCCTTGCAGTCCAAGGGACTCTCAAGAGTCTTCTCCAACACCACAGTTCAAAAGCATCAATTCTTCGGCGCTCAGCCTTCTTCACAGTCCAACTCTCACATCCATACATGACCACTGGAAAAACCATAGCCTTGACTAGCGGACCTTTGTTGGCAAAGTAATGTCTCTGCTTTTCAATATGCTATCTAGGTTGGTCATAACTTTCCTTCCAAGGAGTAAGCGTCTTTTAATTTCATGGCTGCACTCACCATCTGTAGTGATTTTGGAGCCCCAAAAAGTAAAGTCTGACCCTACTTCCACTGTTTCCCCATCTACTTGCCATGAAGTGATGGGACCAGATGCCATGATCTTCGTTTTCTGAATGTTGAGCTTTAAGCCAACTTTTTCACTCTCCACTTTCACTTTCATCAAGAGGCTTTTTAGTTCCTCTTCACTTTCTGCCATAAGGGTGGTGTCATCTGCATATCTGAGGTTATTGATATTTCTCCTGGCAATCTTGACTCCAGCTTGTGCTTCTTCCAGTCCAGCGTTTCTCATGATGTACTCTGCATGTAAGTTAAATAAGCAGGGTGACAATATACAGCCTTGACATACTCCTTTTCCTATTTGGAACCAGTCTGTTGTTCCATGTCCAGTTCTAACTGTTGCTTCCTGACCTGCATACAAATTTCTCAAGAGGCAGATCAGGTGGTCTGGTATTCCCATCTCTTTCAGAATTTTCCACAGTTTCTTGTGATCCACACAGTCAAAGGCTTTGGCATAGTCAATAAAGCAGAAATAGATGTTTTTCTGGAATTCTCTTGCTTTTTCCATGATCCAGTGGATGTTGGCAATTTGATCTCTGGTTCCTCTGCCTTTTCTAAAACCAGCTTGAACATCAGGAAGTTCACAGTTCATGTATTGCTGAAGCCTGGCTTGGAGAATTTTGAGCATTACTTTACTAGCATGTGAGATGAGCTCAGTTGTGTGGTAGTTTGAGCATTCTTTGGCATTGCCTTTCTTTGGGATTGGAATGAAAACTAACCTTTTCCAGTCCTGTGGTCACTGCTGTGTTTTCCAAATTTGCTTGCATATTGAGTGCAGCACTTTCAGATCCAAAATACACAAAGCAAAAACAACAGAAATAAAGGGAGAAATAGACTTACAGGTAATAGTTGTAAACATCAGTATCCCACTTTCAGTAATAACTAGGTGGAAGGTCAGTTGGGATAGAACGCTCGACAAGCACTATAATCCAGTGAGACCTACAACCTCCAGAGAACACGTCACCCAACTGCAGCATTCTTTTCAAATGTGCAATTGGACATTCTCTAGGATAGACCATAAAATAAGTATTAGTTTAGGCCATAAAATAAGTCTTAATAAATTTAAAATAATTGAAAGTATACAAAGTATTTTCTTGGGGGCACACTGGAATGAAATTAGAAATTGATACTAGGAAGGAGTCTATAGAATTCACAAGTATGTAGAAATTAAACAGCACACTCATAAATAACCAAGAAATCACAAGGGAATTTGGAAAGTACTGTGAGATGAATGAAAATGAACACATAGTGAAATCTATGGAGTACAGCTCAAGCAGTGCTTAGTAGAAACATACAGATGCAAATGCCTCTATTAAAAAGAGATCTCAAATCAATTGCTTAATCATTTACCATAAGAAACTATAAACAGAAGCACAAAGAAAAACCCAAATAAGCAACAGGAAGGAAATAGAATTAGAGAAAAAAATAACATATAGAGAATAGAAAAGCAACTGAGCATATCAACAAAATCAAAAGTTTGTTCTTGAAAAGCATCAACAGAATTGACAAATATTTAGTTAGACTGCCCCAGGAAAGAGAAGAGAAATGTTGTATTACAAGAATCAGGGATGAAAACAGGGACATGACTACCAACCTTACAGACTTTATTTTTATTATAAGAGAAAACTATGAAAAGCTGTATGTCAACAAATTAGATAACCTTAATGATATGGGCAAATTCACCAAAAGACTATTAAATCTGACTCGAAATAGAAAATCTGAATAAGCCTGTAAGACATATCAAGTTAGCAATAAGAACTTCTCACAGGAAAAAAACCTCAGTTCTAGACAGCTTCACTGGTAAATTCTACCAAACATTTAAAGAATAGTTAAGAAAAACCCTTCACAAACACTTCCAAAAAAAACAATGCAGGAACACATTTGAAGTCATTCTATCAGGCCAGTGCTGCTGCTGCTGCTGTTGCTAAGTCACTTCAGACCCTGATTCAAAAACCAGGCAGCACAAAGGAAAAAACTTGTAGATTAATATTCTTTATGAATATGGATGCAAAATTCCTAAACAAAGTACTAGTAGAGTTAATCCAGCAACATATAAGAAGAATTGTACACCATGACCAGGTGGAATTTATCCTTGGAGTGTAAGATTAGTTCATGTGCAGAAGCCAATAAATGTAATATACTATGTCAATAGAATAAGGTACAAAAGCCACATAAATCAATAAATGCAGGAAAATGATGTGACAAAGTTCAACATTTTCTCATTATCAAAACACTAGAAGGTCAATAACTGAGGAATGGAAAGGAACTTTCTCAACTTGATAAATAGTGTTTATAAAAAAAAAATTCAACTCGAGTTGAAAAATCAAAGTTTTTCATCTCAGTTCAAGAACAGGACAAGGATGACCCCTCTTGACACCGTTGAACTATAAATTACAGGAATATTAGGTGAGA
Source organism: Bos indicus (assembly GCF_029378745.1). Lineage (NCBI taxonomy): Eukaryota > Metazoa > Chordata > Mammalia > Artiodactyla > Bovidae > Bos > Bos indicus. The sequence continues at coordinate 10,159,735 of NC_091768.1, read as the reverse complement.
GAAATTAATAAAAGGCATCCAAGTTAAAAAGGGAGATCTTTTACATAATAAAACAATCTCTTACACAGTAAATCCTCAGAAATACACACATGTGCATGCATACACACATACGCGCACACACAACCAATAGTCTAAAATGAATTTATCAAGTTTGCTGGATGTAAGATCAATGTATGTGTACCAGTTGTATTTCTGTACAACTGTACAATCTGAAAATGAAATTTAAAAACAACTTCATTCATAAAAGTCTCAGAAGTAATAAAATACTTAGTAATAAACAAACGAAGTATTAGATTTGTATACTGGAAACTGTAAACATCATGGAGAGAAATCAATGAAAAACTAAATGGAGAGACATGTTATGTTCATGGATTTAGAAGACTTAATGTTATGGGGAAGATTTATTAATATTACCAAAATGGCATTATTCCCGAAGTTCATACAGTCAATGCAGTTCTTCTCAAAATTTTGGCTGCCATTGTTTTGCAGAAACTTACATGGTGATCTTAAAATTCATATGGGAAAGCAAGGGACTCAAGAACCAAAGCGATCTTGAAAAAGAACAAAGTTAGAAGATTTACACTTCCTGATTTAAAAACACTATGAAAAGTCTTTACCAAAAAAAAAAAAAAAAGTGCCCAGAACCAAACCCACTGAATTTGTATCCTTTAAAAAGGTCATTTTCAGTATATGAATTGTATCTCAATAAAAGGAGAGTAGGGAAGATTCCACCCCCTCCCCCGCCCCCCCCCCCCACCCCACACACACACACAGCACTGCGGAAGGCAGTGTGAGATTTGCTGGGAAGATCTATGATAAGAGTGAGCCACCTCAGACAGAAGAGTTGTCGGATGTATCTGTCTTTCTCAGGCAATTTTTCTGAGACTCTTGTGTGTGTTCAGTTTAAGTGAGAACTTAGAATCTTTTCTTCTTATTATTGTTTAAAGTGGGGAGAGAGACTTTTGAAAGTACCTGATACCTACTGGCAACAGCAGAAGTGCACCAAAAGCCCAGTGTTCTAGGACAACTGACCACAGCAACTGTTCAAGAAAAAAACAAACTTGTAGTATCTACCTTGTGACCAGACAATAGAGAAATTGTTGCCAAGACCAATCTTTCGGGAACTGGAAACAGTTTTATTTTGTAGGAACCCTACTGAAATTAGATTATGTTTAGTTAGAAAAGAGAGAATGTGCTGGTGAGACAAGTACATGCTGGGGAGACTAAGTCCACAATTGATGCTATTAAAGATGCCTGAGTGGGGAAGAAGATGTTTCCTGGAATTTGATTTTCCTTTCCGGTTTGTCTGCCCTTTCCTTTCTACCTTCTTTCTTTCTTTCCTTTATTGCAAAGACTAGAACCTTCGGGATACTGTTGAATAAAGGTCATGAACAGACATCTTGCTTCATTCAACCTTCAGTGGTTTAATTAACACCAATCTTTCACCACTGGGTATAATGTTGGTGGTAGGTTTTTTGTAGTTGCCCTTTATCAAGTTGAGGAAATTCGTTTCTATTTTTATTTTGCTGAGAGGCTTTTCTAAAATCGTGATTAGAGGTTAGATTTTGTCAAGTGCATTTTTTTCACCTATCGAGATAATCAGATGTATTTTTTTTTTTAGTCTCTTAATTTGATGAGTTACATTGATTGATTCTATGTAAGGTTAAACTAACATTGCAGTCTTGAAATAAGCCTCATTTGGTCATGATTTGTTGTTGTTCAATTGCTATGTCATGTTGGACTCTGTGATTTCATGGACTACAGCACACCAGGCTCCACTGTCCTCCATTATCTCCTAGAAATTGTTCAAATTCATGTCCATTGATTCGGTGATGCTATCTAACTATCTCATCCTCTGCCACCCCTTTCTCCTTTGACCTTTGATCTTTCCCAGCATCAGAGTCTTTTCCAGTGATTTGGCTCTTCGTATCAAGTGGTCAAAGTATTGGAGCTTCAGCTTCAGTGACAGTCCTTCCAATGAATATCTAGGGTTGATTTCCTTTAAGATTAACTGGTTTGATCTCCTTGCAGTCCAGGGGTCTCTCAAGAGTCTTCTCCAGCACTGTAATTAGAAAGCATAAAATTCTTGGGCACTCAGCCTTCTTTATGGTTCAACTCTCATATCTGTACATGACTACCAGAAAAACCATAGCTTTGACTACACAGTCCTTCATTGGCAAAGTGAGGGTCTCTGCTTTTTAATATACTGTCTAGGTTTGTCATAGCTTTTCTTTTCAAGGAGAAGTATCTTTTAATTTCATGCCTATAGTCACCATCCACAGTAATTTTGGGGCCCAAGAAAAAATATGTCACTGCTTCTGTTTTTTCCTCTTCTATTTGCCATGAAGTGATGGGACTGTATGCCATGATCTTAGTTTTTTTAACATTAGGATTCAAGCTAGCTCTTTCACTCTCCTTTTTTACCCTCACCAAAAAGCTTTTTAGTTCCTCTTCGCTTTCTGCCATTATAGTGGTATCACCTGCATATCTGAGGCTGTTGATATTTCTCCTGGCAGTCTTGATTCCAGCTTGTGAGTCATCCAGCCAGCATTTCACATGATGTACTCTGAATATAAGTTAAATAAGCAGGATGACAATATACGGTCTTGCTCCTTTCTCAATTTTGAACTAGTCTGTTGTTTCATGTCCAGTTCTGTTAAATTTTGACCTGCATACAAGTTTCTCAGGAGACAGGTAAAAATTTTCCAATTTGTTGTGATCCACAAAGTCAAAAGCTTTTGCATAGTTAATGAAGCAGATGTTTTTCCAGAACTCCCCTGCTTTCTCCATGATCCAGCAAATATTGGCAATTTGATCTCTGGTCCCTCTGCCTTTTCTAAATCCAGCTTGTACATCTGGAAATTTCTTGGTTTATGTACTGTTGAAGCCTAGCTTTAAAGATTTTGAGCATTTACTGGCATGTGAAATGAGCACATTTGTACGATAGTTTGAACATTCTTTGGCACTGCCTTTCTTTGGGATTAGAATGAAAACTGACCATTTATCTTTTAAATTTTTGGATTCAATTTGTTAGAACTTTTAAGAATTTCTCTGTGTTCATGAGGGCTGCTAGTCTGTAGTTTCCTTGTAACATTTCTGTTTGACTCTGGCATCAGGAATTTGAAAAGTATTCTCACCTTCCCATTCTCTGGGAAACTTGTATTATTTCTTACTTAAACATTCGGTAGAAATCACCAATGAAGTTGTCTGGGCCTGGAAGGTCTTTTTTGCTTTTTTTGTTTTGGTGAGAAGATTTTAACTATAAACTTAACTTCTTTCATTGATTCAGGACTATTCAGATTATTTTCCATGACTGAGCTTGATGGCTTGTGCCTTTCAAGGAATTTGCCCATTTTTATCTAAGCTGTGAAATTTACTTCCATAAAGTTGTTCATAATACCCTCAGTATCATTTTAATGTTTGTAGAATCTGTATTGATACTCCTCTCTCATTCTTGGCATTGATAATTTGTCTTATTTTTTCTTGATAAGTAAAAATAGATATTGATCAGTTTTACTGAGTTCCCCCCTCAAAGGACATGGTTCTGATTTCACTGATTTTCTTTGTTGTTTTATACTTGTATTTTAGTAATTTCAGATCATATTTATTAGTACCTTTTTTTCTATTCACTTTGGATTTTATTTCCTCTTCTTTTTCTAGTGCATAAAGACCAGTGGTCAGGTCACTGAGTTGAGATCTTCTTGTCTAATAAAAATCTTTAGTGCCTAGTGTCAGCATCACAGGAGTGTGACACACTCCCTTTCTCTCCCTCAGTCTACAACCAATAAAACATCCATAATTCAACAAGGTTTCCTCTGCCCAACATACCAGGATGCCAAAGAGTCCCAGACACCTGTTTATCTAGAGGTAGGTGGAGCCTACGATCCTGACCCTTTGACCACTGCAGGTGAGCCTTCATCCCCAGAGAACCAGTAGCAGCAGGGACATCAGTGTACACGAACCTGGAGTCCCAGTGCAGCAGGGCCCTTGGCTGCAGGAAACCAGGCAGGAGTGGCAGCATCCCTCCACAGCATCTGCAACTCTAGTCCCCTGCCTGCAGCTGCACCTCCCTAGCCACCCCTTACATGGCAAAGGCTTCCGCAGCCCCAACTCCCCGGCTCCCAACTCTCTATCACCCCCTCACTGCTGTAGAGCCTGCGGCTCAGGCAACCCTGGATGCAGTGGAGGCAGCATCAAGTTGCTGGGTTATCAGTGCCCCAAGTTGTGATGCAAGGGACAGCAGCGATGAAGGCAACAGCATGAAACCAGCAATCCCAGAGACACAGCAGCAACAAGGGTCTGGGGACAGCTCTGGCAGAGGCAACGGAGGTGGGAAGTGCCGACTCTCAAATACAGAGGAATCCAAGGTGAGAGAGGCCAGAAACTTGGGCCACCTACTAAAAACCAAAGAAAGGCCTCTCATTTCTAACCTGTCAAATTGTTGGAATCAACTTTCAAAAAGCTTTACCTAAATAAGAAAGGTGTTCACTAGTTTAAATGTGCCAACAAATGAACAACTTATCAAGTACCATTAAGAAGCATGGTAACAACCTCACAAAAAGAAAACAGATCTCCAGAAACCAAAATTAAAATCATAAAATACTGCAGTCTAATGGACTGAGAATTCAAAATAGTTTTCATGGAGAGATTCAGCGAGCTACCAGAAAAACTCAGAAAGGCAGTTTACTGAGCTAAGGAATAAAGTTAACACACAGAACACTTCACCAGAGAGACTGAAACTCTAAAAAAAGAACTAAATGAATATTCTGGAGTTGAAGAACTCAATAAAGGAGATAAAGAACACATTAGAAGGAACTGGAAATACAGCAGACTGCATGGAAGAGAGAATTAGTGAGCCTGGAGACATGAGCAGAAACGATACAAGTAGAAGAGGAAACAGAAATAAGATCTAAAAAGAAAAAAATGAAGAAATTCTGTGAGAACTGTCCTACACTTTTAGGAAGGGGAATGTTATGGTGATGGGTATCCCAGAGGGAGAAGGGAGCAAAGAGTTTTTTAAGGGAATAATAGCTGAGAATGTCCCAAACCTCAGAAGGAATGGGGTATACAAGTCTATAAAGCTAAGAGAACACTTAGTTACCTCAATGCAAAAAGACTGTCTCCGAGACACATTATATTAAAACTGTGCAAAGTCAGTGACAAAAAGAAATTTTAAAGGCAGCCAGGGGAAAAAGGATGGTCATCTACAAAGGAACCCTCAGTAGGCTACCAGCAGATTTCTCAGGAGAAACCACAAGGCAGGACAGAGTGGAATGGCATACTCAAAATATCGAAAGATAGTAAAATTGGCAGCCAATTCTATCCAGCAAAGGAGAAGTAAAGAAATTCCCAGAGAAACAAAAAGCTGAGAGACTTCATGCTAATTAGATATGCCTTACAAGACATGCTGAAAAGGAGCTTTTTGACTATGGCAATAAATAGAATCAGAAAATTGCAACTTCTGAATCAGGATAGGTTGTTAAACAAATATAGCATAAAGATTATAGAGGAGAAACTGTAAAATAACTGTAACTATCTCAGTGGAAAGGAACTCACAATATTAAGAGGGATAATTTGGGACACCCCTTCGTGGATCACAGCCTTGTCCTGGCGAAGGGGCTTGCATAACTCAATGAAGCTATGAGCCATGCCATGGAGGGCCACCCAAGATGGATAGGTCATAGCGGAGAGTTCTGGAAAAACATGGTCCACTGGAGGAGGGAATGGCAAATCATTCCAGTATTCTTGCCAGGAGAACGCCATGAACAGTATGAAAAGGCAAAAAGATATGACACTGGAAGATGTGTCCCCCAGGTTGACAGGTACAGTATGCTACTGGGGAAGAGTGGAGGGCAATTACTAATAGCCCCAGAAAGAATGAAGCTGCTGGACCAAAGCAGAAATGATGCTCAGCTGTGGATGTGTCTGGTGGTGAAAGTGAAATCTGATGCTGTAAAGAACAATATTGCATAAAAACCTGGAATGTTAGGTCCATGAATCAAGATAAATTGGATGTGGTCAAGCAGGAGATGGCAAGAGTGAACATCAACATCTTAGGAATCAGTGAACTAAAATGGACGAGAATGGGTCAATTAAATTCAGATAACCGCTATATATACTACTGTGGGCAAGAATCCCTTAAAAGAAATGGAGTAGCCCACATAGTCAACAAGAGTTTGAAATGCAGTACTTGGGTGCTGTCTCAAACGACAGAATGATCTCAGTTCATTTCCAAGGCACACCATTTAGCAACATAGTAATCCAAGTCTGTGCCCCCAACCACTGATGCCAAAGAATCTGAAGTTAAACGGTTCTATGAAAACATCCAAGACCTTCTAGAACTAACACCAAAAAAAGATGTCCTTTTCATCATAGGGGGTTGGGGTGTAAAGTAGGAAGTCAAGAGATACCTGGAGTAACAGGCAAGTTTGGCCTTGGAGTACAAAATGAAGCAGGGCAAAGGCTAACAGAGTTTTGCCAAGAGAACACACTGGTCATAGAAAACACCCTCTTACAACAACACAAGAGACGACTCTACACATGCACATCACCAAATGGTCAATACCGAATTCAGACTGATTATATTCTTTGCAGCTGAGAATGGAGAAGCTCTATACGGTAAGCAAAAACAAGATCTAGAGCTGACTGTGGCTCAGAGCTAAAGCTCCTTATTGCAAAATTCAGACTTAAATTGAAAAGAGTAGGAAAAACCACTAGACCATTCAGGTATGGCCTAAATCAAATCCCTTATGATTATACAGTGAAAGTGAGAAACAGATTCAAGGGATTAGATCTGATAGACAGAGTGCCTGAAGAGCTATGGATAGAGGTTCATAACACTGTACAGGAGACAGTGACCAAAACCATCCCAAAGAAAAAGAAATGCAAGAAGGCAAAGTGGTTTTATGAAGAGCCTTTACAAATAGCTGAGGAAAGAAGAGATGCAAAATGCAAGGGAGAAAGGGAAAGATATACCTAACTGAGTGCAAAGTTCCAGAGAATAGCAAGGAGAATAAGAAGACCTTCTTCAATGAACAATGCAAAGAACCAGAGGAAAACAATAGAATAGGAAAGACTAGAGAGCTCTTTAAGAAAATTAGAAATACCAAGGGAACATTTCATGCAAAGATGGACATAATAAAACACAGAAATGGCAAGGACCTAACAGAGGCAGAGGAGATTAAGAAGAGGTAGCAAGAAAACACAGAAGAACTGTACAAAAAAAGTATTAATGACCCAGATAACGACGATGGTGTGGTCACTCACCTAGAGCCAGACATCCTAGAGTGTGAAGTCAAGTGGACCTTAAGAAGCATTACTACCAGTAAAGCTAGTGGAGGTGATGGAATTTCAGCTAAGCTATTTCAAATCCTAAAAGATGATGCTTTTAAAGTGTTGGACTCAATATGTCAGCAAATTTGGAAAACTCAGCAGTGGCCACAGGACTGGAAAAGGTCAGTTTTCATCCCGATTCCAAAGAAGGGCAAGCCAAAGAATGTTCAAACTACTGTACAATTGCACTCATTTTGCATGATAGTAAGTTTACGCTCAAAATCCTTCAAGCTAGGTTTCAGCAGTACTTAAGTCGAGAACTTCCAGATGTACAAGCTGGATTTAGAAAAGCAGAGGAAACAAAGATCAAATTGCCAACAACTGGATCATAGAGAAAGCAAGGGAATTCCAGAAAAACATCTACTTCTGCTTCATTGACTATGTTAAAGCCTTTCACTGTGTGGACCACAACACACTGTTAAAATTCTTAAAGAGATGGGAACACCACAGCTCATTAGGTGCCTCCTGAGAAACCTGTACACAGGTCAAGAAGCAACAGTTATAACCTTATGTGGAACAACTGACTGGTTCTGAATAGGGAAAGGAATATGACAAGGCTGTATACTGTCACCCTGTTTATTTAATTTGTATGCAGAGTACATCATACGAAATGCCAGGATGAATCACAAGCTGGAATCAAGATTGCCAGGAATATCAAGAACCTTAGATATGCAGATGACTCCACTCTAATGGCATAAAGTGAAGAGGAACTAAAGAGCCTCTTGATGAAAGTGAAAGAGGAGAATGAAAGAGTTGGCTTGAAACTCAACATTCGAAAACTAAGATCATGGCATTTGTTCCCACAACTTCATGGTAATTAAAGGGAAAAAGGTGAAAACAGTGACAGAATTTCTTTTGGGGGGCTCCAAAATCACTGTGGACAGTGACCACAGCCATAAAATTTAAAAAGATGCTCCTTGCAAGGAAAGTTATGACCAACCTAGACAGCATATTAAAAAGCAGAGACATCACTTTGCTGACAAAGGTCTCTAGAGTCAAAGCTATTGGTTTTCCTAGTAGTCATGTATGGATGTGAGAGTTGGACCATCAAGAAGGCTGAGCACCAAATAATTGATACTTTCAAACTATGATGATGGACAAGACTCTTGAGAGTCCCTTGGAAAGCAAGGAGATCAAACCAGTCAATCCTAAAGGAAATCAACCGTAAATATTCATTGGAAGGACTGCTGTTAATGCTGAAGTTCTAATACTTTGGCCACCTGATGTGAAGTGCCAACTCATTGGAAAAGATTCCGATATTGGCAAAGATTGAAGGCCAAAGAAGGGGGCAGGCAAAAGATGAGATGGTTAAATAACATCACTGATTCAACAGACATGAATTTGAGCAAACTCCGGGAGATAGTGAAGGACAGGGAAGTCTGGTATGCTGCAATCGATGGGCTTGCAAAGAGTCGGACATGACTTAGTGACTGAACACACAGTTTAAGACAAAAACATAAAAGAGGAAGAGAAAAAGAATGGAATGGTATAGGCAAATGAAGATAAGATGCAAATAGAAGAAAATGGATTACTTTACATTTGAGACATTTCATACAATTTTCATTGTAACCACAAAACATAAATGTAGAGCAGAAGCACAGACATAAAAAAGGAGGAACTGAGAAAAACATCTTAGATAACCACCAAACTAAAATGGCAGACAAATATAAAGAGAAAGCAACATGGAGATATAGAGCAATGAGAAACAAAAGATTAAAATGGCAGTACTAAGTCCTCATTCATTAATTACCCTATATGCAAATGAAGTGAATTCACCAGTCAAAAGACACAGAGTGGTTGGATGGATTAAAAATAAGACCCAAGTATATACTGTCTCCAAGAGACTCACCTCAGCTCTAAAGACAAACACAGGCTCAAAGTGAAGGAATGAAAGATAATACTCAAAGCAAAATCAGTCAAAAGAAACCAGGTGTAGCCATACTCCCCTCTCAGCTAAACTAGTCTTCAAGCCAAAAGTGGCAAGAAGAGACAAAGATGGACAGTATATAATGATAAAAGAAACAATTCAAGAAAACATAATGGATGTGTGTGTGTGTGTATCCTAACATAGAAGTACCAGAAAATATAAAATAATCTTGAAAGAAAAATTATGACCAACCTAGATAGCATATTGAAAAGCAGAGACATTACTTTGCCAATAAAGGTCTGTCTAGTCAAGGCTATGGTTTTTCCTGTGGTCATGTATGGATGTGAGAGTTGGACTGTGAAGAAACCTGAGTGCCAAAAAATTGATGCTTTTGAACTGTGGTGTTAGAGAAGACTCTTGAGAGTCCCTTGGACTGCAAGGAGATCCAACCAGTCCATTCTGAAGGAGATCAGCCCTGGGATTTCTTTGGAAGGAATGATGCTAAAGCTGAAACTCCAGTACTTTGGCAACCTCATGCAAAGAGTTGACTCATTGGAAAAGACTCTGATGCTGGGAGGGATTGGGGGCAGGAGAAGGGGATGACAGAGGATGAGATGGCTGGATGGCATCACTGACCCAATGGACGTGAGTCTGAGTGAACTCCGGGAGTTGGTGATGGACAGGGAGGCCTGGTGTGCTGTGATTCATGGGGTCGCAAAAAGTCGGACACAACTGAGCAACTGAACTGAACTGAAAAATTATTGTGTTGCTGACACCAACACAATAATAGTAGGAGGCTTTAACACTCCACTTACATCAGTGGGTAAATCATCCAGACAAAAAGTCAACAAGGAAATAGCAGCCTTAAGTGAAATATTAGACCAGATAAACTTTATAAACTTATACACACTATTCCATCCAAATGTAGCAGAATGCACACTCTTCTCACGTGCACATGGAACATTCTCAAGGAGAGATCATATGTTGGGACACAAAACAAGTCTCAATTAAGAATACTGAAATCATAACAAGCATCTTTTCTGATCAGAATGGTATGAAACTAGAAGTCAACTATAAGCAGAAAGCTGGAAAAATGACAAATATGTGGAGATTTCAGAACATGCTACTGAATAACTCTTGGGTCAATGAGGAAAGCAAGGGAGAAATTTTGAAATATCTGAAGACAAATGAAGATGAAAGTACCAAAATCTATGGGATGCAGTAAAACAGCATAGGAGGGAATTTTATAGCAATATAAACCTGTCTCAAGAAACAAGAAAAACTCAAACAATTTAACCTTATACATAAGTGAACTAGAAAAAGAACAAATAAAGCCCAGAGTGAGCAGAAATAAGGAGACAGTGAAGATCATAGTGGAAATAAATGAAATACAGACTTTCAAGACAATAGACAAGATCAAGGAAACTAAGAGCTGATTCTTTGAAAATGTAAAAAAAAAAAAAAGCAAACCTTTAGCTATACTCACTTAAAAAAAGAGAGAAAAGGCTCAGATAAATAAACTCAGGAATGAAAGAGAAGAAATTGCAAAGAATACAACAGAAATAAAAAGTATTATAAGAGAATACTATAAATAGCTGTATGTCAACACATTGGTTGACCTAGAAGAAATGGATGAATTCTTAGAATCATATAACCTTCCAAGACTGGATCATGAAGACACAGAAACTATGAATAGGCCAATCACTAGGAAGGAGATTGAACCGTCATCAAGAAAACAAAACTCCAGAACCAAATGGCTTCACAGGAGAATTCTACCAAAAATTCCAAGAAGATTTAATACCTGTGCTTCTCAAATTTTTCCCAAGAAACTTGAAGAGGAAGGAATGCTGCATAACTTAATAATAAAGTCAACATTATCCTGTTCCCCAAACCAAAAAGAGAAACAGACAAAAATGAAAATTACAGGCCAGTATCTTATGAGCACAGATGCAAAAAATCTCAACAAAGTATTAGCACACTAACTACATTAAAAGGATCATAAATCATGATCAAGTGGGATTTATTATAAGGATACAAGAACGGTTCAACATCTGCAAATCAATCAGCATGATACACCTCCTTAACAAAATGAAAGATACATACATACATACATATATATATATATATATATATATATATATATATATATATAATCAATAGGTGCAAAAAAAGCATTTGACAAAATTCAACACCCATAGAAAAACTCTCAATAAAATGGGTATAGAAGGAACATAAATAACATAATAAAGGCTATATATGTCAAGCCCACAGCTAACATTATATTCAGTTGTGAAAAACTGAAATCTATCACAAAGATCAGGACAAGACAAGGTTGCCCACTCTCACCACTCTTATTAACAGAGTATTAGAAGTCCTAGCGAGAGCTGTCAAGAAAAAGATATAAAGGGCACACAAATTGGAAAGGAAAAAGTAAAATGGTCACTTACAGAAGATATGATAGCTATATATACAAAACCCTAAAGTCTCCATCAAAAAAAAAAAAAAAACTATTAGAAGTAATAAATGAATACAGTAAAGTTTCAGTGTACAAAATTAGTATACAGAAATCGGCTGTGTTTCTATACACTAACAATGAATTATCAGAAAGAGAAATTAAGAAATGCCATTTATAATTTTAAAGAATACCTTGGAATAAATTTAACCAAGGAGGTAAAAGACCTGCATACTGAAAGCTATAAGACACTGATGAAAGAAACTGAAGAAGATGCAAAGAAATGGAGTTAATGTATGCTCATGGGTTGGAAAAATTGACACTGTTAAAATCACAAGGAGCAATCTACAGATTCAATGTAATCCCTATCAAAATCCCAATGACATTTTCCACAGAAAATGGATAGAACAAAAAGTTCTAAAATTTATATGGATCCACAAGAGACGCCCAAATGGCCAAAATAAATAAATAAATAATGACAAAGAATGAAACTGGAGGTATCATGCTCCCTGATTTCAAATTATACTATAAAGCTGCAGTAATCAAAATAACATAGTATTGGCAGAAAAATAGACACATAGATAATGGAATGGAATTGAGGCCCCAGGAATAAATCCACATGTATATGGACAATTAACCCATAACAAAGGAGCAAGGAACATAAAATGGAGAAAGGACAGTTTCTTTAATAAATGATGTTGGGAAAACTAGATAGTGACATGCAAGAGTGAAACTTGACCATTATCTTACACCATATACGAAATTAACCTAAAATGGATTAAAGGCATGAATGTAAGGTCTGCAACTACAAAGCTCTTAGGCGCAACCTTAGCAGTATATTCTTAATATAGATCTTAGCAATATCTTACTGGATGTATTTCCTCAGGTAGGGAAAACAAAGGCAAAAATAAACAATTGGGACTATATTCAACTAGAAAGCTTCTGCACAGCAAAGGAAATCATCAACAAAATGAAAAGACAACCTACCAAATGGGAGATGATATCTGTAAATCATATATCTGATAAGGCACTAATATCCAAAATACATGAAAAACTCATACAGCTCAAGAACAACAACAACAAAACAATCCTGATTAAAAATTGGGCAGAAGATATGTAGACATACAGGTGACCAACAGGCACACAAAAAGATGTTAAACATCACTAATTATTAGGGAAATGCAAATCAAAAGCACAATGAGATACCATCTCACACCTGTTAGAATGGCTATCACCAAAAGGGCAAGAAAAACAAATGTTGGAAAGCATATGGAGAAAAGGGTACACTCCCACACTGTTTGTGGGAATGTAAATTGGCACAGCTACCATAGCAACTATGGTATGTAAAACGGAATGGAGATTCCTAAAAAACAAACAAACAAAAAAAAAACAAAAAACAGTAAGAATAATTAACTTCTGGCTATTCTACTTCTGGATATTTATCCAAGGAGCACAAAAACACTAATTCAAAGAAACATACACAACCCTGTGTTCTTGGCAGTATTATTTACAATAGCCAAAATATAAAAATAGCCCAAGCGCCCCTCGGTGAATGAATGGATAAAGATGTGGTATATACACACAATAGACTCCGTTATTTAAAAATTTTTTTAAAAAGATGAAATCCTGCCATTTGTGACATGGGATGGACTTTGAGGGTTATTATGCTAAGTGAAGTAAGTCAGGTAAAGACATTTAAATATGGTATGATGTCACTCAAGTGTGTGGAATCTAGAAATACACAAATGAACCAAATGGAAGAAACACACAGATAGAGAGAACAGAGTAGTGGTTCCAGAGAGGAAGGCAGTCAGAGAGAACACCAAATGGGTAAAGACGGTCAGCTTTTTGTCGGTCACACTGTAGTGTGTACAGAAGTTGAAATACAATGTTGTACACATGAAACATGTTTCTAGTGATTCCATTATAAACATACATATTTTCATTCTACATTCTCTTCTGGATAAGTTATTACAAGATATTGAGTACAGTTCCCTGGGCCATACAGTAGATCCTTGTTGGTTATGTATTTTATATATAGGAGTATATGTATGTTCATCCCAAACTCCTAATTTATCTCCCCTCTTTCCCCTTTGGTAACCATAAGTTGGTTTTCTATGCCCCTGAGTCAGATCTTCATTTTGTAAATAAGTCCATTTGTATCATATTTTACATTCCACACAGAGGTGATATCATGGTTATTTGTCTTTCTCTGTCTGGCTTGATTCAGTCTGATAATCTCTAGGTCCATCCATGTTGCAGCAAAAGGCATTATCTCCTCCTCTGTATGACTAATACACCATTGTATGTATGTACCACATCGTCTTATCCATCCCTCTGTTGGTGGACATTTAGCTTGCTTCCATGCCTTGGCTATTATAAATAGTGCTGCTCTGAACACTGGGGTTGCAGAGTCGGACACAACTGAGCAACCAAGCACGAACACAAACACAGGGGAGGGGGGAGGCATATATATCCTCAGATTATAGTTTTCTCCAGGTATATGCTCAGCAGTGGGATTGCTGATCTTATGGTAATATAACATCACAAACCAATGTTACCTCAACAAAAGATTTTACACGTTTGCTGCTTTAAAAAAACTACTTATTTGGCGGCTCGAGTCGTAGCTGCGGCGTGCAGAATCTTCATCTTGGCTTGTGAAATCTTTGTTGCGTTATGCAGGGTCCTTTGTCGAGGTGCACGATTCTTTAGTTGTGGTGCACGGGCTTAGGTGTTTCTCGGCATGTGGGATCTCAGTTCCCCTACCAAGGACTGAATCTGCATCCTCTGCGTTGCAAGGAAGATTCTTAGCCACTAGACCACCAGGGAAGTCTCTAGTGCTTTTAAAAGTAATTTTTCATCTACATACTGCTTTAGATGCATCTCACAAATTTTGATGTTTTTGTTTTCAGTTTACCATTCTTTTCCCATTTTTTTTCTTTTTGATTTGTATTTAGAATTATTTGGTTTAGTTTCCAGATATTTGGGAGATTTTCCAGATATCTGTATATTATTGATTTCTATTTTGATTTTACTATGGTTAGAGAAATATTTGGGGCAATTTGCATTCTTTTAAATTAAGACTTATGGCCCAGACTAAGGCCTATTTTAATAATATCCCATGTGCACTTGAAAAGAAAGTGTATTCTGCTGTGTTGAGTGGAGTCCCTGGTGGCTCAGCTGGTAAAGAATCCACCTGCAATGAAGGAGACCTTGGTTTGATTCCTGGGTGGGGAAGTTCCACTGGAGAAGGGATAGGCTGCCCACTTCAGTATTCTTGGGCTTCCCTGGTGGCTCAGCTGGCAAAAAATCCACCTGCAATGCGGGAGACCTGGGTTTGACCCCTGGGTTGGGAAGATCCCCTGGGGTCGCAGTCAGACAGGACTGAGACTAAGCAGAATTTACTACGTGACAAATTTAAGGCCAAGTTGGTTGACAGTGTTAAGTCTTAAATATTCTTTCCTTTTTCAAATTTAGAAACATTTCAGTTGCTAGTTTTTCAAATATATTTTTTTCTATCTCCTGCTCCCATCTTTCATTGTTTCCATGACTTGTGTGTGTGTGTGTGTGTGTGTTGGTGATTTTCCTTTTGTGTTTCCTTTGGCAGGTTTCTATTATTTATTAATTTTTTATTCTACAGTGTCTTATATTAATCTCACCTAGTGTATTTTTCATCTCAGACATTGTATTTCATCAGAGTGAGCTCACTTTGTTCTATTTAGCATGTTTAACCTTTCCCCTACCTTTTTGAACATCTTAACTGTTTTTATGTTTTAATACCCCTGTTCTAACTTCTATCATCTGTGCCATTTCTGCTGACTGAGTATGGGATTATAATTTCCTGCTTCTTTGCTCATCTGGTCATTTTTGTATCTGAGGCATTTACAAGTTGGTTGTTAGGTACTAGAAAAAAAATATGTGTTCAGTTATTTATAATAGATTGTATTTATATATACACTTATTTTACATACATACACACATGAAAGTAAAATAAATGTATATATAAGTACTTTACATACATATATACACACACATGGGCTTCCCTGGTGGCTCAGGTGCCTGCAATGCCGGAGACTTGGGTTCAATCCCTGGGTCAGGAAGATCCCCTGGATCAGGAAATGACACCTCACTCCAGTATTCTCGCCTGGAAAATTACATGGACGGAGGAGCCTGGTAGGCTACAGTCCATGTGATTGCAAAGAGTCGGACACGACCGAGCACACACAAAAAAAACAAAAAATACACACCCATATGTAACTATACACACATGGGTGTGTATATAATTATGTTTGTAGATTATATAAGTAATTTACTATTAGCTTTTTTTCTGGGATACAATTAAGTTACTTAGATTCCTCTTTTCCAGGCTTACCTTGAGGTATGTAGGCAAAACCAGCCCAGGCTTCCTTTTAGCGCTTTTTTGGCCTCACGGTGGACCAGCGGCCGTGCGAGCACTCTCCTGGGTGCCCTGCTCTCGCCCGCTGCACCCTGGCTGTGGGGCATGTGGCCAGTCCAGCCCCGAGAGGCCTCCAGGGACTGACCCACCTCTTTCCAGTGTTTCCGGCCTGGCCTCGGGGAGTCTCAGCAGCATCTGCTGAGCAGACCCAGTGGGACTGGGGGCGAGTGCTCTGCAGACAGCCATGCTCCCGCTCCCCAGGGTGATGCCCCATGACTTCCAGGTGTCTTGTCCTCCCCGAGTTCTCAGCTCTGTTTCTCACTGAGCAAGGCCTGGCAAAGGGGGGAGGGGTGTGAACTGCCCCCCAACCCACACCCCACACTCCAGTGGGGCCAGGACAGGGCCTTGCAGCAAAGCAGCATGTAGCTTCCCGCTGGCCGCCACCTCTGCCTGAGGGGTGGACTCTGCCTCATAACTGCTGTTAAGAGCCTGCAGGATATTCCCGAGCTAAGGAAATTGAGAAAACACTGAATCCTCCAGTGGTCATGATGATGAATGTGTTAGTAAGGGAAAATGAAGGGGAACAGATCAAAGTGGCATCATATAACTTTCACAGTGACTGCAGTACAATTGGGATCCGTTTTTTTTTTTTTTTTTTTATGAGAATGAGGAAATAAAATCAGTACCTTGAAGCCATGTGAGAAATACACCAGGACCTTCAGTCTGCTTGAGAAGGGCAGATGTTGAATTAGGAAAAGAGGATGAAGCTTATTGAAAACATTTAGAAAACCAGAAACCTTTTAACTCTTACTCTTGAGTTGACCGAGTAGAAGTCACTCTATTGTGTTAATTTGAATCTTTGGCTCTTGGGGGACCCATGGCTGTTGGAGCTACATCTGAGGAAGGCTTCAGACTTGTTAGCAAAGTGGGGTGAAATGCAGGGGGCCTATGCCACCTCCTCTCATCATATTAATAATATTTACAATGGAATTTACAGTTACGTGCTTTAGGGTCCTTTGAACGGAGCTGTGCAGTTAGTGGGGTCTTTCTGTTCCCTAATTTCACATCAGACATGAGGGGAGAGGGTGTCACGCCTCTCGTGGATGAGGAAATGGAGTTTCAAAATCGAGAAAGGCTCAGTGGCTGGGCCAGTTCTCAGCCACAGGGACCCACAGGAAATGGAGGCTGCTGACTCCGCGTTCTGCCAGGACACGCTGTCCCTGCGGGACTGGTGGATACACCAGGCTGGTCCTGGGATGACTGTAATTTGCAATCATCTCCTTGTTCCGCCCCACTCAGGCCCTCTGTACCCGCCTGAGTCTGTAGGTGGCACAGTGGTGTCTCCCCAAAAGGCAGCGGGGCTGGGAGCATGGGTCAGGCCAGGCTGGCACCTGCAGAGGTTAAGAGGATGCCGCTGGGTGTTCCCACAGCTCCCCCACAGCTGACTGCAGTCATCTCATACTTGGCTAACTATCCTTTTGCAAAAAAGCAGCATAAATCAATCCAGTTCATGTAAGGAAGGGCAAAAACTTGCTAAGAAAACATTCCTGGAGATTGGTCCTCCGAACTGTAGAAGGTGCCTGGCTTTACAGTCAGCTTAGGCATGAGGAGCAGAGGTCGGGCGACAGACATCTAACAATCATGATGTCTGTGACAGCTGTTTGCAGACATGCCTTGTGGCACACTTAACGGCTGAGCCTTTAATACTGTTTGTTAAACTACAGATTAGATAGTAATGACTTTTCATTAAGGCCAAACCATTTAAGGAAATTGACACTACTTTGTATCCCTGAAAAATGAAATACAGAAACCAAATTTATCAAATGGCCTGATTTCCCCTGAACTGACTTACAGCCCCAACTCCCTTCAGATGGAATCAAACTGAAAACTTACAGCAAATTACTATTACAGAGTATTCATTTCCCAGCTAACTGACCTGATTGTATTGGTCAGTCTTCTGACCGCAAGGGCCATCAGAGCAGTGCTGGCTTCGGTAGGGACACAGGGAGGTGTCAGAGGTCACGTAGGGTAGGGACTCCCCCAGGGACGGGCAGTCTGTGTGGTTTTCAGCTGCGTTCAGGCCTCAGTCATTCCCACAGGGTGAAAGTGGAGGTGTGACGACCTCCATGAATTGCACCCTCTATCTTATCAACAGAGCAGACTTCATACTTTACAGTTGGCCCTCCGCAACCCTGGCACAGACCCTGATCGGGGCAGCAGACTCTGGTGCAATGGCAGACTGTCCTTCTGAGACTGTCACGCAGGTAACGCTCTGGTTCAACTCTGTGAACCAAGACTTGGCTCAAAATATGTACTGAAAAAACAACTTCTGACGTGACCAGATATATATATATATATATTTTCTTTAAGTACACCAGTATCTTAAACTTTTTTTTTAACTTTTCTTACAAAGGATTTGCTGTAAGCCTTCAGGTCATCTTGTCCAACCCCAAAGCTGTATTCAAGCGCCGTGGGTCCCAGCCGGGGATGCAGGAATCTGACTTTTTGAGGCAGATCACGACCGTTGAAGAACTGGAACCAAAAGCAAATAACTGCACCAAGGTACTCCCTTCACTTGTGCCACCTTCCCCCGCCCCTGCCCTTGCTGTGTGCCTGCCTGAGCATGCCTACCCACCAGGTCTCCTCCCCAGGTCCTCGTGTGGCACACTCGGACGGAGAAGGTGAACCTCGCCAACGAGCCCAAGTACCACTTGGACACCGTGACGATTGAGGTGTGACGGGGCTGCCCTGCGCCTCGGGCGTGGGGGGCGGCGGGCGCAGACTCGGCTCCTGCCTCCATTTGTTCTGCATGTTCCCCTATGACCTGGACAGTCTCTGTACAGTACAGCTGAGGGCACGCAGGGTACCACTCTGAGAATCTGACTTGTATTCCCCCTGTTTGGCCTTATAATTGGTTAGAACTGAACAGGTTTTTGAAACAGATGACAAGTATTTTGTCAACAATATGTTCCCAATTTGTGACTTTGCAACGTGAAGTAATTTTTGTCAGGTTGGTGGCAGTATACGTCACAGGAAATAAAACCCACAAAAAAAGGTCTATGGATTCATCTGTTTAATACAGGGATATGACATTTGTCAGTACTAGGCACCATAAAATGTAAACACAATCACTGTCATAAACCTGGATACACCTCAAGGACGAGTGGCTTGTTCAGTTACCCTGTTTGGATCCAGTGCGGAGAAAGGTCTCTTGCTAGGACTGTGTATACATAGGAAAAGACCCCACTTCCAAGGAAGGCAGGTAAAATCTGACTTCTTCAAACATGTGTTAAACTAAGTCATGTCATAACATCCAGGTTTATCTTCCTTTCACTAACCACGTTCCCTGTTAAGCACATCATAACAACAGCACAGTGAGGTGAATGTGACATAAAAGAGTCTGGATACACTAGAAAACAGTGCTCGGTGATACATTGACATTCATTCTATTTATATGATTAAACATTTGATCATACAGTACCTTCCTACAGGATTACTGGCTAATCTGGGGGTGGGGCTCATACTGTTAGAGGTATTACTAACATGATAACTACTTCCCTTATATGCAAACATGAGAGCTATAATTTCATCGAGAGGGAAACTGATTATGCATGTTGACTGAGCAGCTTCCCAGAGACTGTGTCTGCGAAATTCTGGGAATTGTGAGCAAAGCTGCCCTCGACATGGAACGGTTTCTCAACCTGCTTTTCACCACAGCAAATTCAATCAGTACAGACCAACACGGTCAATCAGGTAACTCTTAATATGAACAAATGGGGGAAAAGAAAAAAACATGTATGTACATGAATGGACAGGGGAACCGGGCGTGTCTGAGCAGGAATGCCGGTGGGGGCTCACTTCCACAGCTGCGTGCTGAGCGTCTGCCCCGACGAGCCCCCGGGCCAGCCCGCAGCCCCCGCCGAGGTGCTGGGCGGCTGCCCGAAGCCCGCTGCCGAGGCCGCGCCACCCAAGCTCAGGCCAGCCATCTGCTGGTTCACCTGCGAACACAGAAAAGCCTTCACTTCAGTCGTTGTTTCTTCAGCCGCCGCTGCACACTGTTCACGGCCAGCCTGTTTTCCCAGAGGCAGCCTTTACCTGAAGCTGACACAGTCAGACTCGGAAGTGTAATAACCATTCTAAGTACTTTTCATCCATGTGAAAAGCAATCCAAGCCCTGGGGTAAAAGCAGACGACCACACAATGCTTTCTCTGGGCCTCCATTTCCTTCCACACGTTAGCCCTGCCCATCAAGTAATCTCAAATCAGTTTATATTTATTCACTTTCTGGACTCAATTTCTTGTCCCCCAAAGATGAACCACAAGTGAAAAAAGTACCAAGGCAATCTTTGAATTCGTATCTGAATACACTACTCCAACTTTCAACTACACTAGAAGAGAGTGCTTTAACTACTAAAGACTAAGGAAATGTTTAAAAGTAAAATACTCCAAAATTATGAATTGTATATGATGGCAACTGTTCTCCTGTTACTCAAGTCTTAAATACCTCAATATACTTTCTAAATATTAAAAAGTCATAAAGCATTATTTTTCTTTTGCTACGTAAGTATCTAAAATTAATTTACATTATATGACAAAAGGTGCAGGATTACATGTACTTTTCTTCCAGACTGGAGTTTCACCTGCTTTTTGTGTGTACACATACGACTGGAGTCGTAAGTGTACATAATAAGCCTCCCGCGCTCAGTCGTGTCTTACTCTGCGGCCCCATGGACGGTGGTCCACTAGACTCCTCTCTCCATAGGATTCTCCAGGCAGGAATACTGGAGTGGGTTGCCATGCCCTCCTCCTAGGGATCTTCCCATCCCAGGGACTGAACCCCTGTCTCCTGCACTGGCAGGTGGATTCTTTACCACTAGCACCACCAGGGCAGCTCAAGCCTCCTGAGCCTTCTCCTTCTCACTTCTAAGACGGATGCGGAGTGAAGGAAAGGCAAGGAGATTTACCACAAAGTACAGTGGATTCAAAACCTGTGCTCAGGGTGGAACTGTATTAATAAAGTTAATTTGTCTACAGTTCCTCAAAGACAGTAATATTAACCACGTCACCAATGAAGCATCATGGAGGGGCAGGTCACTTCTTCCCAGGTGCTAAACGATGTCTTAACCCCCCTGCCATGGCCTGCAGATGCCGCCAGGGAGCGCTGGAGCAGAGCATCCCCTTCGGCACACCTGGAAATAATGCAGGGAAGCCCCGGCCCACCACCCGGGTTCAGAGGCCACTCTAACCTGAGCAGGGTCTGCACCAGCATTCTGGCCACACAAAGGCTCTTACTGACATTTGGTACTTACAATTTTTGAAATGCCCAGACAGCAGAGATCAATGTCATATAAATGCTCCTTTAAACAGTGATAGTAAAAATTACTTGGAATATTCATAGGCTATACAGTGATTTTGCTAATGTTAATTAAAAATCACTATATACAGTCCTATTCTCTGAATGCTGCAGAGAACAGAAATCAAGGGCAGCCAAATACCAGAGGAACATCAAACAGGAAGCATACAAAGAAGGGTGGGAGATGAACCTACATCTGAGGTCTCTGTCTATAGAGCCAGAGAGAAGTCAGAATGGATTTGAAAGAGGAAACACTAAATGCCATCTCCTGGCTCTTAACTAACAGGCAGAAATGGGATCTCGAAACATGAGATGTAGGACACAAATAAGGATTTGCTTGTATCTTATGGGAATTCCTGAACTAGTGGGTATTCTTTTTAAACATAAATGTGATTATAATATAAGAAATACAACTCTACAAACACATTTAAACAAAAAGATTCTTTATACATCCATGCACAGTAGCCATGGAGAACAGCCTAGATCTCTCAGAAATAGTGCTGTGAGAATGCAAGACTGGGTTTTTTTTTTCCTAATTTGTGGAAGTTACCAAGAACCCTTGAAATTATTAGTGAAAATAAATTGGTCTAAGTTGTTGACATAAACGCCCTCTCAGGGAGCTGGGTTAAGGCTCGGCACGCTAATTTCAAAAAATGCCCAAGATAACGTCTAGCTGTTACACAAACAAATATGGACACTCAACAGTTACAGCTGTGCTGGAATCGGAAATGAAAAACTACACGACATTCTCTACAGAATGTTCTAAATACAGGAGCAATGGCAGCTCATTTGTCTATCTATTGAGACAGTTTTGACCTTTTATAACATTCTCCCTACTCAATTCTTTCTGCCAGATTGTTACGAGTTAAAAACAAACAAACCCATTGACCGGATAGACCTGGTCTGACTCTGGAGAGGCTGGGGGGTAGTGCCTACCTGGGGGAGGTTCCATGGGCTCTGCGGAGCTGGCTGCAGGCCAAATTTCCCCTGGGCTGCGCCCAAGTGAGCGACCATCCCTGGGGGCCCGACCACGCCCTGCGCCAGCGGCATCACAGCAGTCTGTGCGCTGCCCATGAAGCCATTGGGCACTGGCACGCCCACCATCATGCCCGCGCTTGGCCCCAGTGAGCTGCCCACCAGGCCGGGTGCCGCGGGCACAGGCACGCCCATGGACGGGAAGCCTGGAAACGCAGGCGGTGCTTGTGAGGTAAACGGTAGATTCGTGGGTCCCATAAACACACCTGCAGCAGAAGAACCAAGCAAAGAAAACGCATGAGACAACTGAGATATTGCACACTGCTGCCCTCAATGAGCACAGACAAAGGATGACCAGCTCTAAACTGCCCATGGCAAAAACTTTAATTCCGGTCTGGCTGCTCCTACAGCTCAGGCCAGCTCACACCTTACATCCTCAGGGCCGGTTACTTCCAGAAAGCAGACAAATCAGCTACGAGCCTGAGCAAATTAGAGTGGATGAATCTTGTGCAGCAGCCACATAACATGCCCACTGTGAAGACGAGACGACACAGCAGGGGCTGCTGCTGCTCTGCACGCTCATCTCTCACGACCAGATAAACAGTCAGAGCTGACGGCATCTGGTTTTAATGGAAGCAGCTGGGATGTCATATAATTTCAGTTCACATGTGAAATGCAGCCTGTTATTTCAGAGGAAATGACAGATTAAAACTACAAACAGTAAATCTTACCATGCTAGTATTTCTTTATAATTATGTTTTTAAAAAATCTCAGAGTTCTTTTGATTTCATGTGTTATCTCAGACTTACTGCTTAACTTATAGAAAAAATACCACAGTGTACAGTTATAAGCTTCATGCAAATCAAGCTTAAATAATTCTTCAAAGATAATCCATTTCCTGTAAGGCTTGTGAAACAATATTAAGTAATATGACACCAAGCTGTTAATCTCAAATGAATAAAGTTTTGTGCATCCTGTATATGCTTTCTATTTCCTAATGCTTCTTTCATGTCAGTTTTGTAGTTGTGCAAACTGCAACAACAGAAGCACTCATTACACAGGACAAACAGGAAGAAACATCATTGACATTCTAAAACCACAACGGCTGCATTGAAGGCAGGTTTCGATGAATTACCAGGAGCACCCTGCTGCTGGATGGCCCCGGCGCCATACAGAGACAAGATGGAGTCTTTGGAGAGCTGCTTCTTGGCCACCTCTTCTGACTTTGCAGCTTGCTCAGTGAACAGATCCAGATCCCCAGATGTCACTGCAGACAGAGTGGCAGCTGCTGGTGCAGAGGACGTCCCCTGAGACAGATACCAAAACAGGCTGTCGAATTCCACATCACAAACCAGAGCTCACCCATTCCTTGGCATCCAAATGAAGCTGTGAAATTAGAAACTAAACAAACGCAGAAGGTAAAACGGTGACACTGAAGAGAATCACTCCCGAGCCCAGGCAAGACCAACAAGCAGGATAAGGGGCTGACACCTCCTGTTTTGAACCTGAAAATGTAAATGAAGTAGACAGAACCTCTGATGCAGAACTTCCATCACATCCTGGCCACAGCGGCTTCAACAATAGGCATGTGGTGCTGCCCGACCAGGATTCCTGGAGATGTTTGGGCATCTCCTGCAGCAACTACTGCTTCAAAGGAATGGGTATCCCTTAGAATAAAGAACATTTCTAGGGAGCAGTCTCTCAGAGCTATTTGAGATGCTGCCTCCCGGGCTGTGGTCCTCATTTTGCCCCAAATAAAACTTAACTTGCAACTCAAAAAAAAAAAAAAAAAAGAACATTTCTGTAGCTATAGCAGACTGCAGGACATTCCTGTAATGACTGATTTTGTCATCTCTGGGGGGAAAAAAAAGTATTGTTTTTCTAAAGCAACATCATGATATTTTTATGAACCTAATCTAATCCATTTTAACCACAACATTAGAATGTTTCCAGACTACCCAGAAATGAGGAACAGCAAATGTGCAACCACCTACACTCTCCCTGACACTTTGCATTCTGCTATGGACAGAAGTGAAGTAAAGTGAAGTCACTCAGTCGTGTCCGACTCTTAGCGACCCCATGGACTGTAGCCTACCAGACTCCTCTGTCCATGGGATTTTCCAGGCAAGAGTACTGGAGTGGGTTGCCATTTCCTTCTCCAGGAGATCTTCCCGACCCTGGGATCGAATCCAGGTCTCCCGCATTGTAGGCAGACGCTTTAGTGTCTGAGCCACCAGGGAAGTCTTGCTATGGACAGGGGTAAGTACAAATAAATACAAATAAACATGTGGACATTTAACACAAAACAAAAATTTTCACTTAATCTCCTATATCTTGCACACACACACACAGTATTACACAGCCACAACTGATACCTCATTTTAATCATCTATACAATAATCACATTTGTATATAAGGAATTGACTTAGATATGAAGAGTTTCAAAGAAATCTATGAAGGCTAGTAAAAACTGGATACGTCTTCTCAAATTATAAAATAAGGTGAGCAGCAAACAGAAGTTAAATCATATCTATGATTTGGCTTGAATTTTTAAAAAAATCAAACATTTAATGTCTTCGCTAAAAAACCTCCCAATAAACTACTATCCATGCTCATAGCTAACTTAAAGAGAACAGTATTTTCAATCTATTATTAACAAATTAAGCAAGAATTTTAAGATAGGAAAAACCATGTATCTTTGCAAAAGATCTGAAATGTGTAAGAAATCAGACATGATGGGATTCAAATGTAACAGTGGGCTTGAATCAAATACACATGCAGCACCAATGCAGCAGCAGAAGGCAGGGCTGAGAGCGTGGGCCTCACAGCTCCCACAGGCCCTAGACTATCACGCCACCGTCCCACGCTCTCCCTGGGGCCTGGGGAGAGGAGCGGCCTCGAAGCTGAGCCTGGGGACCACAAGGCGCGCTCTGCACAATGGTGCGTCAACTGTTCACATTGCTAGATAACAGAGCAACCACCTCCCTGAGTGATCTTCCATCCTAGTTTCTGTTAGTTTCTGTTTCTGCTTCAAAGGAATGGGCATCCCTTAGAATAAAGAACATTTCTACAGCTACAGCAAGACTGCAAGACGGTCCCACATGACCGATTTTGTTGTCTTTGGGGGGAAAAAAAGTTTTGTTTTTCAAAAGCAACATCATGGTATTTTTATGAATCTAATCTAATCCACTAGATCTTCCATCTTAGTTTCTGTTCAAATCTGAGAACCTGCCCCAAACCCTGAGGTCTATTCCCCAAGGAGGGTACACACGTATGAGAACACCCAAAGTGCTGGGGAGGCCACGACTGCGTCGCACACTAGAGCAGCCTCCTGCTCCAGACACAGATGTTTCTTCTGATGAATGCCTGCCTCCGTGTGGATGCAGGCTAAGCAGAGCCGCACCAAGCAGCCTGGCTAGTAAGCCTTCCCACTGCTGTTTGCTTGAGGGGCTCCACGAGCTGGCACGACCACTCCAAGGTAAAGGAGGACAAGGCTGACAGTCAGCGTGCACTTCTGGAGGCCGCAGGACTCCAGCCAAAGGCTCTTTGGATCTGGAGCCAAGCCAAACCACGGCGCCTGGGTCTAGATGCTGTGGGGACGTGTATATTACAGACAGGACAGGTGAGGGGTGGGTTCCACATGTCTCCTATGGGGACACTGGAATGACTCCCCTCAACCTGAAATACACGTGGACTCCCAGCCCCTCAGGGAAGACCCCACAGCCAAATGGAGAGCTGTCGGGAATCCAGCCCAGCGTGTACTCACATAAGGGTAACTGACCAGAATTCGTACCATACTCGGAAAATCGGGACTGAAAGAAGATGGGGTTCAGAACCCACCAAATTAGGAGACTACATACAGCCTGTGCATAAAACATGTGCTTGAACTCACCCCTCCCTCCCCGGATTTTTAAAGACATCATTTTGAAACCATGTCTGGATTAGTCTTCACATGTAGTTTGAACGGAAGATGATTCTGTGTATACAATTATTTTAGAGGAATCAATAAAACGAGCATAACTTTGGTCCAAAAACAGTATTCCATAAAAAGAATTAGGTGTGGCTTTAACAACCCACCCTGTTTCCTCCAACTACAGAGGCAGACAGCCTGAGCCTGAAGGCTAGGGCTCACTCTGCTCACCCCCGACACAGAGGAGCCGAGTCACGGCCGGGCTCACTCTGCCCACCCCGGGCACAGGGGAGCGGCGCCCACAGCCAGACTCACGCCGCTCACCCCGGGCAGAGAGGAGCTGCGCCCACAGCTGGACTCACGCCGCCCACCCCGGGCAGAGGGGAGCAGCGCCCACAGCCAGACTCACGCCGCCCACCCCAGGCAGAAGGGAGCTGCGCCTGTGGCTGGGCTCATGCTGCCCACCCCGGCCACAAAGGAGCCGCGCCCTCGACTGGGCTCACACTGCCCACCCCGGGCACAGAGGAGCCACGTCACGGCCGGGGTCATGCAGCCCACCCCGGGCAGAAGGGAGCTGCGCCTGCGGCCGGGCTCACGCTGCCCACCCTGGGCAGAGGGGAGCCGCACCCGCGGCTGGGCTCACACCGCACAGGGAGCCTGCTCCAGCCTGCACCTGCTCTAACTCTGGACGGGGCCTCGGCCGGGAGGGGCAAGGCAGCTCTTAACCGCCGAGCACGCTAGACCAAAAGAAACTACTTTTCACGCTTGCACAGCTACGGTATTAGCCTTAGACGATTTTTCACTACCACACATCCCCTTACCTGCACACATTCACAAGGTCGTGAACGTTAACTGAAACAGTACTAGCAACACTTAGTTCCTCCTGTCCTCTGCTGGGGGAGGGAGGAGAGGGGACAAAGCCATAAAATAAAGCTATTGTTTCTGAAAATAAACAGTAATGCTGCACTTAAACTAATGAGTCCTAAGAAATCTATTCGCTCAATTCTAGTGATTAATTATACAATGACTATCATAATGATAATATGTGTAACAAAAACATATGTCTTTAGTCTTAATAAGACATGAGTTCTTCCTTGGTAATACTTTCTGTCCAATTCCCATTTGGCTCACGTTTTCTACAGAAAGGGAAAAATTTTAAATCTTAAGCTGTATGCTTAAAAGTAACCCATGTTCCTGAAAGTTTACATATTTCACCTTAAAGACAACACTGCATGTTATCACTTATATGTGGAGTCTTTAA
This sequence comes from Bos indicus, assembly GCF_029378745.1. Classification (NCBI taxonomy): domain Eukaryota; kingdom Metazoa; phylum Chordata; class Mammalia; order Artiodactyla; family Bovidae; genus Bos; species Bos indicus. Next base: position 10,132,189 of record NC_091768.1, on the reverse strand, counting down.
AATAAACAAGAAAGGCAAACCCATAGAAACAGAGAAGAATGGTGGTTGCCAGTGGCGCAGGAGGAAGGGAAATAAAAGGGAACAAATTTATAGTCATAAGATCAATGAGCCCTGAGGATCTAAGGCATAACATAGGTGATTATACTGTACTGAATAAATGAAATTTGATGAGAGTAGATTTTAGGGATTTTCAACAAAATTAAATTTGTAAGATGATGGATAAGTTAAGTTGGTGGTAGGAATCTTTTCAATTACATTTCAATAAAGCTGAAAAAAAAATTTAAAGTATTTAACAATTTATAATTCTAAAAAAAAAGATGTGATTGACAAGGAATTAAATCTTCAAATATACAAACATCTCAATATAAAAAACAACCCAATTAAAAAATAATGGGTAGAAGATCTAAATAGGCATTTCTACAAAGAAGATATACAGATGGCTAAAAAGCACATGGAAAAATGCTCAACATAACTAATTAAGAGAAATGCAAATCAAAACTACAATGAAGTATCACCTCACTCCAGTCAAAATGGTCATCATCAAAAAGCCTACAAACAATACATGCTGGAGAGGGTGCAAAGAAAAGGGAGCCCTTCTGCACCGCTGGGGCTTCCCAGGTGGCTCGGTGGTGAAGAATCTGCCTGACAGGCAGGAGAGGCGGGTTCAGCCTCTAGGTTGGGAAGACCCCCTGCAGAAGGCAATGGCAATGCACTCCAGTTTCTTGCCTGAGAAATCCCATGGACAGAGGAGCCTAGCAAGCTACAGTCCACAGGGTTGCAAAGAGTTGGACACGACTTAGTGACTAAACCACCACCATCATCTACACAGTTAATAGGAATGTAAATTGCAGCCACTATGGAGAACAGTACGGAGGCTCCTTTAAAACCTAAAAATAGAACTACCACATGATCCAGCAATCCCGCTCCTGTGCATATATCCAGAGAAAACCATAATTAGAAAACATACATGCACCCCAGCACTATTTACAATAGCCAGGACATGGAAGCAACTTACACATCCATCAACAGATGAATGGATAAAGATGTGGTACGTATATACAATGGAGTATTTGTTGTTGTTTAGTTGTTAAATGATGTCCAACTCTTCTGCAACCCCATGGACTATGGCTTGCCAGGTTCCCCTGTCCATGGTATTTCTCAGGCAAGAGTACTGGAGTCGGTTGCCATTTCCTTCTCCAGGGGAGCTTCCTGACCCAGGGATCAAACCCGTGTCTCATTCATTGGCAGGTGGATTCTTTACCACCAAGCCACCAAGGAGGCCCAATGGAATATTGCTACTGCTGCTGCTAAGTCGTTTCAGTCGTGTCCGACTCTGTGCAACCCCGCAGATGGCAGCCCACCAGGCTCCCCCGTCCCTGGGATTCTCCAGGCAAGAATACTGGAGTGGGTTGCCATTTCCTTCTCCAAGCCACCAGGGAGGCCCAATGGAATATTACTCAGCCTTTAAAAAGAATGAAATAATGCCACTGGTGAAGTAAGTCAGACAGAGAAAGACAAGTACCACATGACACCACTTATATGTGGAATAAGTTCATTCCACATGAACTTATAAGAAAGAAGTTCATTTACAAAACAGAAACTTATTTACAAAACAGAAATATAGGCTCACAGACAGAAAACAAACTTACGGTCACCCAAAGGGAAAGAGAAGGGGAGGAATAAATTAGGAGTTTGGGATTAACACACACACACTACTATGTATAAAACAGATAACATCTAGGACCTACTGTACAGCATGGGGAACGATATTCAATATTTTATAATAACCTGTAAGGAAAAGGAATCTGAAAAACAACATATATGTATAACTGAATCACTCTGCCATAAACCTGAAACTAACACAGCATTGTAAATCAACTATAGTTTAATTTTTTTTAAAAAAAGAATAAAGGCAAAAAAAAAAAAAAGAAAAAAACATGAAATTCCATGTAATGTTAAGAAGGTAAGTCAAAATTTCTTAATCATTGGTACTTTTAAAAAATCTTGATCACTAATATTGTCTTCTAAATAATTTTTAAAAAATCATAAAAATTAAAAAGTAAGGAACATTTGCTAAAAAATCATGTGTTTGTCTTCATTAAAAAAAGAATATGAGTATTGAGTTTGCTAGAATTTCTTGTTCTGGGTTTTCCTGCACCAATGAACACAAATGAACTTATTTACAAAACAGAAGGAAACACTGTCCAGAGCTGGATCGACAGGAGCAGGAGAAAAAGACAACTGGCTTTTAGGACATGTTCACATACCCACAGTTCAAAACCTCTTATGGAAGTACCCTGTGGATCACGGGCAAGGCTGAAACAGTTCGACTTTCCCCACTTACTCATTCTAAACTCTGTCTGTCTAAAAAGTAAGAGTCAACAAACTTCAGGGGATGACTACTTAGGCTTTGTGGATCACAGAGTATCTACTACTACCTAGCTGCAAATTCTCAACTTGCTTCTGCCGTGGAAAGCAGCCACAAACAATGCCTAAGTAAAAGAAGTGGCTGTGTTCCAATCACACTTTGTCTGCAAAAACAAGCTACAGGCTTAGCTTGCCAACTCCTGGCCTAAATAAAGATCAGGAGGCTTTCAAATCAGAAACAATTCAAAATGGAAACTTTCCAAGAAGGAAATACATAGTGATCCTGTAAAAGCACACTCCCACACAATACCTGAGCCGGAGGCATGACAGTTGCAGGTAAGGGGTTAGAGATCATCGGTCCAAAGATGTCCAGGTCATCGTTCAGGGCTGGCCCCACGACTGCACTCCCATTGGTCACCGGCGCCTCGGCAGGCCCATCTGAAAAGAGCACAGAGTCTCGTCCTAAAGGTTCTAGAATGTCTTAAAAGTACCTGGAACATGGCATTATTCTAAAACTTAACATATAGTTAAAAGAAAAGTTCAGAATGTTAACAACAAAATATATATGCCCTCCTTTAAAAAAAACAAACAAATATATATATATATGCCCACCTCTTACCCAGGCTATACCCTCTTTCCCAAAGAAACCACTTTCAGTTTTGTTTGTTCTCAAAGAAACAGTCTTTACCCACTGGTTTCTAGGTATGTATGCAAACCCCCTTTTCACCAGTGGTACTACACTATTCACACTATTCTGTGTCCTGATGCTTCCTTACATGTAAGGTGCTGTTCTGAGTACTTTACATATATTAATTCATCTAATCCCCATAACTATATAGGACTGGATGAGACAGACCCACTTTTGAGGGAACCAGCTAAGCTGGGATTTGACACCACCTTCCTGCAAACGCTGCCTCTTCATAAAGGCACGCATGTGTGTTTCCAATAGTAGTTCATATCATGTTTACCTAACCTTGGAAGTAAATATTAATGACTTTAAATTCCTGAAATGTTAAAATTTAAAGTTATATAAGGGATAGAAAGAAAACAAATGTACCCTACATACTGATTCTGTAGGAAGTATCACAGAACACTGAAATAAATCCTTTCTTTATTCAGACATAGTGACCTTCAGCAATGGCCCCAGATCAGCCCCCTGCTCACCCTCACAGCTCCCATACCCCCTCCTCATGGCAGCCCAGAACTTACAAGGTGTGAAGTAGGGGCTCAGGTGGGATGCAGGGCAGAGAGCTGTGAGACCGGGGTTTCAGGGAATGGGACCCGGCCACAGCTCAGTCCTCTGTAGGTACAACCTCGAGGAAGACCTTAGAATATCACAACCCCATCTCCGGGGACTTACATCCCAATCAAGCTTCTACTTTAACAGCTTCCAATCTCATTTTGGAAAAAAAAAGTCCTTTCCATCAGAGGGGATTGGAATGCAAAAGTAGAAAATCAAGAGATACTTGGAGTAACAGGCAAATTTGGCCTTGGAGTACAAAATGAAGCAGGGCAAAGGCTAACAGAGTTTTGCCAAGAGAACACACTGGTCATAGCAAACACCTTCTTCCAACAACACAAGAGACGTACCTACACATGGACATCAACAGGTGGTCAACACCGAAATCAGATTGATTATATTTTTTGAGGTCAAAGGTGGAGAAGCTCTATACTACAGTCAGCAAAAACAAGACCGGGAGCTGACTGTGGCTCAGATCATGAGCTCCTTATTGCCAAATTCAGACTGAAATTGAAGAAATTAGGGGAAAACACCAGGCCATTAACCTATGACCTAAATCAAATTCCTTATGATCATACAGTGGTCAAGGGATTAGATCTGATAGAGTGCCTGAAGAATTATGGATGGAGGTTCATGATATTATACAGGAGGTGGTGATCAAAACCATGGCCAAGAAAAAGAAATGAAAAAAGGAAAAATGGCTGTCCGAGAAGGCCGTACAAATAGCTAAGAAAAGAAGAGAAGTGAAAGGCAAAGGCGAGAAAGAAAGATATACCCACCTGAATGCAGAGTTCCACTGAACAGCAAGGAGAGATAAGAAAGGCTTCTTAAGTGAACAACGAAGAGATTGAGGAAAACAACAGAATGGGAAAGACTAGAGATCACTTCAAGAAAATGAGAGATATCAAGGTAACATTTCAAGCAAAGATGAGTACAAAAGGACAGAAATGATATGGACCTAACAGAAACATAAGATATTAAGAAGAGGTGGCAAGAAAACATAGAAGAACTATACAAAAAAGATCTTAATGACCCAGAAAACCATGGTGGTGTGATCACTCACCTAGAGCCAGATATCCTAGAGTACAAAGTCACTTTGGAAACATCACTACAAACAAAGCTAGTGGAGGTGATGGAACTCCACCTGAGCTATTTCAAATCCTAAGAGATGATGCTATTGAAGTGCTGTACTCAATATGCCAGCAAATGTGGAAAACTCAGTAATGGCCATAGGACTAGAAAAAGTCAGTTTTCATTTCAATCGCAAAGAAAGGCAATGCCAAAGAATGCTCAAACTACCGTGCAATTGCACTCATTTCACATGCAAGCAAAGTAACGCTCAAAATTCCCCAAGCAGGCTTCAACAGTACATGAACCGAGAACTTAATGATGTTCAAGCTGGATTTAGAAAAGGCAGAGAAACAGAGATCAAATTGCCAATGGTGCCAAGGTGGTGACCTTACCTGCCTCCTGTGAAATCTGTATGCAGGTCAAGAAGCTACAGTTAGAACTGGACATGGAACAGCGGACTGGTTCCAAATTGAGAAAAGGCGTACATCAAGGCTGTATACTGTCACCCTGCTTATTTAACTTCTATGCAGGGTACACAATGAGAAATGCCAGGCTGGATGAAGCACAAGCTGGAATCAAGACTGCCAGGAGAAATATCAATAGCCTCAAATACAGAGATGACACCACCCTTATGGCAGAAAATAAAGAGGAACTAAAGAGCCTCTTGATGAAGGTGAAAAAGGAGAGCGAAAAAGTTGGCTTAAAACTCAACATTCGAAAACCTAAGATCATGGCATCTGGTCCCATCACTTCATGGCAATAGACGGGGATATAATGCAAACAGTGATATGGACTTTATTTTCTTGGGCTCTAAAATCACTGCAGATGGTGACTGCAGCCACAAAATTAAAAGACGCTTGCTCCTTGGAAGGAAAGTTATGACCAACCTAGACGGGATATTAAAAAGCAGAGACATTAGTTTGCCAACAAAGGTAGGTCTAGTCAAAGCTATGGTTTTTCCAGTATTCATGTACAGATGTGAGAGTTGGACTCTAAAGAAAGCTGAGTGCAGAAGAATGGATGCTTTTGAACTGTGGTGTTGGAGAAGATTGTGGAGAGTCCCTTGGGCAGCAAGGAGATCCAACCAGTCAATCCTAATGGAAATAAGTCCTGAATATTCATTGGAAGGACTGATGCTGAAGCTGAAACTCCAATACTTTGGCCACCTGATGCAAAGAACTGACTCCTTGGAAAAGACCCTGACGCTGGGAAAGACTGAAGGCAGGAGGAGAAGGGGACGACAGAGGATGAGATGGTTGGATGGCATCACCAACTCGATGGACTTGAGTTTGAGTAAGCTCCAGGAGATGGTGAAGGCCAGGGAAGCCTAGTGTGCCTTAATCAATGGGGTCACAGTGAGTTGGACACGCCTGAGCAACTGAACAGCAACAACAATCTCATTTGATCTCTCTGATGAACCATACATGTCTCAAAGGCACACAGGTATCTTCTAAAACCTCTTCAAAATGAGGTGGATGGACGTCTTGCATACAGTAGGACTTCAAATATCTGGCAAATTTAATGGAAGCTCTACCACATACTGGGTATTTCTATCACAACCCACAGGAACTCATAGATTTCTTCTCTTTCTTGAAGTGTAACTATGGAAATTTGTATCTTTTATTTCCCCGTTTCCACGTTTAAGCTTCAGGGAAACAACTCATCATTAATTTCAAGGAACAAAGGGTCACAATAATCTTTACTACTTAATTTGTAAAACTGTATGAAAACCATGAAAGGTTAGTTTGGAAGAGACCAACTGCAAATATTTCTCAATCATTTTCAGTGATATTACATTATCAGAGCAATAAGAAAGAAATATTCAGCGTATACATGTTTATGTGTTACACATGTTAGATCTCTATCAAGCACTATGGACAATTTAAAGATCAAGCAATAACACGATGCACAGACTACTACTAATTTATAATATACAGAACTTTAAGCTAACACACAACCATGATGTAAAATTCAAACACGATTTACACATGACAGTATATTCCCCATATCTAGCTCATTCAAAATGGCAACATGCATTTTGAAATTAGACCTCTTTAAAGAGCTACTGCATGTCTTTCAGCCCACTACCAGCGCAGCACATCAGAGAGTACACGTCAGACAGAGCGGTGAATGAACCACAAGTAACGTACTTTAGAAAGACAGGGTTTCCTAGGTTAAAAACACAAACAAAAGAATACGTTGCCTGCGGCATCCACAACTCAGTAACGAAACTCAAGTGGCAACACCGCCTGTGTCAGCGGTGCCTGCACTCCTAAGCTGCAGAGCGGAGGACGGGGAAACCACCTCATCAGGCTCGTTCACTCTACCACACCAACAAGGAAGCACTGCGACTGCAGGAAACACGACCACATCACAAGCAAATTAACCTCACAAACAGAAGCACATGTCCTCCAGAACAAACCATGACCAAGAGGACGAAAAGCGAAAAAAAAAGGAGAAAAGAAAAACCCGACAAGTTGAGCCTAAATAACTACTCTCAGTTTTTCAGTTAAAATTTGTTGCTGTTTTACGTAACAGCAAACACTGTAACAATCAGGAAAAATTTATATTTCAAAAAATTTTAAGTGTTAGAAAATACTATTAACATTATTATTACTATTATTATTTTCAGTGAATCGGGAGAAATGCTGTCAACTGATTTTTTGCCACAGAACATGTCAGTTGACTTACACAGCACCAGTAAGCTCAGGATGTGATATGTGAGAACAAAGACGTTCATTTACTACAAGCAAATAATCTACTTTCATTCTTTTATAAACTGTACATCCTTCAGAAATTTTAAATCTGTTTGAAGCAGTACATTATATGCCACTAAGGATACTAATTTCTTTATACTTTGAAGTCTAAACCCTGATCAGTACTTAGTAATACATTATCTAATCTGTAAAATGACATGTGGCACTTTATTTAGTTTTCAAAGTCTTATTTCACCTTTCACAGCCGTAGGGTCACATATGTGACTAATAAAAGTAAGAGTCAGCACTCAGTATAGTGTTTGCTTTGTGCCAAGCCTGAAAAAATACAAATACACACACATACACTTGTCCAGTCTTTATTATAATGCTGTGAAGTGAAAGAAGGAAAGAAAGTGAAGTCGCTCAGTCATGTCCGCCTCTTTGCGACCCCACGGACTGTAGTCTACCAGGCTTCTCCATCCATGGGATTCACCAGGCAAGAATACTGGAGTGGGTTACCGTTTCCTTCTCCAGGGGATCTTCCCGACCCAGGGATCGAACCCAGGTCTTCCGCATTGGAGGCAGACGCTTTAACCTCTGAGCCACCAGGGAAGCCCATAAAAGAGGTACTAAAACTACCCTCATTTACAGATGGCAAAAAATGTTAAACTTGTCCAGTATCACAGATACAACAAAGTCTCAGACTATAATCTTAAATTCAGTTTTTACTTTAAAAGTGACAAATTCCTGCCAAAGATGCAAACCACACAAAAATAAAAGTTCCCTTCCACATGTGATAGTGATGGCTACACAAAAATGTGAAAGAACTTAATGCCATGAAAACTTAAAACTGATTAAAATGGTTAAATTTTAATGTGTATTATACCCAATAAAAAAATCCCTATCATTCATTTTGTATGCTTATAAGGATGAGTAAGGAGAAGGCAATGGCACCCCACTCCAGTACTTTTGCCTGGAAAATCCCATGGACAGAGGAGCCTGGTGGGCTGCAGTCCATGGGGTCGCTAAGAGTCAGACACGACTGAGCAACCTCACTTTCACTTTTTACTTTCATGCACTGGAGAAGGAAATGGCAACCCACTCCAGTGTTCTTGCCTGGAGAATCCCAGAGACAGGGGAGCCTGGTGGGCTGCCATCTATGGGGTCGTACAGAGTCAGACACGACTGAAGCAACTTAGCGGCAGCAGCAGCAAGCATGAGTAAAAATATGCTTAAAATAATGTATATACAATGAGAGTTTTCTTAAATAAAATTGTGTTATGTATACGTGGGTGGGGCAGACAGACTGCATTTGATGACACTGCATGGACCCACGGTAACTTGCAGCTTCAATCCTCCAACACTGGCATGGAGGCAGCTTCCAGACCAGAACCACTGCAGACCCAGAGCAGCACCATGTACAGTCCTGACCCTAATGCGGGCAGGCCTCGCTTCCTCTACAGTCATCAACATGCCTTCTGCTCCCACTACTGCACTGGAGAACAGCTGCATCCTCTCCTTCCATTAAGTACGTGTGTGTGCTCAGTCCTCAGGCACGTCCGACTCTTTTGTGACCCTCTGTCCATGGGACTTCCCAGGCAAGAGTACAGAATGGGTTGCCATTTCCCCCTCCAGGGGATCTTCCAGACCCAGGAATCAAGCCTGTGTCTCCTGCAGTGCACGCAGATTCTTCACCACTGAGCCACCAAGGAAGCCTTTTATATATAAACTGGCCTTTGGAAATCTCAGAAAGGCATTCCAGACAAAAAACAAAGCGGGGCTTTCTTTGTAATCACCTCTGGCAGCGAGTGAAGCTGCCATGAAAGTCAACTTACGCGAGCCCAAGGGACTCTGGGATCCTTTAGAATGAGGCAGTGGAAGCGTCTGCTTAGGGACCGTGGTCTCTGTGCCAACACTGATATCTGCGTCGAGTGACTGGGAAAGGTCTTCTCTGAGCTCCACAAACCTAAGGTGAAGAACTCTCCCAGGCCCGTGTCCCACCTCACAGACAGCACGGAACACAGCTGTCCTCTCCTCTCTCCCCTGAAGTCTCCCCTCCACAGGATCCTCTAACATGATGGCGTAAAACCCCCCTCGATTCTCCTTGTTACTAAAAAGCCAAGCATTCACAGAACTGTTGAAAAACAAAGCCTTTTAACTTAAATGAAAACTTCTCAACCTTGGAAAATCAGCAAACAAAATCCCAGCGTATCTCCCCATTGGATTTCAATGATGGTTAATTTGACTTACCATGTTTGGCTTGCTAAACACATTGTCTACAAAGAATTCTCAAATCACCTCAAAACTTTTATTTTTTACTACAGGATAAGATCTTGGTTTTTTACCTGTTTTTTCTCCATATTTGAAGCTATGTGATTGAAGTACCTCTGTTAATAGTTTCCTGATATAAAGTTGGTTAAAATTTCATCTTTTAATAGATCACTTAGATAATATAATGTATGGGTTTTCTGTTGCTTTTTCAGGCACAGCAGATGGAGATTTTGTAACAAAGCGTTGTTACATGGCAAGAGGGTAATGATAAAATTGAAGTTTATCATTCCTTTTCATGGTAACAATTTGAGGACTGGAGAAAATGTTCAAGATTAAAACTTGATGCTCAAGCTTTACAAAACACTTCTATTTTTTATTTTCAGGATTTAAATAGGACAACTGAAAATTATATTACCATCATTATAAACATGACCTGTTCCCTAAACTTTTTAAAAGAATATTCACATGCTATCACTTCTGTCTGTATAAAGCATGGGAAGGGCTCCCCTTCATTACCTCCAGTTTCAGAAACGCAGGGCCCAGAGATTAAAGACTTGGAGTCAATTCTCTAGTGAAGCAGCAAAACTTGGACTAGAACCAAGTCTTCGGACCCCAAGACCAGTGAGGCTCTTTTAAGCTGCATTTCACAGAAGTCATGTAGTTACAACTGTATACAACTACAAAGAAACCATCTAAACTCCGAAAATCAGAAACCAGCTTTTAGTTGATAATTATCTGTGCTGTTAAGAGAAGCACAGAGGTGACCAGCTCGGAAAGCGCAGCACAGCACAGCCTCAGAGCTGTCTCTCCCCGCGGCATCCTCCGCCGAGCCCGGCGCCTCCCCAGCGCACAGCGGGAGCAGGCAGCGTGGCCACAGCGGGCGCTGGGCTACAGGCGGACATAGGCAGCCCCACCACCAGCCCTGCCGCCCAGCGCAGCCTCTTCCCCAAGTGCCCACCAGCAGCACAGGCTCTGCTGGCTAAGGGAAAGCTCAGAGACCACAAAAGCCACAGAACATCAAGGTGTTAAAAAAGCTTTTCAGATAAATATTTTAAAATTTAGAAAGAACGAGTCTTATTCAAATTAAGTGGTTTAAATACTGTAAATCAGTACAATTTAAGAAAAATAATTAAATCCACATCAGTTACATCTGTTTTGTACAGATATGTGCACACACACCCAGACAAATGAAAAACTCTCCCCTTCCAGGGAGGAGGGGGCCAAACACAGTGTATGTGTGTGTGTAGAAGCCGTGTGTGTGTAGAAGCCGTGTGTGTGTGCAGAAGCCATGTGTGTGTAGAAGCCATGTGTCTGTGTGTAGAAGCCATGTGTGTAGAAGCCGTGTGTGTGTGTATGTAGAAGCCATGTGTATGTAGAAGCTGTGTGTGTGTGTAGAAGCCGTGTGTGTGTGTGTAGAAGCCATGTGTGTATGTGTGTAGAAGCCATGTGTGCGTAAAAGCAGTGTGTGTGTGTGTGTGTGTAGAAGCCGTGTGTGTATGTGTGTAGAAGCCATGCATGTGTGTGTAAAAGCAGTGTGTGTGTGTGTGTAGAAGCCGTCTATGTATGTGTGTAGAAGCCATGTGTGTGTGTAGAAGCTGTATTTGTGCACGTGTGTCTAGAAACCGTGTGTTAGTGTGAAGCTGTGTGTGTGTGTGTGTGTGTGTGTGTGTGTGTGTGTGTGTGTCTGCACAGGTGTGTGTAGAAGCCGTCTGTGCAAACAGCGTGTCAGGACTGGGCTCCCTGCTGGGGGAGGAGCAATGCTGCTCCATCAACATGCAGAAACAGCAGCTGGTGGACAAGACATGTAATAGGAGCACGGAGTACACGGAAAGCCCGAGGCAAATGGAAGAAACTTAGCTGGGACAACATCATAAAGAATGATAATGAAGCACGAAGGACCCCTTGAAGAGGCAATGAGCAAACAGAAGAAATCAGGACAACGCACTAAAAGAGAAGAAATTCCAGTCTCAACGGCACAGCATCAAGTTTACGATCAGCTGCTTGCGGGTAACTGTTCTTTCTCCTTTACCTTAAGATTTCAGACTAATGTTGGTAGATGATGGTTTATACTGCACACATTCCAGAATTCAAAAGAAAGGTTAAATGTTTTGAGCTAAAGAAAGCAAGTTGTTAAAAATCAGTGCTGCAGCTCACATGAACAGAAGGTCTGCCCAGCACAAAAATATGACAACCTTGTGAAGGCCGTTTCTACCAAAGAGAAACCCTCGAGGCAGCTGTCTATTAACCTTGGGTATATCAGAACTCATCTGACACCGAAAATCCAAGTGAGTAACGGTAAACAAAGCACTTAAAACAATCTTTAGTGCCTTCTTCTTGGTCTATTCCAAGTGCCTTTGAATGATATTGTGTATAAACTAAAAGGAAATAAGAATATAACACTTTGGATTTTAATAACATTTTTAACACTAACATTTGTAAGTTCTATTGCCAGGTACTCTGATCATGCTTTATATGAAGTGTCTGAGTTAAATCCTCACATCACCTCCAGTGAGTTTTACACAGGAAGACTGGGATTTCAACACACCTCTGCTGGTACAGCTGGATAACTCCACTGCTCTAGCCCTTCTGAGCAGCTTCTGCTGGTTCCCCCAAACAGAAGCAGTGCCCCTCGCTTGTCCCAGGTTAAACCAGCTCTCCGGGCAGCTGTCGCGCCTCCCAAGAAGAGGGCACGAAGGGTGAAGCTGGCCTCGCTGCCCAGCTGGGCACAGTCCCCGCTTCCTGCTGAGCCCACGAGACCAAGGCCCTCTCCCCACCCCACCCCCGCAGCCACTCCAGCCCGGATGGCGGGCCAGACAGACCCCCGACTCCTCCCCAGTGCAGGCGCCTTCCTGACGCGGTGTTCGGTCTGTGCCGGCATCTGAACATGCTGAGCACGCTCTCCTGGCACCGTGCCCACAGTCGAGCACCCCCGTCCACCCTCTGCCCTCTCAGAGAGATGGGGGCTGCCTCCTCAACGGATGCCCGGCACAAAGCAGATGCTCAAAGAACGACTGATGAAATGCTTTCCAAACACACATTAGGAGGATGTTTCTTGGTGACTGGAGCCATGGGGTAAAACTGTTAGGGTAAGCACACTGACTGAAACCGCCCACCCTGGCCAGGCACCATAGTCGCCATTTGCATGAGCTGTTTTACAACATTAGTCCTGGTAAGGAACACGGAACTAATAAGCCTCCACCAACCGGAAGAGTTCGGGAAAGGTCAAAAGGAGACACCACCTGTCCGACCACCTCCCAGAATCCTCCTCTCTGGCTTCCATCTTGGCTGAACAAGCCCTGAGTCAGAATGATTGGCTAAAGACAACCCTGAGACTAATCCCAGCACCATAAAACCCGAAACAGGAAGCCACGAGGCAGAGCAGTTCTCCTGGGTTCCCTTACTCTCCTGCTCTCCACCTGGGCGCCCTTTCCCAGTAAAATCTCTTGCTTTTTCAGCACATGTGTCTCCTCAGACAATTCATTTCCAAGTGTTGGGCAAGAGCCCAGTTTCGGGTCCTGGAAGGGGTCCCCCTTCCTGCAACAAAACGACAGGCAGGCAGGTGATCCTACTTCTGTTGGGAGAAAAAACAATGACTCGGAGTGTGGCAAGTCCCGGCAGTATGGTTACAAACCCCTCTCGGTTCCCATCCTACTCAACCACACCGTGTTTGACCCTGGCTGATCCTTCCTCCCTGGAAACCTCCTCTTAGTCCACATCTTCCCGGAAGACCCTGCAGCCCCTGTGATGGAGACCCCTGCCACTCCTCCCAGTCTCTCCGCCGCAGCCCCACACCCCGCAGGCTTCCACGTAGCATCTGCACCCTGCTGAAATCCCTCCCTGGCTTCTTCTCTCCAGGCCACCATGGCAGTGAGGTTGCAGTTGTCCCTCTAAATCAGAACCGCATCCTCGAGCAACACTCTGCCCATGGCCCAGAGCACTGCTGCAGTCACAGTACTGCTCACGCATGTGCACACACACGCACACGCCTGCTCACATCTCAGGCAGCCTCCTCACCGACCCCACTCCCCTCTCCCACAGCTCTGCTCTGAGCAACTCCCTGAGATGGCCTCTGAGAAGGATGCGGATGGGCTTTAAATCACAGGACAATTTATAAAGGGGAGGCCCAAGGACCCAGTTGTCTGGGGGTCACTGGTCTTTCCCAGCTGCCACTCACTCTAAACAGACCCTAGAACACAGGAGGTTTTGCCTGACGTCACTTTGCATGGCATGAAAAACTCATCTGCCTCTGACGAGGAAGAGAAATAAGGCCTGAATTGAGGAAAATAACGTGTAAATTGCGAACTTTAGCATTATGCCAGGTTTCACACTGCACTTTCACAGCCAGCCTCTTCCACAGTCCCACTCTTACCTGAGCAACAGTTCTGTCTTCTCGTTTCTAGATTGCACGCGCATGCACCCCCCGCAACTTGTACTACTAGACATACACAGAGCCACGTTCTCTGGAACTTACCAGAGTTCCATGAACTCGCCTGTGCTCAATAAATATTAACTGAATTCATCCTTTACCTGAATGTCAGTGGCATTAGCTGGTCATAATCTATTTGCACAAATAATGAAAAAAAAAGTCACAGAGTTATATGCTGCTGCTGCTGCTAAGTCGCTTCAGTCGTGTCTAACTCTGTGCGACCTCATAGACAGCAGCCCACCAGGCTCCTCTGTCCCTGGGATTCTCCAGGCAAGAATACTGGAGTGGGTTGCCATTTCCTTCTCCAACCCATGCATGCATGCTAAGTCGCTTCAGTCAGATCCGACTCTGTGCGACCCCATCGACAGCAGCCCACCAGGCTCCTCTGTCCATGGGATTCTCCAGGCAAGAGTACTGCAGTGGGGTGCCATTGCCTTCTCCGACAGTTCTATGAGACTTCTTATATCACTAATCTGGCATAGGCAGATAAGAACATGATAAGTAAGTGATGCTATGCTTCTCATTACTGCTCCTGACTGAGTGTGAACACTTAGCCTTGAGCACACCCTTGGACACCAAAAACTGCCAACTCTAATTCTTCACTGCTAACTACTGAGGCATCACCCTAGGGAGGAGCGAGTCCAAGTGGAAACGGATTAAAGAAGGCTGCTTCCATGAGGTATAGTGAGACACTCTCCTTGATGGCAAAACTCCTTGAAGCTTTATAAATCTTTATATTACTCAAAGAACCCTTTTTATTTTCTACCCAAGAAACCATTTAAAGCTTTTTCCTTTATTAAAAATGTTACTTGGAATTCCTCTGGATTTAAACACACTTGGCTTTATGAAATGAAATAAACTCCCATGTGTGTTACTTTGTAAACTCAAGTCATAAATGTTCATTTGAAGCATATTAATTTTCAGGCTTCAAATTGTTCTCAAAAGCTTAAGAAAAGATTACTGAGGGTTAAATGAAGCTGTTTATTTTTAATCTTCAGTTAATTTTTCTTAGTGCTAAGTAGGGTTTCCCAGGTGGCAGTGGTGGTAAGAACCCATCTGCCAATGCAGGAGACATAAAAGATGCAGGCTCAATCCCTGGATCAGGAAGATCTTCTGGAGGAGGCCATGGCAACCCACTCCAGTCTTCTTGCCTGGAGAATCCCATGGACAGAGGAGCCTGGCAGGCTGCAGTCCATGGGGGCACAAAGCGTTGGACACGACTGAACTGACTTAGCACGCACACACTGCTAACTAGGTGGCCTTTATGCTAACCCACTCAACTGACCGAGAGGCCTCACAGCCGTGTGAACCCTCCCGCTCCGTCTGTCCCTCCCGTTCCGAGCTCCTCCTCCTGTGAGTCAGGTCGGCTCGCCCTGCGGCCGGTGCTCTGCCCAGCGTCCGCCTGGTGTGGCGGCATCCCCCGAGGTCCCACAGACACGCTCGTCCTGCCCCATACATCGCTGTGGTGTGTGTCACACTGCCCATTCAGTCATGCTCTGGACGACGAGTACACAGCGGTGCTTGTGTTCCCTCACTGGGTGAAGGCCCCAGAGCCCGCGCAGTCCCGGCACCGCCTCTAACTCCAGGCCCCCTGTGACACGCCGCATCTGTCTCCCGGACAAGTGGGTCTCACGTCTGTCTGGTATGACACGGTCCCCTGGCAGTCTCAGAATCTCACTTCCTCTCAGAGCTCCACACACTGTAACTGTTGAGAATACCGGTCTGGCTCTGCAATCTACCAACTGCTCACCTTTGAGCAACTTACTTAACCTCCGTGCCTCAGTTTCTTCACTGGTAAAGTGAAACCAACAGTAGCTCACCAACCTCAGAGCTTCTGTGAAGATCTGTAAACACTGTTCACCATCTGTAAACACTCAGAGCAGTGCCTGGCACACAGCAGGCACCATCTCCATGCTTCTTAAAGTAACGAGATGGCAATCTAACTACTGGAGTAAAAGCATCTAGCTTCAGTTCATCTACAAGCTGAGACTGGACTCTGAACTCAGGGAGATCTGGGTTTGAACCTAGTTGTCGTCCAGAAGCTGGGCCTTGGAAGCCAACTTCAGTCAGCTTCTGTGTCCTTGTATGTTTTAAAACAAAAGGAAATGGGAAGGACAAGGTGTGTGTCTGTGTGTGTGTGCCACATCCCCCCTCTGAAGGGCTGCAGAGGCTGACACGCTAACAAAGCCAGCCTGAGGTGTGTGTCTATGTGTGGCTGTGTGTGTGTGAGACACGTTCCCCCTCTGAAGGGCTGCAGAGGCTGACACACTAACAAAGCCGGCCTGAGATGTGTGTGTGTGCGCGTGTGTGTCATACTCCCCACTCTGAAGGGCTGTCAGAGGTGTGTGTGTGAGACACGCCCCACCCCCCCCCGCCCCCCGAAGGGTTGCAGCGGTTGACACGCTAATGGAGCTGGCCTGCACGGCAGAGGCCACACGCTGTTGCCCGGCCTCACCTGCACCGAGAGAGGCCCCAGGACCCCTGCCCAGGGGACCCCGAGAACTCTGCTGGGGGCATTTTCTGGGAGCAGCTTTCCCTCCTAAGAAACCACCGTCTGGACGTGGCCTTGAGGCCAGGGGCTGGGATCTTCACTGCCCATGTGCTGACCACCAGGCAGGGCCCAAGGGTGATGGCTCAGGAAGCAGGAAGGGGCGCCGACTCCTGACCCCAAACTGCTCGCTCACACAACACTCGTCAAAAGTCCCCCTGCAGCCACGTTCAGGCCCCCGATGCCCAACAACTGGAAGGCGCCTCGCCCACAGCCAGCATTCCCGCCATCAATGCCTAGACATCGCGCCTGCTGTCATGCGCCTCACAGTCCCTGGGGCCCGGGTCTGGAGAAGGCGATGCCCTCCTCCCCGGGCTCTGCTGCCGGATCTCCAGCAGGCCCAGTTGCCACCCTCTGTGGCCGCCCCTCAGACTCAGGACTGTGGATAGCAACGGTGCACAGCTGGTCTCTCCCAGCAAACAGGCACACACCTGTCTGCTCCCCTTCCACAGGTGTGATCACACACAGACAGCCAAGGCCCCCTTTTGGAAAGGGTGAAGTAGTCTTTAGTCATTCACTGAACATACTCTTCTGAGCAGAAACAATGCAAGATTTTATTAATTTTTAACCATATCTGAGAACCACTGTTGTTGTTGTTCAATTGCTCAGTCATGTCTGACTCTCTGCAACCCCATGGACTGCAGCACGCCAGGCCTCCCTGTCCCTCACCATCTCCTGGAGTTTACCCAAGTTCACGTGCACTGCATCGGTGATGCCATCCAGCCATCTCATCCTCTTCTCCTCCTGCCCTCAATCTTTCCCAGCGTCAGGGACTTTTCCAATGAGTCTGTATGCATCATTTGACCAAAATACTGGAGCTTCAGCATCAGTCCTTCCAGTGGATATTCGGGGTTGATCTCCCTTAAGATTGATTGCCTGATCTCCTTGCTGTCTAAGGGACTTTCAGGAGTCTTCTCCACCACCACGGTTCGAAGGCACCAATTCTCTGGTGTTCTGCCTTCTTTATAGTCCAGCTCTCAAAACCATACGTGACCACCAGGAAGATCACAGCCTTGACTATACAGACCTTTGCTGACAGAGTGATGTCTCTGCTTTTCAACACAAAGCTTAGGCTTGTCATCGCTTTCCTGCCAAGAAGCAATCATCATCAGACTTCATGGCTGCAGTCACCATCCGCAGTGATTTTGGAGCCAAGAAGAGGAAACCTGTCACTGTTTCCACCTTTTCCCCTTCTGTTTGCCAGGCAGTAGGGGGAGGATGCCATGATCTTAAGTTTCTTTAAGATTTAGTCTTAAGCCAGTCTTTCACTCTCCTCCTCCACCCTCATCAAGAGGCTCTTTAGTTCCTCTTCGCTTTCTGCCATTAGAGTGGTATCATCCCCATACCTGACGTTGTTTAGGTTTCTCCCGCTTGCCTTGATTCCAGCTTGTAACTCATCCAGCCCAGCATTTCTCATGATGTGCTCAGTGTATAGATTAAACAAACGGGGTGACAGCATACAGCCCTGTCTTAGGCCTTTCCCGATCTTGAGCCAGTCAGTTGTGCCATACAGGGTTCTAACTGTTGCTTCCTGACCCACATACAGGTTTCTCAGGAGACAGGTAAGATGGTCTGGTATTCCCATCTCTCTAAGAGCTTTCCACAGAACCATAACAGACTATAAAATTACTTCAGGCACGTGTGCTAGACAGAGCCTCCTCTCCTCCTCCCTGCCCGGACAGCAGCAGGACGCACACAACTAACCCCCCACCCGCAATTTCTCAGGCCAGGGCCCAGCCGTGGCCCAGTCCACCCAGTCCCAAACTTGTGGTACTTTTCAGTGAATGGCCTTTGAAAAACAGAAACCTCTCTGTAGGAATTAACTGCTTTAAAGGTAATTAGAGTGCTTTCTGAAAGTATTTTATTCTTTAGTTTGTTTCTGTCCAGAAATCTTACAAACACAAAAAAAATTTACAGAAAAAAAGGCAGTGTATTCACCTCTCTCATTATATAAAACTGGGACATACATTACTAGATAATTAAGTAGGTTATATATAATAGTAGAAACTATGTTTCACTAGCATTGCCAACCCATCTGATTTTGGCTATTGTGACAAGTTAATGCTTTTATTTCCTGAAACAGGCATGAAGAAGACTTTAAAACTTGCCTAAAGCTGTATGTTCCTCTGAGCTTTTTAATTAAGAAAAAACTGAGGAACCCACTATCTAAATACGTCTCTGTGTAGTTCAGTATTTAAAATAACTCAAGGTTGATGAAACGTTCAGGCAGAAATGTCCCTAGATGAACGTAAGCAAGCAGAAGAATACGCCCATGTAAGCAGTACAAACACCCTGAGCCAGGCTTTCATCACCAAGCTCCAGGCCGCCTCTGTGTGAGCTCTACCCAGGCGCCTGTCCCCGACAGTCCCATGCACCCACGCGCCTGAAGGCCTGTGGTAAAGCCTCCTGCTGGGGAGTGGAGTCTGCGGGAAGGCCGAGCTGAAGCCAGCAGGCCACGCTTCACCCCGCAGCCACAGGCCTGCCACGCCTTACTGCTGGAGCGGGTGCTCACCCTGAAGACTGCTCTCAGATGGTACCTTCTAGAAAAAGCAGTCTGAGGCTGTCCTAACCAGTTGCTAAGCAGTCTGTCAGCTTTCGTCTCACGAAAGCCAAGTCGTCACCAGCAGAGGCTGGCCGTGAAGACGCGCACAGCGTGGCCCCCAGTCCTGGGAGAGCCTCACGTGCAGAGCACAGGCAAGCGGCACCCCGGCGGCGGCGGGAGCTGGTGTCAGCTCTGCTCTCAGACAGCAGGGACATGCTCTAGTCAAGCGGCCGGGCTGGCCCTCGCCAAGAGGGGCCCTAAGACCTGGCCATTTCCAAGAGTAGAGGGCACGTAACAACCAAGTATGGACCCCATTTCTAATACCAGACAGTAAGGCAGAGTAAACTGTGCGTCCACAAGCTTCCAGCGCAAATTAACATCTGAACATGAAGTCATTCTTGCAGGCACAGCCAGGAGCATAAAGGCCCCTCCCAACCATCTTTAACACCCAGCAGAGCCCAGCCCCCCTCACCATCCACACTCTTGCCAACACCGACATGCCCGCCACAGGGGCGAGCGGAGCAGCTGCCCCAGAGGCTGTAAGGCCCACAAAGCCAAAAACAGTTATTCCCTTTCAGAAGAGCATTGCTGACTCTTGCTAAAAAGCACACAGAGTATTTTATGACTTTGGAATGGGAGTAGATCAGGAAAGGGGAGCTGAGGAAAACGGGTTTATCTCGAGCCACTGGGCTGAAACAAAAAGGTTCGCTAAAGGGCCCATTTAAATGGGAAGTTCACATTTCTAAAAACTTGCCTTGACTATCATCCTGTGTGAGACTACTAAAATGTGACCCCCAAAACACACAGAACCCTGGGATTCCTGGCCCTCTGTGGCTGGGTAACTGCACTAACCCTGTGGGGCTTTTCTCTGCTTTTCCTGCAAACGTGTAACGTGAAGGCTGTCTCTGCTCTCACCCGCTTGGGCCTGCTGTCTTTTCCACTCGGCCATAAAGTGGACCGCATGCGCCTGCTGCCCCTGCCCCAGCATGCCGCCACCTGCGGGGAACCAGAGCGCCACGCTTACCCATGAGAGGCTGCTGCTCTGTCCTCATTCAGGAGCACTGCTCTCTCAAAGCCAGACAATCTCTTCTAGAACTTAGGTGACTGGTGACCGGCAGGAGCAGAGCTGTGCGTGCTCTGGGTGAGGCACCAGCCTTTCCGCTGCTGTGACTTCATTAGCAAGACCCCTAAGCCCTCCTTCTGACCCCGTCACCTGCCCGGCCACTGCCAGAACTCTTCCAGCACAGAGCTAGAATCGTCAGGCAGCAGCAAACCCCCCAGATATGTCCTCACCCTCTCCTTCGAGCACTCCCACATGCTCCTACCATGAGCAAAGCTTGGCTCTCCCCTCAGGACAGTTTCCTGAAGCTCTCCCACTGCTGAAACAGGCTCCCAGAGCCCCGATGAGACCCAGCCACGGCTGACATCACAGAGCCTGACGCCAGAAGAGGGGAGCCACAGTCTGAAACCCCCATGGCCCAGGGACTGTGAGACCAGGCGGTAGAGGACAGGGACACACTGAGAGGAGACACGCTCTGCAACTGTGACCAGCTGGAAAGCAGGAAGCACAGCAAGTGACGGTCCACAAAGACAGATCTGTGTTCTGAGGTCAGAGGTCAAGTGCCAGGCGACAGGACCACGCAGCATCACCGTGGCAACAGCTGGACGCCTGGGGCCAAGCCCACCACCTGTCTCCCAGATCACCTCCGCACCACCATGCTTAGCAGCTGGAGACCTCACGAGAGCAACTCTGCTTGTCCCAAGGGAGCAGGCTGCCTGTTCTACAAAGTCACTCCCAAAGGGAAACATCCTACGCTGCTCACTGGTCAGCGAACCCTATTGGCTCCTTCTTTAAAACAAGTCCAGAGCCGGCTACTTCTTACAACTCCCCACACCACCACCCCCCTCAGCCACCGCCCCCCAGCTGTGTTACTGGTCCCCCTGCCCCTATGGCAGCCTCGCCTCACTACACCCAACTCTTAACACAGCAGCTACAAGAAGTCCTGAAACACTCAAGTCAGAGGAGGTGCTTCTTTGCTCGAATCCCTGCAATGCATTTCCAGGACACTCCAAGCAGAAGCCAAAGTCCTGTCGCAGTGGACCTCCCTGTGGCCCCACACCCTCCAGGTGTCACGCATCCTGGCCCATTCATGTGGTGGCAAGGCTGCCGCGGGGCCACCACACCCACCTGTCTCACCCCCACGGACAGGGAGCCCCGACTTCCTGAGGTCCTCACTCCAGTGGGACCTCAGGGAGCCCCCAGCACCCGTAGCCCTATTTAAAATCACCACCACTCCTTTTTGTTTCAGCTACAGCACTTACCAGACATGACCCATACCACAGTTTGCTTCACTATTTTATCACTGCTTCCCCAGAGACAATGAAAGCTCCCAGAGGTCAGGCATTCTCATCTGCTCTCCTTCACAGCTCTCTGCTTAGTGTCTAGGTGCCTGGATACCAGCAGACACTTTTTGAGAGCTGTGGGTCAGTGAGTCTGTAAGGTAAGAGTCAGGCCTGGGTTCTAACATTTCTAAGTTATGAACTGGTAAACGAGGCACTAGACTGGAGAGGAGATGCTGCCGTGAAGATAAAGATGCATGCAGTCTTAGTAGGATCTATTCTTACTTTGGTAATGAGTCTTTTTTTCCCCTTTCTCTCATTTAGAGGAAAGGAAGTAAAATACATAAATTAAGAGAACTTGTATTCAACATAATTCTATTTAAAGCGCCTGGACTGAGCCCTATTTTCAGGGCTCATAAAATCATAGTTATTTTTTTATATTTCTAATATATACCTCCTAATTTCACCACCACAGAAGATTTTTATCCATAGGGAGTATACTTGCATGAAACACCAACTTCGAAGAAATGACTAAAACATTCAATTGTAATTCTTAAAACAGAAAACAATCTTCTTAATAAGAACAAAGATCAATCTTTAGAAAACTTTCATGAAATTCAACTCCATCCTTCAACTATCTTTTACTGTTTTCCTTTAGCCATTAATCTTTCTCTAAACAGATTTTTTTCTAAATTAATTACTGCAGAAGGCTCAGATAAAAATAACTATTTATCAAGCTACTTTAGAACAAAGAGGAGAAGCACTTAAGAAGAGCTGACAATTGCAGATAAGGACAATACAAGCACCCTTTGAATGGAAGCCTGTCTACCTGCCAGGCAGACAACATCCATCTGTCAGCCCCAAGAACAAAAATGACATTAAACTGAGCACTTCTTACTGTCATCACACACATAACGTGAACCTAGCTACTAGATCGAGGTATAAGGCATGTTGCTTCAGTTAACCCAAAAAAAGCTTACTTTAAGACAGCACCTTACAATAAGGCTATGCCAGAATTATTTTGCTAAGAGATTCCTCCAACCCCGCAAAAAGCTAAATAAAGAGAAGAGGGGTAGAAGTAAACGCATCTACCCCTTGTTGCAGTGCTGAGGCAGCATGGCCCACCAAGCCTTGGAGACTGCTCTGGCAGCTCCCCTCTCCCTAGGAACTCAGCACTCGTATTTCCGTGAAGGCACTGCTGACAGATGCCAGCTCCCTTATGAAGATTTCCCTTTTTGCGGGAACACAGCAAACTAACCACACCGTGTCCAAATTCAGTTAACAGGTCCCTTTGGCACATGGACGATAAAGCCATGCTAGTCAATGCAAGTCAGGGTCTCAGATGTTTCATAGCTCTAACGGTGACGTGTTTTTTTTTACTTACCAAGTCCTAAAAGATCAACAGTGGGCTCTGCAGCTTTTTTAGGGCTGGTACTTTTTTTAGGTTCCAATTGCTGGTCTTCTTTCTTCTGCAGCTTTAAAGTAAATAATCAAATTTATTATTTTTTTTTCAAATAAATTGAACAAGACTGTTAAGCCTCAATTAGGTATACTTTTGATAAAGTTAATATAATGTAGCATATGAAGTATAGTATGATAAACCTAGAGCGTTTATTATCATAAACTGGTAAACACAATCATTCAACTTGAAATGATAAACTGGACATATTAGGACCCCAAGACAGTAAATACAGAACTTTAATCTTAATGTACTTGTTCTTAAGCATCTAAACCCTTTACATGAACGCTGCACGCTTCACAGCAATACCTGCTCCCTGTGCCGCCGGGTGGGCCCCAGAGCCTAAGCGCAGAGCACATCTCTCTTCCCCAGGCTGCCAGCACAGGCGGGCACCCCTGGCCCTACCAGAACCCAGCTGACGCATGGGCAGCACTCGCTCTACTGAGCCCTGCAGACATGCCGCTGCTCATAAACCGAAGGTCTGCAGCAACCTGCATGGACCACTTTTCCTGCATCTGCTCACTCTGTGCGTCTGTGTTGCCAACATTTCATCACTATTATACCTGTTATGGTGCTCTGTGATCAGCGACCTCTGATGCTACCCTGGAACTGTTTTGGGGTGAACCACACCCACATAAGGCAGCAATCAATAAAAGTGTATCCTGACTGCTCCACAAATAAGATGGCTGCCCATTCCCTCCCTCACCTTGGGCCTCCCTGTTCCCTGAAACACAGCAAGACTGAAACCAGGCCAGTTAGTAACCCTACAGGGGTGTCCAAGTGCTCAAGGAAAGAACAGTCCCACGTCGCTCATTTAAATTAAAAGCTAGAAATGATTAAGCTCAGTGAGGAAGGAACGTTAAAAGCCAAGACAGGTCAAGAGTAGGGCTTCTGTACCAAACAGCCAAGTTGTGAATGTAAAACAGAAAGTGTTACTCCAGTGAACATATATATGATAAGAAAACTTTAAAAAAAAAAAAAAAAGAAAAGAAAACTTACCATGTCTTATTGTTGATACAGAGAAAGTTTTAGTGGCCTGGACAGAAGATCAAACCAGCTACACCATTCCTTTAACCCAAAGTCTAACTGGAGCAGAGCTTAACCTCCCTTCAACCTTAGAAAGCTGACAAAGGTAGAGAAGCTGCAGAAGAACCCTCTGAAGCCAGCAGAGGCTGGTTTGTGTGGTGTCGAGGACAGAGGTTGCCTCCATAATGTAGAAGTGTGAGGTGAAGCAGCAAGTGCTGACGTGGCGGCTATAGCAAGTTACCCAGAGCTGCAAAGACAATGCATGAAGGCGGCTACTCTGAACAACAGATTTTAATGCAGATCAAACGATCTTCAATCAGAAGATGCATCTAACTAAAGACTTCACAGCTAAAGACGAGAAGTCACTGCCTGGCTGGAAAGCTTCAAACGACAGGGCTGGCTCTCCTGTTAGGGGCTAATATAGCTGTTGACTTAAAAGCTGAATGCCCGTTTACCATTCAAAACTCCTGGAGCCCTTAAATTACGCTCAATCTATGCTGCCAGAGCCCTGTAAGTGGAACAATCGGGCTGCATGACAGAATATCTCATAGATGGTGATGCCTCTGTTGAATCTGAAAGCCACTTGAAAAGGATTTGCCATTCTAGACGCCATTAAGAACATTCGTGATTCATAAGAGGCCCAAATATCAACATTAACAGCAGTCTGGAAGAAGCTGGTGCCAACCCCAATGGATGACTTTGAAGGGTTCAAGACTTCATAAAGGAAGGAACTGCAGATGTGACAGAAACTGCACAAGAACTGAAACTAGAAGTGGAGCCTGAAGATGTAACTGCATTGCTACAATCTCAGGGTAAAACCCTCACAGAGGAGGAGTTGCTTCTTACGGATGAGCAAAGAAAGCCGTTTCTTGGGTGGAATTTGCTTCTGGTGAGGATGCTGTGAAGATCAGTGAATGACAACAGAGGACGTAGAATATGACATCAACTTAGTTGAAAAACTGTGCTGACGAAACTTCAGCATGTTGTAATCTTACTGTAGGCGGAGGGTCTCACCTCCACGCTGCTGACTGCTGACTGATCCAAGTGGTGGCTGTTGAAAGCTGGAGCGGTTGTGGCAATTTCTTAAAATAAGACAGTGATGAAGTCTGCCACTACTGACTCATCCTTTCACAAACAGTTTCTCTGTGGCATATGATGGCTGTTTAATGGTATTTTACCCGCAGTAGAATTTTTAAAACCTGGAGTCATATTTCTCTCTAACTACAAGCTGATACTTTGTAAACCCCCTCCCCCAGCACACTTCATCCACTCTCACCCATATCCTTGCCTCTGGCAACCTCCAATCTGTCCTGTGTCCATGAGCTTCCTTGTTTGTTTAGATTCCACACACAAGTGAGGGTATATGTATCTGTCTTTCTCTGACTTAATGTTACTGAACATAATACCCTCACAGTCCATCCATATTGTTATAAACAGCGAGGCTTCCTTCCTTCTTACGGCTGAATAATATTCCATTGAATATACCACCTACCTCTGTTAAGCCAAGAAAATACAACATTCATTCTACCATTCTTTCATTTCTCAAACCACTCCTACAAGATCATTTCTTCAACTACCTAAAGAATTAATAGCTTAATTGTTACATGAGTTTGTTGCTTGATAGCTATATAAATACACAAATTTCTAAGAACATGTATCTCCCCTTACTTGTTTTTGGTCACTACTGTCTCTCTCAGAGTATTTTTTTTACTAACTAGCCTAACGTAATAGATATCAATTCTTTAATAATTTTACCAAACACATAATTATCAGCCTGTAACTATATATAATTCTAAGAAATTTAACATAATCCATTTCACATTCTCTTTTTCAACATCCAACACAGGTTTAAGACACACCCTGCTTATTACCAAAATAATTTCAAAGAAAGCACAGTGTACAATAACAAAATAAGCAATTCTTTTCAATTGAATACTTAAACTGCTATACCTTCCTTCTCTGTTTTTGTTTTTTAACTGGACAACCTGTGTTACTACAAACGCTTCAGTCTGGGGAACTGGGGAGTGAGCAGCCACAAGCACACAGACGTCCAATCCTCCCGGGACAGGCCTGCCCGGGTCACAGCCCTGGCCGTGATGCTCTGGGTATTATACCTACAAGTATCACACGCTTGTTGTTATTGTTTAGTCACCAGGTCGTGTCTGTCTTTGCAACCCCATGGACTGAAGCCTGCCAGGCTCCTCTGTCCATGACTTTTCAGGCAAGAACACTGGAGTGGGTTGCCATTTCCTCCTCCAGGGGATCTTTCCCCCAGGGACTGAACCCGTGTTTCCTTTGTTTCCTGCACTAGAGGCAGATTCTTTACCTGCTAAACCATCAGGGATATAAAACTGAGATATGTGGAATACAGCTACCATATAAAGTATAGTTTCTTAAAGCCAAATTTTAGAAGACCTAAGAAGGAAATGGGAAGGAAATGGCAACCCACTCCAGTGTTCTTGCCTGGAGAATCCCAGGGACAGGGAAGCCTGGTGGGCTGCCGTCTATGGGGTCGCACAGAGTCAGACACGACTGAAGCGACTGGCAGCAAGAAGAAAAATGCTATTGTCTTGTTAGAATTTGAGGCTGGCAAAGAACACAGTGTGAGAATAGTAAGTCACGAGCTTGAAAAGCACGAGTTTCCTCATGAACTGTCTCCCTGTCGATGTTCCACACTCAGCTTAAACACATCAAGCAGTATGTACAGAAGCATTCCACTTTGAATTCTCCTGCATATCATACATGAATTTGCCTTTTCATAAATGAAGAATGAAGCTGGCTGTCAAAGAATAAAAGTAGGCAATCTATAATTTATTAAACAAACTTTCCTAATAAACAAGAACACAGGTTTACTTAGACAAAGCAATTTTATAAAATGTAATTTCCTTAGATTCATACTGAGCAAATGTCTCATTCAAATGATTAAAATCTGTATTAGCAGAGGAATCTGTATTCACAAAGGCCTCACCCGGCTGATCTTGTGTAGTTCATAAAGCCACCCCATAGAAGGGAACTGAGCCAAAACCACGTGGTTCCCAGCTCCTACACTCACCACCATTCCTACCCTACGACACAACAGGAGCAAGAGCTCAGCCTCTGGAAGGCGATGCACTCTGCTTGGTTGAGCAACTAACGTAAATAGTGTCAATACATAAGAATAGGGAAGCTATACAACTTTTTAAGGTCTAGACGTAATTATTAGAATTCTTCTTTAAAAATGATTATCTCCAATCATGCCTTGGCTAGTCTGTCTATAATCAGTGTCCTTTAACATTCACAGACTCACACAGGTAGATGAGACAACACACCCTGTTTAACACTCTCATTTTAAAGTGATACACAGGCAGTGGTATTTACCTTGCGGTCTGCAGGGAAGACAGGAAGGCGTATGAAAGTAGGAACTGAAAGGCACCCGAGGAAGAAAAGCAAGTATGGGAAAGACAGCGGGCCTACCCGCCTAACCCGGAGGCCGAGTGTATGGAGGCGACAAAAGGCGAAACTGAAAACGTGGGGCTGTACTGTGCAAGGACCTGAACAACCCACGAGAGCTAGGAACTAGATGAATTTTCCAGGTGAGTTGCAAAAGCAAAGCTACTCCTGGGGTGGTGTGCCAGGCACAGGAACAGCCCTGCTAAAGGAGAAGATGACCACCGCCACCTTGGGCAAGGGCTGTGTGGCTGAGACACAGACAGACCAACGCCCGGGAAGACAGCCCCGAACCTGCCACCTCCCCATAGCCCGAAACCTGAACATTCCCTACCTAACAAGCTGCTCAACAACAGGCCGTTCCCAGAATACTCTCTCATCTCAGAGCCTTACGAAATCCCAACAGCGGGATTTAAGCTTTACTTCAATTTTTAGTAAAAATTTATGAATGGTAAGCTACTCCAAGCTGTTGGATTGTATGACATCATATACTCCAAAGCAGAAACAGAATTCAGACTGGATCATCCATGTTGTTCACATATTAAAGCGCCTCAGTGGCATGGTATCAGTAATTAATACAAGTCACTCTCTGGCATTCCTACTATATTCTGATAAATAACCATATGTTTGTATGTGTGTGCTTTCACAATCAAATTACATACAACCTGAGAATTAATCTTGCACATGACTGCTGCTTATTATCCCAATCTTACTGTTTTATTATTCAGAATCTTGTTAAATTTTCTTTTTTCTTTACCATTCTTTATAGATTTTTTTCACATTAAGGCTGTCATTACTTAGTGTACTCCGCTTCTGAATTTTATATTCTTTCTTAAATTTTATTTTTAGAGTTCAATTTAGAATTGTAACCTATATTTGATTGTGTGTCCCCACTCACATGGACATCTTTTAGTAAATGGCTCTCATGGCCTAGGGACACTATAATACAATCTCAAAAAAACTTCCCTGAGCTGGATAAGTAGCAAAAATTTATATAAATTTCAAAACAAGACAGAGCTTTAGACAACATTTACTCAAGCCACTATGTGACACAGGAAGCATCGCTGGGACATCTCACCTATGGGGCTGCTCTTGGTAAAAACCCCGGTACTGTGGATTCAGTGGACACGACGGTACAGCGCATTTTACATGCAGAAAATCTAAACATTAGAAAGGTTCTCTTCAGGCAGCCTGTCCCATCTACTCACTTATCCCTGTTCTCCACAACACTGCCACTCAGCAGAGGAATGAAGAGTGAACACCCCTCAGCAGCCCCAGCAGACCACTTTTTCCCACCCAGCTCTCTGCCACCTATAATCCTCTGAGGTCGTCTTTTGTGCCATTATATTCAGGGCACTTTGGGGTCCAGCTCATTCATTTCAGAATTGTATTGTTCTCCAAGTCTGGGTCAGTCTCCTGTGGGGTCACTGCTCCTTTCTCCTGGGTCCTGGTAGGCACAAGGTTCTGTCTGTGCCCTCCAAGACTCTTTCCCAGCTGTGTAAGCTCTGGCAGCTCTATGGTGGGGTTAATGGCAACCTCCTCCAAGACGGCTTATGCCATACCCAGGTCTGCTGCACCCAGAGCCCCTGCGGCAGGCCACTGCTGAGCCGGACCTCCGCAGGAGACACTCCAACACTCAAAGGCAGGTCTGGCTCAAGTCTCTGAGGGTTCTCCTGATGAGCACAAGGTTTTGTTTGAGCTATCTGAGTATCTCTGGTTGGTATGGGGTTGGATTCTAAATGAGATTTTGCCCCTCCTACCATCTTGTTGGGGCTTCTCCTTTGCCCCTGGATGTGGGGTATCTTTTATTGGTGGGATCCAACATTCTCCTGTCGATGGCTGCTCAGCAGCGAGTTGTAACTCTGGAGTTTTTGCAGGAGAAGAGCGCATGTCCTTCTGTACCGCCAACAAGCAAGAATACTGATGCGGTTTACCATTGCCATTTCCAGAGGACAACATTTTGTTAGAACTCACCACCATACCTGGTTGTGGACTTTCTCTCTGCCAACTTTCTTCCACCCAAGAAGACCTGAAATGTTGCCACTCCTTTAAATCCAAGACTACAGACACTTTCACTTTTGTAAGGACTGGTATTGTAGACAGTGTATGGTTTTCAGTAATATAGCAACATTTGCTATGTGTATAGTAACAGCATCTCAATTAGTTTCAATGATTTGGAAAAGTTCTGTCTGGAGAAATCAAACTAAACATAAAATCGCCAAAGCTCTGCTGGTGGTGTCATAGGTGTTGATACAGTCATTAGTCAGCAATACTGACTGCAGTATACTCTTGATGGAAGTCAAAAAGAGTGCAAAAGTTGGCTTAAAACTCAACATTCAAAAAACCAAGATCATGGCATCTGGTCCCATCACTTCATGGGAAATAGATGGGGAAACAGTGAGATATTTTATTTTTGGGGGCTCCAAAATCACTGCAGATGGTGATTGCAGCCATGAAATTAAAAGACACTTGCTCCTTGGAAGAAAAGCTACGACCAACCTAGACAGAATATTAAAAAGCAGAGACATTACTTTGCCAACAAAGGTCCATCTAGTTAAAGCTATGGCTTTTCCAGTAGTCACGTATGGATGTGAGAGTTGGACTATAAAGAAAGCTGATCACCGAAAAATTGATGTTTTTGAACTGTGGTGTTGCAGAAGACTCTTGAGAATCCCTTGGACTGCAAGGAGATCCAACCAGTCCATCCTAAGGGAAATCAGTCCTGAATATTCACTGGAAGGACTGATGCTGAAGTTGAAACTCTAATACTTTGGCCACCTGATGGGAAGAACTGACTCACTGGAAAAGACCCTGATGCTGGGAAAAATTGAAGGTAGGAGTAGAAAGGGACAACAGAGGATGAGATGTTTGGATGGCATCACCAACTCGATGGACATGGGTTTGAGCAAGGTCTAGGTGCTGGTGATGGACAGGGAACCCTGGCGTGCTGCAGTCCATGGGGTCGCAAAGAGTCAGACACGACTGAGCAACTGAACTGAACTGATTATTACCTAATCTGCTGGTATTTTGTGTTTAAGATTTCCAGAGGAATTGATTCTGTCACGCAATAGTTTAACTAACTAATCTCTGTTGCCCTGTCATTTGAAAATGTGAACAATGTGACAGTGATACATGCAGTTAATAAAACGGTGAAGAGAATGAAATCTGAGACTGAGACTGCAGAATTAATCATGGTCCATCGACACTGACTTCACTTCTCTCTCTGGGCTCCTCTGGGCACAGCTGTCCACTCAGAACCTGTTTACCAGGCCCCACTGCCTACATTTGAACCAGAAGGAGATTTGAAAATTGCGACCACTAAGCTTAGGCTGACACAGGCTGTTCTTAGGTAATCTAAGGTAACTAGTAAATGTGGCTGACACTCTGAAGAAAGGAGCAAATTAAAAAGAAAACTCCACTTACATTCTGCACAGAGTTCATGCCAAGCTCAATGGTACAAGCACTCATAGCCCACTTACATCTTCCTTCTAAAGTTCTGGGCGTCTGCCTCTCTCTAAACTCCTGGCTCCTGTCTTAGGTCTCAGTCTGGACAGCATCTCAAAGAGTGGCCTACATGCTTCACACGCCAGGCCCGCCACGGCTCTCACTGCTCCGCACAAACACCCAGTACCTACGCAAGTAAGTTCCCTTAAAATAATGTGCCGGAGTTTTTGTGAGGATTAAAATAACATAGTCTTTTTCATAGAGCTGGTACATAATAGGTGTGCTTCAAAACTGGCAGCTGGTGGTGGCTGTGGAGCTGCCTTTTAGAAATTCCCGCCAGAATCGTAAGTATTAGAGACACAAAAATGAGTAAAACATGATTCCTAAGCTTAAAAAGAATTCATTCTAGTGAAGCAAACGGACGCAGACCTAACTGCAGTTCGGTGTGGCCCAGCGCGGTGATGGAGGAAGAGCTCGGCGGGGGGGGGCCCTGGAGCAGGGCTCAGCCGTGTCTGAGGACCGTCCTGTGACGGGCAGCCCTATGGCCTGGCTGCCTGGGACACCCCCACTCAGTGCCTGGGAGTCCAACATCAGCTTCCACCCGTAAAAGGACCCAGTTTGGAATACCCACACCGATTTCTTATCCCTGTATGCACAGTAGTTTGGAGGTTTGCAGGGAAGGGAAAAGAGGATAGTTTTTTTTTGTAATTCACCACTTACTGATTACAGCAAAAGTAGGAAAGAAAGGACAATTAAACGGGGCCCGCTGAAAGGGGCCAGCCCTCAGCCATCACACCTGCACACACCTGGGGGCCTGGTTGCCAAAGCCTCCAGCCCCCTGCTTCTGGACTGGGTTACCATCACCGCGACCTGCTGAACGTCAGCCCTCGACACCAGGGTTTGGAAGGTAAGGAAGGAGGGAAAGGAAAGCATTAACCAACACCCACATCTCAAACCCAGCCTGGACCCTTTCCAGCTGTGTGGGAACAGTCAACAGGTCACTAACATTTCTGAGCAGCTACAGCTTGCACAGCCCACCAAGAGCCCACACAGGCTTAACACTCAGACGCTGTATCTGGAAATTCACCATCTTCTCTTTGAATGTGATTCTGCAAACACAACGGGACAAGAGAATGCAGGCTGATCTCGGGAGAGGCCACGTGCGGCCCCTCGGGTGGGTCCTCACGGCCATGTTTCACCGGGGCACAGAATGCCACCCCGGGCCCCTTCGTGCGATGAGTACAAGGCACACGGAGAGGCGGGCCTGACTCCCCGGGGCTGTGATGTCACCTCTCAAAGCACACGGCGGCAAGGGTGTGATTCTAGACACAAGAAAGACCCAGAACTCCTTTCTCGCCTCTGCCAAGGACCTCCCATGGTCCGCTCCCCTCTCAGCCTCCTCACAGAATATGCGCGTATCGAGAAGGGAAGCAAGAACAGCGCAGCTGCTTCTGTGCACTGTTCCCAACAGGCTGCGACTCAGGACCCTGTGCCACAGTGCTGGCCCCTGGACACAGGTCTACTCCAACAACAGACACGGGACTACAAGGAACTAAAAGCAAGTCACAGGGCAGACCACAGGGTCTCCCCAACCCTCACCCAAACTGGAGAGATAGGGGAGTACAGAGAATCGTAACTCACAAGAGTTGAAACCAGCACCAGGGTAGAGCTGGGGCCCAGGACAGGCTACCGCAAAATATGCCTCAATGACATACTGATTATTCTAAATCAACGCTGCGTGAGAAATAGCAGTGGCGGGTGAGGGGGGAGAGAATAAAGACTCCTGACCCCTCTGATCCTCCGCTTTGCACCGGAAAGCAGGAAATGCGTCTCCGGTGTGCAGGTGTCCTCCCTAACTGGGGGGAGAGAAAGCTGCAGGAACACTCTGACACCAGGGAAGGGAAACACCCCACTGCAGTGCTCTTGGCCGTCCTGTCCCACCTACAATGGGGAACCCGAGGCACTTGCACAGCGCACAGCCCAGGGATGCAGCCTCGCCCAAAGACGAGATCTAACCACAGTCTCCAGAACACTGCCCCGCCCCACAGCCCCCACCTGTTACCACAGGCCCCCTGACTGGGGTTCCTTGGCCAGTACATCACATTGCATTCAGCCTCAGAAAAAATGAGGCCTACAAAGAGGCAAAAAGCACAGTCTGAAAACATACACTAAGTATCAGACCCAGACTCAGATACAGCAGGGATGCAGGAATTATCAGACTGAATTTAAAACAACTATATTTACTATGCTAAGGGCTCTAACGGAAAAAGTAGATGGCATGCCAAGAACAGACAGGTAATGTAAGCAGACAAATGGAAACTTTAAGAACCCAAAAATGGCAGATTGAAAACATGTAACAAATAAAGAATGCCTTTAATGGGCTTAGCAGCAGCAGACTGAACACGACTGAGGGAAGGACCTCTGAGCTTAAGCGTACATCAACAGAAACTTCCAATGTGAAAGAGACTGGGGCGGGGAGGGGACTACATCCAAGTGGGACGACTATAAGAGATGCAATTTGCACACACTGGGGACCACCAGAAGGAGGAGAAAGAGGGAAACAGGAGCGGGAGAGACATCTGAAGCCACACTGACAGAATTTCCCCAGATTAATGCTGGATATCCAACTGCAGATCCACGAAGGCCAGGGAACACCAAGCAAGATACACGCTAAAAACAACTATGCCGAGGCACGTCATTTTCAAAGCACATAAAATCAAATACAGAGAAAAACTCCTGAAAGAAGCCAGAGGGAGGAAACAAAACCTATTAAAAAAGAACAAAGAGAAGAATTACATCTAACTGCTCCCTAGGAACCTTGCAAGCAAGAAAGACACCCAACTCAAATATCAAATATTTAAACTGTTGGAAGAAAAAACCCCATAAACTTAGAATTCTTTATCCTGAGAAATTATCCTTGAAAAGTAAAGACTTTCTCAGACAAACAAGGATTGAGGGAATTTGTTGCCAGCAGACTTGCCGTGCAAGAAATGATAAAAGAAATTCTCTAGAATGAATGAAAATGATGGAAATCAGAAGCTTAGAACTACATAAAGGGAGAAAATCAGAGGATGAACAAGAGAGGATAAAATAGGATAATTATTACAGCACTGCCTTGTGAACTATAAAAATGAAAATACATTATAAACATTTGAGATTTAAATGGTACAATTATAACTTGACTCTTTCGACTCTTTGTTGCTGGCTTTATGTATCTTCATGTCACTAGGTACTAGGCGGGAACACAGGATCACCAGCCACGCTCCAGTGGCACAACACTAACGTCAGCCTCCTTTATCAGATACCATGTACTGTCTCAAGATTTCCTTCACAGGCAGACTGTGAGCTCTCTAGAAATTACAGCAACTTATCACTAACTAATGGCAACCCATTCCAGTATTCCTGCCTGGAGAATCCCAGGGACGGAGGAGCCTGGTAGGCTACAGTTCATGGAGTCGCAAAGAGTCAGACACGACTGAGCGACTTCACTTCACTTCTTCTTCATCACTAACTCACAGGAAACCCAGAGGTTTGCATCCTTTCACTGTTTGCATTAAGATGATACATTCAGTCTACAGCAGAAATGGAAATTCAGCACCAGAAACCATTCACTCGGTTCTCAAACACAGATGTAAGCTTTCTCTATTTAAGGTTCTTGGTTTTAATAAAGTAAAATACCCATTAATAAAATGAAATCACTGTTAGCAAAGAACAGAACTCATATTCTATAGATACTTTCAGAATGATACTTTACATATTATTAGCAAGATAACATTATCTGATATTTAATATGTCAAATTCTTGTTAAAGTATTCTAGTAATCTGCTAAGAAATCCAACCAAAGATAGAGTTTCACGTTACTACAGCCAACACAACCACAACTAACAACTGGTATTTGTTAAGTTCACATGCAGTAAAGCCATGTTCTAATTTTTTTACTTTTATTAGTTAGTGATAAGATCTTAGAGTCACCTTTACACCTAAGGGTTTGGAGACTGCTCTTTTGGACAAAACACAGTGAGCCAAGCTGCCTTCTTGCTACTAAGTTACTAATGTCATCCTGCCCTACTACACACTGCCACAATGCCTAACGTCATCCCGCCCTACTACACACTGCTACAATGACTAACGTCATCCGCCCTACTACACACTGCCACAATGCCTAATGTCATCCCGCCCTACTACACACTGCTACAATGACTAACGTCATCCTGCCCTACTACACGCTGCTACAATGACTAACGTCATCCACCCTACTACATACTGCCACAATGCCTAACGTCATCCTGCCCTACTACACACTGCTACAATGACTAACGTCATCCGCCCTACTACACACACTGCTACAATGACTAACGTCATCCGCCCTACTACACGCTGCTACAGGGACTAACGTCATCTGCCCTACTACACGCTGCTACAGTGACTAACGTCATCCCGCCCTACTACACACGCTGCTACAATGACTAACGTCATCCTGCCCTACTACACACACTGCTACAATGACTAACGTCATCCCGCCTACTACACACTGCCACAATGCCTAACGTCATCCCGCTCTACTACACACACTGCTACAATGACTAACGTCATCCTGCCCTACTACACACACTGCTACAATGACTAACGTCATCCCGCCTACTACACACTGCCACAATGCCTAATGTCATCCCGCCCTACTACACGCTACCACAATGCCTAACATCATCTGCCCTACTACACATTGCTACAATGACTAACGTCATCCGCCCTACTACACACACTGCTACAATGACTAACATCATCCGCCCTACTACACACACTGCTACAATGACTAACGTCATCCGCCCTACTACACGCTGCTACAGGGACTAACGTCATCTGCCCTACTACACGCTGCTACACTGACTAACGTCATCCCGCCCTACTACACACGCTGCTACAATGACTAACGTCATCCTGCCCTACTACACACACTGCTACAATGACTAACGTCATCCCGCCTACTACACACTGCCACAATGCCTAACGTCATCCCGCCCTACTACACACACTGCTACAATGACTAACGTCATCCCGCCTACTACACACTGCCACAATGCCTAATGTCATCCCGCCCTACTACACGCTACCACAATGCCTAACATCATCTGCCCTACTACACATTGCTACAATGACTAACATCATCCGCCCTACTACACACACTGCTACAACGACTAACGTCATCCCGCCCTACCACACGCTGCTACAACGCCTAACGTCATCCCGCCCTACTACACGCTGCTACAACGCCTAACGTCATCCGCCCTACTACACGCTGCTACAATGCCTAACGTCATCCGCCCTACTACACGCTGCTACAATGCCTAACGTCATCCCGCCCTACTACACGCTGCTACAATGCCTAACGTCATCCCGCCCTACTACACGCTGCTACAATGCCTAACGTCATCCCGCCCTACTACACGCTGCTACAATGCCTAACGTCATCCCGCCCTACTACACACTGCTACAATGCCTAACGTCATCCAGCCTTACTACATGCTGCTATAATTAGTTCTCCCCTCTGCTCCCCACACCCACCTGCCAACCCAAGCTGCCTGTTTCCTTTTCTCCTAGATGACAGAAATCCTCTCTCTTTGGCATCTGGCTGTGGCTACTTCAGAATAACACAATGCTTGTCTTTCAACACTTCACTTCCAAGCTTTATGTCTTCTTTTAAACCAGAGGAAAGATAGATAACCTGAATCTCCTAGCTCACGGTTCTGCCAGAGAAATGTGGGCCCTTGGTTTAGTGCCACTACACTGGGAGGGATGTGAGGAAAAACTTTCAAGGCAACTAAACACACCATACAAGTTATCAGGTATTTTACCAACAAACGATGAAAGATTATTGGGTATGAAAAATTACTGCTCCAGTTCCAAAGGGAGAGACTGAAACGAAAGCTGCAAAGGATCCCCAGCAGGCCTGGGTAACCCACAGCAACGGCCGCCTGCACTGCTGCACATGCACACCCCCGTGCGCTCCAGGTCCCCGTGACCGACAGCACCTCACCACTGGCCGGGCGTCAGGCCAGGAGCCCGGGCATCGCTTCCAGACCGTCTCATCACACTCGGTCCCCAGGTGCTTGAGTCCTTACCAGCCTCGGGCAAATAAAACCGAACACGGGTCCTAAATACCTCATCTCTACAGAAAGCCTGGGTGGGTGTATGTACAGCTGGGTGTCCCTAAGGCCTCATGACACATTTCCATACAGCCTACCAGCAGTGCACCAGAATCTGAGTGCAGGAAAACTCCTTTTAAAGTGGCAAAGCCCCTGTAAATATTCTAAGATTATTAAAGACAAATTAGTTTAGCTGTTAGCACCATATTAACTAACCCTCTTAGCACTGCAAATTTATTAACAATTCATTCACT
The DNA here is from genome assembly GCF_029378745.1 of Bos indicus. Classification (NCBI taxonomy): domain Eukaryota; kingdom Metazoa; phylum Chordata; class Mammalia; order Artiodactyla; family Bovidae; genus Bos; species Bos indicus. The sequence goes on along the minus strand of NC_091768.1, from coordinate 10,094,936 downwards.
AGCAACTCTTCAATATAATAGCTACAGATACTACTTTTTAAAAATATCTTCTATAGTCTGGCTAAATACTTTGCAGTATTACAAAGGTGGTTTTACCTTTTTCCCTTATTTTAAAAAAGACTGCCCTGTGGTGGGTAATTAAAAGTATCAGTTCAGTTCTGTCGCTCAGTCATGTGCGACTCTTTGCGACCCCAAGGAGTGCCCCATGGTGGGTAATTAAAAGTACCAGTTGGAGGGAAAAGCATCCTGAACACGACGCTGTTTACATGCTCCCTGCAGGCTCACTGTCAGTTATGTGTTCAAGCACCTCTGAGGCCTTGGTCCATCCAACACTCACTGGGCAGTCAAGTGATGTGACAAGGAGCCGTCTGCACCACAAGCAAGGCCGACAGTGGAGAGCACAACTCGGCTCTAGTCTGAAGGCCCAGCGCCGTTCTTCCCTCAGCCCCCCCACTCCCCTGAACCACCGTGTCCACTTCCCACGCAGCCTCCCCGCCAGCCCATCACAAAGAGGGCCATTTCTACATCAAATGCTGGCTCTACCAATAGCCGTTCACTCAATAATTAAGCCTCAGCATAGGTGCTCAGCGACGTCTGAGGCAATGACACTCTACAGTCTGCATTGTGGGGATGTGTGGAGGAGATACAGAGGAGAGAAACAAATAAACCACCACAAATGAAGCAGCAGGCAGTGTTCAGTGCCACTGCTGCTGCTCAGTCACTAAGCTGTGCCCGACTCTTTGTGCCCCGAAGGACCACAGCACGCCAGACCTCCCTGTCCATCACCACCTCCGGGAGCTCGCTCAAACTCATGTTCATTGAGTCGGTGATGCCATCCAACCGTCTCACCTGTCGTCCCCATCTCCTCCCACATTCAATCTTTACCAGCATTAAGGTCTTTTCCAATTAGTCAGCCCTTCCCATCAGGTGGCCAAAGTACTGGAGCTTCAGCTTCAGCATCAGTCCTTCCAATGAATATTCAGGACTGATTTCCTTTAGGATGGACTGGTTGAATCTCCTTGCAGTCCAAGGGACTCTCAAGCATCTTCTCCAACACCATAGTTCAAAAGCATCAATTCTTCAGCACTCAGCTTTCTTTACAGTCGAACTCTCACATCAGTACGTGACTACTGGAAAAATCATAGCTCTGACTAGATGGACATTTGTTGGTAAAGGGATTTCTCTGCTTTTTTAATATGCTGTCTAGGTTGGTCATAGCTTTTCTTCCAAGGAGCAAGCGTCTTTTAATTTCAAGACTGCAGTCACCAGCCACTGTGATTCTGAAGCCCAGAAAATAACATCTGCTACAGTTCTCACTTTTCCCCATCTATCTGCCATGAAGTGATGGGACCAGATAACATGATCTTCACTTTTGAATGCTGAGTTTTAAGCCAGCTTTTTCACTCTCCTTTTTCACTCTCATCAAGACCCTCTTTAGTTCCTCTCCACTTTCTGCCATTACAGTGGTATCACCTGCAAATCTGAGGTTGTTGACATTTGTCCTGGCAATCTTGATTCCAGCTTGTGGTTCATCCAGCCCGGCATTTCACATGATGTACTCTGCATAGAAGTTAAATAAGCAGGGTGACAATATACAGCCTTGACGTACTCTTTTCACAATTTGCAACTAGTCTATTGTTCCACATCCAGTTCTAACTGTTGCTTCTTGACCTGAATACAAGTTCCTTAAGAAACAGGTAAGGTGGTCTGTTATTCCCATCTCTTTAAGAATTTTCCACAGTTTGTTGTGATCCACACAGTCAAAAGCTTTAGCATAGTCAATGAAGCAGAAGTAGACATTCTTCTGGAATTCTCTTGCATAGATGTCAGGGGGTAAGTTAAAATAGGGCATCACAGTCAAGAATGACTAGAGACCTCTGAATACTTTGAATTAGGTGCTCAGGGTAGGCCTGTGTCTAAGGTGCTGTTTAAAGTAAACTAAATGACCGGAAGGCAGCACCCAGGAGATGTGGGAAAGCATCCCAGGCAGGGTAAGGTGGAGACAGGCCATTCCGGGGACACAGCAGGGGGTGGCTGAGGCAGAGTGAGGACGGGAGGGGAGATCGGATATGAGACGTGTGTGGGGACCGCAGAGGGCAAGGTCCGAGGAGCTGATACCATTCTGTGCACGACAGGAAGACATGGGACATGATCCCATTTATCTTCAAAAAGACAGTTCAGAGGAAAAGGGCATGTACTCGGAGGGAAAGGGGGCACGCTTGCGGGGGAAAGGGGGCGTGCTTGGGGGGAAAGGGGGTGCTCTCGGGGGGGGAAGGGGGAGCGCTTGGGGGGAAAAGGGGCGTGCTCAGAGGGGAAGGGGGAGCACTCGGGGGGGAAAGGGAGTGCATTCAGAAGCTACTACAGAGGCCTGGGGACAGAGCGCGGCGGCCAGCATGGGATGGGAAAAGCAAGGATGGACAGAGGCAGCCGCTGGGATTCACTGGTGGAAAGAAGAGTCGAAGGCGCGGGGGCACTGGGTCAACTCTGACTTTTGCCTTAAGCAACTCAGTGAGCCTTGGAGTAAGGTGGCATCTTGACACGGGGGAAGCAGCAGGCAGAGGAGGAGCCACACCTCTGGTACACGGCCGTGACAAGAGGCACACTGACCAGAGAACCCTGGCCGAGCCCAGATACGGCCCAAGGAGCCCGTCTGTGCACACGGGACGGACAGAGCTGCAGGGCTGGCGGAGGGAACAGAGGAGGGAGCCAGCAGGTACCTGGGGACTCACTTCTCGGGGTCTGGAGATGAGCTGGAGCCAACAGAGGATACTGAGGAAGAACAGGAAAGAAGTGAGAATACAACCAGGAGAAAGGGGCTTGTGGACACCAAGACAAGAGCATGTGGTCAGGAAGAGTGAGCGGTCATCTATACAGAAAACTGATGAGAACTCAGCAAGCAGAAAACTCCATGGGACTTGGCAACAAGGAGGTAACTGGCAACCTTGATCCGGGGAGACCGTCAGGACAGAGGTGCAGACGGAAATGTGAGTCGAATGCAGTGGGGGGTTAACCTCAAAAAAGAAAGTAGTAAAAAGGATCAGATGACCCTTTCAAAAAAAGTGGTAGCTGGAGGTGATCATAGTTGGAGATAATAAGATACAGTAGAGAGGGAAAAACCAGGGAAGCCGGGTGGAAGATGAGGCAGCAGGACCTGGGAAGGAAAGCATCCCTGCAGCAGGCACGGTCCCAGTCCATGGAGCGGCCTTCCCCTCAGGAGAGGAGGGCAGGCCGGGCGGTTGGGCCGAGGGGGAACGGGAGGGCCACCCGCTCCTCAGTCCACGGGAAACAGAGACACCACTGAAGCGGGACACGGAGTCTGTTTACAGGGGAGAGAAAATGTGAAATAACTCTGGAAAACCAGAACGCGAACAGCCAGGAAGGAGGGAAGAGCAGCTGGACAGTGAGGCGACATCAAGGCCCACTGAGACCTGCAGTCACGACCCGGACACAAGAGCAGGCGGCAGGCAGAGGCTGCTCAGCGGAGGGTGCGGGTCAGGGCGGCCAGCCGGGTTTGGGCCCCGCGGGCCAGGCTGAGTGGGTCGCACAGCACGCAGACAGTCCAGGACCGAGCAGCTGAGTCGGGGCACGCCGTGCGGCTTTCCACCCTGGGGCCCGTCTTCGGGAATGGTCTCCCCTTTGACTGTACCTCGCTTTCTCTGATCAAATCCTTGTGCAACCGTGACCTGCACATGAGAGCTGTTTTCCAACTACATTATCTGCACGGAATCCTTTCATATTATGGGGGCTCAACTGCAGTGACCAGAGAGTGAAGATTTTTCCCTAAGAACCTCCTACATACAATGGCTAGTATGCAAGGCAAAAAATAAAATAAAATAAAACCTACCAGAAAAGCGGGATGACAGGGAAGCAGCGTGAAAAGATCAAGTGAATCTAAAGATGAGCCAGACACACACACATATGTCTTCCCCCTACCCTCCCTCCCAAGGAAGACTTGAGGATCAGCACGGGTCAGGAAGAGGGAAGGACAGAAGTTAAGGACTTGCACAGTGAGCCTCATGCCCCTGCTTGTAGGGTCTGACTAGCTTCCAGGGAAGCAGAGAGCAGAGGGCAGGCTCGGGGAGACACCCCCAGCAGAGACAGGTTTCCTCCTCTCTTCTTCCTCTGCTCCTCATCCTTCTCCAGACTACAAGCTCCCAGTGGGTACTTGCTTTTTTCTGATGTCATCTTTACAGCCCCAGTGCTAGAACAGGGTTCATCACATAACAGATGTTCAATAAATACGTAATGCACTGAGGACACCTGTGCAAAGACAGACATGGAGTGACGGTTCTGGAGAAAGCTAGCACAGACGGAACCTAATGCCTTGTCCCTGGAGGCTGATGGAAACGACCTCTCTCGGGTAGACTGGCCCCTGACCCACGGGGCTGCCAGAACAAGAACAAGACTGTATCAAGATGATCAGTTTCCCAAGAGCAAATCACAACTAAACACACTTGACTCGACTGTAAGCTCTAAAGGACAGGGATTTTTGTCTGAGTTGTTCACTGCCGACCCCAAGACCCTACACCCATGTCTGTTACAGAGCAGGCATTCCTTACGCATCTGCTGAATAATTTGTCTATCCTCATGATTGGACAGGTAAGTGGCCCATCCAAATATGCTTATACACTCTTTTAGCTACTATTTTAAAATTAAATTTTAATCATAAACACTGAGGTCTTTCTGACACCTAAGTTCATGTTCTTTTCAGGGTACCATGTTGCTATTACCTACCAGAGATGGAATGCTGACACATTCCAGAAACATTCGTATTAGAAACTATGGACCTAAGACACAAACAACTTGCTATCTCCTGATGGGTATTAGCAGTTGTTTCAATTAATTCACAGCACACGTTCAGTAGAAGACAGTAACTCCCTATCAGTGACCTCCTTTTTAGAAAGACCTGCTTGATTACTGTGGGACTCTAGGCAAGTTTCACTCTGAATCTTTCGTTTCTCCTAGTGTAATGACCGTATGATGACAATGCAGGGTTTGTGTGAGAATTGTCCGGCACCCATAAAATGCTGCACTTAGCAGACACTCAGTGAATCCCCTGACCTTTCTTCTCCCCCTTCTTCCTCCACTTTCGGCTGTAAAAGTAACACACTGAGAGGCCCCAGTTAAGAGCAAACACTCTGAAGGCAGGAAGTTCAGTCTCAGATCTCAGCTTGACTACTCAATAGCTGTGTGACCAGGAATAAGTCACCAGAGGTGCATCTCCAGGCTCTCAGCAGTAAATGAGGACAAGAAGGGTGTCGAGCTCACAGAGCTGCTGTGAGGACTATGAAATAAAATAATGCATGCTGAAGGCTCAGAACAATGCCCTGCAGAGTTAAGCACCAGAAAGCACGGACCGTTTCTATTACCCGCAATTACCCATCAAATCTAACTGTCGATCCTTGCATTTGGCTGCAAGGCTCTTAAGCACAGGCTTTAACCCAGGAAGACTACCTTTCATCAAAGCATTTACTGAGGAAATATTTCTCTTATTTCCTATTTAAGGAAATTTTAATTTACTGTGAGGGACTGTAATGCATACATGCTCTTACTGACCAGAGTTTTCCTTTCCTTCATTAACTAGGAAATGAAAGCTCTGCACACAAAGTAATTGGATTTCTTCCCTTTTTATTGCCTCACTTGCAATAAAGGTTTAAATGATTGCAAAAACATTTTAGAAATTTCATCAAGAAAAAAAAAGTTTCCAATTTCCTGTAAGCCAATAACTGAACCTGAAATCTGGTTTTATGCCTCAACTTACACACTCTGTATCATCCTAGTTACTTTAACAATGAGTAAGAATTAAGACGCCATTACAGCTTTGGCTGGTTCCTTTTTCTTCTAGGACTGAGGGTTTTTTAGCATGTAGTTATTTAACTAACAAAATAAGGTTACTATCATCTTGCTACTGCTTTCTGTAAGACAATAATTCTTATTCCAGTCACTCAATTCTTTCTTTTTTAAACTAGGTAAAACAGTAAGACGAGCACAAACCATCTTGGCTGAAAGAACTTTCATGCAGTACTCAAAATTGTTTCAAGCTGATTAAATTATTTACTCTTTTAAAGGTAACCTCTCAACTGCCAGGACATTCTAGACAGTTAATTAGCACCACCCAACAAAAATCCTAGTTTCCACACACGTACCACAGAGAAGGCAATGGCACCCCACGCCAGTACTCTTGCCTGGAAAATCCCATGGACAGAGGAGCCTGGTGGGCTGCAGTCCATGGGGTCGCTAGAGTCAGACACGACTGAGCGACTTCACTTTCACTTTTCACTTTCATGCATTGGAGAAGGAAATGGCAACCCACTCCAGTGTTCTTGCCTGGAGAATCTCAGGGACGGGGGAGCCTGGTGGGCTGCTGTCTATGGGGTCACACAGAGTCGGACACGACTGAAGCGACTTAGCAGCAGCAGCAGCATACACGTACCAGATTCTTCTTTTTAAGTGACACTACTAAGTTTTGGTGAAAACCATAAAGCAACTGTAACTATCATGCAATACTGAAGAGAATATAAACTGGTACAATCACTTTGGAAAACTCTTTGGCACAAAGACTATAAAGCTGAACATAAACCCTCAGACCCAGCATCTCCCCTTTGGTGTGTACCCCATAAGCTATGTCTAGGTTTATGAAAAGGAATGCACAAGAATGTTCACAGCAGCTTCATTCATCAAAGTCCTAAATTAAAAACTACTCGTGTCACCCAACCACCAGCAGAATGGAAAACCTAAGTCTGGCACATGGACAACAGAATAATTCCTAGCAATAAAAAAAGAACACACAACAACATGGACGACTTTCACAGACATGATGACAAGCAGTAACCTGTAGCAAAGCAGGACCTCACGAGGCCTTCCTGAGACAGACCTTCCCCTATGTCCCCTGCCTGCTTCTTGTGCATGGAGAAGCTGAAGTCTCCCAGGCCTTCCCTGAGTCACAAAAGCCCGGCTCAGGAACTGATCATTGAAAACATGTATTAACTTGATGACCATGAGCACGTAGCCCCCAGACTTACTAGAGTCTAAAGCACTATGACGTTAATCCCGTGACACCACCCTGTTACCTCACCATCAAGCAACCAGAGAACTGTGCGTGAGCTGAGCACAGATCACAGACCTGCAACCACCCCCTCACCTGGTCTTTAGAAGTGTGTCCCTGAAACCCACCAGGAGTCCAGGGCTTTGGAGCGATAGTTGCCCCTGGACTGCTTCCTTGGGGCTTGCAATAAACGCCGCACTTTCCTTCACCACACCCTGATTGGTTTTAACTGCGTGTGGGCAAGTGGACCCAAGTTTGCTTTGGCAACAAAACCAGATCTGGAAAAAGTATCTGATTTCATTCACATGAAATTCAAAAGCAATCAAAACTTATCTGAAATGAGAGAAATCTGTGTAGTGATTACCTTCAGAAGGGGTTGGGTGAGAGGGCCAGGCGAGTGCAGAGATGCCACAGGGGTCTGTCTGTGATATGCGCAGCGGACAGACTTGCACTCACTCACTAAGCTATAAACGTAAGATGTCTAGGTGATACTTCAATAAAAAGATTAAGAAGTTAAAGACCTAACTTTTAAAATGAAAACTTTAAGAAATTACAAAACATTGCTTTCAGATAGATATATACTCAATATAACTTCAAAAGCTTTTTCTCAAATTCTGTTAAATTGTCCCTTTAAGAAACTGAACATCTTGAAAAAGATGGGGAGAGAGTGCTGACAGCAATTCCAGGGTTGCCTGGAGTGATGCTCTGTGACACTGGGCTGTACTGAGGACAGGATGGACAAGTCGAACTGGGATTCTCTGAGAATTCAATTCAGCAGCTAGTAGTTACGCCCTTAAAACATGCATGCGTGCTCAGTCACATCCAACTCTGAGACCCCACGGACTAGAGCCTGACAGGCTCCTCTGTCCATGGGACTCTCCAGGCAAGAACACTGGAGTGGGTTGCCATTTCCTCCTCCAGGGATCTTCTTGACCCAGGGATCAAACCCCCATCTTCTGCTCTGACAGGTGGACTCTTTACAAGTACTACTCTGGCCACCTAATGCAAAGAGCTGACTCACTGAGAAAGATCCTGATGCTGGGCAGGAAGAAAAGGGGGCGACAGAGGATGAGATGGTTGGATGCCATCACCGACTCAGTGGACATGAGTTTGAGGAAGTTCCGGGTGTTGGTGATGGACAGGGAAGCCTGGCGTACTGCAGTCCGTGGGGTGGCAAAGAGTCAGCCACGACTGAAGGGCTGAACACCACCACCACCACCTCAGAATGTAATCACTCCCTTCAACTACAGTAACTGGCTGTATTGATTAGCTCACCTGCGTGTGACTGTTCAGCCTATTTAAAATGAAGAGGAATCTGGAGATTTAAATACTATTGAAGGATTCTTCCATAGTGGTGAAGAGCAGGCTTCTAAATAATGCTTATTTATAAGAAAGTAAACTAACTCACTCTGTATAATTAAGTTGGAACACACACACACACACACACACACACACACACACACAAATATCTGCTAGACTGTGCTAGGTGGAAATTCTCTCACTGGCTCAAAATTATCTTAAAAAATATAAAACTTTTTCCAATTTGTCTCTGGTCTCTGGCCCAAGACATATCATACTTTTCACCATTAAATCCACAGTTTTTCCTCCTTTCCTCCTCTTTACAAAGCCTCAGACCAATCATGACTATTTCTATACATTTTACTATATAGAAACACGATATGAAAATCTATAAATATCTGTCGATAAATCCAATAGATATTGCTTGGTTTTGATAAATTACTATTTGGTGTGTATTTTAGCCCAAGTTCCCTTAGTCACAGTAAGATATTCCTAAAATCAGTTTTTATGTTTCTACTCATATCGTAACATTTAGTCCCCCATCACATCCTATCAGCCTCAAATATATGATAAAACACTAAATCTGAAAACCTAAAGATTAGTCAGGCCCAGTACTGAACTAGACCTCTTTGTGGAAAGAAAGCAAACAGAAAGGTGAAGCAGAGAGAGAAGGTGAAGCCACTGCCCCGCAGAGCCCGGTGGGAGGAACACAGATCCACGAGGCTTCTGACTCCAGTCCACTGGCTGAACAGGGCCAAGCCTTCCCAAACCTCCTCTCACAGAGGTATGCGGCGGCCAGCTCAGGACACACCTTTCTTACAAGGAGAATTTAGTCGTAAGGAACAGTGTACGCTGTTTGAAAGATCGAAGGCAGAAGGAGAAGAGGCTGACAGATGGCTGGATGGCATCACCGATGCAGTGGGCAGACCCCGGGAGATGGTGAGGGACGGGGAGGCCTGCCGTGCTGTGGTCCACGGGGCAGCAAAGAGTCAGACAAGACCTGGCAACCGAACAACAACAACAATGCATATGGTGCCCTGGTTCTAAACCTTAGACATAGTAATACTGTTCTGATGCAGCTTCAACACGTTCTGTGCCAATAAAAACCGCATCACAAACACTCCCATCAGCGGTCAATTTAACCCTCAGTTTATCAGGATACTAACACTTTCACTTAACACTTTATCAGGATAAACACTTCTCACTATTTAACACCTAGGTCTAAGCAACTCTTTTAAATTTTTTTTATATTTTCAAGTCATTTTATGTTGACAGTCAAGAAGAATAAAGGGAGAGTAAGAAACTACATTAAAATTTTCAAAATGTATTGAAATAAAAAACTCAAAACTATATTCCATGTTTCTGGTTTTGATAGTACGTAGACCTGAACTAGACAAAATTCTCTGAATGAAATATGTGTGAACACAGAACATATTTGGTTTGTATATACTGACTCCAGATTTAAAATACCTCCCTATTAATAGCTGCTTCTGGCTCTTCTTACTCTTGCATCATTAAAACATGGAACTTGAAAAAAATTCTGACAACTCATAATTTTGTTGATGACAGAATGACTATGTATTTGCTCTATAACTGCAACAACAACAAAAACATATTGCAAGAAAAGAATAAGGTATATGATACGGGTGAATCTTAAAGCCATTATGCTAAGTGAAAGCAGCCATCCACAAAACAGTACCCAGGAAGCCACCACTGACATGCACGTCAAGAGCAGGCAAATTCAGACAGAAAGGCCAGTGGTTGCCATGGGGGGAACGGGGGACTACTAATGCCTATGGCGTTTCTTTTGAGGGAGATGAAAATGTTCTAAAACGACACTGGTGATGATTGTACAACTCTAAAAATACACTAAAAACCTCTGGACCGTACATGTTAATGGGTGAACTTTACAATATGTGAAGTGTATCTCAATAAAGCTGTTATTTAAAAAAATCACATGGTAGAAAATTTAACAACTGGAAAATATTAGCATGGTTTTCCCACAAACTGGAATAAAAAGACTACCATGATTATACATATTGGTAAACATTCCACTGCAGTCTGAGGATGCCAACACCTCCGTGACAGTTGTCTATGACTACAGATCCGTGTCCTCCAGCCCACCTCCTCCTCCTCCTCCTCCTCCTCTGAAAGGAGGTTAGGGAAACAGGAAAGAGGAAAGACGACTGAGGGAAGCAGGTCTGAAACAGACTCCCCCTCAGAATCCTATCCCCACTGCCAAGACCATGCTCTGGACACCAAGTCCTAGAGGGAACCCCTATTATAACCTCCCCACTATTTTGTTCACAAATCAAAGTGATAATGTGAAAGCCATAGCAATAGACTTTCACTGTAAACGTGATCTGCGTGTACCCTCCCCATTTTTTATGTACTAGCATATATAAAAATGGGCTTCCCAGGTGGCTTAGTGGTAAAGAATCCACCTCCCAATGCAGGAGACACAGGTTCAATCCCTGCGTTGGGAAGATCCCCTGGCAAAGGAAATGGCAACCCACTCCAGTATTCTTGCCTGGGAAATCCCAGGGACAGAGGAGCCTGGCAGGCTACAGTCCATGTGGTCGCAAAAGAGTCAGACATGACTTGGCAACTAACCCTAACCCTAACCCTTTTCCATTAAAAGGCACCAGGGCTCCCTAGTAAAATGGACACAGGTCTGGGGCAGGCAATGTATAAGAGGAGCTTAAAACAACTACCAGCCCAAGTCTCAAGGAAATTACCATACGACTAGAGCTGTATCACAGAAAAGACACAGGGACCAACTGGAAGAGGTTTTCCATCAAAAGCTAACGACTGCAATAGACAGAAACATACTTCTTGGCCTGGCTAAAAAGTTCATTCAGGTTTTTCCATAGATGTTACAAAAATAACCCAAATGGGGTAACCCAATACATATGTTTAAATTCATGAATATATTGTGAGGACCCCCCCAACCCCTGCAACCCTAACTGGACACAACCAGAGGATGCTAATGAATTAACTCGCTATCTTGAAAACCGGCAAGTTAAAGGAAAAAATTAAGTCGCCTCTCCTACATGAATTACCAGTTAATCAAAACTACCCACATATATAAGAAATGCCAAAGACAAAGGACTGGCAGAGGACGGAGGCTGATCAGCAAAACGCACACTGTGGGAGGGAAAAGACCCCGTTTCTCCCACACGTAAATCAGAAGAAAAACAGAGGTGAAAGAGGACTTGCCAGACTAAGAAACGTAAATATATCAATCTGATCTGCAGTTTGAGGCGAACTAACAAACCCGGGGGAAAAAACAGCGCATGATGTATGACTGGAAAGATGAATCCTTTAAAGGATATTTGATGAGAATAAGGAATCACTGGGTTTCCAGGAAGTCACACGATGATGTTAATCCCAGCCTCCCTGATCCACCCCCTTTACAAACACCCCCGACTAAAAAGCCAAGCAGGAGAGGCCCCAAGGCTTGCCCCCCACTCACCAGCTTGGCACCTGAACAAACCCTACTCTGCTGTCAGTGCGGCTTTCTGCATCTTGGGCCCCTGATACGACTCCAGAGATCAGAAGACCAGCAGAAACCACTTCTGGGGAAAAGTGGATTTTCCCCCAGATGCTTTCAAATCAGTTATGAAGAGAGGACAGCTTCCCCTTCTACCTGTCAGCAAGAAAGAGTAGGGACCCTGGACTAGTCTCCACTCAGAAGACTCACAGAAGTTTGGCTTCGACAGAATGCCACACCCTCCTCCTGCACTCCACCTCCGTCGGGGTCTGTGTGCTAACACACAGCACGTGGGGCCTCCCTGGGTCTCCGAGTCTCAGCGACTGCGGTGGAGGGCAGAACCACGTTAGAACCCCTGCTTCTGGGATCGTTACTAACACTCATCTATTCACTGGAGGGAGAGATGGAACTGGGAGGATCTGTTATAGTCAATGCAATGTCTGTAAAGTATCAGACAAATATCTGAAAGAGATATTTGTTAAAATTCCTTGAAAAATAAACAGATGCATGTTCATCATTAAAATCAAATGACTAGGATGTTAAACTCTTTACCAGAGCAATAAGTTTAAAGTCTAATGATCAGTTTAAATATCTTTTTGGAGACAAAATAGATCTGGCATCATAATGTCACTTTAAGCTTTTAGCTAACATAAACCTCAAACACAGCACAAACATCACACTAAGACATTTTATTAGAAAAATTCTATATACGAAATAATTCTCACAGGAAGGCAAGAGTTTCTGTTTTACTATTGTATGCCTAGTACTGTATATACAGTAATTGCTTAATAAATACTTGCTTAGTGAGTGAATAAATGAGTGAATCTGAGACAAGAGCCCCTTGCAGTTTGACAAGGCTAACTGTTAAAAAGCAGAGTAAAACGTATTAAAACTAAAACGTCTTTAAATCATCTTTCCTCAGGAAGCAGGTAACAATACTCTCCAGCCAGCAGGCTATGTCAGGGCTCCACTGTCCGGGGCTGGTCCATGGGTTACAGCTTCCCCTCCCCTCCTCCTCCTGCACCCAGGGCTCATCTGACTAAACCAGTGCTCACATCAATATACTTCCTGGGCTGAAACTAGCTATCAAGGGTTTATCAGGAAACGTCAGGTTCTCTCGATACAGTTTCTGCTGTATGAGCCCCTCCCTGTGTTACACTCCAGGCAAACTGCACTGGGCGTTACTGCCAAACCATGCCCCCAGTGTCAACCACCTGCTTGTGCGCCTGTCTTCCTGCATCCAGGGCTCCCTGACATCTTCAAAGCTCCTGCCAAAGGGAAGCACCTCCATGAATTCTCTTCACAACCCCCACATGCTCTCCTACTTCCCTAAGCCTCCGTCCTCTGCACCTCTCCAGCTGCCTTGTATCAGCCTATGCTAAAGCTATTTTTTTCATACATCCCCTTTTTAATCACTTGCTCTTTCTGAATTTTAAGATTCTGGAAGGTACACTCAGTCTCCATCACTTTTATGTTCCTTCCAACCCTTCAGGAGCATCCTAAAAGTTGTTACATTCAATCCAAATACTTCCTCCCAGAAATCTTTTGATGCATCTCTCCCTTAGATATCGAACAATTGTAGCATTTAATCTACTCAAAGGCAACCAAACCATCAGGCCAAATTCCTCTTAAGGTCACTTTTATCGGCCTTACACTTAAATCACACAGAATATCACAGTAGCTGACACAGCAACGCCCACTGGTTCTACGGCGCACTTTACGCAGTCAAGAGAGGAAGGCTGCATGTTGCTGGGGGTTCAGAAGTCAGGTCATATACTCGGAGCTGCATTCAGGTGAGCTGAGGCCACAGATGTTAAGATACAGGGGGAAGACTCTAACAACATCCAAGCAAAGCTGTGCAGTCTCTGAAGCTCAGAGGAAAAGCGTCCAGAATGAAAGGCCCGGGGAGTCCCCGCGTGGAGGCTGCACAGCGGTCTCACCGACGCTCTTCATTCTCGGCTTCGTGTGTCTGCAGCACACGAAGGGATGTGATACTTCAGTTAAAGACATTTTAGTTCAGCACATGAACTCCAGGGATGTCCACACCCACGGGTCAGTGATGAAACCTGCTGTCACGATCCACACACAAACTCTTCTGGATACTTCTGGAGCAATGCCTCAAGGGTGCTTACCACGGCTATCAGAAAAGACAGTGCCTGTCTATTTCTAAAATTCACAGCTAAGAAAGTGAAATGCAGCAGTAGCTAATAATACAGCCAGGATGGCAGCAGGAGGCTGCAAGCCCAGGCAAGGGGCCTCAGAAAGACAGCGGGCAGCCCTCTGTAGGAGGCAGCAAAGCAGAGACAACCATGCACTCACCGGGCCAGAGCCGGCCCTGAGGTGCGTACTGGGAACTCAAAAGAAACAGCACGGATGCCACCTCGTGACTGGCGGGAGGCTGCTGCCTGGCGGACAGGCGGACTCCCCTGGAGCCTCTGGGGGCCTGTGTCAGCCTCCGCACACACGCGTGCGTGAGGGGCACCCTGTCCTCACAGCACCATTTTTAACTTTCTGTTCATGAAACTTTTCTTGGAGTTTTTGTGTATTCAGAAAAAATTCTTAGAAAGCAAGTAACTACTAGGGAAAGCACGTGTTAACATATCCAGGGCACTACAAGTTTAAGACAAGTTTAAGTCCTTCTCCACCAGTTTATTCTTTTTTGGGGGGGTGGGAGGTGGGTAGGAGATGTAATAGGAAAATAAAAGGTAAAAAATGATCTATCAAATTTTTACATTTAGAAATTTAATGAAGGAAACATAACATGAAGCTTTAGTCCTTCTGAGCGATCTGTTAACAGCATTACGAACGGCTGCTAGGGCAAAACCACTGAGAGCACTAGACGTATTCATTTCAACAACACAGGCTACAGTATACCTGTGTAGCCTAAGCCTGGCTTATTTTCAGTCTACCATTACTCTAACTGGTACGGATGGCACAGGCCACAGGAAGGAGACATGCCCTTATTCATGTCTAGTGACAGGCGGGTGGTCGCTACCTGGTGGACAGGCGGACCTGTCCCTGGATCCTCTGGGTGCCTTGTCACCCTCTGCACACGCAGAGGGAGGCACAGCACCACACAGGGACAGCAGCTGTGCCTTGTCGTCAGAGTTGAAATACCACATTTGAAAATAATTTTTGGAACGCTGTGATTACAAAGGAAAAAGTTGTAACTCTACATATGTTGTTGCTCAGTCACTCACTCGTGTCCAACTCTTTTTCACCCCATGGACTGCAGCATCCAGGCCTCCCTGTCCATCACCACCTCCTGGAGTTTGCTCAAACTCATGTCCACTAACTCAGTGATGCCATCCAACCATCTCATCTTGTCATCCCTTTCTCCTCCTGCCTTCAATCTTTCTCAGCATCAGACTCTTTTCTAAAGAGTCAGCTCTTTGTATAAGGAAGGCAAACTACTGAAGTTCCAGCTTCAGCATCAGTTCTTCCAATGAATAGTCAGGACTGATCTCCTTTAGGATGGACTGGTTGGATCTCCTTGCAGTCCAAGGGACTCTCAAGAGTCTTCTCCAACACCACAGTTCAAAAGCATCAGTTCTTCTGAGCTCAGCTTTCTTTATAGTCCAACTCTCACATCCATACATGACTATTGGAAAAACCACAGCTCTGACTAGATGGACCTTTGTTAGCAGCTTTTCTTCCAAAGAGCAAGTGTCTTTTAATTTCACGGCTGCAATCACCATCTGAGTGATTTTGGAGCCCAAGAAAATAAAGTCTGTCACTCTTTCCTTTGTTTCCCCATCTATTTGCCGTAAGTGATGGGACCAGATGCCATAACCTTAGTTTTTTGGATGTTGAGTTTTAAGCCAGCTTTTTCACTCTCCTCTTTCACTTTCATCAAAAGGCTCTTTAGTTCCTCTTCACTTTTGGAATAAGAGTGGTATCATCTGCATATCTGAGGTTATTGATATTTCTCCCGGCAATCCTGATTCCACCTTGTGCTTCATCCAGCCCAGCATTTCGCATGATATATCCTGCATATAAGTTTAATAAGATAATATACAGCATTGACATACTTCTTTTCCAGTTTGGAACCAGTCCATTGCTTCATGTCTGGTTCTAACTATTGCTTCCTGACCTGCATACAAGTTTCTCAGGAGGCAGGTCAGGTGGTCTGGCATTCCCATCTCTAAGTATTTCCGACAATTTGTTGTAATCCACACAGTTAAAGACTTTAGCATAGGCAATGAAGCAGAAGTCGATGTTTTCTGGAATTCTCTATGATCCAACAGATTCTGGCAGTTTGATCTCTAGTTCCTCTGCATTTTCTAAATCTAGCTTGAACATCTGGAACTTCTCGGTTCACATCCTAGTTATCTAAAAGGTATATTTATCTAAAAGGTAGCCAAAATAAACGCCACAACTGATGAGTCTGATTATGTATTCAAAAGAAAAACATGACAATATAAAATTTACTACAGAATCATTAAAATAGAGTTATAAAGGTAAAACTGTACATATTTACAAAGTACCTTTGGAGTTTCATTTGTTAACTTTTAAACTGCAGTAATAACCATTTCTAAGCACAGAGTTCAGTGGCATTAAGTACATTCACACAGCTGTGCAACCGCCACAGCCATCCTCCTCCAGAGCCCTTTTTATCCTGCACAACTGACACTCTCTGCACACGAAACCACCACTGCCCTTACCCACCCTCCACCGTGCATTCTACCGGCCATCTCTGTGAATCTGACTCTTCCAGGGACTCGCGGGAGGCACCTACAAGTAGCATCGCACAGTATTTGTCCTTTCGTCTCCATTTCACTTCGTATAATGTCCTCAAGGAGCACCCATGCTGTAGCCAGTATTGGAATTTTCTTCCTTTATAGGCTGAATAATATTCCATTGCACATACATATCACATTTTGTTTATACATTTATCCACTAATGGACATTTAAGTGGTTTCTACTTCTGGCTATTATGAATAATGTTGCTATGAACATGGATGTACGAATTCTGTTTGAGTCCTTGTTTTCAATTCTTTTGGGTATATACCCAGAAGTGGAACTGCTAGATCAAACGGCAATTCCACGTTTCTTTGAAGAATTACCACACTGCTTTTCACTGCTGCTGCTCCTGCTGCTAACTCGCTTCAGTCGTGTCCGACTCTGTGCGACCCCATAGACGGCAGCCCACCAGGCTCCCCTGTCCCTGGGATTCTCCAGACAAGAACACTGGAGTGGGTTGCCACTGCCTTCTCCAATGCATGAAAGCGAGAAGTGAAAGTGAAGTTGCTCAGGCATGTCCGACTCTTAGCGACCCCATGGACTGTAGCCCACCAGGCTCCTCCATCCATGGGATTTTCCAGGCAAGAGTACTGGAGTGGGGTGCCATTGCCTTCTTTCACTATGGCCACACTATTTTACATTCCCACCAACAATGCACAGGTTTCCAATTTCTCCACATCCTCACCAACCACTTGCTATTTTCTGGCAATTTTTTTTGACAGCAATCATCCTAATGAATGTGAGATATAAAGTACTTAAAGTATTCTTTTAAAATTCTATAAAAATTTTCAAAAGAACTGAAAGTAAAAACTAAAATGTTAAAAGTGGTGAGACTCTATACAGTGAGACAACAGGTTTTCCTTTGTACTTTTTTTCTTGTATTTTCCATGGTTTTTATAATAGGGGGGAAATGGCTATTTTAAAAATGAGGCTGATATTATTATCACAATGAGAAAAGATTTAAGAGGAGGCATGGACCTAGTCACAGCACAGGTGCAGAAGAAGTCAGAAAGTTGAGAGGAAAACAAGCCCGGCACATTCAGGGGCCAGCACCCGATGGGCTCCCCTGGAACGTGTGTGTGCGGGTAGGGGAGGGACTGCCTGAGACGGAACGTGGGCACAGACGGGGGCACACCTCGGATGGCTCAGGTACCTGTCCTGCGGTCTGCACGCAGCGATGCCTGGTTCTCTCTCAACTTTTCCCAACGGTCAGGCCTCCATGAAGCTCTGAAGAAGTTGGAATCTTTCTTCCTGGCACCCAGTCTTTCTGGCACAGCAATGCTCAGAAATAAATGCAGTAATCTAGACAAATAATTATAAGTACCACAAAAGTGATACTCCAGAAGGGGAGTAACAACAAAGCTTATGGCCTCAGGGCTAAATGCTGTCAGGGGCCCAAGACCATGTATCTAATCCAATTTTTATCCTAACAACCTGTTCTGTTTTTACCTCCAAAATGAAGGTGATTCTTTTTTCAATTTTTAAAAATTTTAAAGGTTACTTTCCTCATAATTTTGTTTGTAATATATTTTGTGTTGTACAATATATACCCTTGCGCCTGTCTTACAGCAACAATCTGCACCTCCCACTCCCCACCCCCCATACTGCCCCTCATCTACTAATTTGTCCGCTCTACCCAAAATGCAAATGATTCAAATCACATGGGAATTAGATGAAAAGATGTGTGATTTTAAAAGATAAACTTGACTCTGGGAATCTTCGAGTAAAGAAAATGCTGGTTTGGATTTCAAATTATCTTATGTCTACCTCCCACTTAATGGCACTATTATAACCTTTTTCTTTCATATACATAACCATATTACTTCCTTCCAGCATCCGAGTAAAACTGCTAAGAAAAAGATTTGTGTCTATATCCAAAAGCCTCACTTGCACTCTCCATCGAGGTGTGTACCAGACTGCTTTCTTTCTTCCACTGAGACCAGTTTCAGGGACCTGGAATCTGAATCATTGATTCTCTAGTGATGAGCAATCTTGTCCTCCGGGACATTCAGCAACATCTGAAGACATTTCTGATTGCCAGGACTGGCAGGATGCTGGCAGACATCCTGCAAGACACAGACATGCCTCCACCACACGACTCCTAGTGTTTAAGGTGATGCTTGCCACAGGGTAGGTAGAAAAAAATGCCCATTAAACTAACAGATTTACATATGAGGAAACTGAGGTTCAGAGTGATCAAATATTTAGTAAACAGCAGAGAATGGAAGTCAAGTCTTCTTACCAAGCCCAGGCTCTACCTTCTTTACCTTCTAGTAGTTTAATATTTTTCAAAAGACTTTTTAAAAAGTCTGTATCCTTTGACTTAGCAAATCCAGTTTTAAAAACTTATCCTAATAAGCTATCACACAGTTGTACACCGATTATGTGTGCATATTTTCATTATTCAAGAGATAAATTTTAAAACAAATCTTTCTATAGTCAGAGGAGTGTTTCATTCCCACTCAAGGGAATGTTACTAAAGACAGAAAAGCATACACATATTTATCAACAAGAAAGGATACTCAAGACATATCGTTATATGACAGAGGAGCAAAGCAGTCCGATCCCATGTGGATACACACATTTCCATGGTTTCGAAATAATATGGAAGGATGAACATCAAAATGTTAGCGATAATTTTTCTAAGTGGTTAAATCTGTGATGATATTACTTTTTCTTTTTGGTTATTTTCTAACTTCTTAAAAGTAGACATGGTTTGGGGACTATGGGGAGGTAGAAGGGAGATGCTATTAAAAATCCATAACGTTTCTATCTACCCTGTATCTTGGTTAAAGAATGAAAAACGCTATAAATTTACTGGACAGGAATATGATTTCTTTTGACTTAGGAGTAGCAGTAGTGATCTTTTCTTTTTCAGAGAGTAAAGATTTACTAAAAAAGATAAACCTAATAGCTAAAGAAAGAAAGTTGTCAACAGCAACTAACAATATAGACTCTAATAAAACCTGGACCACAGAAAAGCAGGACCAAAATGCTTTCTAAGCCTAATGCACAATTATGCTGAATCTATTTTTTTAAATCTACAAACAAAAGATTGTTATCAAACTAATCTCCAATATCAGGTTTTAAGCTGAAAATGAAATGATTTGTGGAAAATACAAAGAACCTTCCAATTCCACTTATAAAAAAAAAAATGCACTGTTAAGACATCTGCCATGCTTACTTATTACTACCTAGACCATATGTCTCCACACCCACAAAAGCATTAACTGTTGGAAATATGTGATTCTCAAGTGCACACACACATCATGAGCAATGTTTATCTAGCTTCAATGGCACTGAGAACCTGGTGGCTGTGTGAGCATCTCTGCCCGACTGTTAAACAGCAGAGCCTACTAATGCAGCAGCTGGCAGTGAGCCACTGAATTCCAGTTTAATGCATGACTAAGAGCTATCATGCTGCAATTCATGGGGTCGCAAAGAGTCGGACACGACTGAGTGACTGAACTGAAACTGAAACTGAAGAGGTATGTGACTGACATACAACTGGTTGCTTACTTTTACATGGCTGTACTGAAATCTCAAGCTCAGGAGCTTTGCAATTTTACTTTCTGCTTATATTGAAAGGTCAGACCACTTATTGTATTTTTTAAGTTTTATTAACATAAAAGTTTGTTCATAAAGACAACTCTGCTGGTTGTTTCTGTTTTTTCCCCAACTACTTAAAAAAAAATCACTACTCATCAACATCATCTTCTTAAAAGATTAAAATACTATTTAACATTAATATATGTGGTAAGTTGATTTTCTCTCATAAACGTCAAGCAGTTAGTGGCAAGAATCTGCACACACGCAAAAAAAACCAAAAAAACACTTTTTAAATTTTGCATTAAAAATTGTAACACATGCTTGGGGGACCACAGGCAAGTGATTGCCAGTCACAGCAATCACTTTAAAGTATTTCACCAAGACACATACAAGAGATTGGTAACAGTACACACACATTAGGACTGACATATATACCCTATCATATATAAAACAGACAACTAATGAGCACCTACTGTGCAGCACAGGGAATTCTACTCAATGTTCTGTGCTGACCTAAATGGGAAGAAGGAAATCCAAAGAAGAGGGCACATATGTATACACATAGCTGATTCACTTTGCTGTACAGGAGAAATTAACACAACACTGTAAAGCAACTATACGCCAAAAAATTAATTTTTAAAATGCTTAAGATGAAAAAAAAGAATACTCATGCACACAAGCAGAGAAAGCTATGCCACAAAAGGTTTAAGACAGTTATCACTATGTAGAGGGATTATGAGAAGTTATGTACCTTTTTAATGTTTTGCTTATTTATACATTTTATTTTCCTACACAGAATATGTAATATTTAATAAATGTTTGAATATGAAAAATTTTTAATTCATAAAAACATAAAAATATTCCAAGATAGGTGAATAATTATGTACTAAACTCACTGTAATTATCTCAGAAAGACCTTAAGAAAGTCCATGAAAATATAAAATTCTTTACTTTGATGTAATAATCTAAATTTTTCTGTTAAGATACTCATTGCATATAAAACCAATGATGCATTTATACTTGTACAACAGGCATCTAAACAGAAATACCTAATACCTTAAAGTAAGCCATGTTTTCTGAAATATAATATATTCAGACACACACAGATATACACACACATACATACACACACAAATACATGTTCTATATAAATGCAGAAGTAGCTAGCATTAGGAAGAACTGAATACTTTTTTCCTAAATTAGACTGTCGTTTAACAGGAAGAATAGCTCATTGAAACAAAATAGCAACTAAGGTGGATGAGAAATCAGTTTGAAATAATAAAGAGAATTCACGGACTAAAAACCAACTCTGGAGCTGTGAAAGCCATCTTTAAGGATATAGTCAAGATGATTTTAGGAACCTGTCCCTATGTTCAATAGATTTAATAAGTAATTCTAAATTTAGAACTATTAATTACCATAGGGATCACTAGAGATCATCAAGGCAAAGCTTATTAATAAAAGAGGAAAAAGGAGATCCGGGCAATTAACTGACTTTGCCCAGTTAACTGACTGAACCCAGACCACAGGCTTGAACCTGACTCTCCTCCTGACCCTGCTTCTCCTGCTGCAACCAAGTCTCAACAAACATGGCCACCTGCTTCTGTAAATAACATTTACCGGAACACATTCACATATACTGCCTGTGTACTACAAAGGAAGAGTTGAATAGTTGTGAAAGATACCTTATGGCCTAAAAGATTTAGTATCTGATTCTCTACAGAAAAACATTTGCTGATCCCTAAAGTTTTCTTAACATACAATTTAAAAGTTTCAGAACTTAACACATAAATTCTATCAATAATAAACTACATTATAATAAACAGCAATAAAACCAGAACCACTACTGTGGTTATTACTTTAAACTACTTTATGCTATGCTATGCTATGCTAAGTCACTTCAGTCGTGTCCAACTCTGTGTGACCCCAGAGACGGTAGCCCACCAGGCTCCCCCGTCCCTGGGATTCTCCAGGCAAGAACACTGGAGTGGGTTGCCATTTCCTTCTCCAATGCATGAAAGGTGAAAGTGAAGTCGCTCAGTTGTGTCCGACTCTTAGCAACTCCATGGACTGTAGCCTACCAGGCTCCTCCGTCCGTGGGATTTTCCAGGCAAGAGTACTGGAGGATTTAATTCCCCCATCCCAAGAACTATCTGTCCATTTTTCATGTTTTGATATGTACATCTTTAAGAAAAACTATAAAACTTAGAACCTCCCAAAGGAGAAATCAAGATCTGCTTATTTAAACTGAAAGAGAACTCATGTACATTCCTTTAATAGAGTACTTCTCATCTACATAAACATATTTATAGATCACCAGCTACTTGGGAGACAGTCTAGTAGATAAATCTAAACAAACTGAATTAGAAATGTCAAACATAGGACAGAATATTTTAGAAAAAGTCAAATATATACACTATTTTCCAGCAGAATATCTAAAGCACAACAGACAGACATCTATTTAAATGTCAAAAACATCTGCCCTATTAATCAGTTGATTCAGTAAATGTTTAGGTTTTACCTTCTGCTTCCCAGAAAAGAAAGTGAGCTGGCTCCAGCTAACCCTATTAGTAACAGATGCTTATACAACACAGTAACATAAGCCTCAGGGAGACCTAAGTACAAAATACGATTTAAACAAAAGTAGTAGGTTGCTCAGGGGAAACAAGTGTATTTACGGAAGGAAGAAGTCCCTAAGGTAGGAAATCAATAAAAATTATGAATCCACTAGTTAGAAGACAATATGGGATGGGGTTATATATAAACACCATTCTTTTTTAGAGAACCCAGGACTGTTCATTATAAAATGATGTAGAATGTACAACAGAACAAAAAATTGCAGTACCTGAGGGCACATATGTCAAATCAAAGCACGCATACACACACAAACGACCTGGGACTTAAATCGGAAGAAAACCTCGGTTCAACCCCTGTTGGGGGCCAGCGTGAGGCACTCCGCCCATGGCAAAGGTCATGAGGAAGGAGGCTCGACATACGCAAAGGTGGGATCGAGCCTCAGGAGTCCCTCTGGAAATTCTCGAGCATCTACCCCCATAACCAGAGCCTGCCTACTTTACTACTTTGTGCTCTCCCCTACACCTCTGACTTTACAGGGGGCTGTCCCCCACCACCTCTTTCGGAGAAGGAGTTAACCTAGAGCTCCAGTTAATAATAATTCCTGGGCGTGATAGGAGTGTTTCAACCTACAAACTCCTCTGAAGGTTCTCTAGCCTGCCTGACAGGCTTGTCTGGCTACATGTGATTGCTCACAGCCTCCCAACCGTGAGAGGCACGAGATGCTTTAAACCTTCTAAAAACAGGTTCCTTAGAAAAGTTAGAAAACCATTAGTATAAGTATAGTGGGCTGATTAGAAATTGTATTGGTGAAGGGTTTTTCATTTGTTGAGCCAATGTTTGTTGCTAAGACTCCACATCCCCTGCCCTTACACACATTAATGAATATATAGAAGAAATAAGTATTAACCTTTGATATAAATCACATTAGACCTTAGACTAAGTAAATTCTTTCCTTAACTAAAACCCACTACACCCTCACCCTATAGGAATGTAACTTTATTTGGGTGGCGTCTGTTTTAAGAATAATCACCCTTGGAGAAAAAAGTGTTCTGGATGACTGACCACTGTCACAAGGAGAGGGTCATAAATTGTCAGCAGGTCCCCCTGGCCAGAAATGATGTAACACCCCTAAGACCTCTGTATACATTTGTATGAAGCACCTGACTTTAATAAAAGTCAGGACTGCTGTCCCCGCGTGACTTTTGTATAACATCTCAGTGTATAAAAACAGACTCTGGAAAATAAAGAATTGGGATCAGTTCCTCGAAATACTGGTCTCCCCATGTCTCTCTCTCTCTCAAACTCTGGCTGAGTCTCCATCTGGAGCGTGGAACCTGCCATGCTTACTAATTATGCCTGGACTTCTAAGATCCGACTGGGGAGGCCTCAGTGTCTCCTCTCCTTTGGGAGAACGGATGGACGCCTGCAGCCTACGTAAGTGGTGCAAGCTTCTTGTCTTGAAGTTTTATTGGTCTCCCGCGTAAACCAAGCTACTCAGCCTCTTTTCTCCAATGAATTTTCCTACTGAGCTATCCTCATTCTATTACTCTTTATATCTTTGATGAATATTTAAATAGTCACCGACGCAGTCTCCCCTTTGAATACCCTGGATCAGCCAGGGCTGGACCCCAGCAAACCCCCTCAACTGCTAACAACTGTTAGCACTGAGCAAGTCACTTTTCAGTGGCTTGATGTCCTTCTAGGTTTTAGTCTGCTCCTGTATAACATAAGAGATTGGGACTAGGTAGCAAGGTTCCTTCTGATCCCCAATTAGCACACTTCCAAGTAACTGTTTATTAACTCACTGCTGCACGTCAAGTCCATGTTAATGGCTTTAATTATGTGTAGAAATAAGTGGACTTAGAAGAGGTATTCTGGAAAAATAAACCCTATCAAGCATCACTCTTTCAAACGCATGAAGATGTACAAGATGGAGCTTAGTCTGCTCTGCCTTATAAAAGAAATGAAATCCTATTTTTCCAAGCTCCATAAATTATCTAACTAAACTAGATTACATTAGTCAGTTCATATATTCTCTCTGATTCTTGGTTCTTCCACCTCCAACAATAACTGGTCTTTGCAAGGAGTAAAGAGAACACACACAGGTGAAGAGCTGAAAGCCTTCCCTCTGAGGTCAGGAATAAGACAAGGATGCCTTCTATCACTGATTCACAAACCAGAAATAAAAAGAGCAATAAAACCACAGAAATAAGACATTTGCAAACATGTAACTGGAAAAGGACCAGTTTCTTCGACATGTATGCATGTGTGTTGATCGTTAAAACCGCAATATTGTAATTAGCCTCCAATTAAAATAAATTTTAAAAAAGAAAAAAATAGGCAATTAAAAAAAATAAAGAGAAACTGTATTTAGGGAAAAAACAAAGGCAAAGAGGGAAAAGTAAGCAATCCAATTTAAAAAGAGGTAAAAGATCTGAATCAGAGCTCCAAAGGGGGGCTCCAAATGGGCTATAAACATGTGAAAAGGCCCTGAGCTTTGTTCGTAATATACAAAATGGACACTTAAAATACAATGAGATATCACTATACACTCATCAGACTTTAAACAATATTTCTGATAATACCAAATGTTGAAAGAACGCAGGGTCACCAGAATACATTTGGCATTTGGTGTACATGATGCAGGGCTGTGTGACATGACTTAGCAACTGAGTATGCACAACAGTGTTCACACTTTATGACCAAACAAGTCCACTCGTAAATACATCCTGAAGAAGTACACACCTAGAGGCACGAACAAAAGCGCTCACAGCAGCACTGCTTATTAAGAGCTAAAGCCTGGATATAATCCCAGTGTTTACCAATCGAATGGATAAAGAAAGAAACAAAAATACGATGAAATACTACACAAAAATTAACTAAGGAAGCAGACAACTATATACCAAAAAAATGCTGACTGGAAAAAAAAAGCAAAACAAAAGAATATTCGTGCTATCATTTGTATGTTCAAAAAATACAGGAAAAACAGTATTTTCTAAATATGATTTCTATTATTTACATACACACTCAGAGAAGATAAATCTATTTCTAAATGCAAGGAAACGATTATCTGGGGAGAAGAGAGGTGACTGAACCAGGAGGTGTTACGGTGGCAACTTCTGGGGAGCCAGCCACGTCCTGTTTCCTGACCAGGTGGTGAATACAAGGCTGGTCACTTCACACTTGTAAGTGCACATGCAAACTACACCTGCCCAGTTCCTGGCAGATAACAGATAGCCAATAAAGCCAACCCCTTCTTATTAATGAGGATGATATTCTGACTACTACTGATATAATTTTCACTATTACTACTAATTTCTCCTCTGTAGATTATACACGGGGGTTTCCATGGGGGCTCAGTGGTAAAGAATCCACCTGTCAATGCAGGAGACGTGGGTTCAATCCCTGGGTTGGGAAGATCACCTGGAGAAGTAAATAGCAACCCACTTTAGTATTCTTGGCCTGGGAAATCCCATGGGCCTGGTGAGCTATAGTCCATGGGGTTGCAGAGTCGGACACGACTTAGTGACTAAACAACAAGACTATACAAGCTCCCTGACTACCTCAGCTCAGAGACAAGGCACAGAGAAACGGCTAGTGCGAAAGAGGAGAGCTCACTGGCGCCACTGCTCTGTCTCCCCACTGTGCAGACTTGTAAATGCACTGGTCTCTCCCTTCTCATGCAGCTTGTACTATCCTGACCACGAAAGTTAGACAGGAACTGAGGTTTCTCCCTGTGGGTGATGATTCCTTCAGCAAGGTTCCCACTAGCAGCAGCAGGAGTCCTGAACTCTGCAGGGTGAGCAAGAGTAACAGACGAGGTGTGAACTGGGTTTAGTAAAACCTAACACTGAAGGTAACAGAAAAGTGCCGGCTCCTCCCCGTGCCCACCTCTGAAGTGCTCTTCTCACACCCGCGATCCAGAGACTGCTCACAGGTCACTGGCGGCCCCTTCCCTCAGCGGGCAATGGAAGGCAAGCACTTACACATAAGGCAGTGAAATACACGAGGTCATGACATCGAATGCTCACTGTATTCTCAGGGCAAAATTTTTTTTTAAGAGAAAAAAATACATGTTTTAAAAGAGGTTAAATTTTAAATCTTGCCAAGTACAACAGTAAGGCATTATATAAACTCTTTGATATTTCTAACTTTTGAAAACAAAAGATAAAACCTTCTGGTGATTTTTAAATTCCTTTGCAATCAAAGAGAAAACTGTCAAAGAGATTTCACTTACAGCTTCTTACTGATGCATGCTGAAGAGAAAAGTTTCCCGAGGAGAACTGAAGCAATTTAAGTAACTGGGGTTATAATTACTAACTTAATCACTCCTTATAAAAAGTTTTATAATATTTAACATCTGACTAAAACAAAACCTAGATGCATCCCCTGTTGGGCAAAGAAACTGATCTAACAGTGTAATTAAAGAATCATATGAGAGAGGAAATAATACAATCAAATGTATGACAATGTCCCCAGAATTCTGAGGAAGGGAGAAAGTGCATCTACTTGGGGCAGTTAGAGGGCCTTCACGGACAAGGAGGAGGCCTAGGGAAGTTGGGGGAGAGCAAAGGACAGCCTTGGCCAGGCAGTTCAGGGAAGAGATGGGAAGTGTGTTCAGGGAGCAACAGACAGGTTGGCCTGGTACTGGTGGGGCCGGGGGTTAAGGGGACACCCACTAGGAGGGAGGTGAAGGCGCAGGTGAAGGCGCAGATGGTGGACAGGTGTGGGTGCTCCATAAAGTTCTGACCAGCCTTGGGATTCTTAGCAGCACGTCTTAAAGCTGAAGGCATGCTTATAACTTTCTGAAGGAATAGGCTATTCTAATAAACGTGATGGAAAAAGAGCCAGTTACACTTCAAATGGAAGCAGTTTGTACTGTGTAATTTATGCCTTCATAAAGTCGACTATTCACACTGCAACAATTAAAATCAAGGACACGCTCTCTTTAGTAATAATTCTCTTTCTGTGCTCCATCATTGTGTGAGGAAATGCACTGAGAGCCAAGCCACCATGACTATTTAACCAAGTCCTTTACAGACATCCATCGTATCTTGCTACAGTAGTGTAGCAAGATAGTAGGCCTGATCACAGCTCTCCTGCTCATCACTGCAAAAGAACCTTCCAAAAGAATCCACAGCCTGTCCTTCAAAAAGGATCAATGTGGACCTTAAAGTCCTCTACAATTTGAGCTCAATCTACCATTCTGGTCTCTTTCCCACGACCTTCCCACAGACATAGATCTTTCTTCACTCTACTGCTCACTCTTCTTCTAAATAAACCCTGTCTTTACTTTCTGTTACGTCCTCAAGGTGTTCTCTCCGCAGGACACACTCCTCACAACCTCCATCCTACCTACACGTCAGTCCACTCAAGTGCTACACTCAGTGTGGAGTGTCTTCTGAAGGCCTCTGCAGGGCCCTCTGCACTCTCTCAACTGTGCTGATTGTGAAGTCAGACTGTGCAAGAAAGCTAAAACCACCACTCTTTACATCAGGAATAATACTTGCCCTCGAGAAACTCACAGGAATCTACACCCACACATATGCACCAGATTACAAGTCATACAGGACCAGACAGATACAGGACACACTCCGCAAATACTGGTTCAAAGAATGACATTGCATATCATGAGTATCTCCAAATCATCCATATATAACTATACAGAGAAGGTTGTAGCCTGTGTGGATTAAAAAACAGCAAGAGATTACCTTTTCAGTTGTAAGAGGTTTTGTAGGCTTTTCTGGCTCCTTTTCTTTCTTTTTCTCTTCCTTTTTTTTTTCCTTTTCTTTCTAAAACACAGCCGAAAGTTTTGATAAGTTCACTTTTTTAAAAATGTCAGCTCTTCATACATTTTTATTTTATTAGTTGGAGTCATTTGAAGAGAGTACAAATTTCAATGATGACAATATTCAGTGATACTGAGACATGAAAGAAAGCACAGCAAATTCATACTGTCATCAAGTATGTTAATAACACAATAAAGAATAACTTTCCTTAAAAAATTAAGACAGAAGTGAGACAATTTAGAACTTCTTTGATATTTCAGAATTTGTTTAAAACAAATGCAATTTCTATTCAATAAATTCTCATTGCATCTTTACATAAAGTTAGGTTTCCTAACAGCAACCAAGAAGTTGAAATTTGAATACAAAGAAAATAAAAACTAACTCATAGAAGAGAATTCTTTATCAACCAGATGAAGGCAGAGTACAACATGTAAACATGAGAAGCAAAGTGTAAAATCACTTTAATTTTTTTTTCAATCACCATAGTGTTGTGGTATTTTTAAAGGACAAATACGATTATTTTCTCTTGAAAATAACGTTGAAGATAGTGCTTGGGGACCAGAACTAGCTGACTGGTTTGCATATATGATACAACCCAGTCAAAGTAAACTATAATGATATTATAAAGTTCACAATTTGCATTTTCAAGAAGGATGAAATAAGATATAATGATAAAAACTTAAGGGCTATAAACAGGTGGGAAAAGGAAAATGAAGTAGATTAAACAACGAGCATTTGTAAGGCATATGGAGGGAAGAGATACCTAGAAATTTACAATCTGATGATAATGCAACTGAGTGCTGATCTAGACCTTAGTCCCTGGCAGCAAAGACGAAAGGATAAACTGCTGAACCTAGAAAAGGCAGGAAAATAAACACATGAAACTTGGTGAAAATGCCTAAATGTTGCATCTGCACCTATGCCTTTAAAAATGGTGCTTGACACCACGTCTCTCAAGGGAAGAATCTTTACTATTTGTAAATTGGGAAAGTCAACACCAGCAATTCCTAAGCCAAAATGGTAGAGATAAAATTAAAGCTCCTATGGGCCAGGCACTGTGATAAGCACCTTACTGTCTAAGTCAATGTTTATAATAATGTCGGAAGAAAGTCCTCATTGTCATTTTACAAATGCAGAAACAAACTCTCAGGAAGGTGACACACGCAGCCGATCGCAGCAGGGCTGAGGGCTGCAAAGCCTCCATGCTCGCTGTCGTCCAGTGGGCTCTGCTTCCCCCACACTGTCCTCCCCAAGGGGACAGCGGGCACCTCCTGAGCCCTTCTCAAGGGCTAGACACCATGTGACTCACTGAGACCTGCATAAAAGCCTTCCGAGGTAAGGAATATCACCGCCACTGTGTAAGTGAAAAATAAACAGGATGTGCAGAAGTCCTTCAGATGTCATGAAATGTTTTCCAGACACCAGTCAAGTTTAGGGAGGAAAGCAACATAACTGGACATCCTCACTAATATGCTGGAGGTGGATGGTGCTGCAGCCCTTCAAAGCTCTTAGTTATTTCTCAAGGATGTCACTGTCATGAGATGGGGAAGAAGCCCGTCTTTCTAATCACTATGACTGGTGGGTACATCTGAAATCAACAAAAATAAATTAAACCAGTTCAGTTCAGTCGCTCAGTCATGTCCAGCTCTTTACGACCCTATGGACTGCAGCACGCCAGGCCTCCTTGTCCATCACCAACTCCTGGAGCTTACTCAAACCCATGTCCATTGAGTCAGTGATGCCATCCAACCATCTAGTCCTCTGTCGTCCCCTTCTCCTCCTGCCTTCCATCTTTCCCAGCATTGGGGTCTTTTCAAATGAGTCAGTTCTTCACATCAGGTGGCCAAAGTACTGGAGATTCAGCTTCAACATCAGTCCTTCTAATGAATATTCAGGACTGCTTTCCTTTAGGGTTTCTGCCTTTTCATATTGTTCATGGGGTTCTCAAGGCAAAAATACCAAAGTGGTTCGCCATTCCCTTCTCCAGTGGACCACGTTTTGTCAGAACATGGCATGGCTCATGTGGCTGTGGTCCATGTGATGAGTTTCATTAGTTTTCTGTGATTGTGGTTTTCATCTGGTCTGCCCTCTGACAGATAAGGATAAAAGCCTTACGGAAGCTTCTTGATGGGAGAGACTGACTGTGGGAGAAACTGGGTCTTGTTCTGATGAGCAGGGCCACGCTCAGTAAATCTTTCCCTAGCCCTTCCCTTCTCCAGAGGATCTTCCCAACCCAGGGACTGAACCCAGGTCTCCCGCTTTGCAGGCAGATTCTTTATCAGCTGAGCCACAAGGGAAGCCCAAATTAAACCAGCTAGCTGTGTTTAACCAAGGGAGAGCACAATTTGATGTCTTAAACACTGGAATTTCAGTTGTCAAAATATGGCTGTAAGCAACAATTTTATGACATGGGCCTTGAAGTCACATTAAAAACATGGGTTCTAGCCAAAATGGCCATCATCAAAATACCCACAAACAATAAAAGCTGGAGAGGGTGTGGAGAGAAAGGAATCCTATACTGTTGATGAGGATGGAAACTGGTATAGTCACTATAGAGAACAGTGTGGAGATTCCTTAAAAAACTAAAAATAGAGTGACCATATGACCCTGCAATCCCGCTTCTCAGCATATATGCAGAGAAAAGCATGATCCAAAAAGATACATGTGCCCCAATGTTCACTGCAGCACTGTTTAAAATAGCCAAGACATGGAAGCAACCTTAATGTCCACCAACAGAGGAATGGATAAAGACGACGCGGTGCGCACATACAATGGAATATTACTCGGCCATTAAGAAGAATGAAACAGCCATTTGCAGCAACATGGATGGACCTAGACAGTGCCATTCTGAGTAAAGTAAGTTAGAGAAGGAAAAATATTATATGACATCCTTTATACGGGGAATCTAAAAGGAAATGACACAAATGAACTTACAAAACAGAAACAGACTCACAGGCTGGAGAACGAATTTATGGCTGCTGGCAGAGGGAGGACGGGGAAAGGATAGTTAGGGCGTCTGGGATGGATGTGTACTCACTGCTATATTTAAAATGGACAACCAACAGGGCCCTACTGTATGGCACAGGGAACTCTGCTCCGTGTTATGCTGCAGCCTGGATGAGAAGGGAGTTGAGGGGAGAATGGATACATATAGTATATGTAGGGCTGAGGCCCTTCTCTGTTCACCTAGAACTATCACAACATTGGTTGTTAACAGGCTATACCTCAAAATAAAAAGTATAAACACAAGAAAAAAAATTTTAATAATAAAGAAAGGAGACAAAAGTAAGGAACTTAAAGGCAGGCATCTCATCGGGTGACTGATCTATTTAAGATACAAGTTTCCTAAGGGAATGGTGAAATATATATATATTTTTTTAGGTTGGAGGAAATATATCTTTAGTATCAACGCTTCTGATTTGTTAAGGCAGTTGCTATTTCTTCTTTGGCTCTTAGTAGGATGAACAGAAATCTCAAAATTTTCTGTAAGTCCTTTCTGAGAGACAAATCTCGCTCTCTCTTTCTCCTGGGAATACCTCAAAACCAGAGCTGCTAGAAAAGGTAGATAAATGCGGTCTGAAGAGATTAGTTTCAACCACGCTATGAAACAAGCAATATTCAAAATCTTATAAATAAGCTAAGATGCACCAGTAGCAGACCTTTCTAGGACCCTAACGTTTAGTGAGCATTATTAAACTTTCATTTTCTATGTTTTCTCAAAAAAAAAAAAAAAAAAAAAACCATGGGCTCTAAACACAGGCCATATAGTTTTACCTACAGATAACACCCATCTTTAGAATCAAAAGCTGCTGAAAGAAAGACCAAAGAGTACTGTGAGAACCTAAGTTGTTTTAAACTATTTTCTCAGCAAGAATAAAACACAGCAGTGTTTGATATTTCAAAACAGTAGTTCCTGAAATTTGGTTATTACATAGCCAAATGATATAGTGAAATAGGAGACCTTCTGCAAAAGAGAACAGGAAAAAATGTTCAAGTCCTATAAGGCAAAGAAAAGTAGATCTTGGGTTCATTAAAGATATGGTCTCTAAAACTTTTTATTATGCACTTCTGTCTCAAATGTTGTGAGCAAACATACTCAATATATGTATGTATTTATTAATAAAGCACATATAGTACTCTATTATACACATTATAAAACTACATAAAATTAGAAATTTTAAGAGGGTAAGAAAAAAAAAGCATGAATAAACCTTTTGACGGAGTGCCCTTAAACGCTGTCTAAATGGTGTCTAAATGCTGTCAGGCAAGACGACGCCACTAGGCCGGGTAAGACCCCGCTTTCCAGGACCTGGTGGCCAGCCCCGCACAGCAGACACGTGACCTGAGGGTTTCCACCCTCTGAACAGGCACCGCAGCCACCTTTCACGCCCTTGAGGCCACCTCCACCTCCTGCAGGGCTTCCTCTCTGCTCCTGACCCCTAACACCTACAACTCTCTGACCACCCAAGTCTCTCCAGCTCCAACCACGCCCTTCATGCTCCAAACCACCCCTCACTGTCTCCTCGGGACCCCCTTGCTGTGCTGTGAGGTTCCAGTGTGCCCAGCTCTCCACTCTCATGTCACCACTCAACACAGTATACGCGGACTGCCTCTGCACTCCTCCACCTGGGATCTCTCCTCGGCCTCCAGACCTGTGTCTCCAACCTCCCACCAGACCCCTCACAGGTGTTCTGTCACCTCACATTCAACACACCCAACTCTTAAGTCTGCCCCATCCCTATTCTCATCTCAAAGCTGCTCCTCCTCCTCAGCCTGGATCCCTTCTCCCTGGAGAGTGCATCATCTGCTGAGATGCTCAGGCCTGCAGCCAGGAGTCATCAAGGTCCCCAGAGCACCTCCACGACTCACTCATCATACACCTCACAGACCTGACCTTCTCCGGGTCTTTGAAGACCACTCTTCCTTCCACTCCCTCTGCCTCCAGTTCAGCACACGCTCCCATCATTTCATGCCTGAGCCAGAGCAACAAGTCCTCGGGCCTCTTCTACATCCAGCAGCACAAAGTTCACTCTCCGGAGATGGTGGCACAGACAGTCCGGAGGAGAAAACCGGTTCCGGACGCGCCTTCTACCCGTGGAAGGCACTGCGGAGCCAGGGCCTAGGGTCAGAGCCCAGACGCGCCAACAGGCTCCCAGGAAGGCGCGCCTCCGCTTCCCCACCAGCCACATGCCTGCCTTCTGCCACAAACCCCACTCATCCTGCTCTGCCCACAGGCTTTCTTCACAGGACACTTTCTCTGTCTGGACTGCACCCCAGTCCTCACAGGGAACGTCCAGGAAGAATGAGCACCCTGGGCCAGAGTGGCTCTGTGAGGGCTCAGCAATCACGGCCCCCATTCGGCTGCGCCAGAAACCCCCGTAAGGTTCCCCATTTTCCTCTGTTAGATGGAAGCATCTCCCCGGCAGAGGATACACCTTATCTGTCTTTGTATCTCACATGTCAAGTACACCATTTAGCAATGAGGAGACACAGACAAAGTGTGAGATAAAGGATGTCTCAAATTCACCATGGTCATTATAACAACAAAAAAAAGATAAAAGAGTCAAAAAAATTAAAACCTTCAACTATTTATAGGGATGACTTTAAAAGTCCATAACGGTATAGCACCACGCTCCGTAATCACTCCTACCCCACACACATCTCAACAATTATCACTCTCTACAATGATGACTCTACGCATACACTGTATCCATACGATAGTTACTATGGCTTAAAAAACAAAATGACATGAACGTTCAAGAGTTTATAACAATAGAATCATAGAAAGAAAAATTTTAACCAAAATCTCTTCCTAGTAAATCAAAGAATTCAAGAGCAATTATAGAACAGTTCCTTTAAGCCTAAGGTGGTAGCGGAAACAACAGCGAAAAAACAATTGCTTATTAAATGCTGAGATAAATCTATGGTACCGATAAATTAGTCATTCTGAAATTAAATACAGATTAAAGCTCTTTAATCCTACCTGCAGCATAGGAAAGTGGTCCTAAAATTGTTGTATTTAATGTATTTAATACTGGAGACCATTCAAAGCATAAACAACTATTACAGCATCCATAATAAACAACTAATACAGCATAAACGATGGCACGTTCACACCGAGCGTATGGACACAGCTGGCTAGAACACCACCATACCTCCAATTTGTTTTTCTCAACAGCAGCTTGTAGAGAAGGAGAGGATACCAAAGGCTGAAGAGGAGCATCAGAGGAGGCAATCTGTGGAATGCAGGTGGGAAGTCAGGAGGAAAAAACAAAAAGAAAGTAATCAGAATTATAGGCACAGGAAAGAAACAAACACTCATGCATTTCTGAGCTACAGAAGCACTTAGAAATATGTTAAAGGAAAATAATGCATCAAGAAGAGTGTTGCTTTTCAAGTACTTCCATGTGGAATTTCTGCAGATAAAAGCATTTATTACAGAAAAGTGTATGATTTCAAATGCATTTCACTCTAACATAAAATTTAAAATGCACTCAGACAAGATCATGCCCAAAGTATCTGAGAAAGAACTGAGTGTGTCTGGCGGCTCTCTTTCCATCAGTGTTATTGCTGGAGCGCTCACGCTGACACGCTGTTCCAAGTGGCTGGACAGCACGAATTGAGATCTTGTTCCCACTGACCATAATTGCTTTAAGAATGGAAAATAACACAGAGCTGAAACAGTAAAAGTTAACGAAAGTTTTAATCAACTGTGTAAGAAAACAGAAAGAAGGCTGGGAGTGAAAAGACTGAATTAACGCAGTGTAACAGCTAAGCAGCAGGCTTACTGAAAAGCCATACATACACTTCCTTCTTGGAGCTCGTGTCCACAGACACCACCCCCAGGGCTGCACCGGCTGAACTGCCCCAAAGCTCTGTGAGACAGTTACATATGCAAAGGCAGTTACATATGCAAAAGCAATTTATACAGAGATAATTTCATCTAAAAGCCTTTTCACTCATCTTACCCAATTCCTACAAGAATAGCTGATCACTTTAATGGAAGCATTATCTTCCTGCTCTCTTTACTGCCAAAATATAACTGAAATACGTTTACAAAATGTGTAGTAGATCTTTGGAGCTGTTAAACTGACATCTCTATATTGCTCTATCATATCAACAGTGCCTATGAGGAATCTTTAAAAATAAAAGGTGCTATTACAGAGAGTCATTATGCAATGTCAAAATAACAATGTGAGATGGTAAGTTCTCATTCAATCTGCTTGTTACTGAGTTAGTTATGGCTGCAATTCTGAGTCACAACCCAAGCCCATTATCTTTACGGGTCTTCCCGGGCACACTGTTAGCTCTGTTAAAAGTATACAAACTAGCCATTCGATGACAACTAACTGAAATTACACATAGAAGAAAATATTTAACAAGACAAACTGTGCCTTAAAGACCAGCTGCAAAACTAATTTATTTCACTGGACATTTCCCTGCTAGAGATATGGAGAAAACAAGAGATTAGAAAAAGCACATAAAATCATTTAAGATGGTATAAAGACCTTTCTGCCCAAATTTATGTAAAAGCTGAACATAAAAATATAACAAATAAATAAAGGCATTTAATATGTTGAGTGTTACTAATTCAAGATAATTCACTGTAGAAGTATTTTTTCGCCTCCTGAGAGGATGATAAACTGATTTTGCCACTTTTAAAATTCAGATGTTCACTGTTCACAGAATCTTGATTCAAAGTGGAATCAAGATTGCCAGGAGAAATAGAGAGATAACACCACCCTTATGACAGAAAGCAAAGAGGAACTAAAGAGCCTCTTAATGAACATGAAAGAGGAGAGTGAAAAAGTTGGCTTAAAACAACATTCAGAAAACTAAGATCATGGCATCCAGTCCCATTACTTCATACAAAGAGATGGGGAAACAGTGGAAACAGTGACAGACTTTATTTTCTTGGGCTCCAAAATCACTGCAGATGGTGACTGCAGCCGTGAAATTAAAGGTTACTTGCTCCTTGGAAGAAATGCTATGACCAACCTAGACAGCATATTAAAAAGCAGAGATAACTCTTTGCCGAAAAAGGTCCGTCTAGTCAAAGCTATGGTTTTTCCAGTAGTCACGTATGGATGTGTGAGTTGGAAGGACTGATGCCAAAGCTGAAACTCCAATACTTTGGCCACCTGATGCAAAGAACTGACTCACTGGAAAAAACCCTGATGTTGGGAAAGATTGTAGGCAGGAGGTAAAGGGGACAACAGAGGATAAGATGGTTGGATGGCATCACCAACTTGATGGACGCGAGTTTCAGCAAGCTCCGAGAACTGGTGGTAGACAGGGAGGCCTGGTGTGCTGCAGTCCATGGGGTAGCGAGGAGTCAGACACGACTGAGCAACTGACACTGAACTGAACTGAAAAGTCAGATGGAGCAATATATAACTATTTAGTAAATATCAGTCTTTTAACAAAGCATGTTAATACCAAAGTAAAGCATTAATACTATGTTCCAATTAAGAAAAAACACAGAGATCCTCGTTCAACAGGAAAGACATCTGAAAAGTCAATAGGAAAATTCACAGGTGAATGTGAACAGTTGTGTACCCATAAATCAAACTACCATCTGCCAATAAGTCCGACAGGAAACACGAAAACAGGGATGAGTCTCAAAAACATGCTGAAAGAGGCCAGACACCAAAGAACAAACAATGTATGATACCATTTACACGTTTGAAACTTCAGCAGTGACGAATATAGTCTACAGTGACAAAGAGCAGACCAAGGGCTACCTGGGAAAGGCGTGGGAAGCAAGGGGGCACAAGGCACCTGATGGGGGGAGGGGAAGGGTCTACATGCCAACTGTGGTTGTGGCCACACAGGAGCAATGAGTGACGAGCAGGGTAAGCTCCATTATGCAAGCAAGGAATGAAGACCTAGAGTCTACAGCTAGAAGCAAGAGACACAACAGACAGAGAGATGGATAGGGGAGAATCCAAAGGGCAGGCGGGAGGAAGAAAGAAAAAAATACAGAGGCAAGAAAAACCAGGTGCTCTCGTGTTCTTTCCCAAACTCTCAGGACCATTGCCCACCCCCTCCACTAAGCACCCAAGCAGAAAACCACCACCTGCCATCTGGATTAGTCCTCCAGTCCCGCTCATCCATAAACTATGCATTCACACATGTTCTACAAGGCCAGAGTCCAAACCCCTTAACTAGACTGCAAGGTGCCCTGCCTGCCCCCTCCCCCCAACCCGGTCACCACCTGTCTAGGCGCACTTGACTCCCTGGGAGCCCGCTCTCCAGTCTGCTGCTCGGGCCGCCAGGGATCGCTGCTTTGCTGCTCCCTCTGCTGGAAGCCTGCGTACCTCTAGGGGACCCCCGCCCTGCCCCTTCCCGGACGCGCCCCTGGTCCTCCCGTTTGCACCCGCCAGGATGCTGCACTCCTGCAAACACTGGCACGTGTGTCCAGTGACGATGCCGTTACTTATGGGTGTTCTTTGTGCAACTGAAGTTCTCTGAGACGGACGTCGTTCCTACTTTGTTCACCATCTTCAACATCTGGCATTCAACAGGTCTCAATAAATGTTTTAGTTGAGGAAAACAGGACAAGAGTGTCTCAGAGACAGACACAAAAGGAGGCTTACATCAGTAGCTGCCACTGTCCTCAGAAAGGGCTCTGGCTTACTCACTCTCTTCTCTGAACTCTCATGAAAGTTATCTACACTCACTGTGAAATTCAGAATATATTTGGTAACTAGATGATAATTTCATTTCACTACATTCCAGTACTTTTACAGAGAGAAGACAAGACTCTGACCTAGAAAATGGCACTGGGAATAAGTGTTGGGAAATGTGGTTGTCGTGTCTGACTGTCCCTCTATTCCCCACCCTTCTCTCTGCCCCATCTATGACCTCCTTCAGGAATAAATGAGCTATCACCCTTCCTTCAACTATTCTTAAGCCCAGAAGGTCTTCTCAAGGCCACCACCAAAGTGAACTGTATGCAAAGAAACTCCCCGAGCAATCCAAGTGTACAAACCCACCTACTACAAAAGGAAAACCAATGGGGCAGTTGGAAAACAGGTTTCCAATTGCCATGTTCCAGCAAAAAGTGAACAAATACACACTGAAAAGATACCGAGTGTTATAAAAATGCCAGGATGATTATTTGAAGGGCATAAGGCAAATTGCTCCTTTTGTCTTTCCAAGAAAAGGCCACGTCATCTCCTTGAGGATTTTGCTGCTGCTGCTGTCACTGCTACTCAGTCCCGATGTCCTGTCCCGCTCTCTGCAGCCTCGCGGACGGCAGCACGCCAGTCTCCTCTGTCCTCCACCACCTCCCACAGTTGCTCAAATTCAAGTCGCTGACTCAGTGATGCTATCTATGTCGTCCTCTGTCATCCCCCGCCTCCTCCTGCCTTCAATCTAAATGAAAATCTGCTGCTCCAAAACAACTGACAAGGACCTCATGGATTAACTGTAATACATGCCTTAAACCAGTTCTAGAGATTTTTGACTATATATTTTAAGTGGAGATTTTAATCACAGCAGTTCTCAAATGACTGTCTCATGATCTTTCAGTATCCTGTGAGGCTTAGGTTCTTCAGGAGTTGAGAAATCATCTAAAAAATATAGTTTCCAAAGTAAATTACCTTCCATGGCTGTGTCAGATATAAATACATTTACTGAACTAATAAATAAATCATATAAAAGAAATCACCAATTAAACTCGTCAGTAGCGGAGTTAAAAGACTGACAAACTTAAGTACCCAGAGTCACCACATACACAGAAGCAGCCTGAATTTTAATTTACTAACTTTAAAATCACTGGATAAAGCACTAAGAAATGCAGAATTCTGGAGCAATTTCAAACAGAAATCCATTAATCGCCACATCAGTCACCTGGAAGCCCATAACTTAAAAGGGCTGACTAAAATGTGGCGATATTAACCCAACAAACCTCAAACACTGTGCCCTTTCGCTGAAGCCACTGCGCCTGGACTCTCTGCTCCTACAGGTCTCCTCCTCCCCCAACACGAGCCTCACAGCGGCTCCTACATATAAAGCACTCAGTAACACAGACTGCTACGGAAAACACCACAGGCAACACCTTGTTTAACTCTCCTAAGAGTACCATAAAAAGCAGACACCACGACCATTCCTATTGCACAGAAGAAACTAAAACTGTAACAAAAAAGAAGTAACAACAACTCCATCTTGAACCTGCGTATTTAACAGTAATCTTAAGTCACCACTCGATAATTTATCATCTAAGTTTTTCATTCCTATCTGGAAGGATATCTAAAATGGATTGCAATGCATACAGTTTTAAAATTATTGCTCATTTATCTTAATGAACTGTATAATCATCAGTTAATTGTAAACAGTGGTTGCTGCTCAGTTGCTAAGTCAGGTCTAACTCTGTGACCCCATGGACTGCAGCACACCAGGCTTCCCTGTCCTTCACCATCTCCTGGAGCTTGCTCAATCAAACTCATGTCCATTGAGTTGGTGGTGCCATCCAACCATCTCATCCTCCGTCGTCCCCTTCTCCTCTTCTCCTCCTGCCCTCAATCTTTCCCAGCAATAGAGTCTTTTCTAATGAGTCAGTTTAATAAAATTAAAAATGCTAACTCATTTTTATTACAACACAATTCAGAAACGTTATTTCCACAACAATTTCAAAGTTGAAATAATGGATTAATTTCACTTTCATTGGACTAAATTCTAGTCTTCATACATACATGTGTGTAAACACATATAACATACATACATATAACAACGTAAGTTAGAATTTTGCTGTTTTTAAACTTTTATATAATACTCAATTTTAATACTTCAAACTCAAGAAGGCAAAGTGGTTGTCTGAGGAGGTTTTACAAATAACTGAGGAAAGAAGAGAAGCAAAAAGCAAGGGAGAAAGGGAAAGATACACCCAACTGAATGCAGAGTTCCAGAGAACAGCAAGGAGAGATAAGCCTTCTTCAATGAACAATACAAAGAAATAGAGGAAAACAACAGAATGGGAAAGACTAGGGATCTCTTCAAGAAAATTGGAGATATCAAAGGAACATTTCATGTAAGGATGGGCCATGATAAAGGAAAGAAATGGAAAGACCTAACAGAGGCAAAAGAGATAAAGAAGAGGTGGCAAGAATACACAGAAGAACTGTACAAAAAAAGTCTTAATGACCCGGACAACCAGAGTGGTGTGGTCACTCACCTAGAGCCAGAAATCCTGGAGTGTGAAGTCAAAGGGGCCTTAGGAAGCGTTACTACCAATCAAGCTAGTGAAGGTGATGGATTGCAGCTGGGCTATTTCAAATCCTAAAAGATGACGTTG
Source organism: Bos indicus (assembly GCF_029378745.1). Lineage (NCBI taxonomy): Eukaryota > Metazoa > Chordata > Mammalia > Artiodactyla > Bovidae > Bos > Bos indicus. The sequence goes on along the minus strand of NC_091768.1, from coordinate 10,054,143 downwards.
TTGAAGTACTGCAGTCAATATGTCAATACACTTGAGAAACCCAGCAGTCACCATGGGACTGGAAAAGTCAGCCTGCATGCCCAAAGAAGGGCAGTGCTAAACAATGTTCACACTACTAGACAACTGCGATCACTTCCCCTTCCAGTACGGTTATGCTCAAAATCCCTCAAGCTAGGTTCCAGCAGTACTTGAATCCAAAACTCCTAGATATACAGGCTGGGTTTAGAAAAGGCAGAGGGACCAGAGATCAAATTGCCAATATCTGGTGGATCACAGAGAAAGCAAGGGAATTCCAGAAAAACATTTACTTCTGTTTCATTGACTGCGTTAAAGCCTTTGACTGTGTGGACCATAACTGTAGAAAATTCTTCAAGAGATGCGAATACCAGATCATCTTACCTGTCTCCTGAGAAACCTGTATGTGGGTTAAGAAGCAACAGTTAGAACCTCACATGAACAACTGACTGGTTCAAAATTGAGAAAGGAGTATGACAAGGCTGTATGTTACCACCCTGCTTATTTAACTGATATGCAGCTAGAGGAGTTACAACCTGGAATCAAGATTGCTGGGAGAAATAACAACCTCAGATATGCAGATAACACCACTCTAATGACAGAAGTGAAGAGGAACTAAAGAGCCTCTTGATGAAGGTGAAAGAGGAGAGTGAAAAAGCTGGCTTAAAACACAACATTTAAAAAACAAAGATCACGGCATCACTTCATGGCAAATAGAAGGAGAAACGTGGAAACAGTGACAGATTTTAATTTCTAGGGCTCCAAAATCACTGCAGCCACAAAATTAAAAGAGCTGCTGCTGGAAAAGAGCAAACAATATGTGAAAACTCAACCTCATCTACTCAAGACCTGCTAAAGGGATTTCCCTGGTGATCCAGCGGTTAAGACTTTGCTTTCCAATGCAGAGGGTTCGAGTTTGATCCTCGGTCAGGGAGATAAGATCCTGCACACCACAGGGCCAAAAAAAAAAAAAAAAAAACCCAGAACATAAAACAGAAGCAGTACTGTAATAAATTCAACAAAGATTTAAAAAATGGTTTACATAAAAAAAGGTCTTAAAAAAAAATCTTTTAAAAAACCTGTTATTCAAAAAAAAAAAACAGACCTAAATTGCCTAAGAACTCATCAGTATTGCCAGCTGTGATGCACCACTGGTTACGGGGAGTGAAGGGCAGACGACAGGACAGGTTTCTTTTTTTTTTTTACTGTAATCTTTCTTATTTATGGCTTCAGCCAGGCCATGTGTGGCATGTGGAATCTTAGGTCAGCAACTTGGGATCAAATCTGTGCCCACTGCACTGAGAACAAAGAATCTTAACAACTGGACCGCCAGGGAAGTACCCAAGACAATTTTCTGTACTCAAAGTTCTTCAAATGTCCCCTATCACTCATCCATGAAAGAACACCAGGGAGGGCAGGTTTATTCTGCATACCTGTCGTAGAATTCTAAGACAGCCACCAAAACCCTTACATACCCTGGATTCTAAAATGAGTTCTTAAAATTTCAAATGAAAATGTATTACTTACATTTTAGAGTTTGTCCTTTGTTTCCCCCACAATGCTAGAGGTAAAGTTAATTACATGGACATTATCAACATCTCTATTTTGTCCATTTTTACCTATCTTTCAAAGGATTTCCTTTTCTATATCCACCAGAAATGCAGCCCAATCTCTATCAAGGGTACCTCTAATCCAAAATATACATATTTGATTGAATTTTTTAGTATATTGCTTCTCTACATGTACCAAAAAGGAAAATCAATTTGCAAAATGAGATGAAATTAGTCTCTAAACTGCCTGACAGATGACTTACCCACAAAATTAATGGCTTATAGCTTTATGATTAATCTAGGAATCAAAGACCCTCTCCCCCCAAAAAAGGACTGCAACAATAGGGACAACTAGCCTTAAATGGTATTTAACTGGGATAAGAAAATGTATCAGAAAAAGAAACTTAAAAACAAACAGTAATAAAACATATTTGATCACTACAGCAAGGTCTCAACTATTAGGGAACAAATGCTTGATAATAACCAATCAAAAGGCTACGTTTTCAGACTCATTTTGTGCAGGAACAAGGTCAACAAAAGCTTGTCTGATACTGAACACCTCACGTTAAAGAGGCTTTATCTATTAGCACCTGCTCCTCAGGCACTCAAGCTTCAAAGCACTTTCCCAGTAAGACCATCTGGTGCTGCGATTCACGCAGGCTAAGTCACTTCAGTGCTGTCCGACTATTTGCAACTCCGGACTGTGGCCCACCAGGCTACTCTGTCCACGGGGGCTCTCCAGGCAAGAACACTGCAATGCGTGGCCATGCCCCTCTCCAGGGGATCTTCCCCACCCAGAGATCCTGGTCTCTTATGCCTCCTGCACTGGCAGGCAGCTCCTTACCACTAGTACCACCTGGGAAGGTGCTGTGATAAGTACAGATAAACAGGAGCAGCACCATGATTTCATCAGAATAATTAATGCAAGACTTCCTGTTGACTGTTTGCAAATACAGTGCAAACAATTGTGTTTTCTATTTTGGACCAAAGTGAGATAAAGCTGTTCAGGAAAAGAAAAAAAAAAAAGAAAAAAAGCTGTGTTTTAATAAACATATCTGGTCAGATCCACCAATGCCCTTAGAAGAAGACAGATTTGCCTTTTCATTTCCACAAACCAATAAAATAATTTTCTCTCCTCAATTTTTCAATTAGTATCTTTACACAGATTTCATAAATTAACTTAAATGCCATTTAAGCAGTTATTAGATGCTTACTTAAGAATATGCTCCTTTCTGAATCAAGAGTTCTGCTTTGTGAAAGCTCACTACGTGACAAAAACTCCCAACGTTCAAATTTTTAAAGTATGTAACCAGGACATTTTTACAATAAATAAGTCAAGCCATATCACATGTTAAAATTTCAAAATACATTCATCAAATATCAACTGGTGATAGAGATGAAGATTTTACTTACATTTGTAATAGCTATAGCATTTTTGTCGTAGTATTTCTTCTTTTCATATTTATCTCTGATGAAAAATTCCACTGCTCTGAAAACAGATAACTTAAGGAAAAGCATGAGTTCAGTGACATGTACACTCCCCTTTATTTACTCCACAAAGCCCAGACTCTACATTTCATACTCCTACTCCCCAGTCTGTACTTTCCTCACACACTATTTCCGCAACTAAATTCTGTAACCTACTTTTCTTTCTGCCAAAGAATCTATCTCGTTCAGGGAATCTTCCCGATTCAACAAAACCACTCAGCTGAATTCTAAACAGAAAAGTCATCGTATTTCTCAGTTCCACCAAAATCCACAGCCTTTTACCCCCACCCCTACACTAAAGGTTCATTTTGGACTTTCAGTTTAAATAAAGAAACTAACACTCATGTGGTAACCACAGCATACCAGATGCCGTGCTGGTGCGCTATCCACAGTTTTCCTTTAGTCTTTCCTCCACGCAGTTGTGTGCATATTATAATTTCCATATCACAGAGGAAGAATCAGCAACTTGGAAAGAGTAGACAACTGTGATTTCAACACTTATGTCCTTTCCCGCCACACACGGCTGCCTCTAACTGTATCAGTGAGGATCAGAAGAATGGTGACAAATTTTTTCCTGCAAAGCTTTCTAGAAATGGAAAAGTCAAGAAGCTAAAACCAATGTCAGTACTATTTAATTTTCTGAAGTTGAGTGGACCAGCCTTATCTGTTGATGGGTGAATCACTTCTAGTGGGATTCAGGAGCTTTGGGTCAGCTGATATAGATGACTTCTCTTACCAGTCAACCGACCACTGTTTTACCATGTTCCACTAAAATGGGACTTCTTCCATCAAGGACTCTGAACTTTTTTATTTTTTAGTACCATGAACCCCTTTGACTCCTTTCTGAGATAGTGCTTTTAAATGCATAAAATAAAATACACAGAACTACAAAGGAAATGAGCTACACTGAAATACAGACTCTCGGTGGATCCCCAGGTTAAGACAGCCTTCTGTTCAAAGAAAAGCAATCTGAAGCAGTAAAACAGTACATTTTCAGTCAATTGTTCCTTACTGGAAGTTAACAAAGCTCTTTAAACTGACAGTTGAGGCCACAGGTAGTAGCAAGAATTGACAGACCACTATGCAGTGGGCATTGAGAGACAGCTCTCAAAGGGCCAGGGAAGGCAAGAAAGACAGGAAAACTAAATGTTCAATTTATCAAGCAAGCGGAATAACTGAAAGCCATTTTTAAAGACAGATCTCTATCAACTGTGTATATGAAAGGCACTTCACATTGCCTCTTTTTCTCCTCTTAACCTATAGAGGTCTTTTATGTTTACAACTAAAGCCAGGCACAGAGTTTAAGGAGTTCTCTGGTATTCTACAGTACAAGAGAGGGAGTATTGTGATAACTGGAAACCAGGCACGTCTAGCATCCACCTTTTCAGATGCTACTGGTCACCACAAATTCATTTGTGAATTAGTCATTTAATTTCTGCTAATGATAATAAATGCCTTTTTATCTAGAGAAGGTCAAATGTGGTAGCCTTGAAGACCCTTTCAAGTCAAAAGCCCCAGAGCTGTCAGAAGGCTCATTAGTTAGATATGTGAACATTTTGGCAGTCAGTACCAAAAAATTACCATAACACCCCAAGATTTTCATAAACACAATAACGTTGCTTTATTCCAACTATTTCACATATAAATAAGCTAAATGCTAAGTTCGCACATGATTTTAAATCCATGTTCAATATTGCATTTTCTGTTTTTCTAAGAGGATAAAATGAAAACAATCAAAAAAGCCGGCCCTTTGGATGAATGTGGATATATGAGCAACTTTTACTGTCAAGACAACTATTTACTGCCACAACAGGAGAGAGAAGAATTTACTTAGATTGATGTCATTTTCACAGTGGATGAAATGAAATACGTTTGTGCCAAGTGCATGCTAAGTCGCTTCAGTTGTTTCCAACTCTTTGCAACCCCATGGACCGTAGCCCACCAGGCTGCAAAACAGGCAAGTTAACGCTCTTACTGCTTAGTCGCTCAGTCATGTCCAACTTTTTAGCAACCCTATGGACCGTAGCCCGCCAGGCTCTTCTGTCCATGGGGCTCTCCAGGCAAGAGTAGTGGAGTGGGTTGTCATGCCTGCCTCCAGGGGATCTTCCCAACCCAGAGATGGAACCTGCGTCATCTCTTATGCCTCCTGCACTGACACGCGGGTTCTTTACCACTCGCGCTGCCTGGGAAGCTGGGTGAAATATGTTTACTGCTTTTAAAAATTCTATAATATTTTTAAAACAGCAATTATATTTACTTCCAGATATACATATTACATAGTATGTATACAGCCTTTCTTAACTAAAGTCTAAATTCTTAGAGTATAATTTTTATATTTAAACACCTGAGAGGAGAGTAACACTTATGTTTTTCCTCCTTAATGACAGAAACAGCAGTCTATTTTGGATATTATTTAAAATCTACTACATATTAAAGCTTGAAAAGATTATAATACTCTCATTTATGAAGTGTTTATAACAAAGGAAAGATCACTGTTTATGACCAAAGAAAACCCTGATATTAGAGAGAAAATTCATTAAGAACAGTATCAAAAATTATTTAACCACCATTGTAAAACCAAAATTAATGAAAACTATAATAGTTTTGGAAATACTGAATTTGAAAAAGGCAAACTTTTAAGTATATAATCTTTTAGAGTAAAAAACAATACTAATATCTGATGAAATATGTGAATTTTCAGAAATAACAGATATACATGATATCTTAATTTCTACTTAGTGTATTTTAAGTAAGTAATTCAAATATAGCTGAGTTTCACTTCTGTTTATGATTTTAAAAAACCTCTGAAATTTTCTAAGCAGTAAGCGATTTTAAGAAATGAGATGCCAGTCCTGGTTCAACGCACGATACTGGATGCTTGGGGTTGGTGCACTGGGACGACCCAGAGGGATGGTATGGGGAGGGAGGAGGGAGGAGGGTTCAGGATGGGGAGCACATGTATACCTGTGATGGATTCATTTTGATATTTGGCAAAACTAATACAATTATGTAAAGTTTAAAAATAAAATAAAATTAAAAAAAAAAGAAATAATTCATTAAAAAAAAAAAAAAACTACATCAGATGACAGTTGATCTGTTTGTCAAGGACATAAAAAAATAAAAATTAAATCCTTAAGGCAGGACAAAGCACTAGGCTAGTCCTCACAATTAAACATAAAACACTACTTCATAAAATGCAAACAAAGCACACCACCAAGTAAACTTTCAAAACTCCAGGGGAGTCACCGGAGTAAGCACTGCGGTTCAGGGAACATGCCACATCCTCGGGGGCTCTCAGGTCCTACATGCCTCTTAGACCAAGAATGTATGACGCAGTTCTTGTGTATTTTTGTACAAGGTCTCAAAAGCAACCCAACCCTTAACTGTTTATTCACCTAAAGAAGCAGTGATTTATTCCAGGGGTCAGCAAACTTTTTCTTAAAGGGCCAAATAGCACATATTTTAGGTTTCGTGGGACAGCTGTTCTATGCTGCAATTACTCACTTCTGCATTTTCAGCTCCAATGTAGCCACAGAAAACTGATAAATGAATAGGTAAGGCTAAGACTCTGAAGCTGGGAGGGGTTGGGGGAAGGAGGAAAAGGGGACAACAGAGGATGAGATGGATGGATGGCATCACCGACTTGATGGACATGAGTTTGAGTGAATTCCAACAGTTGGTGATGGACAGGGAGGCCTGGTGCGCTGCGATTCATGGGGTCGCAAAGAGTCGGACATGACTGAGAGACTGAACTGAACTGAACTGAAGGCTATGTTCTAATAAAACTTTTTTAGAGTCAGGAATTGGCTCCTGGGCCTGCAGTCATGGATTCTCAATTCTTTTCCAATGCTAGTGAGCTAAGGACACCTTGACTGGATTTATATAGGGTCTCTGTGTCTGCAAACTGGCACTGTAGCAAATGTGAGGGATTTTCAAGAGAAATCTGACAATAATTTTGCATTATATGCTGACCATAGTACTAATTCTCAAAGAGGATGGTCTCCAACATATATCCTCATTTCTGGTACCAGCAGTTCTTGCTACTTAACTGGCAGTTATTGTGACCTTGAAGCTTGATCTCTTCATACCTAGCTAAGTGAAAACGGCAAGAATTCTCCATCTCACAAAGTTGTTGACAGTATTGGGGATAATATATATAAAGCACCCAGCACAGTTCCTAACAAACTGTAAGCATGCAATAAGTGAAGTTAGCTTGTATTCTTGTGTAACTTGTCTCAGCTTCCTCACCTTTAAAACAGAGATGATACCAAGACTCACCTCCCAAGATCACAGGAAGAATTAAACATGCTCAGGTGTGGAAAGACCTCAGGACAGGGGGTGGCACCGAGTGACTGCTGTCTGACACACAGCTCTTATCATCAACCACCGTGCTCTGACAGGTCTTTAAACACAAGGCCCACGGTGAGAAGGAAACAGACAACTGCTGCGTCATCAATACTAGGAGGGCTTTCCTATCATCAGCTTTAAATAGACAAGCGAATGAGAAGTAGCCACTAAAGAACCAATAAATCTGGAGACCGGGGAGTACTGATCTTCATTTTCCAGCCTCCAGGTGCCATCTGAGACCAAAGGACTTACTTAAACTGACAGAGACCAAGAAGACACCTCTTTTTCCCACAAAAAGAAACCAAACAGTAGCACTTTCAGATCAAGGTAAGCAATATTATTACTGACAATGTAAGCCTAGGGGGCTGATCTGGGATTTAGTAAACAAACAACTAAACACCCCAGAAGATCCTCCTTGCCACAGTCACAAACCATTCAGCACAGCACACTTCACTGTCAAAACCCTCAACACGGACAGACGGCACCAGACAAGTCCAGAGAAATGGTCACAGCACTGTGTGTTCTATCTTTCCACAAGTATTTATTTTTTTTTTTTTGCCCTCCCCCACAAGTATTTATTTCTTTTTTTTTTTTTGCCCTCCCCGACAAGTATTTATTTCTATCTTAAGATTTCTTCCTTTCTTTAAAGATGCTATTTAAAAGACAATTAAAGTAATATCTACTCCCAAGAACAAAATCTTCCAGTTTCAGACACACGCCACTGACAGCAGCAAAATTTTCAAAAGCTCCAAGGAGACGCACTGCTGATTAGCTCTGGTGCACACTGGATCTCATGGAACTGAGGTAATTAATGTTTTTAGATTAAGACAAAATATCCTAATAACGAAAAGCTTAATGTAAAACTTTATTGCTTGTCATGCACCTGCACACGCCACCTAGAATTACCCACATGCCACATGAGAAATTACGCTTTGACAGCAGCTTCTGCCTGACTTTTGTAAACGGTAAAGCTCACAGTGACGAATCTTGTTATGAGCACAGTCACGTCCCCTACTATGCCAGTTTCACTCAGTTTGGTTCTACTTGCTTCTAGGGATGAGACAACTATATTTTCCTTAATCCTAAATTTTATTTTTTTAATTAATTTCAATTAATTGGAGGCTAATTACACTATTGTGGTGGTTTTTGCCATCCACAGACATGAATCAGCCACAGGTGTACACGTGTGTCCCATCTCAAACCCCCCTCCCTCCCCATCCCACCTCTCCGGTTGTCCCAATGCACTGGTTTCTTGCATCGAACCTGCACTGGTGGTCTGTTTCACATATGATAATATACATGTTTCAATGCTATTCTCTCAGATCATCCCACCCTAGGCTTCTCCCACAGAGTCCAAAAGTCTGTTCTTTATATCTGTGTCTCTTTTGCTGTCTCGTGTTTAGGGTCATTGTTATCATCTTTCTAAATTCCATATATACGTGTTAATATACTGTATTGGTGTTTTTCTTTCTGACTCACCTCACTTTGTATAATAGGCTCCAGTTTCAACCGCCTCACTAGAACTGACTCAATTACATTCTTTTTAATGCTGAGTAGTATTCCATTCTGTGTATGTACCACAGCTTTCTTATCCATTCGTCTGCTGATGGACATCTAGGTTGCTTCCATGTCCTGGCTATTATAAACAGTGCTGTGACGAACATTGGGGTACACGTGTCTCTTTCAATTCTGATTTCCTTGGTGTGTTATGCCCAGCAATCAGAGAAGGCAATGGCACCCCACTCCAGTACTCTTGCCTGGAAAATCCCACGGACAGAGGAGCCTGGTAGGCTGCAGTCCATAGGGTGGCGAAGAGTCAGACATGACTGAGCAACTTCCCTTTCACTTTTCACTTTCATGCATTGGAGAAGGAAATGGCACCCCACTCCAGTACTCTTGCCTGGAAAATCCCATGGACGGAGGAGCCTGGTAGGCTGCAGTCCAGGGGGTCGCAAAGAGTCAGACACGACTGAGCAACTTCCCTTTCCCTATGCCCAGCAGTGGGATTGCTGGGTCATAAGGCAGTTCTATTTCCAGTTTTTGAAGGAATCTCCACACTGTTCTCCATAGTGGCTGTACTAGTTTGCATTCCCACCAACAGTGTAAGAGGGTTCCCTTTTCTCCACACCCTCTCCAGCATTTATTGTTTGTAGACTTTTTGATAGCAGCCATTCTGACCAGCATGAGATGGTACCTCATTGTGGTTTTGATTTGCATTTCTCTGATAATGAGTGATGTTGAGCATCTTTTCATGTGTTTGTCAGCCATCTGTATGTCTTCTTTGGAGACATGTCTGTTTAGTTCTTTGGCCCATTTTTTGATTGGGTCATTTATTTTTCTGGTGTTGAGCTGCATGCGCTGCTTGTATATTTTTGAGATTGATTCCTTGAGACAACTATATTTAAATCAGTAAAAGTGCAAAGATGTTAGGCTTTTCGAACAGCACTGAGCTTTAGAATGATCCATGAAATAGAGAAAAGGGGACTTGTTTTCTTTAACTAGCTTCCATATTACAAGCTCCAAATCACAGTGTTTCATAATTAAAAGAAGTGATAAAAGCAATGTAGTTGTAATAAGTATAGAGAAAAAAAAATTTTTTAAGACTACAGTATTACATTAGATACAAAAGCTTGTCTCATGATCCAAGAGATGTCATCTTATGGTGTTATCATTAGGAATCATCTATCTCAAGTTTGTCTAGACAAAATCCCTCTTTAAGCTTCTGACAACCTTAGATTATCTTTTTGTAAACAGCAAGACTTTGCTAACAACAAAGGTCCATCTAGTCAAGGCTATGGTTTTTCCAGTGGTCATGTATGGATGTGAGCATTGGACCATAAAGAAAGCTGAGTGCCAAAGAATTGATGCTTCTGAACTGTGGTGTTGGAGAAGACTCTTGAGAGTCCCTTGGACTGAAAGGAGATCCAACCAGTCCATCCTAAAGGAAATCAACCCTGAATATTCATTGGAAGGACTGATGCTGAAGCTGAAACTCCTATACTTTGGCCACTTGATGCGAAGAACTGACATTGGAAAAGACCTTGATGCTGGGAAATATTGAAGGTGGGAGGAGAAGGGGATGACAGAGGATGAAGTGGTTGGATAGCATCACCAACTCAATGGACATGAGTTTGAGTAGACTCTGGGAGCTGGTGATGGACAAAGAGGCCTGGCATGTTGCCTTCCATGGGGTTGCAAAGAGTCAGATACAACTGAGCGACTGAACTGAACTGAAACAGCAAGGGGTAAGCACCTCATATGAATATGACCATAATCTTCAAACATTTTACAAGTAACATTTAGCTTGAAAAATCAAATACACCTGCTTGAACTAACAGTAGCAAAGAAACACATAATCCAAGAGCCTGACCTGAATCATACCAGGTATGCAAAAGTTGCAATCTTCACCTAGACCTTATGATCTTAGTTGCAAAGAATCCCAAACTACAAGCCTATTTTTAAAAGCCGGCTCAAATGTGACAACAGTGGTTTTACTCAGACCAGCATCATTAAGTAATATTCAAGTGTCCTTATACAGGAGAGAAAGTCTTGAGGCTTTGGAAAGTTTCTTAACAGCCTCTTTGAGCATCCCACCCGCTCACTTACCAAGAATAAAAATATGTTCTCAGTTGTTTCCAAAATTAAAAAAGATACCGTATATAAAGTGCCAAACTCAGGGCTTGGCCCACAGCAAACCCTCACTGAGCAGGAAAGCTACTGCAGTTGTTTCCAACACTGTACCTTCACTGTGTCGAAGGTCAAGGACTTACTAGTATCAGATACCGATCAATCCATGATAAAAATCTCTCCTGAAATATTTAGATAAGGATCAAATATCTAAGGACATATCAACAAAAAATACCAGAAAAAAAACTCACCATCTCACTGTGTTGGTAGTGTAGTCGCTAAGTCGTGTCCGACTCTTGAGACTGGGGACTGTAGCCTGCCAGGCTCCTGTCTATGGGATTCTTCAGGCACGAAAACTGGAGAGGGTTGCCATTTCCTTCTCCAGGGGATCTTCTCGAACTAGGGATCAAACGCAGGTCTCCTGCACTGCAGCAGTCTCCTCGCACTGCAGGTAGATTCTTTACTGACTGAGCCACCGGGACAGCACCATCCCATTAATTCTTTACTTCTATTAGATTTACCATAAAATGGACGGTAATTACTTAAGAAATAGTATTCCTACCAACGTGTACCACATGGTGCCCAGAAAGGGGCAGTGTAAGCAGATGCCAGAGTCCCATCTTTGCCTGCACACCTTCAGGCCTTTGTCAATTATGGTGATCAGTGAGATACCTTGACGCTACATTCATCCACCAAATACCACATAAAGGGTACTACTCCAAATTTCAAGACTGTCAAGTAATTTATCACCTGGTATTCAAGAAAAGTCCAAAAAACCAAATTTAAACCAAGCCAATCTCCCCTTCCCCACCACCCAACACATAGACACACAGTAAAACTTCCATCCAGAAAAGGGAGTTTCTTCAATTTGAGGCATTTTATATGTCAACTTAGACTTGGGGTGAAGAGCAGAAAAAGGAATAAATTAATACAACTAGCAAGCAGTGGTAACCACCACATGGAACACAGACTGTCTGCTCTGTGGGATTCTTCCACCATGCTCTCTTCCTCAGGGTTCAGTCCCATGCCCTCACTTCCAGAGAAGGAAAAAGCATTTCCAGGATTCTGAATAAAACCCTCAGAAAGAGCAGAGGCACTGCCCCAGGTAACATAGCTCACCCAAGCATTCTTCCATCACCTACACACGAAGGGGCTCTCCAGTCTACACTGCACCCTCTGCTCTTCCAGAGTCCAGACTCCGGTCTCCAGCTTCCAGACGGGCATCTCCACGCATGTCCCACAGACCCTTCATGCTGCCCAAGCAGTGTCTCACCGTCTTCCGCCTGTAACCTTTGAACCTTCATCTGGTACTGAATTCCTTCCCCCGATGAGCAAGTCTACCTCACTCACAGAACCTTAGCCAAGCTAGAAAACGTAGGGTCATCTCAGTATCTTCCGCAGAAGGCGAGCCAATGTTAACCTACTCCAAATGTCCCTGGCTCCTCAACTCCTTTCCAGTCTCCCCAGCTCCCTCCTGCCCACTCTGAACCCCACTACATAAGTAGTACCTTCATCACTGCTCATTTCAGGGCTGCACTAGGATTCTGCATGACCCCGCTGACTCCACAACCTCCTCCAACCCCTCTTCCACGTGATAGAAGGTGACGTTTCTAATGTTTCTCCTGCCTCACAGCATTGCAAGCCCTTCAATCCTTTGGGTCAATTAAATGAGGCACTGCTCTATATTCCATTTATAGGCAGTTCTAGATGCCATTGAAAACCTTTCACAATCTGGAATAATAATGAGCTGCCTTTGCCACTTGCCCCACAAAACTTAGATGTTATTACATCGGAACTTTAAAATGTCAAGTGTCCTCACACCTTCGTACTTCTACTCACACAATTTTTATGCCTGAAATACACCACCCACTCTTACCCTAGGATCTTGTTATAACAAAAATAACCTGGGATATCAGACTGCTAAATGTGTGGGAAGGAGGCAGGAGAAGCAGAAACAGAAAAGGCCAAACACTAACTTCTGGAATATACCTCAACAGGTTTCTACACAAATATGAAAAAAAAAAATATATATATATATATAATATATATAATGGCCTGTATCTCTGTGAGAAAGAACTTTTTTCATTGTATGATCACACAAATTGTTCTAGTACATGGGGAGCACACAGCTGATCTTTAATAAACTACATTATATTGCCAAAAATCACAAAAATCATCCTTGGATAAAATTACGTGTGTATGTGTGGGCTCAGTTGTGTCTGACTCTGAGATGTCATGGACTGTAGCCTGCCAGGCTCCTCTGTTCATGGAACTCTCCAGGCAAGGATACTAGAGTGGGTACCCATTCCCTTCTCCAGGGGATCTTCCCAACCCAGGGATCAAACCCAGGTCTTCTGCATTGCAGGCGGACAGTCTTATTAGATAGTCTTACTCTGATGAGCTGTTTCTCAGACTTCAATATGAGTCTGAGAAATCCTATAAAATCAAATGATTTCTCTTTAACATGTGAAAATATTCTGACTAAAATGCCGTGAGGAAATACCCTACTCATCAGTGAGGGAAGACGTGGATGCAGACAGAGCTGTGCATGCCGCCTGTGACCCAGAGAAGGTCGTCAGGGACCCGAGCCCACACACCTGTCACCACCCACGTCTACTCAGTATGGGACTCGTCTCATCCACTGCTTCACATGAAGGTGATCTCAGGAAACCCCTCTGGAAATGATTTGCTTAAACAAAAATACTTAAGATGTTCATAAATCAAATCTCTAATACCAATCTAAAGTGATAACCTATATGTTCCAATCAAGAGCTGGATATCAATCAAGAATAGGATATAATATCTTATACTTAATTATATAAAAATACTATGTAAATCATATTACCAGATTCCTATTAAAAACCAGGTGGCGAGGTGGTAAAGAACCCACCTGCCAATGCAGGAGACATCAGAGACACAAGTTCAACCCCTGAGTCAGGAAGATCCCTTGGAGGAGACATGGCAACCCACTTGAGTACTCTTGCCTGGAGACTCCCATGGACAGAGGAGCCTGGTGCGATACAGCCCATGGAGTCACAAAAAGTCGGACACGACTGAGCACAGCACAGCAGCAACAGAGTTAAAAACTTACCACATATAAAGCACAGGTCAGGGCAAATCAATCTCTATTTTTTATGAACAGTATGATAAAATTCACATGTTCCTAAATACAAAGTTAAAATATAAACTATAAAAATGAAGGAAAAAAAAAATGAGCTGATTCTTTTAAAACCCAAAATAAAGCAATGTTAAAGGATACTGATCTGTCTGTGGTCTTCGAAAGTTCTCTGGAAGATTGGCTTCATATAGTAGTCTTGCTTTAGTATTTCCCATATCTTGCATGCACTGTAATAAAAAAAAAATCAAATATTTTCATTACTCATATAAACATTAAAAAGTAATTCCTATACACATACATATACATACATACGCATATATACAAATACCAGATATTTATCATTTCCAACATATATTCTGATTCATTTTGATATCTGGCAAAACTAATACAATTATGTAAAGTTTAAAAATAAAATAAAATTTAAAAAATAATAATAATTTAAATCATAACCATGAAATTACTCAAATTCAAAACAGAAGCATAGTTTTAACCATTCACATTTCTTTAATATATGTAGATCCACCATTTTCTAATGCCTTTTTCCATGACTACAATACCACCTTTTTTTATACTTATACTTCCTTAAAGTGGGTTCCCTGGCAGTTTATGGTATGATTGATGTTTTAAATGTTATCACTTGAACAACACTGCCATTTCTAAGCCCAAAAACTCAACATCAAATTTTCTTTGTCTTGAGCTTCAAAATACTCTGAAGTTTTCATAATTTACATTCCAGACCACATGGAAAGCAGCAAGAGAGAAATGCTGGTGTCCTGGAACTCTACAGAAGTGGATTCACTTCTTTTAAGATTACTAACTTCTTTAAGGGTTATTAGCTTCTTGAAGATTCTGCTAAAAGCTTTGGATTCTCCTTTCCCTACCAAAAAAACTGCCTAATGGTTAAATTTCACATACAAGTTCATGAGCTCATAGGACTCTCCCTAAAAAATCTATCAATCCCAAGAGCAAGAACCACTGCTAAGGAGACATAAGATAATTAAACTGGTTAAGTGATTATTTTCTTTCTTATTTTGCAATGTATTTTTTTAAATTTATTTATTTTTAATTGGAGGATAATTACTTTGCAATATTGTGATGGTTTCTGCCATACATCAACATGAATCAGCCATAGGTATACATATGTCCCCTCCCTTTTGAACCTCCCTCCCACCTCCCACCCCATCCCACTCCCCTAGGTTGTAACAGAGCACCAGTTTGAGCTCCCTGCAGTCATAGAGGAGATTCCCACTGGCTACCTATTTTACATATAGCAATGTAAAACACCTGGAAAGAAGGAGACCAAGAAAAGGTTGCATAATATCTGCAATGAAACAAAAAGATACAGCTCACAGAAACTACAAAAATAAGAAAACAAAGTTTCTAACACAGGAACAAGAGTACATAAAAATTTTAACAAAAAATTTAGTAAGACTAAAAACAGTATCTGCTATACATGTCATATCTCATTGATCCAAAGTTACATTTTTCTTCATATTATAGTATTCATGGAGTAAAAATGCATCTTACAATTGACCTAGTCTTGTTAACCTATTTTTCCTAATTAGTCTAATAAAATGTAAGTGCTTCTTACAACCAGTGATATAATCCTACATTCAATAAATATGACTCTATGGATTTTATGCAAATATTATACATATTCTCTTTATCTAATATAAGTCATTAACATTTTATTTTGGTAAAATAAAAAATAATTAGGAATAGGTGTAAGTGTGGGGCTTCCCAAGTGGTGCTAGTGGTAAAGAACCCGCCTGCCAATGCAGGAGACACAAGAGGTAGGTTCCATCCCTAGGTCGGGAAGACGCCCTGGAGAAGGGCATGGCAACCCACTCTAGTATTCCTGTCTGGAGAATACCATGGACAGAAGAGCCTGGCAGGCTATAATCCATGGGGTCACAAAGAGTCAGATACGACCAAAGTGACATAGCACAAGACATAAGTCTACATTGGGCTTCCCAGGTACCTCACTTGGTAAAGAATCCACCTTCAATGCAGGAGACCCTGGTTCAACTCCTAGGTCAGTAAGATTCGCTGGAGAAGGGATAGGATATCCACTCCAGTACTCCTGGGCTTCTCTGGTGGCTCAGATGGTAAACAGTTCTCCAGCACTGAGGGAGACCTGGGTTTCATCCCTGGGTTGGGAAAATCCCCTGGAGGAGGGCATGGCAACCCACTCCAGTATTCCTGCCTGGAGAATCCCGTGCACAGAGGAGTCCGGCAGGCTACAATCTATGTGGCTGCAAGGAGTCGGACACAACTGAGCAACTAAGCACCTGGCACACAGCATGAGTGTACACTATAGCAAATTATTTAATTTTGTTCTAGGGATGCTATCTATCACAATTAGACAGGAAGGAAAAAAAGAGTTATAAAAATCTGAAAGCAAGAGTGATATGAATATAAAGAGCCTTTCCTAGAGGAGACCACTGCTGAAAAGTGACTTGATGCTGGTGTGCATGCATGCGTGCATAGCGTGTGTGTGTGTGTGTGTGTGTGTTAGCTGGGCCTGGGGGAAATAAGGATTCAATAACATCACAGATACAGAGAGATCACTGTGAAAGAAGAGGGAAGGCACTAGTAAGCTCAGATAATTTCTAAGTTTCTGAAAAGTAGAACAGAGTAGGGTGGGAGGAAAGTCTGTGATGTAAGGATTAGCGGAGATGAAACTGGTTCAGTCACTGGAGATGGTTAAACACAGGAGGCAATCTCAGGAGGTAATGAGAGTGCAGTACAAACTAGCTGTCCTCAAAGTTTCAAGACACTATGGGTTAGGGCCCTACTGTACACATTAAAATTTATTCCACTGGCCTTAAAGAGTAAACTCTGGTAATCAGCAGAAGAAAATAATGAAACAGCCTAACAGCTACAGTAGCAAGCATTAGCCTCAATACCTTATTAACATATATAAATATATGTATTATTATAAATTATACATATTGTATAATATATAAATTGAATACATATTACAATATATAAATTGCTTATATATATGCCATTTAAAATTTTTTAAAATCCTAATCTAGATATTACTACCCTAATTTGGCAGGAAAGGAAACTGAAACTGCAAAATGTTAAGTGACAGGTCTAAGACTTTCCAGAAGCATTTAACTTCTGACAGAACCCACATCAGCCATCAGCCGTTTAGATACCCCAGGCTGCAGCCAGTGGAACAGGGAACTAAATCATGCAAGGCTTAAGAATACCAGGCTCTCTGCTTTAGAGGCTCAGTTTTCATTTTACTGATGAGGAAACAAGGCCAAAGAGGTTCCCTACTGCGTAATTCAAGGAATCAGTTACAGAGCTTTAAAAATATTTTAAAATAGATATTTAAACAGCAAACTACAGCTCATCTCAAAATTAGATTTTAAAAAAACAAGTCAAGCATCCAGTAACCACAAATGTATTGATATTCTTGACAAAGAAATCATTGTAAGACTATATGAAATACAAAGTCAACATTCATTTTTACTTTAAGAAAAATATATTAATGTATTAAAGGATACGTGAAATGTATACTCTGAAGTTATGATAAATGCCATTTAGGTAGGGCATATTTAAAAATTAATGTTATTTACTATGCCAGTTAAACTCAATCTGTCCTCCTTTTATATATCATATGGTCCTAGAAAGATAAATTTTATACTGTACTTTTTGATAAACCACCTTCATCCAAAATCATAATTATTACCATTATAATTGCAGAGGAAGACTTCACCTGGAAATGGTATAATAAAACTCAGTTAAGAATAGCAAAACCCACTATTATAAGTATTTTTCATCAATCTATAATCTGCGTGATTTTAGCTTCTCCACACAATCCAATACATATTACAACATCTGACCAAAGGCTCACATATCATTTGAGATTCAATTTTTTAAAATACTATTTGAATCAAAATGCTGAAAAGCATCTACAGGCTAACATACTATCAAGACAATCTAATGAAGATGATATATTTCTATTCCTGAAACTTTCTAAGTAGACAATATTATATCACCCAGCCTTAGTTTTGCAGTAAAAAAACAATAAAACTAATATTCTAAAAGATATTTTTAACATTTTACAGAGACTAAAGAAAATTTAGGTTGTCAAGTTTTAATTGGCATTTAATTAGATTTGTGTAATTTAGTAAACATACAAAAAAACACACCAAAAAAAGTGGGAATAGACTTTTTAAAAGACAGTATCAATAAGTAACCAAACCAACGTAGTAGGAAATTTTTATTTTTGTTTAACACTACTGTATATGTTTTTCACATCAATGGAGCATCTCCAGTGGAAAAACATGAAGTAGCACACAAAGACAGTTTTACTGAAAAGGGGGCTGTGAAATAAATGCTAAGATAAAAGGCAACAGGAACAAAGTGTGCCCAAGTTTACATCGTCATGGTCCGTATCAGGAAATAAACATAAAAGGCAAGATAAACGACAGGCCACTGAAGTTCCAACTCAATGACATATTCTCCTGAGAATAAAACTCATCAAACTTTTTCTTTCCTTTAGTCTTCCAAAATCCTGAAAAGCAGAGCTCTTTGTGGAGTTCAACAAAGGGATATGACTACTCCAGGACACAGCTCCTATTTGTTCAAGCCCAGCTAAAGCTAGGGGCTTCCCCGATAGCTCAGCTGGTCAAGAACATGCCTGCAATGCAGCAGACCCCGTTCGATTCCGGGGTGGAGAAGACCCACCCAGTCCAGCCCAGGACCAGGGTCTGTGTTTAAGAGCTAGAGCTCATGGGCCTCCCCACTGCTTCATCCTGTGCATGCTCCCTTTTCCCTATCTGTCCCTGGAATGTTCCCTGCATTTTCTCCCTCAGATACTGAGAAGTACCCAGGCAACAACCCTTTAAAGTCAAAGTCCACTCAGGAAGCTTTTTGTGTAGTTTTCATAAATTTTTAAGTGTGTACTGACTTGCCCTTTGGGGTTTACTGGCTATTTTTTAAAAATGGAGTAAGTGGAAAACAGAATAACAGCAACAAAATAAAGGACTGAAATTACTAATAGCTTTGTTGCAAATGATTAGTTTACAACGTGGCAATTAGATCTTCCAAATTCCCAATGCCACAAATGCAAAACATTAAAATAATCAACAGAATCTTAAACATTACTGTGTAATGGAAGGATGCTACACATCTATGTTAAATGTGGAAGTAAAAAGGTTAAATGATATAAAATACTTCAGGAAGAATATACAAGAAACTGAAAACTAAGGTTCTTCCTATGGTGTTGGAGAAGACTCTTGAGAGTCCCTTGGACTGCAAGGAGATCCAACCAGTCCATTCTGAAGGAGACCAGCCCTGGGTGTTCTTTGGAAGGAATGATGCTAAAGCTGAAACTCCAGTACTTTGGCCACCTCATGCGAAGAGTTGACTCACTGGAAAAGACTGACGCTGGGAGGGATTGGGGGCAAGAGGAGAAGGGGACGACAGAGGATGAGATGGCTGGATGGCATCACTGACTCGATGGACGTGAGTCTGAGTGAACTCCGGGAGTTGGTGATGGACAGGGAGGCCTGGCGTGCTGCAATTCATGGGGTCGCAAAGAGTCGGACACGACTGAGGGACTGATCTGATCTGATCTGATAAGAGGGAAACAGTCCATGGGTCGCAGAGTCAGATGCAGCCGAGCAACTGGACTGAACAGACAGCGGGAAGCCAGGTGGCTGCGGGTGCAGAGAGGGAGCACTCGCTCACACGTGTGTGCCTCAGACCTTTACACCAGGCCCACCTGCTCGCCGCTCCCCAACACAACAAAACCGTGAGGGGCCGCAGCAGTCCTGCACTGACCCCAGATAAGGTCTTATCTGGAGGGCGCTCAGCCAGGGCACCCGCAGAGCAAGGAGCTCGCCCTCACTGGGCGCTCCACCTCCACCAAGAGAACAGCCATCACAGATGTTCAGTGAGTACAATTAACACGTTTAAAAACCCCACCCAAGAACATCTGACTCTCAAAGTACATTCAGAACATAAACACAGCATTTATTTACCACATGTTTTCCCAGGATCAATACTTCCATGACTGTTGCTTAAGATGGTATCAGTGAAATTTCAAATTACTTGTTTTTGCTTAGGATTTCAACGTGTTTGGTTCTGTGTGGGAGAGGGAACATTACTTGCTCTATTATTTTCTATTCATATTTAGAACACAAAGACTAAAAATTCCAAATTTCCCTAGCTGAACATACATATATATATATTTTATTAAACCTCATAATTAAACAAAGCAAGTGAGCCCTTGCAGTCCCTGGTGATTCTTCATGTCCGTGACTCACCTCTACTACCACTTGCAATTTTCCAGAATAGTTTTCTATCTTCCTCTCAAAAGCCACCAGGATTTCCTGCATAGAAGCAAGCTTTTCAGGACTGGTTTCAAGATCTTTGGGGTTCCAGCTGCTGGAAAAGAAGGGCCACCAGTTTTGGTCTCAGGAACTCTTTGGAAATATTTAATACAGAGTCCATTCCTTCAGTTTTCATGAAATTGTATTTATGGAGAGCTGATCTCTTTCTGTTTCTTTGTTTTTAAGAACAAAGTAAGTAAACCACACATATTTAAAACTTAAAATTGTTAAATGATGATGTGGAATCAGAGGTACCAGTTTTCTTAATTTTCACAATTTCTAGATCTTCTCAGATCACGATTCATATGTTGCAGCACTGGCTGGCTACTAACAAATTCAGAAAATGAATTCCTTTTCTTTTAAGCAGTAAAATTAAACACTGTTGTGACAAAACTGGAAAAGTTTCATATGACAGTCTTTTATCATCTCCGCTTACTCTGCAATTCACACCACCTGAAGTCCAGGAATAAACCACTACTCCGGTCCTAGGTGTTCAGGCCCAGCAGGCGGCATCTGGACTCTCGCCTCTTCTATCAGAAGACTAGGGACTCTCGCTTTCATGTCTGTGCACGTTTACCCGGAATCAACCTTGTCACCACTGCTTTAGCTCAAGATTCAATCACCCACTGCCGAGGCCACTGCAGGAACATGTAAGAACTTACGTTCTTAGAAGAAAATGATATTAGACACTGCTCTTCAACTTAGACCTCATTACAAGCTCCCGAGGCTGTCCCTCCATAAGCCACCCCTCACAGGACCAAGGCCAAACCAGCCCCAGCCTGCAACTTTCACCTCTGCCCCTATAACCGCACCAGTCTCTTCTACTTCACTTTCTCAAACACAACATACTTTTCTGTCTTCCTGCCTAGAAGTCCCTCTGCACACTGTTGTATGCTTTTAGAAACCGATAAACAAAGGTCAATGTCAAAAACAGTAATGAGACATTTAAAAGACATGTTTAGCAAATCGCCAGTCCAGGTTCAATGCATGATACTGGTTGCTCAGGGCTGGTGCCCTGGGATGACCCAGAGGGATGAATGGTACAGGGAGGGAGGTTGGAGGGGGGTTCAGGATGGGCAACACGTGTACACCCGTGGCAGATTCGTGTTAATGTATGGCAAAACCAATACAATATTGTAAAGTAATTAGCCTCCAATTAAAATAAATAAATTTAAATTAAAAAAAAAAATTTTTTAATAAATAAAAGACATGTTTAGAACTTGCGATATCACTGGATACTGGTAATACTTTTTTAAAACAGAAAAAAGGAGCCACTCCTAAGGAACATGCTGAAGATGCTCTGCGTGCTGAGGATCTCTGAGCCAGCAAGCCTAACCCCAAGCCCAAGCCTACAGAGTACCAGGCCAGGACTTCCACCACACCTGCTGGTCTCAGGCACTCTCCAGTCACACCAAGCAGCAACTCTGAACTGCTGTGTGTGACGAAACAAACAAAACAATCGTGTTCCCAGATAATGAATTCAGTGGATTCATTCACTGCCCCCCAACAAATTCCTGCCCTGCGTGAGCACCCACTCTGGGATATATGTCCTTATCTTCAGGTAGCCTGCGATTCCTTTGGCTATACTCTCAGTCCACCTAGAGTAGCCAGCACAGAATTAACGGGATCAAGGAGTGACTTCCACTAAGTAACATCTCACCATTTTGTTCACTGCTTTGATGCAAGAACTACAGCCAGTCACAAGGAAAAGGAAATTCTATTACTGATATTGTTGAAAGTTTAACCTCAAAAACAATGAAGAAAATCAACAGAAAAATCACAATCTTGCACATTCAAATTCAAAAAAAGGGTTTTTAAAAAAATTTCCTCCAATGGATTGTTTAAAATGCAAACCCTCCACTGAATTTCACAGATCACATGTTGTTATAGACAGTGTCATATTTATTTCCCTCTGCACCTGCAGGTAAAAGATAAACCCAGCAATGTGCTGCCACCTTGCTCTGCTTCTGAGGACACAGACCATATCATGACCCTGGCAAGAAGTCAGTGTAAGTTGAATCTCAGTCAACTTAAAAAGTTCAGTATGTACATGAGGCCACAGTTTGAGACATTTCATCAGCTTGATGGAGCTATAATGAGCACTCCTCCCATAAAATAAGAAAAAAAGTTGCTTGACCTGGGATCTCTTGAATAAGTATGTACCAAGAATTGTGTAATGAAAGCTTATTATGTGTCTGATTCTATACAACACTATAGAAATTTATCTAAGGGTCAAAACCTTGAGGGGCTTCCCTGGTAGCACAGCTGGTAAAGAATCTGCCTGCAATGCAGGAGACCCTGGTTCAATTCCTGGGTCAGAAAGATCTCCTGGAGAAGGGATAGGATACCTATTCCAGTATTCTTGGGATTCTCCACAACTCAGACGGTAAAGAATCTGCCTGCAATGCAGGAGACCTGGGTTCAATCCCTGGTTGGGAAGATCCCCTAGAAGAGGGCATAGCAACCCACTCCAGTATTCTTGTCCAGAGAATCCCCATGGACAAAGGAGCCTGGCAGGCTACTATCTACAGGGTCGCAAAGAGTCAGACACGACTGAGCAACTAAGCACAGCAAAACACAAAATTTTGAGAGGTTAAACAATGTTCTAATACACACAGGTGAAATGTGGTTAAATCATGGAGTGCTTCAAATTAACTGTTATAATGACAATTTTACTCTACTAAATATTGCTTGTCATGGGGATGCTGTAACAGCACTGATGGTTTTTGAAGATGCAAGAAGCTCCTTAGCAAAAAACCAAAAACACAGAAAGAAGTACTAGATTAAAGAAACCAAAACCCACGCACAATATTTAGTGAAATGTAGTAATGGAGTTCAGTTCAGTTCAGTCACAGTCATGTCTGACTCTTTGTGACCCCATGAAACGCAACATGCCAGGCCTCCCTGTCTATCACCAACTCCCGGAGTCCACCCAAACCCATGTCCATTGAGTCGGTGATGCCATCCAGCCATCTCATCCTCTGTCATCCCGTTCTCCTCCTGCCCTCAATCTTTCCCAGCATCAGGGTCTTTTGAAATGAGTCAGCACTTCACATCAGGTGGCCAAAGTATTGGAGTTTCAGCTTCAACATCAGTCCTATCAATGAACACCCAGGACTGATCTCCTTTAGGATGGACTGGTTGGATCTCCTTGCAGTCCAAGGGACTCTCGAGAGTCTTCTCCAACACCACAATTCAAAAGCATCAATTCTTCGGCACTCAGCTTTCTTCACAGTCCAACTTTCACATCCATACGTGACCACTGGAAAAACCATAGCCTTGACTAGATGGACCTTTGTTGGCAAAGTAATGTCTCTGCTTTTGAATATGCTGTCTAGGTTGGTCATAACTTTCCTTCCAAGGAGTAAGTGTCTTTTAATTTCATGGCTGCAATCACCATCTGCAGTGATTTTGGAGCCCCCCAAAATAAGTCAGCCAGTTTCCACTGTTTCCCCATCTGTTTGCCATGAAGTAATGGGACCAGATGCCACGATCTAAGTTTTATGAATGTTGAGCTTTAAGCCAACTTTTTCACTCTCCTCTTTCACTTTCATCAAGAGGCTTTTTAGTTCTTCTTCACTTTCTGCCGTAAGGGTGGTGTCATCTGCATATCTGAGGTTATTGATATTTCTCCTGGCAATCTTGATTCCAGGTTGTGCTTCCTCCAGCCCAGCATTTCTCATGATGTACTCTGCATATAAGGTAAATAAGCAGGGTGACAATATACAGCCTTGACATACTCCTTTTCCTATTTGGAACCAGTCTGTTGTTCCATGTCCAGTTCTGACTGTTGCTTCCTGACCTGCATATAGGTTTCTCAAGAGGCAGGTCAGGTGGTCTGGTATTCCCATCTCTTGAAGAATTTTCCACAGTTTATTGCGATCCACACAGTCAAAGGCTTTGGCATAGTTAATAAAGCAGAAATAGATGTTTTTCTGGAACTGTCTTGCTTTTTTGATGACCCAGTGGATGTTGGCAATTTGATCTCTGGTTCCTCTGCCTTTTCTAAAACCAGCTTGAATATCTGGAAGTTCATGTTTCACGTATTGCTGCAGCCTGGCTTGGAAAATTTTAAGCATTACTTTACTAGCGTGTGAGATGAGTGCAATTGTGCGGTAGTTTGAGCACTCTCTGGCATGGTAGTAATGGAAGAAACCCACAAATCCCAAGATGCCATTAGGTAGGGATGAGGCATAATGACCAGCAGATATGCCCACAACACCTAATGAGGTGTTGAGTGGGTCTGAGAACAGAAGACTAAGACAGTGGAGACGTACAAACTGGAAATTACTGTGAACCAAGAGGAAGATGGCACATGAAGCTGAGGGATTTCACCCACCCCAACAGCAAGGAAGCGCAAGAAGCTGGGAATGCGGAGAGACCCCACAAGAACCACCAAATCTCCGTCAGGACAGGGCCCCACATTGAGCAGAAACTCCTGGGAAATGATTCAAAATGGAGAAGGACAGGAATCATGGAGATAAAGGAACAGAAGGTTCAGAAAAAAGTGGGAGAAAACAAGTGGCTTTATGTTTTAAATACCTGAAAACAACTGAAGAGACAGGTCTGTGTAATTAGAAAAGCTATTTTGAATATTAATGCCTTTTAAAGGTAATGAAAAACCAATGTCACATAAAAATGATCAACAGAAAATAATCAAGGTCAAATCTCATACAAAGTTGTCAGAAGAGGATGCTTGGGGCTGGTGCACTGGGACGACCCAGAGGGATGGTATGGGGAGGGAGGAGGGAGGAGGGTTCAGGATGGGGAACACATGTATACCTGCGGCAGATTCATTTTGATATATGGCAAAACCAATACAATATTGTAAAGTTAAAAAAAAAAAAAAAAAGATGTGGAACAGTGTCTCTAACAGTGAAGCCACACAAGAACAAACATGCCCAGAATACAGATCAAAGCCACAGACTACTAATCAGAACAAACTGAAAGCCATAAATACAAGATAACAAAGAACATATAAATGAGTCCAAAGACACATGATGTTATTAAAGAGCAACTAAATCAGAAATCAGAAACACACAGAATTAAAACAATAACTCAGGAAAGAATTAGAAGTTTTTTAAAAATTCAAAACTGGATATCAAATTAAATAGAAGATCAAAACAAATAAACACAGCAAGTAATGGTAGAACTCTGGACAGGCAAAAGAAGAAAAAAAGAAAACTTAATGGAAGTAAAAAGTAATGAAAAGTATCTAAGAGAAAGTGACAAATATTAGTGTCAGGCAATGAAGACCTAAATACAGGTAAGAGGGTCAATGAAACAGGAAACTCAAACAAGGAAACAGGATACTAAAAACTTCATTTTTAAAAAGTTACTGGAATAAAAAAAAAATTTTGAATGTCACTGAAATAAAAACTTTGAAACTACATGCTAAAAGAACATATCACATGCAGGCATTTCCTGTCTAAAAGAAATCTCCTATGTTTCAAGACAGAGACAGGTCAAACACTGAAGTACTAAAAAAGACAGATCACGCAACCATCTAGCAAAAGAGAGCTGCGGTGGCTCCAGGCAAACAAGACATCTAATCACCACTGTGAAACAGGAAATGAGCCAGTTACAGGGTTTTACATTTTCTGATAGCCTTACTAAAAAAAAAAGAAAAACAGGTACAATTAGTGTTAATAATGTCTTATTTAATGCATCTTTCTCCCCTGCAGAGCTCCCAGGAAAACGTAATAACTGATTTCACCTGCATCTGAAGACTTAAAGTGGTGTCATAATGTCATTTTTTTTGCAATGAACTGACAATTTAATTACTCACTAACAGCTAAGACCAGGCCCAGAGAAAGGGCCTGTATTGATCTGATACATTCTTGGATTCCGTCCCAGTAAAACCAACCTGTACAACTTCATGATTCAAGTGAAACTTAAGGTTCAGCTGTCCACAATACTCTAGTTCCAGGTTTCCATTTTATTAAAGACTGAAGAGGGAGCTCAGAGCAGACTGGTTTCATCAACCGCAAGTCATTTTATTTCACAAAATCAATACGCTTTCAAGGAATAAAATTTATTATAACTTCATCCAAAACATACTATGTCAGAAAGTCGAAGAAGAGAAAACCTCCTCAGTGTGCTCAGCCACTTCCACCCTAGCCTCTATCACGTCCCACCTCTGAAATCGTGTACACACTTATTTTACCACTGCAGATGCACACAACATGACCACAACATGAGAAGTGCCTGTCGTTTCAGTTGTCGTTCCAGCTTCAAAGAAGTAGTTAAAGTAACTATCAAGCCCCTTTTGCCTATTCTCTCTGATTTGGCCAGATTAGGAATGCAAGCTGAGCTGACAGAACACAGTAAAGCTTACTGATGAAGATCAACAGAAATCCACGATTTTCGCTTCCTTAGGGAAAATCCTTTTCTAAGAAAAACCAAAAATTTAAATGAAGACAAGCAGGTTAATGTTATGACATAAATTAAACTAAAGGCTGCACAAGTTACCTTACTGTAGGTTTCTTTGGGAATGACAAGGTTATCAGAGAAATCTCTATGCATTTAGCTGGTGATTTTCTCCTTATGAAAGAAAATAAGAAGAGCAAAAAAGTTTATCCAAAACATTTTTAGAACCTGTCTTTTTGACTTAACCCAAGAATCCTGTCATATTCTTTTGAATTATTGGAGATTTCAGAAAAGTCTTATCCTTTAGGGTAGAATTTAACTCTTGGAAAAAGTTGAATCACACCTGTTATCGTGATTTTGAACTGTTGTGGCAACCAAAGAAGATTTGAGCATACCACCCAAGAATCCCAAAAATGGAAGAGACTTCAGTCACTGAAACTGCTCCTCACCTGCCATCCAAGGCTTGAACCCCACCTACATCTCCAAGTGCGCATCCGGCCCAGTGATGGCGAGCTCACTGTTCTCCAAAGGCGATTCTTTTCAGTTTGGAACAGTCTGAACTCTGAAAAGTACTGCCTTCTAGTTTCAGCATGTATCACCTTGGAACCCCATACACACTAGCTTAAGTCAGACTTCCTATGGCGGCTATATTTTTGGAACTTTACAAGTATAAAGGAACACAGGGAGAAAAGGACAACAAATGGAAAGCAACAGAAGCAATGAAAAAACTAAGAACTGATGGGAAACAAAGGCACAGGAAAGAAAGCCAGTCCAGACAACCAGATGACCGTTTGCATTTTAGATGTATCACGCGGCAGGTAAACAGACACCTACCAATCTTAACATTTCTAAGTGTACACATTAACTCCTATGACTGTGGCCAAAGTTTCCCATATTGAAACACTGAAACAGTTTAATAAATCCTTTTTTCCTGTTTCTGTATAAAACACCTAGGCTTCATTGATAGTGTTAAAGAACAACGGTTAATGATATTCTGCTCTGTATTCTACTCAAATGTATCATGTTATCTAGCAAAAAAAAACTCCATGCCTGGTTGTATCTATTCCTTTCTCTTAAAGTCTATCATAGTATTAGCAGCTGGCTTTCTTTGTTTTATGAAAAGCATTTTTCACAAAGCAACAAGATTTTTAATTATTTCACAAGAGTTCTTGAAACACAAATATGAATAGATGATGTACAGCCATGCTGAAATTCCAGTGCCATGGAATCAACCTATCGGGCTAACTCCAGCCTCACCAAACATACTTGGAAAAATTACCAATTACCACGCCAAGGATATTCACATTGAAAAAGACCCTGATGCTGAGAAAGACTAAAGTTAGGAGAAGGGAACGACAGAGGCGGAGATTGCTGGATGGCATCACCGACTCAATGGACATGAGTTTGAGCAGGCTCTGGGAGTTGGTGGTGGACGGGGAGGCCTGGTGTGCTGCAGTCCATGGGGTCACAAAGAGTGGGACACAACTGAGCGACTGAACTGAAGCTGAACTGAAGGATATCCAAGGTTTCTTAAGGTGTGATAAATTCATGAATACCAAAGGTTTCAAACAGAAAATCTAAAAGAACTGATACTTTAAAGAGGTCACTACTAGAAAGAGGGGAAAATCATGTGCACAGAAAAATAACAACTGAACCCATGAGAGTAACTGAGTTTTCCCTGGGAGCAAGACAAACGAGCAAAAAGGCTGAAGGCAAAACTGCATAAAGTCTCCAAAAGGAGGGAAAAGCAGAAAAAAAGTTTTAAAAAAAGAGAAAAACACAGCGACTAAATAATGAAACAAAACAGAGGATGAGGGATAGTAACTGTAGATTCTCTTACACAGAAAAAGCTTCAAGAAGGCAGTGAGGAGTGTCAGGGAAGCAGGGACCACGTGGGTGGCATGGACATGGCCACGAGCGTTAACTGCGCTCTTTATGAGCACAGAGCCAACAGAGGGGCGGAGTAAAGACGAGTCAGCAGAGGCCAGTCAGGTAGAGGAGTGAGACAGCAGGGAGAGACGCTGCTCAAGAAATCCAGCTGCTGCAAGAAGGTCAGGGCTGCCCCTGGAGGACAGTGGCTGGCACTGTGAACAGTCGGTGAACGCTCGCAGGTGAACAAGTGAGTGAACCAGCATCGTGGGGTTGAGGGCTGTCTGTCGAGGGTCAAAGGGTACAAAGCAAACTTTTGTGGAGGCAGGGGGCAAGACAGCAGATTTCAAAGAGGAGGAAAGCATTTAAAGATGCCTCCAATGAATATAACTTCTTTAATTAGGTAGAAAAGCAGAAAGGAAGCTGAGAATGGAAACAAAGGCAGAACAACTAGCACCAGCACCTTCCCCCACTCTGCACCTAGAACAATAGAGCCAGCTGCTCAAGTCAGAGCAGAGATGGCTAGAGGAGGATGGACAGAAAGCGAGAGCGAGGAAAGCCTCTGTTCTTCTGATGCAAGAGTAAACAATGATGTGAGGAGAGCTCAGTTCAAAGACCTCTCCCTCTGGGCCAAAGTGTGGTCAAAGCCATAGCACAAAGGGGCAAGGTATAAAGACACGGAAGGAAAGTGCCTACAGAACGCTGAAGGCAAGCGTACCGAGCCTAAGGAGACTGGACATATTTGATAAATGAATACACTGCAGTCGTGTGTGCTTGGTGTTCCACCCTGCAAAATGCCAAGTACTGACACCTTATCAACAAACGTCACCAGTAAGTCCAAAACAAAGAACTTGTGAGAGAATATTACTAAAACACTTACAGATTATAAAGTATGAAAAATGTTACCAAAAGTTACCACGAAAAGTGGTCCAAAAGTTACCATGAAAAGTGGTCTAAAGTTACCAATAAAAACACCAAATGCATGGAGTATACTTTCCAATGCAGACAAAGTCTCACTAGGGATGTTTTATTAGGCAGCACAATTTACACAACTCTCTACAAAGTGAGCCAAGAAACTTTATTCTTTTCTAATCCTCATTTCTTTTTTTTAATTGTATTTTTTAATGAAAGTACAGTTGATTTACAGTGTTATTTTCTGGTACACAGCAAAGTGAGTGACTCAGTTACACACACACACACACACACACACACAAACACACATTCTTCTTCATATTCTTTTCCATTGTGGTTTCTTACAGGATATTGAGTATAGTGTTATACTAGGGCCTTGCTGTTTAGTGTATTCTTCATTTTAATTCCTTCAATACAGACAATGAAAAATGAATAATTAAGAATTTTTAAATAATGAGGGGAAAAGGTAATCAAGACTTCGGATTAATGAACCAGTACAAAACTAAAAAGAATACTTTATAAATACGATGGCTTTTATTTTATAACACATTGATCCTTTCCAAAAATTTGAGAAGTACCCAAAAATAAACCCAAGATCAAAGACATTTCATCTATGAACCACCATTCAAAACAATTTATTATTATAATTTAAGGTGAATAACTATTTCCACACTAAGTTTTGGTAGATAAATTATTTTCTTTTAAAAGTAAGCATACAGCAATTCTAACACAGCTATGATAGATGCCCTAAAAACTGACTCCCACAGACACTACATATATGATGGATATATAATATCAGATCCTCGAACTCCACCATTTTAGGTAAAGGACCTGAGAATCCACAGATTTCAATATGTGAAGGGGTCCTGGACCAGTCCCCAAGGACACAGGTGAACGACTGTATAGACCTTTCCCGAGGTACATAAAACTCACTTTTATCTGTACTTGCTCCGTAATTATACCTCATTTTTTATATGCTTTTTTTTTTTTAATTAAAAAAAAAAAAAAGCCAAAGTTGGATTAAGATCCCATAGGCCATAGGGCAGCGGCCAAAGGAAAAAAAAGAGACTGGAAAGATCCTCCAAGCAGCAATATTGAGGATCTTGCACAGCGAACAAAACAGACTAATCCTACTAGTAACTGACAAGCCAGCGTGACGGGAGTGTTCAAGATGTGCCAGTCTGAAAAGAGCACAATACCATAAATCAACTATGCTTCAATACCCAGTGAGCCCACCAGTGTTACAAACATTTTGCCCGTATCACCCATATTACCGCACAGCCCCACCAGAGGGCACTGGGACGGCCTGCCCTCAGACACAGGCACTGCGGCACTTAAGGCAAGGCGCCCTGCCAGGACTGCCCCGCGCTACCCGGAGTCTGACTCCACAGAAAGCCTTCTCAGTCACCTTGTTCTATGGCCTCTCAGGAACCAGCTGCCTTAAAACAAAGCTTGCGCTCCTCAGTATGGAGCCTCGGGGTCTTTGCCAACCACTTTCTTTTTCAGTACACAGCAGTCCAGAACTGATTTTAAAGAACAACTCTGGCTCTGCCTGCAAGCACTGACAAGGCCCACACAAGAATACCAGCGGGCTCACCTGTTCTTGTGACTAGGCTGACCCACCCTTCTTTTCTTTAAAGTGAGCCTCACTGTCTTCTCAACTTGACTTCGCAGGCATGCACTCTAACCTCACCCTCCTCAACTGCAGGAGGCGCCCCGAGGCTTATGAAGACACAGCACGTCCCTATGAGAAGTACTCGTCAAAAGTCTGGCATTCAAAAACAGTAATTCTTATTTGAAGAAGCTGACATACAAATAAGTGTTCAAATATAACTTCAAAGACTGTACACTACTTAGTAATTGCTTTCAAGATCCTTACATATTTAGTAAACAGTATCTTGCTTTATAACATATCCCCCAGAAAACCAGTAAACTACAGTGCTCTGGTTGGGAAGTTATGCCCTAAACTACTAGAAAAGAACAGCTGTCCACCTCAAAGAACCTGCTACTCAGCTCCTTTCAACAGCCTAGTTGAAATAAATAATATTTCTGGAGAATTTAAGTGTCTAGGGATTCCATGTTTTCTCCTTGGTTTGAAATGAACCATTAAAAAGGCAACACATTTGGTCTTGAGTGTTCTGCATCTTCACAACCATTACAAACTCAAGTGACATTTCAAGCTACACTTCATGTTCTCTTGATGACAACTTAAGAAACAATCTCATGAAAATCTGTAACCATAGTTACTACAGAGATGTTACTAAGAAAACTGCCTTAAAATGAAATGTTCAAAAAGCTCTGCTTCCTTAAGTAAATTCTCTCAAGGATCTTGAAAAGACAGTTTCATATTTCCTTTTATATTCTAGCCAACAAAAAGTTAAAAAACTAACCTAAGACTAAACTAATTAATTATGCTTGACTTTATGGCCTGAAGATCTCTATTCTATTTTTTTCCTTTGAGTATTTTTGAGGTTTAGTTTTTTAATATTTAAATTTTTGCTACATCTAGTATTTACTTTGGTATAAATGTCTTCAGTATAGAAGCTGTACTTTCTTTAACCAAGTCTATATACGTTTTTTAAGTGATCACTCTCTCCCAGCATTCTATTCTTTCTACCCTTACTTCACATATCCATGTCAATTTGTGTGTTATATTTATTTTATGATTGTGAGGTATATGTGTGTATCCCTGAGGTTCAACTACATACACTTGTATATTTATGTTTCATACTGACTATAAGTAATTTGAAAAGGGCATAAGAAAAAGACATGCAATTTCACTGTGAACTATAAATATAACCAGTAGAAATAATCATTTTTACATTAGCAATTAACCTAAAGGATTAGAAAGTATGATTTTGAAAATTTAATACTGTCACTGGAAAAATGGCAAGTCCTTAAAAGTATAAATTTATCTCTAAAAAACTAAACTGCTCCAAACAAGCCCAGTCACGAGAAGAACACTGGCTAAATGGGCTGTCTTCCAGCTCCTGTGACTTGTCTGAGAGTGGAGAACACCCACTCCTGCACAGAAGGAAGCCGTTCCTTCCCCTTCGCGCTGCAGACAGGCGGTCTGCTCTTCGTCTTTACTCAGGCGCCCTCTACTGACTGCAAAGCAAAACAGACTACGGAATTATACCCGAAATCTCATCAGCACAGGAAAAGAATTTTTTTTTTAAATACTTCAAAATCAACATTTTAGAAAACTACATTAAAAACTGACTTTACTACAGAACCAAGAAAAAATAAACATCTGTGAACTGACAGTCCAAGTCAACGCTCAAATTTTATTTGTGGCATACACCATATTTCAATATACTACTGAACGATGTTAATCCTTAGATGCAAGAAGGAGTAAAGCTCTTAAATCCATTTTAAATAATTTCTCTGTAGGGTAATGTTTACCTGGATCTGTTCTGGTGTCCATTGGTCTAGGTTGACTGACTTGACCCTGGATATATGAACCCCAAGATTCCTATGGATGCCAGCACATCTGATGCAAATAAACACACCAATATTCCAGGAAGCCCATCGAGGACCTGATTACAGAGAAGAAACAAAGAAAAGCTAGCATTAAAAACTAAAAAAATATCATAACAGCATATAAGAAGCATTCTGGTTCTTTATACAATCATAACGAAGGGCTACAGAATTCACGGGCTCCAATTTTCAAATGGCACAGCAGCAGCTTGCTAAGAAGACTTGTCTTGGTTGTGCTGCTGCTGCTGCTGCTAAGTCGCTTCAGTCGTGTCCGACTCTGTGCGACCCCATAGACGGCAGCCCACCAGGCTCCCCTGTCCCTGGGATTCTCCAGGCAAGGACACTGGAGTGGGTTGCCATTTCCTTCTCCAATGCAGGAAAGTGAAAAATGAAAGGGAAGTCGCTCAGTCGTGTCCGATTAGCGACCCCATGGACTGCAGCCCACCAGGCTCCTCCATCCATGGGATTTTCCAGGCAAGAGTACTGGAGTGGGGTGCCGTTGCCTTCTCTGTTGGTTGTGCTAAAAGGTTATAAATCAACCTTCAACCTTCAAGAACTTTAAGGAGTTTACTAATTTTGCCTTCCTAGGAACTTCCCCCAAAATCTAAGAATTTAAAACTACTTTATGTGAACAGTTTTTTCACTAGCATATTTGATTCAGGAGTAGTAACAGCCCACAGTAAAGGTAAGTCCTTTATTAAATGTTTAGGGTATTGTTTAAAAGACCACCAACAAGTAAAAATCAAAGAGGTTTTTTAAAATGAAACAGAAATTAGTAAAAAAAAAAAAAAAAAAAAAAAAACAGACAATGAACCTAAATAGAAAAATGGACAAAAAAGACACAAATGGGTAATTCACAGAAAAAGAAATGTATGGCCAACAAACACATAAAAATATGTACTCTCTCACTGGTAACTGGGGGGAAATGCCCTTTAAAACTACAATAACTTCTACTTTGTAATCAACACCTTGAGGAGGGGAACATTTTTATCAATTAATACCATTAATAATTATAAGACTAAAAAAGGACTGCCTCAAGAAGTCTTTTATCAACATGAATAAATCCCAGATATAACCCTGAGATTAAGAAGTTACAGATGAACTGAGGTGTGTTACAAAATGTTAAGTCTTTGGGTCAAAAAACTGATTCAAACACCATTGAGAAACTCACCTAAATATGTAAGATACAAGCCTTAGCTGTACTATTCTTCTAGTACTACTAGCTGTACCTCTGACTGTACTACTTCTTGATAATTTTAAATCTTCTTATGATTATCTTCACATACTGCTCGTACAATTAAAGTAAAATGGAAAATAAAAGTAATATCTGGAAATTATATCAAATATTCAGAAGCTCATATATAAGATTTCTCTAAATGACTTGATTATGAAAAACACAGTAAGAGATATTAATAAAAATCAAGCTTTTTAAAAAATTTAGGGTTTTTTTCTGTTTAAGTACATACTTTTTATCTAAAGATGAGAATCTACAAAATAACACCAAGGCTAAAAATTTTAATGTAGTTAACACTAAACACATTCTCCAAAAATTCCTTAGGGGAGAGGTTATGTGTATACAATTTATGTCAAAATATCTTGCTTTTAAATTTGAGAAATGACACCTATAAACAGACAAGCATCTGGGACATGCTCTATTTAAGACTCTATTCGACTACCAACCGTGTCAAAATAAGTTAGCAGTCAAAAGACCACTGCTGTCCATGTGCTCAGCCACTTCTGAGCTGCACAGATTACACTGGACCTAGTAACAGAGCTGTAAGGTTCTCTCTCATCTGTTCAAAGGAGTTAGAATGGTTGCCCTCAATACTTAGGTGAGATGTGTACGGAAAATATTTTTAAAGTTTTAAAGCACTACTTAACGCAAGTTACTGCCATGTTAAGAAATCCTGATGATCAAAATATGACACTTTTTTCCCTCTAGAGAAGTTCCTATATTGGTCTGTAAAACAACTGTATCTTAACTTTCCTCAAAAGTAACTCCTATAAAGGCAGTGGGTCCAGAGCATGATGAGAAAATAGAAATCTTCAACAGACTCCAAGAAGGGCTTCATTTTTGTGAAAACAGAATGATTTCCCTGTGAATAATCTGCCAGAATTTCAGCCAAATACAAATGGAAACCTTTAGCACGATTTCCTAATGTGGATGCTATGACTGAAAGAACTTGCATAATACGATGCGACTCTCTGTGCAGGTACAAAACTGCAGTACCCAATACAGTGGTGCATTTTTATAACAAAAGAAAGGGATTCAAATGCATAAAAGCCTTATGCAAGAATAATGCTAGCAGTAATATGAAAAAAAGGCTATATTACTATTGAGCAAAAGCTAGATATAATTAAATGTTAGATGGTATTTAAATCTTATTAATTTAAGGCTATAAAAACCATTTTATTGATTCCTACAAGAAAGAAAAAAAAAAAAAACCTGGTTATCATTTATGGGAAACTTTAGCCCCAATCATTTTTTACATATTGAAATAATAATGTAATTTTGTCAATGAATCTTTCTTTAGAACATAAACTATCATAACTGAACAACATAATCAAGAACCCCTAAAAATACTTTAAAAGTCTAACCAAAGTTACAAACGGAACATGCACTCTATAAAATTAGCCCTGTAAGTTTACCTAAAATTGCCTTGATAAAATAGTAGTTGCTTAACATGGCAGTCATTCAATTATCAAAATGAAATCCTTCTTTTCATTCACCAAACAAGCTTCCCCGGTGGCTTAGTGGTGAAGAATTCACCTGCCAATGCAGGAGGTGCAGGCTCAATTCCTGGGTTGGGAAGATACCCCCAGAGAAGGAAATGGCAACCCACTCCAGTCTTTTTGACTGGAAATCCTCATGGACAGAGGAGCCTGGAGGGCTACAGTCCACTGGGTCACAAAGAGTCGGACACAACTTAGCGACTGAACAACAACAAATTCAATGAGTACTTACCAATTCTGTGCCAACTAAATGCTTTAAAAGACCACTGACACAATGATAAAAGGCTAACTTCTCACAGTCAGGAGACGATACCAATTTAAATAGATGCAACCATTTTTTTTTAAATTGGTCAAATCTAGTCAGATGAATAAACCCTTCCAACCAACAATCTACTCATAAACACACAAAACATAAACACATGTGCTTACACATATGTGTCTCAATTTATGCATGTTTATTTTAAACAATATGACATGTCTATGTACACAGAGAAATTCACACATACACAACACACCCTTTAGCAATATTTTAAACAGTAGGTCACAACTCATTAATTTAATCTCAACCAGAATTTATTTTTAGAAGGAAAATGGTATAAGTGCATCAGATGAAGAGTAAATATAACTTTGTTAAAACCTTTAAAAAATCAGTAATATACATATATATGTACAGACACACATACACACAAAAATCAGGTCACATTATAAAATGCTGTTTCTCTGGACCAGAGTCAAGCAAGGCTGAAAAACACTACAAAGAAACTCATACATATACTCAAGAAGCTGCGTAACCAGAGTATTTACAGTAGCATGATTTCTGAAAAGATTGACAACTTAAATGTTCACCAGTACGATTATCTCCATACCACAGAAAATTATACAACAATGAAAATGAACAGACTGCACATAACATATCAACGTGGTTAAATGGGACATTTGTAATCAATTTTAGCACAAGGTGATATATATAAAGGCTTCTCTGGTGGCTCAGAGGGTAAAGAATCTGCCGGCAACACAGGAAATCCAGGTTCGATCCCTGGGTCGGGAAGATTCCGTGGAGAAGGGGCTACACGCTCCGGCATCCTTCAGGGGCTACATGCTCCGGCATTCTTCAGGGGCAAGGAGACAAGGCTATGGGAAGGCAAGCAGGTCTCACAGAGGGGGCCAATCTTGAAACAAAGCTTAAACGCTGGCCGGAGCCACTGACACAGAGTACGCCAAGACACGTCTCAGCAAAGGCTGAAGAAGGTGAGGGTGGTCAGGGAGTCTGGCAGAGCAGAGGGCAGGGTGTCAGGGAATTGGGGACCTTTCAGGAGCTGACAGAGGAGCCATATAATAAAGGCCTCACGCGACAACGGAGGGGCCGACCCCAGCCCCCACGGAGAAGACCTCAGTCCTCGTCCAAGTGCACCTGGCCTTCCTTGCTTTTGCACATGTTGCCACCTCTGCCCCTAATGCTTCCTGCAGGCTGTGAGGTGCCAGGCTCGCTCCGTCACATGCCGCCTGCTCTGGGTGACTTTGGTGACCCCTCCAGCCACAGCTGCCTCCCCCGGCTACTCTCCATCACTCATACATAACAGGACAGTCTCCTCTGAAGTCTACGTAAAAATCTAAGGTAAACAAAAAGACAGATACAGGCAAACACAAATAGATGAACAGCTGGAGGGTCTAATTATTTCAGCAGCTAAGTTTCAAAACAAGAAAAGTTAAAGAACTGCAGCGTCAGTTTCAGATCAGTGTCTCTCAAACTCTAAGGCGCGTGCATGTCGTGGGGGACACAATGGAATCTGGTGGCCCCGGACAGTGCCTGCGACTCTGCAACCTGACAAGCAACCCGAGACACCAGTGCTGCCATTCACAGGCCACAGGGACAACAGCAAGATGCAGACTACTTTTTGTATAAAATGTCTCATAGATAAAACAGTCCTTTTTCTTGCTGAGAGGATCTGCATTTGCTCACATGTGTTTTGTCCCTTTCCTCTTCCCATTTTATGCTTTATCTTGTGTCTTTTCATCTTGTGATTCTGTTACTAAACTGAAGAAGCTATAGTTATTTTTACTGCTTTCTTTTCCTTTAAGCTTTATGCTATAATGGTTTGACAAACTATTCTGATATAGTCACAATTTTATATTTGCCACCTTACTCAAAGTTTTGTGTACATTTGCGTTTCCATTTCAGGTAGAAGAGTTCACTCCAACATCTCTTATAAGGCAGGTCTGCTGGTCATAAACTCCCTCAGCTTTTCCCTGTCTGGGAAAGCCTGCATTTCT
This sequence comes from Bos indicus, assembly GCF_029378745.1. Taxonomy (NCBI): domain Eukaryota; kingdom Metazoa; phylum Chordata; class Mammalia; order Artiodactyla; family Bovidae; genus Bos; species Bos indicus. Next base: position 10,016,008 of record NC_091768.1, on the reverse strand, counting down.
CCTTCATATTTGAAGGGTAACTTTCCTGGGTAGAGCAGTCCTGACCGACAGTTTTTCTCTTTCAGTGTTCTGAGAATGTCATTCCACTCTCCTGGCCTACAGAGTTTGTTTCAAACTCCAAGAGACGGTGAAGGAAAGGGAAGCCTGGCATGCTGCAATCCATGGGATCGTAGAGTCAGACATGACTGAGCAACTGAACAAGTGAGGGTTCCTCTGCAGGCAACCATCCTTTTCTCCTTGGCTGCTTTAAGAGTCTTTCTTTGAGACATACAGATGGCTAATATTGCTCATTATTAGAGAAATACTAATCAAAACTACAATGAGATACCACTTCACACCAGTCAGAATGGTTATCATCAAAAAGTCTACAAACAATAAATGCTGCAGAGGCTGTGGAGAAAAGGGAACCATCCTACGTTGCTGGTGGGAATATAAAATTGGTACAACCATTATAAAGAGCAGTATGGAGGTTCCTCAAGAAACTAAAAACAGATAAAAACAGAACTACCGTATGACCCAGCAATCCCACTCTTGGGCATATCCAAAGGAAACAACAGTTCAAAAAGATACCCCACTGTTCACTGCAGCACTATTTACAACAGCTGGGAGAAGCAAGCAACCTAAATATCCATCAACAGAGGAATAGATAAAAAAAGATGTGTTACATATATACGGAGGAATATTACTTAGCCATAAAAAGAATCAAATAATGTCATTTGCACCAACATGGACGGACCTATAGGAGTTAGAGAAAGACAAATATCATATGATATCACTTTTGCAGAATGTAGAAAAATGATACAAATGAACTTATTTACAAAACAAAGTAGAGTCACGGATGTGGAAAACAAACTTATGGTTATGGGCAGGGGGTGGCAACTTGACACATACACACCATGTACATAAAGCAGATAAGCGAGGACCTACTATACAGCATAGGGAATACAGGCCACTACTCTGTAATGACCTACACAGGAAAAGAATCTAAAAGAGAGTGGATGTACGTATTGGTTGGATGGCATCACCCAATCAATGGACATGAGCAAACTCCAGGAAGTCTGGTGTGCTACAGCGCATGGGGTCGCAAAGAGCCAGACACAACTTAGCGACTGTAACTGACTCATTTTACCGTACCTGAAACTAATACAACACGGCAAATTAACCATACTCCAATAAGAAGTTTAAAAAAAGAAAAGCAGTGAAAAACCAGAGAAGGACTGCGTTTAAAAAAAAAGATAGTCGACGTGTCAAAACTTTCCGAGAAGTCAAGAAGAATGGGGCTAGGGCAGATGTGTTAACTGAGAAGGCACGGGTAACCTCACGGCTGGAAGGCAGGGAAAGACAAAGAACTGTTCCTTCCGAATTCCATTACCAGGTGGGGGAGGCATTTACCCATTTTGAATTCTATTATCCTGTTAAACCCTTCCTCCCTTTCAGTCCCCAGCTCCACATCTTTAACATATCTATAATCTGGACCCAAATTTATTTTGCACTACTCCAACTTACTTACACATTCAGGAAGCCAATCGGTTAGTCAGAAAGCAGAAGAGACTCACTGCTTTCCCTTGAATACACCTCAGTTACCCAGTCTTGAAACTTTCCTGCACACCACCTCCCTTGCCTAGAATGTTCTGTTTGTGACCACACAAGTCCTACCTCATCTTCAAGGCCTCCAGAGTCCCATATTCTCCATGAAGCCTTTCCTTACGACCCCAGACCTCCATTCTCCTTCTTATAAATGTCTACAGCCCACGATAGCTTGTCTCAGACAAGACACCACAACAGATACCTGCTGTTTCTCCATTTGTGACTAGTCACATCTACTGAAGTGAATGGCACAGCTCTCACCAGGAGGCACTGTGTGGCCTGCGTCACCTAGAGTAAGGGGCAGCAGAGTAAGCGAGCAGGCAGCACAGTAAAATATCAGCTAAGTCTGATGACTTGGTCAAACACAAGTCCTTTAATACCTGAAGCAACCCATGATTTATTTAAAAGCAGAAACAAAAGCAAAACCTGTGAGGCAGAAACTGTTCTTTTTAATATCCTTTTGCCATTCTTCCTTTAAAAAAAAAAAGAAAAAGCCCCTAAGTTTTACCTACAAACAAGGCTACACTGATAGAGAATACATTTCTCAGTCTCCTCTGTAGCAAGTGTGGCCAATGGAATGTGAACTGAAGCGATGTGTTTTGCCATTACCCAAGGGAAAACTGGCCCAGACTGGGCCTGTGTGTCTCGGGCCTCTTCCCCTTTCCCATGAGCTGAGAAAATGGTGAGAAGGGAAGCTGCTGCCTTGGATCCAGATATGAAAACTTCATGGTGAAGAGGACAAAACCCTCAATAGTAGTTCATCTCCATACTAACCTGAGGAAACAAACTTCTATCCTGCTGAAGTCAGAGTACCTGAGTGCCTTTCAGTTACAGCCTTTTCATGCTGTTCACAACAGAGAACAAGATGGCTGGATGGCATCACCGACTCGATGAACATGACTTTGGGTGAATTCAGGAGCTGGTGATGGACAGAGAGGCGTGGTGTGCTGCAGTCCATGGGGTCGCAAAGAGCTGGACATGACTGAGCGACTGAACTGACTGAGTTATAGCAGCTAAGCTTGTAATCGATCTAATTCATTGTACACATTATATGTGCACATTGGCAGCAGGAATCAGAACATGCTAAAGATTTATTCCTCATTTCAGAGCCAAAACTGTAAAAGAGGTATTTAAGAATAATAAAGTATATTTTGATGGAACCTTAGTTTTCTAGATTCAATTTAAATCACCAAATATGTACTGTCTACTTTACCAAGGTATTAAATGAAGGAAACAAAACACAGATTCCTCCATCAAAGAGCTTGCACTTTAGTGTAAATCTAAGTGTAAGTGTAAGTCATTCAACAGTTACAGTGTATGTGCAAATGATGTAGGAAAAGGAAAGGGAAAAGCAAAGAGGAAAAGATGAATAAAGGGCAGGTCTATCAGCACAGGCTTCGCAGAGACAGCTGCATTTGAGGTGGTCACTGAAACAGAAGTCCGATTACAATGGTCTGCTGCTGCTGCTGCTGCTGCTGCTAAGTTGCTTCAGTCATGTCCAACTCTGCGATCCCATGGACTGCAGCCTACCAGGCTTCTCCGTCCATGGGATTCTCCAGGCAAGAACACTGGAGTGGGTTGCCATTTCCTTCTCCAATGCATGAAAGCAGAAAGTGAAAGTGAAGTCGCTCAGTCGTGTCCGACTCTTAGCGACCCCATGGACTGCAGCCTACCAGGCTCTTCTGTCCATGGGATTTTCCAGGCAAGAGTACTGGAATGGGGTGCCATTGCCTTCTCCGAGGTGTGGTCTGGACAAGGTATAAAGACAAGGTGCCTTCTGGTAAAATGCACAGTGCCCCATGCACCTTGAAGAGTTTCACCTGTGCTGTAAAGCTATGGCCAACAAACAATACCACAGTACCTGATTACCGCTAAGTTTCTTTATTTAACTACGGATTTAATTTTTTTCAGTTGTAATACATATGCACCTAACATTTGTATGACAGAAGTGACTACTAGCTTTCAGTTCAGTTCAGTTGCTCAGTTGTGTCCGACTCTTTGTGACCCCATGAATCGCAGCACGCCAGGCCTCCCTGTCCATCACCAACTCCCGGAGTTCACTCAAACTCACCTTCATCGAGTCGGTGATGCCATCCAGCCATCTCATCCTCTGTTGTCCCCTTCTCCTCCTGCCCTCAATCCCTCCCAGCATCAGAGTCTTTTCCAGTGAGTCAACTCTTTCCATCAGGTGGCCAAAGTACTGGAGTTTCAGCTTCAGCATCATTCCTTCCAAAGAACACCCAGGACTGGTCTCCTTCAGAATGGACTGGTTGGACCTCCCTGCAGTCCAAGCAACTCTCAAGAGTCTTCTCCAACACCACACTTCAAAAGCATCAATTCTTTGGCACTCAGCTTTCTTCACAGTCCAACTCTCACATCCATACAGGACTACTGGAAAAACCATAGCCTTGACTAGACGGACCTTTGTTGGCAAAGTAACGTCTCTGCTTTTGAATATGCCATCTAGGTTGGTCATAATTTTCCTTCCAAGGAGTAAGCATCTTTTCATTTCATGGCTGCAATCACCATCTGCAGTGATTTTGGAGCCCAAAAAATACAGTTTTAAGAAAAGAAACCCTGTAGAAACTGGGAAAAATGAGGTTTGTTGAATGATAAATCATTTGGTATCCAAATAATGTAAAAACATACATATATTTTTAAAAAGAACAGGAATTTTACTGAAAATTCATTATACTTGCCTTGTAGATATCGCAGTATTTGAGAAATAAAATGAAATCATATGCTCTTCTGAAAAGAAACTTCTCAAATTTCTGATTACCATGAGAGACTAGCAAACAGAAAAATCTCTTTGAATCTTTTTTATAAATAAAAAATTTCTTTCAAGACTTAATCCTTCCATAAAGCCTCCTCCAATTCCCCCAACACTTTTTTAATAACATTTATCACAGTGATTTACAGTTAATTGCTTCAGCTATCTCTTCTGTGACACAGTGATCTCTTTGAGCACAGGGACTTCATTTTATTGATCTTTGTGTGCTATAAAACTGCAGACAGTGTCTAGCTTACAAATGACACCTAAGAACTTGAGTCACCTGAGTTACTGCTGCCAAACACACAAGGAAGTATTTAACAGGAAACTAGCATCTTACTGAATATGCAAAACATTATTCATTCTATTCCAGAAACAATGCCTGATTTAATCCTAATAAATGTTGCTGTTGTTCAGTCTCTCAGTCGTGTTCAACTCTTTGCAATCCCATGCTTCCTGCACACCAGGCTTCCCTGTCCTTCACTATCTCCCAGAGCTTGCTCAGACTCATTTCCATCGAGGCAGTGATGCCATCCAACCATCTCATCTCAACCCTTCTCCTGCTGCCTTCAATCTTTACCAGCATCAGGGTCTTCTCCAATGAGTTGACTCTGCATCAGGTGGCCAAAGTACTAGAGCTTCAGCTTCAGCATCAGTTCTTCCAATGAATATCCGGGGTTGATTTCCTTTAGGATTGACGGGTTGGATCTCCTTGCTGCCCAAGGGACTCTCAAGAGTTTTCTTCAGCACCACAGTTAGAAAGCATCAATTCTTTGGCACTCAGCCTTCCTTATCGTCCAACTCTCACATCCATACATGACTCCTGGAAAAACCATGGCTTTGACTAGATGGACCTTTGTCAGTAAAGCAATTTCTCTGCTAATACACTGTCTAGGTTTTCTTCCAAGGAGCAAGCATCTTTTAATTTCATGGCTGCAGTTATGGTCCACAGTGATTCTGGAGCCCAAGAAAATAAAGTTTGTCACTGTTTCCATTTTTTCCCCATCTATTTGCCTTGAAGTGATGGGACCAGATGCCATAGGAAGTAGATAATATTCCCACACTGTATTTTGGGGACTGAGAAATGTAGAATCAAAAAAAAAAAAAAACAAAAACCAAATCTAGCAATCAGAGGAGAGAGCGAGCTAAGACTATTCCATGAGCAGATTCCAGAACACACTTGTGAATACTCTGCATCTCCTACCACGATAATTCCACCCTTCGAAACACAATTCCTTTCCACTGGATGCCTGGTTTTACTCTCCACTGTCACCGGTTGAAATGCTAAGTCATTTACTGTTGAAGCTAGTAATACAGATTTAAAGATGCAAATAATCTCTTCACCTCTCCAGAAGTATCAATCCTTCCCATATTATTATAAGTTCATTTCTTTCCTCATTATACCTAAGCTTACAGGCAGTAAGAACTGGATTTGGTTTGGTTTTATTTGCTGAAGAAGGAAACTGCAATGGACAGAGAATTTTGATCAAGGGGGAGCAGAGGCGAGGCAGGGGGCAGAACCCTCTGGGGCGGGAAGGTGGCTCACAGGGCAGCACCAGGCAGTGGGCTCCTGGGGAAGGGGGGACATGGCCAGCAGTAAAGGGGCCCCGAAAGGAAGCACTCACACCAAACACAGCTGGGACCAAACCAAAACAAGCAAAGCGCCCTTTCCCCTGCACCACCGTGAAGCCCTCAGCTCTTCACCCCAGAGCATCAACTACCTTTTGCTGCTTCATGAAGACATGTTTTCCACAGTAAAAACCAAACTACTAACTTGCAAAACAATGAGTAAGGGGCCAGGGGGACTGCAAATAGGCATGAGGGATCTTTCTGAAATGACAGAAGTGTCCTGAAATTTTATAGCAGTGACAGTTGCAGAAGTCTGCCAACACATTAAAAATCACTGAATTACATACTTAAAATAAATGAACTTTACAACATGTAAATTATATCTCACCAAAGCTGCTTTAAAATTTGTTATACATTTCTTTAAATATGAGAATGAAATATCATGTGTTCCTTTTACTGCTTTTTCTTTACCAGAAAAGAAAGCATGACAGCCAGTAGCAGAACTAGTGAGCTGCCACTGCCAAGTGCTAGAGGATGATCTCAGTGCATGTGTGGAGTGGATGATGTGGAGTCCTGTCAGAGACACAGAAACGCTGGCCAAGAAGACATGGACCCAGCTCCCGTTTAGATGGTTTCATAATTAAACCCAAAAGTGTACACAGATGCTCCATCATTACTATTTCAACAGCAGTTATTTCAAAGTTCCAGTTTCTTCCAGAAAACATACTCAACAAAACATTTAGTTCACTTTTTAAAAAATTATTTTTATGTAATTTTTAAAGGCTACACTCCATTTACTCCATTTACAGTTATTACAAAATGCTGGCTATATTCCCCATGCTGTACAATACATTCTTGAAGCTCTTTTGTTTGTCCTTCAGTCGCTAAGTCGTGCCTGACTCTTTGTGACTCCATGGACTGCAGCTCGCCAGGCTCCTCTGTCCTCCACTATCTCCATGTAGTTCATCTCATACCTAATACTTTTGACTCCAATTCCCCTTCCCCTATTGTGCCTCTCCCCATGTCCACTGGGAAACACCAGCTCATTCTCTTTACCTGTACATCTGCTTCTTTATTATTATATTCACTAGTTTGTTGTATTTCTTAGATTCCACATATAAGTGACATTATACAGTATTTGTCTTTCTCTGTGAGACCTCTTTCACTTAGCACGCTACTGCTGCTGCTGCTAAGTCACTTCAGTCGTGTCCAACTCTGTGCGACCCCATAGATGGCAGCCCACCAGGCTCCCCCGTCCCTGGGATTCTCCAGACAAGAACACTGGAGTGGGCTGCCATTTCCTTCTCCAGTGCATGAAAGTGAAAGTGAAGTCGCTCAGTCGTGTCCGACTCTTAGCGACCCCATGGACTGCAGCCTACCAGGCTCCTCCGTCCATGGGATTCTCCAGGCAAGAGTACTGGAGTGGGTCGCCAGTGCCTTCTCCATCACTTAGCATAATACCCTCCAAATCATCCATGCTGCTGCAAGTGGTATTATTTTATTCTTTTTTATGTCTGAGTAATGTTCCATTGTATAAATACACCACATCATCTTAATCCAATCAACTGTTACTGGGCACTCAGGTTGCTTCCACAGCTCTGCAAATGTAAATAATGTTGCTATGACATCAAGGTTTTGAATTAGTGGTTTTCGTCTTTTTATATATATATAACCCAAGAGTCCCTGGAGAAGGAGATGGCAACCCACTCCAGTGTTCTTGGCTGGAGAATCCCATGGACGGAGGAGCCTGGCAGGCCACGGTCCACAGGGTCGCAGAGAGTTGGACACGACTAAAGTGACTAAACACGCACAACCCAAGAGGAGAATTGCTGGGTCATACGGCAGTTCTGTTTTTAGTTGTTTAAGACGTTTCCATTTTGTAGTTTTTCATAGTGGCTGCACCAGTTGACATTCTCACCAAGGGTTTCCTTTTCTCAACATCCTTGCCAACATTTGTTATTTGCGTTCTTTTAGTTGATGACCATTCTGACAGGTGTGGGGTGATCTCTCACTGTGGTTTTGATATGTGTTTCTCTCACGATTAGCAACCTTGAGCATTTTTTCACGTGCCTGTTGGCCATCTGCATTTCTTCTTTAGAAAAATGACTATTCAGTTTAATTGGGTTGCTTGTTTTTCTGATGTTGAGTTGTATGAATTGTTTACATATATTGGATATTAATATTTTATTGGCTGTATCATTTGCAAATATCTTTTCCCATTCTGTAGGCTGTCTTTTCATTTTGTTGATGGTTTCCTCTGCTGTGCAAAAGCTTTTAAGTTTAATTAGGTCCCATTTGCTTTTGCCTTTATTTCCTTTACTTTAGGAGAGAGATCTGAAAAATACTGCTGTGATTTATGTCAAAGAACGTTCTGCTCTAGGTTTTCCTTTTTAGTTTATTTTTTAAAATACGAAATATTTTAACATACAATGTTTTACTGCTGCTGCTGCTGCTAAGTCGCTTCAGTCGTGTCGGCAGCCCACCGGGCTCCCCCGCCCCTGGGATTCTCCAGGCAAGAACACTGGAGTGGGGTGCCATTTCCTTCTCCAATGCATGAAAGTGAAAAGTGAAAGTGAAGTCGCTCAGTCGTGTCTGACTCTAGCGACCCCATGGACTGCAGCCTACCAGGCTCCTCCATCCATGGGATTTTCCAGGCAAGAGTACTGGAGTGGGGTGCCACTGCCTTCTCCCAATGTTTTACTAGGAAGGAAATAAAATGTTTTTTTAAATACCCTTTTTTTTTTAATATGAAAGTAACATTCTTTGGTATGACCTACTTGTCTACAGTTGATCTACCTCACATTTACATTTCTCTGCAAAGTGGCATCAGGAATGTTACAACATGACAGGTAGTGATAACATCTGACAGAATTTCTGCACAACTTTCCAAAACTGAAAGAGTCATTACAATGCTGATTAGAAGAAAGGTTCTGTGTGGTATTTTAATCAATCATTTCCAGGAGACTAGAATATAAAGCATTAATACACGCCAAGCAATTGTAGTCACTTAAAAATGAACTCACAGCAATATTCTTTCTTAGGTAATTTATTTTTTCTCCTAAAATTTGTCTGAAATAAGACTGACAGTAAATAGTAAAAAAAAAAAAAAAAAAAGGAGGGTGTATAGTTTTATTTTTCAAAAAAATAACTGATCTTTAACACACTGCAGTCATCACTGTTCAGAATCTTAATTTGGTAAGACTCTTATATAGACCCAAACCAATAACGTAACAGAAAACAAAGCTTTTGAAAGAAAATCTCTAGAATAAAGAAATTTTAAAACTTTTCTATTCAGAAAGATGGCACTTAAGTTGCAATATTTAAATAATTCCCTCAGAATTTTTTTTAAGTCTCTTACACTCAGAATAGCAGTACATGTATTTACCCAACAAGCATTTGTGGAGTGCTGACCATCTCAAGGCACTACTGTGCAAGGCTCTGAGGAGTCAGTGGTGAACAAAACCGGTGAACTCCTGCCCTCTTGGGAGTCTACACGCCAGTGGAAAGCACTACACAGCGAACTAACATGTGAGAGGAACAGTGTGCCAGGGGCAGCAGACATTAGAGAGAAAAACAAAGCAGAAGTGGACCAGGAGGACTGGGGGAAATGGCCAGGCACGTCACTGTCACTTGGTCAGGAGACGGTGTGCTTGACCAGAGACCGGAAGGAGGCAGGGGAACAAACCCTGCAGACACCTGGGCCCACGATGGCGGCGAGGGGGCCGCGGGCCACAGGACTGAGGAGGACAGCACGCTCCCCCAGTTGAAGGCCCACCCCGCCGCACATTTCAAAAGTGCTGAAGGCGTGCCTAAGACACGCCAAGGAGGCTTTTGTGTTTGTTTTTAACACTGTCTATGAAGGGCCACTTTTACATCCCTACATCAAATACAGTAATAAAACATGTACTATAAAATGGTTAAAAGCAGAGACATCACTTTGCCAACAAAGGTTCTTGTAATCAAGGCTATGGTTTTTCCAGTAGGCATGTAGGGATGCGAGAGCTGGACCATAAAGAAGGCTGAGCATTGAAGAATTGATGCTTTTGAACTGTGGTGTTGGAGAAGACTCTTGAGAGTTCCTTGGACTGCAAGGAGATCCAACCAGTCCATCCCAAAGGAAATCAACCCTGAATATTCACCGGAAGGACTGATGCTGAAGCTGAAGCTCCAACACTTTGGCCACCTGATGTGAAAAGCTGTCTCATTGGAAAACTCCAATGCTGGGAAAGACTGAAGGTGGGAGAAGGGGACAACAGAGGATGAGATGGCTGGATGGTATCACGGAGTCAACGGACATGAGTTTGAGCAAAGTCTGGGAGATGAAGGGCAGGGAAATCTAGCGTGCTGCAGTCCATGGGGTCGCAAAGAGTCGGACACAACTGAGTGACTGAACAACAACAGTCTCTAGGAATGAATCAAGCACAATCTGTGTGTGTGTGTGTATTTATATCCAGCATTTTATTGTAGTGCCCAGCACATGCCTAGTAAATATGAAAGACAAGACAGAAAAAGATAAAGCTAGGTAAGAAAATTAATGAAAGGATTCCACCAAAGAATGTTTTGGAAATGCACTGTTTTTCCATTAGGCACTGGAAGGGGTAGTTACAAGGCAAAAACAAAATGGTAATCTACCCCCTACTCTTTCCAAAAAAGATAACTGCAGGATACAGAGCAGACAAACATACTCACATAGGTCATTATCTTAAGAAAGCTGGCTGTGTTTGCAAACACTCTGATTTCAACCCAAAGGTTTCCTTAATTATGTGACATTTTCCTGTATTTGTATCTGTCAATCCTGACAAATGGAAAATTCACCCCTGATATTACTGGGACAATCGATGAGATCTGAGTAAGGCCTATGGGATAGGTGACAGAATTATATCAATAATAATTTCCTGATTTTGATAATTTATGACTTTAAAAAATTCCTTGTTTTTAGAAAGTAAACACTGAAGCTAGGGGTATAGGAGCGTTTTGTTTATAACTTATTCTCACATAGTTCATAAAAAATATAACATGTCTGTTTATGTAGGAAAAAAAGGAGCAAATGTGGTAAAATGTTAACATTTGGAGACTAGATAAAAGATGATGGAGAGTACTACATCAATAGTTGCCCTTGTTTCATCATATGCTTTCACTTGTAGAAATGAATAAATGAAACAGAAATTTATGCATGACCACTCAATAGACAACTGTAGTAAAAAAAATTTAGAAAAAATGTATCCCTGTATTTATACAACTTCTCTGAACCTAAGTTTCTTCTCTGAAAATAAAAATACCACCATCTCCCATATTCAAATGATCACTACAAACACCCTTCCTGGCTCATTTCATTTACTATTGATACAGGCCATGATTTTGGCTTCAGAATCTTCAATTTCCTTAAATCATGCTATTTCAATGACTATATGATACAAAATAACCTATTTAAGGAGAAAAAGCACACTAAAGGTACACATTATTTATTAGACACTTCTCAAGATAAGAAACCTAAGAAAGTCCTTTTCATAAAGGAAGAAATGTAGTGTATCTCTAACACCAATCTCTTCTCTAAGCATCAGATTCTTAATAACCAACCAGGCTACCACAGTGCCATGTCCAAGACAGAGTTGGTCTCTCCACGGAGCCCCCTCTCCCACGTCTGGCCCCTGTCCCTCCGCTCCTCCTGACTCCGCCAAGTCAGCTGGCGGCAACACTATCCACCTGATGACTTCAGAAACACGTCATTCTTATTCCTCACTTTCAGCCTCCATCACCATTCAATCAAACAAAAGTTTTGATCATTTTAGTTTTTCTGTTGCTGCTGTTTTATTTTTTTTGGCTGCGTTGCACAACTTGCAGGGTTTTTCCCGATCAGGACTACACTGAGGCCACAGCAGTGAAAGCCCAGAATCCTAGCCACTAAGACACCAGGGAACTCCCCATTTTAGTCACAGTTATTTTTCAAACCCGCGACATTAACCTCATCTCAACTGTACCTCCGCCCCTGTTCAGGAGCTCACCAAGCACTACCCGGAGGGCTACATTGTACAACATCCTCAGAAACAGCTTCCTAACCCCAAACACTGCCTCTCAGATTTATGAACCCAGCAGACAAAGTTTAATTCCCCTAAACATTACCTAGCAAGGCACTTCAGCTTCACCTATTTCCCTAGCCCCATCTTTTGCTAGATTCATTTCCATTAACAACAAAATATTTTTAAGACTTCTCCTAACCACTTAATTATCACATTTTGAGTTTTAGCTTCTAGTTAAGTTACTTCTAATCTTTCTTTTAGCATAAACTCTCTGAAAACCTCAAAAAGATTCAGATACGTATTCCACAGCAGAGACAAAACTTAAAAATTCTCTAACTCAAAGGCCTTGTGAAAAAACAAATCATTAAGAAAAATGGATCAGACTTATCAGAAATACAAGGTTAATCTGGGCCTATGGGCAACTTCCCTACAAGTTTAAAAGTGAAGTAAGGCTGAAAGTGTTAGTCTTCCGGTCGTGTCTGACTCTCTGTGACCCCAAGGACTATAGCCCACCAGGCTCCTCTGTCCATGGAATTCCCCAGGCAAGAATACCGGAGTGGGTTGCCACTCTCTTCTCCAGGGGGATCTTCCAACCCACGGATTGAAGCGGAGTCTTCTGCATTGCAGGCAAATTCTTTACCATCTGAGCCACACCAATATCCCCAGCTTATCACTGAACAAAGAAATTTAAACTGAAATAGGAGAAGACTGTATATATTGATTTTCCCTAGTAGCACTGACCAAGAAAAAGGCAGAAATACTAGAAAGAGAGTTTGTGGAGAGGAGGGAGCAATAATAAAATACTCTGCTTTAGTCATTTCTCTTACAAAATCTGCTCTGTGAAAATCAGCAAGTGGCAAGTCATATAGCTTCTTCTTTCCCAATAAACAACACAAACAGATGAAGGTGGTCAAAAGACTGAAGCGTTTAGCTGTAAGATAGAAAGCACTAGAGGTGTGTGTACAACATGACAATGACAGTTAACAGTGCTGTATGACGGGAACGCTGCTGTTAAGAGTAGAGTAAGAGTTCCCACCACAAGGTACAACAAGCACACCTCCACGCACATTCACTTTTATCTGCATGAGACGATGGATGTTAACAAAACTTACTGTGGTAATCACTGCTCAATGTCCGTAAGACAAATCATCATGCTGCACAACTTATACTCACACAGCAGTGTATGCCAACTGTTCCACAATAAAACCAGGGGAAAAAACTCACTATCATTCCTTTTAACTTAAAAAATGTTTAATATAAATTTTTATCTGGTATTACTAATTTAAGTTCAACATGCTTTGGTTATCAAAATAATAAATCATATGCTCTGTCATAGATAATTTCAAAAAATTATAGAGAATGGCTAAAAATGGACACGTTCAGAGATGGTTTACTCATTTTGTCAAATTAAAATCAAGCTCAAAATGTTGCATGTTAATGTGATAAAAATTAACAAAATCTAATAAATCTAAATTCCAGTACAACTAAATTTACTGTTATCAAAACTTAACTTATAACAAAAGAAATCATTAATGTCAAAAGCAGCCGATAAAAGCCAACTACTGCTAAGATCACAGGAAAACCCAGAACAAGGAAAGACAAATATATCTGGTAAAATACACAGTTAGGTTCCTAACATCAGTTTTATTCTAATATTATTCTAATTCCCAATAATTAAACTCTAGAAACTATACTGAATATTCACTTCACTCAGTTGTTCAGTCGTGTCCAACTCTTTGCGACCCCATGAACTGCAGGCTGCTCTGTACATGGAATCCTCCAAGCAAGAACACTGGAGAGGGTTGCCATTCCCTTCTCCTTCTCCAGAGGATCTTCGTGACCCAAGGACCAAACTTGGGTGTCCCACATTGCAGGCAGATTCTTTTTTTTTTGCAGGCAGATTCTTTACTGTCTGAGCCACCAGGGAAGCCCATATTGAACCCTGATCTACTGAATATACCCTATACCTATACAGTAGCAACTCAACTATTCCACTTTTTCTCTCATTCCTGAAATCTACAGTCCATTATTATTATTCATTCATGCCAAAATTCTAACAATACTCCCAACATAAAATAATTCAGAGGACAGTGTGGGCATCTTAATTAACAGTGGGCGCCATTTGGCAGTATGGCAAACTTTTCCCCTTTGTCTATTAATACAAAAGCATTAACTAAAAACAGGGTTATACAATTATTTTTGATTTTAATTATGAAAATACTTAAGTGCACAGAAAAGCAAACAAAGTAGCAGTGCACTGCTTTGGCTACCCTATCAGTGAAAAGGTGCTGAAAATAGATGGTGAACGGGAATAGGCAGGAAACATCAAGTGAGGGATACTCTGCATGACACACAGTATCTGACACACAGTCAGATCTTGGTAAGTATTAATTCATTAATTTATAACCCAATTAAACATACTAGGTATTACCCTCTGAAGACTAGCCTAAAGGTTAAGATTTTTCATTTTAATTTTAAAGTAAGATCATTTGGATCATATTAAGACAAAAACTAAAGCAATAAACCCCAACAATAAACGTTTCTTAAAAGAAATCAAAATAAGATCCACCAACGCTGTTGCCAAAATCTTGACCTAACACCAGGCCAAGATCTGAACAGAATCAGAATCTCGGTGCCTCTGTTTCCCTTTGGGTGTTTCTAACTGCACCATTATCCAAAACTGCTTAAGTTTTCTCTCGCCCTAACCAAGCGCTGCTGCTCCTCACCATCCCGGCCTTCATTCCTTGGTAAACAGGCCAAACCGCCACACCGCACGCCACTGCAGTGGGCCAGGGTCCCGGAGCAGTCACTGACTAAGGTAACCTCACGGCTCTGCTGCAGAAAGATCTGCGTCTGAACTGCCAGGACAGTAAGGTACAGAACTACAGGCAAGTAAGACGGCCCCTCCAAACACCAGTTTCCAAAACTGCTACACAGGGCAATTTCACCCACATCCTGTAGGGTCCCCTGAAATTACAGCACCTGGCACATATCACCTTCAGCCGCCTTTACGGACAAGGCCATCTTGTCACCCCTTAAACATTTCAAGTGATCAAATCTTACCATCCTAGAGCCTACACCAATCACATGCAATTATATCTATTAAAAAATTCTCTCTTACACCAATATGAAAATGCCACAAGTTCAAAGGAGTAAAAGATCAGATGAGCAGTAACAGTTGGAGAAGGCTTCATGAATGTGCCATGAGTGTAACCTGGAGTGGGCCTGGGAAGATGGATGAGACTCAGGTGAGCAGAGACTCAGATGGTTAATCGTTCAGTCACTCACTCATTAACTCACTGTCATCAAAAATGTGCTGAATGCTTATTACGTGCCCAAAACTTTCTAGATGGTAGGAATCCAGTAGGAAAACAGAACAGATGAAAGTCCCTGCCTTCATACACTGCATGTTCCAGTGAAGCAAGAGAGAGGCAGAAATAAGTCAGAAAATGTTTAGGATGTCAGCTTATGATAAAGGTTATGGAGGAATAAAAAAATAAGCAAGTACGGAGAACAGCAAGCACTTAGAAAAAAGACAGGATGCTATTTTCAATACAAGCGGTAGGGAACACAACACTGATGAGGTGGCATTTCAGCAGAGCCCCAAGACAGGAGACAAGCAGATACCTGGCAAAAAGCGTTCCGGATAGAGAAAACAGAAAGCACAAAGGCCCTGGCACAATTCCAATAGGATTAAAAACCACACGAAAGGGGAGTGAAGGCACACGGGAGCTTTGGTCAACAGCATCTAACAAAACACAAAGGATGAGAGCAACAGTGAAAATACAGCCGAGGGCACTGCAGAGTCTGGGCTCCTAAATGTGATGCTACGCTGTCAGCAACAAGGACTCACTGAACAGTTACGAACAGGCCAGTGAAATGAATGAAACCATAACTTAAGAAGAGACATAATGAATACTCAATTATTCAGTTTGCTATTATTACCTGTTAACTACACAGGAACAAAAAATGCTTTTTCTCCACCTTCTTCTGATACCAGCTCAATTAACACCAACTTTCAACATTAAGTGAAAAAATGAATTTTAATAGTGTCTTTATATTTTT